>NW_006921536.1:1694621-2294621 GCF_000340215.1 Pseudocercospora fijiensis CIRAD86
AGAGCTGTATTTACTATAGAAACAAGACCTTCTAAGACTATAGAAATAAGACTATTCTAAGCGCTATATTAATCTATTATTACTTACTTCCGCGCCTTCTACGGTATCCTTATTACTAATTGCTTAGCCGCTCGCCTCTTCTATACGCCTGCTAGCACCTTCTTAAGCAAGACCTTCTTAGTTAGCTTCTTCTAGCGCCTTCCGCGGCCTTTCGGTAGTAACGATAGCGCTAGCGGAGCGCTCGAAGGTAGCGCTAGTAGAGCGCTTAAAGGTAGCGCTAGCGGAGCGCTCGAAGGTATAGTTATTTAAGCGGCTAGCGGTGCGCGTAGTTAAGTCGGAGTATTGTCTTCGGCCGGAAGGCTGCTACTACGAGGCCGCGGCGCTACGGTAGTATTATCGTCGTTATTGTTTTTACTCGAGAACCCGTTAAACTCGTTACCGTCGGAAGAATAGGAATACTAGCTATCGCCGCTTAGTACCTCGCCTTTAGAATAGCCGTAGTCTAAGTCTTCTATATTGCTATAGGTATTAGTAACGCTATAGCAAAGCTTAGAATAGGGATTGCCTCTCTTCCGGTAAAGATAGGTATTATTATTACAACCCTTTATATAGCGATAGTTAGTCGCTCCGTTAAGTAGCACCTATGCCTATCGCTTCGAAGCTAGCGATAAAGTAATAACCTTGTCCTTACAACCTTAGAATACCGAGAACGGTAAATAGTACTTTATAGGTTATAGGTGTCGGATATAGAAATAGCCCTTAATCTTGCCCTATAGTGTCTGTATCTTATAGAGCGACTTAGCTACGCTATTGTCGTCTTTAAATTGCGAGGTAAGCTATCTAATAACTATACGCGGTCTATTAGTAACGCGATATCTCTTCGGAATCTCGAGGCTAATAAGGTTACTAATATTAAAGCTATATCGCTCTTGCCTTCTACTATAAGAGCGGTCTACTTTAGCATTCGCGGAAGCCTAGTTTGCCGAGATTAAGTCTATTAGAATAGCGTAGTTCTTATCGATTTTAATAGACCTTCTAGCACTCGAGATATAGATAGAGCGGCGGCTATATGTCTCTTTAAAGTAAGGTACGTCGACGCGGCGTACACTATATACAATTAAGGCTTCTAACTCGGTAGCTAGATAGCGGTGCTCGTCGTTCTCGAAGTCCGCAATATCGTTATTAAATTCAATATTATATACGTCCGCTAAGGTCGTAGAAACGGTAGTTACGGAAGCCGTATCGTCGTCGTTAGCTATCCTAGCAGCAATCTCGTTAATAGGTTATAGGTCCTTGTCTTCGAAGATTAGGTTAACGTTGCCTTTATTCGCGAGCCGGCGGCACTCCTCGCTAATAAATAGCTAGTTAGCTAGAGGGTTACGGTTAAAGAAGGCCTTAAAGGGTATTATTTTAATAGCCGAGTGCTAGGTTAGGTTATAGATCCGTATAGCCTCGTACGTCGCTGCAACCTAACCCTTTAAGCCTTTCTCGAGTTTAATAGCCGCAATGCGCCTCTTAAGGATACCGTTAGCTTGTTCTATAAGCCCTTATAATTAAGGATAATAAGGTACGCCGTAAGCTATCTTTATACCGAAGGACTTAATTAGCTTCTTAACAATACCCTTAAACTCCTTGCTATTGTCCATTTAATATAGCTCTATAAGGCTAATAAAGGAGGCGAAGTCCTATATATAGAAGGCAATTTCCGAGGAGTCCTTAGATACTAAGCAATAGGTCTTTAAGAACTTAGTCTTATAGTCCTTTATATAAAGGACGTACTAGTATAGACTATTAGGCTCCGTTAAGAAGTCGATAAGGTCTATTTAGATACGACTAAGGACCTTAGAGGTCTTAATATAGTCTAGGGGAATTCTCTTCCTATCCGAGGGCTTCTATCGTAGCAGGGAGTACACTCTATAGTACTTAATTACCTTATCGATATCCCTCTTTATAATACCTTAGAATTTGAGGTTAACAAGCGCTTAGACAGGTCTACGGCGGCCGTATACAAGGCCGCAATGCTCCGTAGCAAGGACGTTAAATATCTCGTATTCCTAAATAACCTATATTAGTAGCCCTTCCTTCTTAACGTATATAAGCCGACTGTTCTTATAATCGTATATAAATCTTCTTAGTGCCTATTTACGCTCTTAGTACTCGGTTTTACTAATCTTAGCGCGGTTTGGAAGGTCTTTAAGTAGTATTATAACCTACTAAATAAGGCGGAGGTATCGAGAACGCATATACCGCTTCCTAGTAGTAGTAGTAGTCCTAGCAAGATAGTTGTCGAATTTGACCCGTACAGAGGCATCAAATAGCTCTATAGCACGCTTACGGTCGCTAGTTAATATAGGAACGATAGTCTAAGGTATAGGAGGTCGAGGAATCGGCCTAATAGGCGTATTATAGTTACGGCGGAGGTTATCGAGTCGTAACTCTAGTAAAAGCGGTCGTAGAATAGGTATAGTTATCGCTATCGTAAGCTTAATTCCGGCTTCGAGATTTCGGAGGTTGTCGCTTTATACTATAGTGTCTAATAGCCTTTATTTTATAGTACGGAAAGTAGGATATCTTATATAACGACGTCCCTATTAACCGAGAGTGTATTACTTAGTTATAGTAGTATTCGAGAGCGTAGCAGCTAAGTCGAGAATCGGCCTTAGCGCGCTTAGCAACTACTAGATTACTACCGAATTTGCCTCGGAAATTGCACTTCCGCTACTAATAACGCCTAGCACTACTAATAACTACTATTTCTACGCCTAGCACTACTAACAACTACTATTTCTATACTAACTAGGGGATCAAATAGCCGCTATTTGATCAAAGAAGGTCTAGACACCAAATAAGGCCTATTCTATTAAACTGTATAACGAGTAGGCTAAGTTTAACGAAATAGGGCCTTTTACGTATAGGCGATAACACCGCGCTTAAGCTCTGTCGTTGTTCTTGCTAGCAACGCCTAAGGATGTGTTTCGTTTGGCTAAATACCTTCGAATGGTGTATGTGTCTAGACTAATCTTATTAACTAGAAGGAGTTCCTGTTATGAATCGTGCTAAGGATACAACTAATTATCGGATTAACAACTATATAACTATACGAAGAAGGATTAGGAGCTAGCTACAGAAACTGCAGTTAATATACCTATTATATGTCCTTCCTCTTAGCATAGGTTAGCTAATGGTATTAGCTAACTAGCATATCACCTAACTGAACTACAACACTCCCCCTTAGGTAGAGATAATGTACTGTTTAGATTAGACACTCTAAATCTAGGCTTAGAGCTTTACTTTATCTTCTAACTGCCTTTAGATATTAGACTATATCTGCTTTATATGCAGCTTCATATACTATACTACTTACACGTGCTTATATTACATTGTTTGCTAATTGGTTTGCTTTAGAGTAATGTCCTTAGTCGTAATTATAGGGTTAGCAGGCGCCTATAAAAGATACTTAAACTTAACTAGACAACTTGAACTTTTACAATCTACTCTTTAGCAATCCCCTAAGTACTAGTAGCCTCTACTAGAATTCAAATTCTTACTAAGACCTTTTAAGTCTAACAGCTAGCCGAGACTTTATTATAGCGATAATTCTTTACCCTAGCCTAGGGAGTATAGCGAGTAGTATAGGTAGTAGTAGCAGCGGCGGCGGTAGTAATGATCTAAACAAGAATCGGCACCCTTCGCGTTATAATAAGCTCTAGTTTATAGAGACTAGTAAGTGTTGCTATTAGAGTTTCCCCTTTCCTAACAATTTGCTAACTAGGCGCAGTCCTTAAGGAAGTTTAGTTAACTGTCGCGATTCTCTAGAGAATTATCTAGTACTTAACTAATATTAGTCCGGAGCAGACTCCGCCTTAGCTACGTAACGTTAATGTTAGGCATTTTATTACGAGCTAGGATAATGCTCGGCTGTTTCTAAGTATGCCTCCGCGTCTACGTAAGGCGGCTAAGGCATTCAATTTAGGCTTAAAATCGAATGTCAACTACTTACCTGCCGCGCTTGTATATACGGCTACTGCTAGACGCGTATATACTAGTAACAGCTAGTGCGGTCCTTACAAGTAGTTAAAGGGTCCGTACTTAGAGTATATAACTCTAAGTTATCGAATTAACGGTTAGGATATCGCTTTCCTAAAGGGCGCTTGCACTAACTGTGCTAGCCTAAATTATTATAGTTAATGCGAGTTCTCTAGTAAGTTAAATCTAGTCTTATGCATTTTTTTGAAGCAAAAACACTAATTCTTTTATTAGGTTACGTCTCTCGGCTACGCTCTAATACGAATCGTTAGGCGCCTATAGCGCCTCTACTGCCTCGCAATCCGGGGAGTAGAGTAGGCACTAATTAGCGTCGTCTATATATGCTAGTCCCGTCTAGCATCGATTAGAGTACTCCTTAGGGCGCCTAGGCAGTAGCAAATTTGCTACTATAGTAGGCAAATGCTTATACCTAGGCTACTGCTTAGGGACGTAGTCGTAGGCTAGGTTCTAGGTTGTCTACTAGTCCTAGCTCGACTCGCGATTCTAGTAGTCCTTAGAGGGGTTTCTCTAATTACGAAGATAGTAATGCTAAGATAGGTAGCTAATTAGGGAGATTCGTTTTTTTTTTTTAGTAGGCAGAGAGTTGTAATGTGTGTTTTCGATTTTGAAATAGGCTAGGTAGTCTAGATTAGTAAAAGCCTTATAGCATTAGAGAGTTTCTAACTCTTAAGGGCTAAGGTATTTCTTCCTGCTTAGTCTTAATGTTGTTATAAAAGAAATTTTGCAGCTCAGACTGTATAGTACAGCTAGGCTGTTTCTAGAAATTAGAATGAAATTCAATAAGTGTGTAAAGTTTGTTTTTAATCCTACAAATAAGATTTTTTTTTTTTTTTTTTTTTTAAAGGAGTAACTTAGGAGTTTGTCCTAGAGACGCTGTGTTATTAGAGAATTTTGTTTGGAGATTTAGGCTTAGTAAAACAGTCCGCCAGCTGTTTGTTAGTAGTAACGAATTCGACACTAATCTTTCCCTAGGTATACTGTTCTCTATAGTAGTAGTTCCTAAGGGAAACGTGCCTTAACCTCTTAGAATTAGTGTAGTCCTTAATAAGGGAAATAGCTAACTGGTTGTCCACCTAGATATAAATCCTATTAACTTCTTCCCTAGTAAGTGGTTAAAGCTTAGTCATCAAATTTCGGAGCTAGCAGATTTCTCTATATACTTCTATTAGAGCAACATACTCTACTTTAGTGCTAGAGAGTACGACTTCCTTCTAGAGCTATAATCTCTATATAATTAGAGTGTTGTTAAGAAGTATAAGGGCGCCTAATGTTGATCTTAATAATAAAGGGTTACTAGCAAAGTCTGCGTTAGAGTATGCCTAAAATTCTAAAGTTTTCTTCTTTCTAAAGACAAGTCCTTTATCAACTATACTAGCAATATACCTCTAGAGATGTTTAGCAGCTATAATATGCTTAGGTCCGGGATTCTGAAGGAACCTAGCAAGGTGGTTGACGGTATAGCTAATATCTAGTCTAGTCTAGTTAGCTAGAAACTGCATTTTACTAATTATAGTGTTAAATAGCTAGTAGTCCTAACGGTTATAGGGGGTTATAAGAGGCTCGTAAAGCTTCTTAAGTGGATGCTTTATTAGCTTGTACTAGTCTAAGCTATGCTTCTAAAGCTTCTCTTTAGTATAGTGTATCTAGGAGATAGTAAGGTTTCCCTCCTTATCTTCCTTTAGATAAAGGCCTAGAAACAGGTTAGACGTAACAATCTTAATTGTATACTTCTTGCGAAGACCTTCAATTAGAGCATCGATCTTTGCCTTAGAGGTTCTAAAGATTTAGAAGTTATCTATATAAAGGAGGATAAGAATACTATTACCTTGCTATAGGCAATAGTCACTCTTTGTCCTACTTAGGCTAAGTTGACGAAGAGTATCTAAAGCATTATAGTGCTAGAGATTAGCAGCCTGCTTAAGGCTATACAATCCTTTTCTAATACGGATGATCTACTTTAGAGGGTGCTTCTTAAATAGGTGCACGCCTTCTAGGGGTCTAATAAAAATCTCTTTATCTAGAGGGGGATTTAAGAAAGCAGTCTCGATATCAATCTGTCTTCGCTTCTAGTTTTTGTTTACTAAAAGCCTAAGGACAAGTCTAGTAGTAGCTGCTCTTAGTATAGGAGTATAGGTGTTAATATAGTTAAGACCTTGCTTCTATATAAAGCCTCTAGCTATCTATCTTGCCTTGTATTTGTTAATAGAGCCGTCTAGCAGGTATTTGATCTTGAAAACCTATTTTCCTATTAGAGGTGTTCTGCCTTTTAGTAGGGATTCGGCTAGAATCCACTCGATTGCACTAGACTTTTTAAGAGACCTTATCTCTTTTGTAACGGCTTTTCTCTATTCATCCTAGTTAGGCCTTTTTAGGGCTTCAGCTAGGGTTGTTAGGTTAGCTAGCTTCTAAGCATCTTTTGTAGCAGCAGCTATAGCAATCTTAGTAATCTTGCTATAGTTATGCTTAGCTACGGCTCTGCCCGACCTAAGTCGTACTTCGGTTTAAGGAGGGTTTAGCTAAGGTAGGTTAGGAGCCCTCTTTCTCTTGCTAGTAGTCTTAGGGACTTAGAAGGGAGTAATTAGGGTATCTTCTAGTTTAGTAGTATCTGTTTCTTAAGTATACTAATTTTTCTTAGAAGCAGCTTCCTACTAGGTAGCTAGTAGTTCTAGTTAGTAATTTTGGAGTGTTAGCTTATTAGCTATAGGTGTTGGCTAAGGTAGTGTTCCTTACTTAAGTGTACCTTGCTCCCCCTAAGCTATAAGGGAGTCTTCCTAATCTTCCTAATTATAAGCCTGCTAAGGCTAAGGGATGCTACCTCTAAATAGCTCCCCCTAAGGTTCTAAAGAGTGCTAAGGTGTTTAGTTATTACTAGGGAATAGTGCTAGGATTCCTAACTCAAATAAAAGGTTAGACTAGGTTTCAAGTACCTAAATAGTCTCCTAAGGGATAGCTAGTCTTAAATACTCCCCCTAAGCTTAAAGGGTACTTAGAAGCTTAGTAAAATTGTCTTTATAGACAAAGTCCTCGTTAAAGGTAACGTATAGAGAGAATCTGACGTTATACTGCTATACGCCATCCTTCTAGTACGGGTTCTAAAGCAGATAGTTTGTTAACGAATTTTCTTAGAATCTAATAAACTAGTAAACGAAAGCTCTTAGTGCAAATTTCTAGGAGTTAAGTCGTTTAACTCCGGATTCGAGGTATTTAAATGCCTTATAGCTAAATCGTCTCGTCTTAGATAGGTCAATGTCTATACTGCCGATATTCAAGTCTAATTCGAAAGCCTTAAGTGGAACTTCCTTAGTTCTTAAGCTTACTAGTCTATTAGTTAGGTAAATCGAATGCATTACTACAAAGCACTAGCAGTATATTAGTAGGCTAGAGTTAATTATTATTGCTCTTGCCTTAAGTAGAATCGTCTTGTTTAACGACTCTATAATGCTATTCTGCTCCGGTATATATAGTATAGACACATCCTATCTAATACTAACTTCCTCTACAAAATATACTAGATCGTTGTTAGTAAACTCTCCCCCGCTATTACTAAAGATAATCTTAGGGATTTTGTTGTATTGCCTCTTAATTCTAGTTATCTAGTTAGTTAGTTTATTACTACTTGTTACCTTATCTTTGCTTCGAAGTAACAGACCCTACCTAAGCCTAGTTTTAGCATTAGTTAGGATTATAATGTACCTGTTTCCAAACAGATTAAATAGTTGTACGCTAACAAGGTTAATATAGACTTCGTTAAGGGCTTTTTCTAGTCTAGTTCTGTATTCTCTTAATACAACTCTTTAAGCTCTCGAGAGCTTGTAGGTCTTATAGTGCTCGAGTTTAGATATATTAACTTCTTCTAGGCCTAGAATAGCTTCCTTAGTAGCTGTTAGGATCTTGTTGCCGACGTGGCTAAGTCTCTAATGCTATCTTAATATGTCCGCTCGTAGTCTAGCGATAGCTAGGGCTAATAGCTGCCCTTTCTAACTCGATTCTAAGTTTGGTTTTAAAGCTAAGCCTAGCATTTTAACTCTAGTATCTTTAAGGGCAAGTACTCCTTATACTTCCTTAACCTTTCTAATTAGCTTGCCTTTAAGCATCAAAGTACCTAAAGGTCTATCTAAGTAAATGCTATATTTCTTCTAAAGACGCTCTACTAAGATTAGGTTATAATCTGAGTTCGGGGAGTAGAGGACGTCTATTAGAGTGATTGGGGTTTTCTTTCCTTTATAGGTTAGGAAGATGTTAACAGTTCCTAATCGTAATACACTTGATTTTCCTACTACTTAGGAGAACTGAACAGGCTTAGTTAGGTACTTAAGATCGCTAAACTAGCTCTTGTTCCCTATAATGTATAGTAATGTACCTGTGTCCTAAACTTTTGTATTAGCTATTAGGTTCTTAGAGCTTACTATAGCTAGTCCCGGCTTTGCAATAGCTCCCCTAATTAGGCCCTTACTAAGGCCGTCTAGCTAATAGTCTCCCTTATCTTCCGAGTTAGAGGGGGAGTCTGATTTATCTTTGTTATTGTTAATAGTACTACTAGATTTGCCCTTTCCTTTGCCTTTACCCTTCTTGCCTTTGTCTTTGTCTTTGTCTTTGCTCTTGTCTTTCTTTCCCTAACTAGGTAGTGCTATATTAGGGTGTTGCTTATAGCACTTAGCGTTAGTGTGTTTGTGCTTATACTAAGTGCACTAGTCGTTATTATTGCTAATAGCCCCTCTAACAAGCTTTAAGCCGCTAGATGACTGTCTAGGAGGCTTTTCTCTCCTTAGGGACGTTATTATTGCTTTAAGGGAGGAGTCCTTAGCTTTAGGCTTATTGTTATACTTCTAGGATCTAAGCTATTCGTAACTAGAACGGCCCTAAATAAACAGCATCCTAATAAGCATGTTAGGCATCTTAATGTCTAATAACTTTATAGACGCTTCTATTATTATAACTAAGCTAGTAAATTGTTCTATCGATGTTTAGAATCTATTGAACTACTACTAAAAAGATTCGTAGTACTACTAGGTATTCGGATTAGTAAGGGGCATCCTAATGTACCTAATAAGTTTAATAGTATTAAATATGTCTACGGTTATAATAGGCTTGTATAGAGCCTTAATATAGTCGTATATATCCTTAGCTAACTTAGGTATGTTACCGAAGTCTAGTCTAAGGGTAGGGTCGAGTCTAGTAATAAGTATGCCTAGGGCTTAGATATCTTTCTTTTTCTAGTCCCTAAACATGTCTCTATACTACTAATCGGCTAAGTCCTCTATAAACATACTTTTTAGAGGTAGTTTTATTTTATTAGCCTAGTTAAGTCTATAGAATACTATACTAACTAGGTCCTTTTCTAGAAGGGCCGCCTAGAATATAAGCTTCTAGTCTTAGAAGTTGATCCCCTTCCTAAGAACCTAATTCTCCTTTACTATCTTTGTCTAATTAGTGTCTATCGTTCCTAGCTACCTTTTAGTATAGTGCTAGGCAGGGCTTATAAGGGACACTTGCTAGGTTTTAGTCCGAACTAGAGCTCTTAACTAGGTACCTAATAGGTCTAGATAGCTAGCTCTATTTAGTAGACTCTAGAAACAGTTCTTTTATAGTTGAACTAGATAGGTAAGCGTATACGCTAGGCTTATAACCTATTGTAAATCGTGCTAAGGATACAACTAATTATCGGATTAACAACTATATAACTATACGAAGAAGGATTAGGAGCCAGCTACAGAAACTGCAGTTAATATACCCATTGTGTGTCCTTCCTCTTGGCACAGGTCAGCTAATGGTATCAGCTGACCAGCATATCACCTGACTGAACCACAACAGTTCCGACGAAGGATGCCTGAGGGTGATGCAAATCGTGAAAGGCAGTCCAACCTTAATGGTCTATTTCAGCAGGAAGAGCAATCGCCACCATGTCCGAGATGCTCTCGATCAAATCTTCCAGCAAAATGAGTCCCACCAGCAGTAGCTCAGGTACTCACGCAGATCCGCACACCTTGCAAGCACTGAAAATGCGATGCGGCCAAGCAGAAGACCAAAATGGCTGCTGTGTAATCAGAAGAAATCGAGAGAGGAAGCGCAGCGCCGCGCGAAGTTGAGAATTGAAGCAGGAAGCCGCTTTGCAGATCGGTCCAACTTCCTACCGACGGCACAACATGTGGCACAGCGGACGGATACAGCATTTCCAAGATGCAGATATCTTCCAGTTCTGGCAGGCCGTACTCCAGTGAAGTGAAGTGATTGACTACAGTAGGCAATGATCTGTCAGTCGCCAGATCTTCGACGAAGCACTTCCAGCAGGTGCCACAACAGGTGGTATATATAGAGGCCTCTCGCCTGGACCGAGCATACCGTCTTCATCGTATTCTACAAGTCATTGGCAGCTCTACTAAGCGAATAGCAATACGAGGACAGTACCGCAAGCTGCAGCGATGACCACAGCAGTGCCAGCCATGAGACCACTGGTCGTGACAGGTGCAACTGGCAAACAAGGCGGAGCACTGATAACAGCCCTCTTATCCCATCCCTCCCAACCTTTCGAGATCTACGCAGTCACGCGCAACAAGACCTCCAAATCCGCCCAAGCCCTCGCCAAAAACCCGAACGTCCACATAATCGAAGGCAACTTCAACGATCCCGACGCAATCTTCTCCCAAGTAAAATCCCCATGGGGCCTCTTCGCCATGTCCAACCCCATGAACGCCGCAAAAGAAGAAGAGAAAGAAGGCAAAGCCTTAGTGCACGCAGCCACAAACGCCGGAATCCAACACATAGTCTTCACAGCCACCGATCGAGGCATAGAATAGACAAGCGACAAAACCCCCCACAAACATCCCTCACTTTGGCTTTGCATCAAAATTCGAAATCGAGAGGGAAATCATGACGAAAAGTAAAGAAAAGACGACAACATGGACATTTCTCTCCGGCCCGTAGCTTTCTACGAAACCATGACGAACGATTTTTTTTGGGAAAAGCTTTCACGGCAATGTGGGGTTTGAATGGCAATGATGCGAAGTTGCAATTAGTCAGTACAAAAGACATCGGCAAGATAGCAGCGGAAGCCTTCCCCAACGCCGAGACATCCGAATATCGGAACAAGAGCATATCTCTGGCAGGAGATGAGAATTCGGTGGTTGAGGCCGAGAAAGTATTTAGAGAGGTGACGGGACAAAAGATTCCAGAGACGTATGGGTTTGTTGCGAGGATACTGAAATGGTTGCTTCATGAGCAGTTGGGGTTGATGTTTGATTGGTTTCGAACGGAGGGATTTGGCGTGGATGTTGCGGAGTTGAGGAAGAGGTATCCGTATTTGAAGGACTTTAGTGCGTGGTTGGAGACGGAGAGTGCTTGGAAGAAAGCGTTAGATGGCGTTCAGTCATCCTCAGGCAGTCGTGACAAGGCACCAGATTTGTGTAGTCTACAATCGTAACAGCAAGCTTTCGTCGTTTCGTCGCGATCGAGATGATCTCATTTGCAACCTGATTGTCATAGTCGGCGTAGCTTCGTCAGACTTCACTCGAGCCTGTAGGTAGAAGGTAATATGTGCAAGGAGGATTTCGTGATTCCAGCTTCTCGTTAGGCCCTGTCTACTTGCAACAGGTTATAGCATAACCTGGCCGTAGATTATAACAACTCTTCCAATAACCAACCTGTCTCATATAACAACGATTATTGAATCGTTAGTTATCGCTGTGCTCGTAAACTCGCTGAGATTATGCTATATATAGTATGATTAGCATAACTAACTCTTAAGGAGCTTTTAAGCCTATCTGTACGCCCTATAGACTTCCGGCATAGCGCCGCAGTATCTACCTCTTTCTACGTCTTATATAGCGGTCGACAAGGTATAGGGCGGCGGAGGTAAAGAACGAGGTACGATAGAGCGATTATTAGCGGTCGTGTTGTCGGTAAGCGCTATTGCTAGCACGATACCGTTGTTACTCGAAGAACTACCTAAATTGCGCCGCCGTACGATATATCGACTACTAGGACGAAGGTCAGTTTAAATAGACCGCAATAAGATAGAAAGCGAGGCATTTCGAGTGCTATATAGTCCGCCGAAGTACTATTACGAGCGTACGAGGTTAAAGCAACCGGTATTGCGCGCGTTAGTAGAAGAGCTGCGGAAGAATAGTTTAGAAGGCAAGAACAGGAACAAATACTCTATTAAGTTACGAGTTATCCTCTTCCTTGTTATAGTCGGACATAATAGGAGCCTTAGCAACCTTACTAACGACTTTGGTATAGTAAGAGAGACACTACGAAGGATAATCTATACCGTATCGCGCTATTTGTGTCGTATAGCGAAGGAATAAATTAAATTGCTACGAAAGGACGATAAACCGCTATAGTCTAAGGGTGCCGACGGAGGCAAGTTCTAGCTATATTTTAAGGGTGTTATAGGCGCTATCGACGGCATCTTATTAATAGCTAGTCTACCGAAGATTAATAGCAATCTATAGCGTTGTCGGAAGGGCTATATTGTATAGAATGTAATAGCCGCCTGCGACTCGTCTTTGCGCTTCTTATATATAATGCCTAGATACGAAGGGTTAGCAACGGATAGCACTATATTAAGGAAGGCCTATTAGTTAGGCTTCGACGTACTAGATAGCTACTTCTATCTTGCGGACGGTAGATATTCCTTTAAAGATCTACGGCTCTTAGTGCTATATTAGAAGACACGATATTACCTCTATAAGTAAGGCGAGGCGGAAGAACGACCGACTAATTATCGAGAGATTTACAACCTCCGCTATACTTAGCTTTGTAACTATATCGAGAGGGTGTTTAGTGTTATAAACAGGCGGTTTAGGCTTATTAAAAAGGGACTAAATAGCTAGTCGATTACCTAACAAAGTCGCTTTATCGTCGCCTATTATGTTATCTATAACTTTATTCTATCTAATAGTCGACAACCGCTATCTTTAGAGCTAGGTCTCCTTCTAACTAACGCTAAATTAAATGCCGCTCGAGAGGCCGATACGACGGCTAAGGTTTACGTCGATAATAGGCGCTACGCCGAAGAGGTTAAGGATGAAAGTTACGCTAATTATCGTAATAGAATAGCGAGGTAGATATATACTAAATACGACGGTAATTAGTTAAGAACTAGACTTAATATAAGGGCTCAAAAGTAGGAGGTGCTACTTAGAGTACGGCGAAGGATGTAATAGGGTTTAGTAGATGCTTATAGGATGCAAAGGCAATAGCCGGGGTTTAGCTTTTAGTAAGAAACTTGGTATAGATTCGAATTCTAGGCTTAAATCGTGCATTTAAGGAACATTACTATCGCCTCTTCCGCGGACAGGCTCTTCTCTAGTCGAAATTATAGTAGGGTTGAATTCGTAGGTTCTTAGCAAACTTCTACGATACTAGAGTTTAGGTTAATAGGGCATGGCTTTTTTTCATATAATAGCACCTCGCACGTAACTACATTTTGCTAGTAAAAATTAACAACACCTCTATATAAATCAATAGTATAGCCGTTAGCGTGCATTTACACTAAAATTCTATCCCAATCTACGAATTCTCGTATCGAATAGCACTAAATACATACTTCTTCTGCCATTTCTAATTATTGTTATTAATAACAACCTATTGCCTATATCCTAATAGTACGTATCCACCTTCTATCTGTTGTAGATATATATTCTAACGGATATTAGACTTAATGTCCGTTAATACAGACAGGAAGTACTCCTTAAACTGCTCCTAGTTTATACTCGAAGCGACCTTATAATAGTCAAATTCCCTATTCTTCTTTGCGACCTCGCGTATTAATAATATACGATTAGCCGTCGGTATGTCTATATTCTTAAACGTCTTCTTATCTAGCAGCCGCTTTATAACGTTACTAACGACTAAACTAGCCTTAGCAGCGGCTAGCGTATTAGCGCGTTGCTCGTCCGCTAGTTTCTTCGCTAAAGCACGTTCTTCCTTGCTATCCTTTACCACCTCCGCGACTATTAATACTATCGGCTCGAAGACCTTCTATAACGACTTTATAATAGTTAGATTCTTCTCGTTTACATCCTCCGCCTTCTTATAAACCCGATCGGCCTCCTTCTACATCTTCTTTTAATGCTTTTCCGCCGCCTTAGCAGCGCGTAATACTATTAATTGCTCTTCTATAAAGGGCGCGGAAGCCGCGCCTTCCGCCGTAACCTTAACCTCCGATTCCTTACTACCCTTATCCTCGCTTTCTTTACCGAGGGCCTCGTTAGTCGCTATATAATCGCCTATAGCTACCTCTAAGCCGATTAATTCGTCTATAATATCGAAGTGCTCTAGCAATTTATTACGGAAGGAAGTATACCTTAGATTCTCGTCGAAATAGGCGTCTTCTACGTCCGACTCGGCGGTTAGAGGCATACTATTCTAGCTACTTATATACTTTAGGTAAGCAATCTATATACTCTAGTCCTTCTTAATTAACGACTACTTATTCTTTAGGTAGTCCGCAGTACGCTCGGTACTATATTTCTTATTTATTAACGTAGCTAGGTCTCGGAGGTTACCTAACTAGAAGTTATTAGTATTAGTGCTACGGCTAATCTTCTTAAACTCGTTTAACTAGTCGAGGAAGTACTCGGTCTGCTCTTAAGTCTACTATTATAGCGCTTTACGCTGCCTATCTTTATTAATAGGTATTGTAGTCGCCGCACGCTTCCGAGTCGCCTTTGCCTTTAAAGAAGGTGTCTTTAATAAAGCCTAAGAGGGCTAAGAATCTGTCGATTGAGAGACTATATTTGCTAGTATTCGAATAGCTTTAAACTAAGAGACTAGCTACTCGACTAACTGTATATTTATATAGTAACTATACTACAAACTACACTCGCCGAAGCACTCGTCCTCCCTGCCCTTCGCCCGCCGATTTACTACCTACTGCGCCGTCATCGATATCATTATAAATACTACTAGAAGCTATATAGCCTACTACAAAGAGGTAGAGTGTAGCTGCCGAGCCGGAGGCTTATTATATAGGTCTTAACACCTGGCACTGTCTCATGGATAACCGATTATAAGTCGCCATAATCTGAGCCGCTTATGAGGTTATTATAATCTCTCGGTTTACGCCATAACCTGTTGCAAGTAGACAGGGCCTTAGTGCGAGCTCTCGGCGAACACGATTTTCCGTTTCCCTTCACGAACGAATCAAGGAAGCGTCTAACGAAAAGCTGGAAACACGCCATCCTCCTTGCACACGTTAAGAGGGATCCTGTCGGGGAAGACATCGCTTTTTGAAGAGAAATCTATTCGTGGCCAAAACCAGCCATCTGAGGAGATCACTACGGCATGTGCCCAGAATCGCCGCATGATATCAAACACCCGAGTATGTGTAGGCTTCGCAGAAGCCCCATACGAGCTCCTCCTATGCTACCGGCTCCATGAGTACATTTCGGTCGAGGGCATCACAAGCAGTTTTCATCATTAGCCAGACGCCTAGAGCCAAATTTTTGAGTTGTCGAACTTGCGTCTCATTTCCCGCGCGCCCCATTTGATAGTAGATCCATTTCATTCCAGCCAAGAAGAAGAAAGGCTCCAGCTACTTCCTCTACTTGCACATCCATATCGCGCAGAAGAGAACATCTACCTTGTGATGAGAGTAGCAACCAGGGCATTTCTTGCTAGTAGGATTTCGTCGTCAGTCCGTATGCGTGTTGAGCCAAAAGCACGCGCATCCATTGTCGAGATTGAGGTGTATGCTATTTCCAAGTCTCCAGCTCAGCTTCGCCGAAGACTCCAGGCCCGTTCGAACGCCGTCTGTGACCGTGACAATGCATCGCTGCGTGACTTCATGATAGAAAGCTGATGCTTTTAGAGCGAGTGTGTGAGAGAGATTTCTTGAGTGTGAGTGCCCCGTGAATCTCTCAATCCAGGCGTGCCATCATTTGATCCTTGGTGAGCGGTGTCAAGTTGTCGATGTCGAGGCCCTTCTCCGCTAATACGGACTTCATGTGAGCCGGCACAAGCTGGTGGTTGAGGTGCGGCGCAATCGAAAGTTCTGCGAGACCGTATTAGTATTGCAAGCTTCTGAAACATTCGCCTGTTGAGCTACACCACTGACCATGATGAGAGAAATCGAACAGATTGGGCAGGTCTTTGCTCGCGCCTCCTGCATGGCGCGAATCCGGCAGTCTCGTACTCGGATCTCTGAGCTCGTCGAAGAATGGATGCACCATGGCGTCAACCGCCGAAAGGCGCTGCGTCGGCGTGTATTCAAGTAGTCGCGAGATCAGATCGATTGCGTTCGGGTCGGCCTTACGGAACACCTATTCAAAGCACGAGATTAGTCGCGGCCTTCATTTTCACGTCAATACGAGAGCATGGAATTACCTTGCTGAATGGATGCGGCTTGATCTGCGGGAACTTGTGCTCCATGTAATTCGGGTTCATAGTGCGAATTTGGTCGCGAGTCGGCGTGCCAAGCACCTTGATTATCTCCACCAGCTGGTCAATACCGGACTCGCCTGGAAAAAGCGGCTGACCCAGCATCAGCTCCGCCATGACGCAACCAGTGGACCAGACATCTATGAGTTGTCAGTGAATAGCCGTGCAGGTGAAAGATACGTAGGCCGAACTCACCGATCTTGGTGGTATAGTTAGTAGCACCGAAGATGAGTTCTGGCGCACGGTAGTATCTGGAGCAGATGTAGGAGACATTTGGCTCGTTCTCCACCAAAATCTTTGCAGAGCCAAAGTCACACAGCTTCAAAATACCAGAGTGAGGGTCCAGAAGTAAGTTTTGAGGCTTGATATCTCTGTGGCAGATGCCCTGCGAGTGGATGTAGGCCAGTGAGCGGAAGAGTTGATAGATGTAGAGCTTGACCTCCAAAATCGGCATGGTGGTCTTCAGCTTGTTGAAGTGTCGCGAGGCCCGATACACGGTCTCCGGCACGAATTCGAGGACGAGGTTGAGATAGACTTCATCTTTCTGGGCGGCGATCAGAGCTGTTTGGACGCCCATCTTGTTATCGAGATCTCTCACCCTCTCTCCGTTGGAGTAATAGAACGCCTTCAGTTCGACGATATTTGGATGACGGACGATTCGCATGATCTGGAGTTCTCTGTTCTGCAAGCGAGAGTCAATGTCAGAACGCGATTGCGTCTCCAAAGCAGAACCCACCTTGAAGCGCTTGTCCTGCAGGACCCGCTTGATGGCTGCATCCTCGCCAGAAGGGGAGAGTTTGGTCTGGAAGACTACTCCAAAGCTGCCATTGCCCACGATCTTGCATTGCGTATACTGCATTTCCTTGGTCTCGCCGGTCAGGCCATCCTGCACTTTTTCGCGAATGACTTCTGCACAATCGGGTTAGCTCACTGCCACTCTCACGACGTGAAGCATTGCCATATCACGTGGCATGGAGGTGCATACCACCCATCCTTAATCCTGAGAACGCCGATGGGCGATTCTGCGACATTGTAGGGAGCGGCTGTGGTGGTCACGCGCAGGTGTGACTTGCTATCGCGAGTAGGGCGGGCTGCTATTCAGCAGCTGGTGAGGAGATTTCGAGGTTGCGCAGAGGAGGTCCGTTTTGGCTGCTGTTCGCAGTGCACCGCGCGAGTCGCGGTAGTGAAGAGGTATAGGCGCTGGGAGGGTAGGCTGTGGCCTGTGGCAGGTGCTCGAGGTCAGGTCGGGTCAGGTCAGGTCAGGTGTGACGGTGACGGCTGAGCAATGCGGGCCGTTGTCGAGTTGAGGCAGGTGCGTGCAGGAGCGCGCGCACACACACAATATTGATGATGGTCGGAATGGAGGGTGAATCTGAGGCTGGCGGACAGCAATGGTGCGGCTGCGGCTGCGGCTGGTGAGATCGCGGTGGTGGTGGTGGTGGTTGTGGTTGTTGTGGTGGTGAGCGGCGTGGAAGGGTGATGTAGGTGTCGGTACAAGAAGCCCCTCAATCTTCGATCACGAGCACAGAGAGAGGTCCTCAGACGGGCTGGCTCAACGGGGACGCAGCCTGGTGGGTGGGCTAGAACTAATGGCGGCGGGCTCTCGCGGTGATGCTCACTCCAGCAGCACGAAGTCAACGCTACACTCCCAGGCCGTCTGCTGTCCAGCGGCACGCAGAACTCAGAAGCTGGATATGCAGCTGGAGAGAGGATTAGTGATGGGCCAGCAGGGGATTTGACTGCAATGCTGCTAAACCGCCCAAAACTATCCTGGACGGCCCACAAATGGGTCACATCACATGGTCTACTTATGTCATACTCTTGGCTACCTTATCTTACTCGCTTTGTGCGCGCGGTTGCGTCTTCATCACTGAGCGTCTCAAGGTTGCCGTTCGGAACACACTCTAAGTCTGTTAAGGAGCACGTGGAAATGCACACGCCTTCACCAGCGCTGTCCCATACCAGTTCCAACGCACCACCAACGACGACGACGACATCGAGGAGGATATCGTCCGAGCTCAGTTAGCCCCTCAAATCGCTCCCGCTGTGATCATGTGGTCAGTCGTGTGGGCATACGCCGCCTGCAGATCTCCTACTAGTAGCCAATTTCTCGCAGCACCCGTGCCCGACCCTGCAACGCCTTCTGCGGCTCCGTCGTGCGAGAAGGCAGCATTATTACTCGAGCCGCCATGGGGGGAACACCGGTTCCCACGGTTACAGCCACTCCCACACCGCAAATCTCGAGTCTCTGCTTAGCACGCTGCGGTCAGTAGTAGTATGCCTGGCTATTCTCATCGAGCATCTCGCGACCCTGCGGCTGGCGAAAGCCTCTGCATGCCGGAGCTCCGAAAACAGCTTGCTGCAGTACCTGACAGACGTGCATGCTCACGTGCTGAGGTCTGCCATCCTCTGACTATGCCTTGACCAATCAAACCACTTGCGATACTTGTACTTGACGGCCCAAGTGCAAGCTTTTCAAGCTCTTGGACTACTACACCATTTGCCTGCTTTGCGTAGCCCGAACGTGCTACTGCTTGTCACTTACCAGCGCCCACAGACACACTCGGGCAGAGCCAGCTGTGGATCTCGCCAGGGAGGCTGGAAGCTGCATGAGGTGCGCATCTGCACGCTCAACCGCATTATCGCAAACTATTCAACTGTACTCGCCGAACGCCTTGAGTCCGAGCCATCGGACACTTACTGTACACGCGATCTCATCTGAACTCCCGGCTCCTCACATGTTCGCCACAAGCGTCGAGCAAGTCTTCTAAGCGACCTTCAAGCCAACCCGTGCTACTTCCGTAAGCACGCCGAGGATCGTTATAAAACGTACATAAGACCAGCGTCCAACAGACGCCCAAAGCTACGATGAATCTCCGGACATACAGTGCTGACCCTCTGCTTACAACTGGCGGCATGTGTCCTAGTAGAGCCGCTATCACGAGCAGCAGGTGCAACAATTCCCGGGGTCACTGACAAACCCACAGGCCATGCGCCCGCTTTTTATGTGGAGTCCGGGGACAGGACTACACAGTCTACACAACAGGCGCCCAACCTTGAGCTGCGGCCCGATAGAAGCAGATTGCGCGAAATACATGGAAAAGATACAAAGGAAGCAGATCCCAGAGATGCTTAACGATGCTAGTACGAAGAAATGCGACTAAAGCACGTAGGTGTGAGTTGAAAATCTGAAACTCACAGCGGATCTGCTAATAGGAACAGCCGTCTTCTGAAACCTGCAACGCGGCAGCGGAACCAGCAAGTAGCCAGAGCCCTGGATCGAGAGCTGCGGAGAGACGCATCGTGACACTCGCACGCTCCAGACTTGAAGAGCTCTCTGAGCTTCGACCAACCAGATCCACTTGCCATCGCTTGCCTGCAGACGCTCCAATTGATGTCACAAGGCGGCCGCAAGTTCAAATCGTGTGTAAGAATTGCTTCAAAGATCATTGCAGTGGCTTGAGGCCAGATTTAATGGCGTCAACGCACGAGAGTAGGCATCAATAATTCGCGGTCCGCACGAATGCCACTCGAACACAGACAAGGTTCCTGCACGAGCGCTCGGCCCGCGGGACTTGGCAAGAAAACAGGTCTTCGAGAAAACATAGTTCTTGATCTGGAGAAAGTGACATGCCCTTCGGAAGCAGATGACTTCTTCGAGCGCTGGGATTTGTGGCCGCACACTGCACACTGCATAGATCTCACACGAGCCAGATCTCATAACGGTGTGCATCACTCTGCCGACCACAGGACAACGACTTTAATGAGTGCACCTTCAAGATGGACAGCATCGTTCAGTCAGCATCTCGTATTACATCAAATAGTTTTAGCCTTGACCATGGCTTTCTAGCATGGGTTCGCAGTGCTAAAGCGACCGATCCAAGACATCTGCTCGGTCAAGTATCAGATCCATTGCTTGCCACCTTAGCACGGAGATTGCGTATCCATGCTTGTATAGCTACGCTCCCTACGACAGCATGGGTTCAGTCCTGGAATGCCGCATCAGGCTTGTGTACAGCACTACCATCATAGTGAAAAGCAATTTCAGTAATTTGCGAAGCAGTGCTCCCGCCGACGAAAACATGACTAATGCTGAGAAAGTGCAAGGATACGGAAGCAGCGGTGCCGCGAGTTATCTTCTTTTACATTCAAGAGTCCTGCTGGGAGAAACCAACATCGTCGCCAGAGCCCATTTGCAGCAGACGCTGCTTCATATTTTCTGCCAGCTTGGCTATATCTCTAGGAAGGGCATGGAAGTCGCACTGAGCGGCCCACTTGCCTATACCATGTTGTAGTATATTTCTCGCTCGAGCCGGATCAGAGCCCTTCATTCCTATCGTTCCATGTACTAGACAGCATACTATCAGAAGCGAGGCCCTCAGAAGAAAAGGTATACTCACAAGTCATGCGTTCTGTTCTACTATCGTAAACTCCGCGGTGAAGGAGATTATTATTGTAGAACACAATGTCACCCGGGTATACCTTTACAGCCAGCTGTCCCGGCATATCATCCTCATAGGGATCGGCTCCGCGCTCCATTGGTGTGCGGGCACGTTTATGGGAGCCTGGAACCACTATTAAAGACTGGTCTTCACAAAGCGCTAAGTTCCATTGCGCATGCAACATTGGTTCCTGGAGACGCTCGAGCTCCTCTTCAGGACTGATATCCGGCCCAATATCATCACGATGCCATCGTAGAGACCAGTCATAATGAGGAGTAACAAGCATATTGTAAAGTTCCATCACCAGGTCATCTCTGGAACAGTCTAGTAATGAGGTGACGGCGTCGACCATTTTGTCACCAAAATAGCTTTCAGCGAAGGTATTCCTCTCAGGCATGTCAGGATGAAGTAGATGTTGGACGCCCCAAAGGCATGCGATGAACGTCAGTGCAATTGTGCTGAAGCTTGAGGGCTACATGAAGATACCAGTCTCCGAAACGTCTTCTACATTCCACGGAGGAAATTGCTTTGGAAGCGTCCGCACGTACTTCCATTGTCCGTTTCTCGCTGCCGCAACTGTGCGCTGGCATGCGGCTCTGAAGTGCTCTACCTCGGACAGCGTAAATGCTTGAGGGATTCGCACGAAGCCATCTCGATCAAGAGCCGCTCTGAGCTCAGCAGGAGGCATTGACGCCATTTTGGGGCTTTGTGAGCGAAGTCAGAAGACAGTACGAGAGCAAAGGCTGACGCTACGCTGTGACGGCAACGGCGAACAAAGCCCTGACCACGAGCGCCATCTCGGCAAGCGCGGGCCGCCTCGTCGCGCGCCATTCACCACTGTCACAACACTCCGACTCAGTAGTCACTCGTCCACGTACCATAAAATCCATAGTCCTACTCAGACACTGCAAGGCTCCTCACAACCTTGCGAAATCCGGCCATTACCTCGACCTCTTCATATCACAAATGTCTACATACGGATTCCAAACTTCACAGACACGATCATCACCGCGAGTACCTTGGGCTGAATACCATCCATTACCGAGATAATCAGAGCACCGAGTCGCTCCTGACACCC
The DNA here is from genome assembly GCF_000340215.1 of Pseudocercospora fijiensis CIRAD86. NCBI lineage: Eukaryota > Fungi > Ascomycota > Dothideomycetes > Mycosphaerellales > Mycosphaerellaceae > Pseudocercospora > Pseudocercospora fijiensis. Next base: position 1,716,570 of record NW_006921536.1, read on the forward strand.
GACTTCGTTCAAATCCTGCTTTACCAAAGGTTCATATTTCTTTTTCGCGACACTCACTCGCCGTCATGACCGAGTTCGCGAGCGACGCGCCGATCGCGTCGGCCGCGCAAAGCAACAACCAGCGCACTCCTTCCGCCGCAGAGGGAAAGAGGCGCAGCAACCGAAACCGCAATCGCAATCAAGTCGATGGCGCTATGTCAGATGGTGCGCTTGTCAATTCTACTTCCTCGCCGCAGAAGACCCACAGGCAACGCCGGAGTGTAGCTATCGCAGCAGCAGGACAGCAGAAGTCCCTTCAACAGAACCCATACATGGGCAATGGAAATAGCGCAAAACAGAGACCTGTATCTTATGCAGGCAATCAGATGCTGGCCACGCCTGCAAAAGAGAGGGCGTACGCGGGACCTACATTCCAGGCTTCACCAGCCGCTTCAGCTCTGCCTATGCCCAAATTTAGCAGATCAGTGCCGAACGGCGGTCGTCCATCGTCGCTGTCAGCCAAGCTTGCTGGCGAGAAAACTCCAGAAGCAGAGCAGTCCTCACCAGAGGCCGACATTGTCAAGCCCACTGCTCCTCCGGATGAAGGTCATAAGTCGCCATTAGACCTGTTCTTCCAGGCGGACAAGGCAGAGAGGGAGCAAGCAAGAGCATTGAGTCAGCCTTCGTTGTCACCGGAATTCGCAAAGCGACCTGCGACGATGCCCAGGAATCCGTTCCAACAATCTGGACGAAGCATATTCTTGAGCGAGCTCGATGGAGACAATGCTATGCCTAGTCCTCGAACAGTGCCTCCAAACACTAGTAGACCACCGTATGCAGAACGAGCGATCTCCTCTCCTGGTATTCCTGCTCGACATCAAGAGTTCGACCAGGAACGACGTGACTCCACCAAAGCGCTCAAGGACATGTTATTTCAGACCGCCAACGGCTCGAACACAAGCACTCCACAAAACCAATCACGAACCAATTCAGGACAGCATACTCCCGATGGCGTTTTCGGCTCGCCATCACCGGGTCTGCAACCCAGTTGTGGACCAAGCACTCCACGACCAGCTTCGGAGCAGCAACAACAACAGAATCACTACTCCCTCCACTATGGCAATCGAAATCTGTCACCTCTGTTCAAAGCCGCTCGTTCTGACTCATCAACTCGACCGACTTCTGGCCTCCGGCAAGAGGTTCCTAGCGACACCTCATCCAATGCTGACTCTGTTGTTGCTGTTGGAGATCCGAATAGCCCGAACACCTTTGCACGCAACTATCTTAATCAGACGGCACGTACGGCTGGTCCCGCTGAGCTGCCTCCTTTTCCTTACAACAATCACTCTGCTTCGTTCAATACTCCTGCCATGCAGCGCGGCGGCACGGAGCAAAATGCCGATGCCGGTAAGAACAATCCTCGGACAGGCTCACGAGACATTAGATCCATGGAAGATGATTTACGACGTATGCTGAAACTTAATGTATTGGGATGATTTCGAGATCAGGATTACAGGGATTTCATCATTGGGAGCTCAAGGCATAGCATGGCGTTGGTGGAGCTGGTTCTCTCGGGACATAGGCTGCGGATGCAGCTGGTGTGTTTTGGGCATGGCTTATGGTTATCGATCTGTGTATGGTAACCTGGACACTCGGCCTATTCCGGTATGACGAGTCAGCCTCTACGGTAGAGGTTCGATACATTGAGGGAGCGAGAGCTGATCAAGCAGTAACGGATACGACTACACTCGTTTCGAGGGTTTCATTTGTGGAAGATACAAGGCCGGAAGCATCTACTGCTCCCCTAAGGAGGAGAGGATGCTCTCAACGGAGATGTTGCAAGACACGATGGCAATCAGATAGAAGACCAACTCCAGTCACTCTTTAATACCCTTCCTCCCTCCCCCATCCGTTTCCCGCATGCAGTCTCTGCTGGTGGTGGCAAATAGCACACTTCAGAGCGTGCTGCAGAGTCGGAACTACGACTTCGCGCAACAGGGACAAGTGCAAAGCAATCCAATACTATCTCGCGTTGTTTGTATCTGACTTCCTGCCTTTGGGTTTCACATGCGCGTCACCGAATGCGGAGTAGCGCGCTTGCAGGGGTCTCAAGATTTTCTCACGTGGTAGTCTCAGGGGACGCTCAGACCACCTCGCGTAGGGAGCCAATTAAGCGCTCCGCGGGCTCTCCTACTGGAGGAGGTCTGAGGAAGCATCTAGGGGTTCTAGTAGATACATCTTAGCTTTAGGCGCGTTTTACACTGTTATACAATCTAGCTTTAGGAACGGCTAGATAGCTGCTAGACGACGACGATATACTATCTAAAGAAATTATCTTATATAATCTATTCTATTTAATATCTACTATAAGCTCCTAATAAAATATTAATAAATTTCGCGAATGCGCGTTATCTAGAAGACCTAAAAGCCGTCTAGTCGCAACGCGTCGATTTGTATATAAATCTTCTAGACTATAAGTAGCCTGCCTACCTAAACTAATCTAGACGCTACTAGATACATTCGAAAGCTGCTAAGATTGCCTATAAACTAATATTTTCCGTTTTTTTAGATGCCGTTTTAGAAGCAGAGGGCACGCGCTAGTATTACGCATTAGTCGTCGTTTCGAGATAAGTTAGTAACGTTAGTATATATACTAGAGTTAGTATAGATCGATTAGGCTTATCTAGTAACGCTAAAGAACGATATAGGATATTAGAAGAGTAAGGGAAAAGGGTTAGAGCCGCTAGACAAACACTACCTAGAAGGAGAGGTATTAGGTTCTATTTTAATCGATTCCGGCGACGAGGACCTACTAAGCGATATATTAGATAGCGATCTAGCTACGCTAGTATAGTCTCTCGACGACGGTAATAAGTAGAGTAACTAGACAGAGCTATAGACACTTTTTAGTAGACTAGATACTATAGAAGACTAGGAATGTAGACGACGCCTATACGATTAAATACGCGACGCTTTAGTGCGTATAGATAACAATATAGCGGAGGTTAAGAGGCATTAGTTAGTATATTAGATCTTTTAGAAGGAGGTTTGTCGTCGTAAGGTTCGATTTGCCCTTAGTATTAGCGATAACTAGATCGACTAGGCCTTAGCAGAGAGTGCCGGAATCGAAATGTTCTTAGCTAACATATAAGACTAGCTATTCCGTCTAGCTAAAGGCTAGACCTTTCTAAAGGCCCGGAAGGAGCTCTAGGAGCATATCTAGTTAAAGAGAGTCGAAGGTGTCGCGTAGAAACTAATAGTAGGATCGAGTAAAGAGCGTCTAATTAGGCTAGTATATCGCTAGATATATCTATTTGCACTAAGAGCAGAGCAGGTAGAGGCGCTATATTAGCTTGTCTATAAGGTTACTAATACCGTCTAGATTGCGAAGACCTTAGCTAGAAAGAGTCTAGCGTTCTAGGCGTAGCCGTTAATAATGTAGAGGACAGTAATTATTATTTTGCTATTAAACTAGATTAGTTTAGAGCAATCTAAACGCATCTAGCGACTTAGTAGAAATCTACTCTTATTTACATTAGATACTAAAGCTACGCTCTCTAGATAAGACTAGGAGGACCTCTATATAGGGAAATTCACTTATATTATGCTTAGTCCGGAAATAGCGCTCTAGAACTGGTTTAGGAAGCTTTAGAGTAAGGCTAGATTTCGCTAGACGCTAGGTCTAATAGCTGTAGATAAATTTCATCTTATATAGCAATAGGGCGTAGAGGGTAGTGCATTTTAGAAGGAATATGCTTAATTAAAGCAGCTAAGAAGTCTAGTAGGAAGCTTAGTAAAGATGTTTGGCTGCTTAGCGATACTAGACCCGATAACGCTTAGATACGCTAGAGAGGGAGCTAGATTTCGAGTTGCTAAAGGGACCTATATACTATAGCATTCGATTGATCGTCCGGAGATTCTAATAAGAGTCTATATAATCCCTAATAGCAGTCTAGTAAATTACAGTATACTAAATTGGTTAACTAAGGGAATTGTATCTTAGGATAGTCTAGCAGTGCCCTAGCAGTTACAGAAGACCGTCGTTTTTATTAATAGCCGGCCTAGTCTAGGCGCTACTATCGATCAGATGCGCTAGTTTATCTAATACAGATAGCTAGGTAAGTTTAGTACTCGATAGCTCTATTAGATTTGTCGTATCTACTATAGCAGAACAGCTAGGCGAACTTAGGCGAATATTATACGGGAATTCTAGCAGCTAGACTCCTAGATTCGTATTCTGTTCGCTACTAAAGCTCTAGGGCTTAGGGTAGACATTCTAGATATTAAGCGAATTGTACAGTATCGATTGCCTCGGAATAGCAGTATAAGAACGATATTCTAGCGAGCTAGGCGTGCAGTTAGAGCATCTAACCGTTATAGTAAAGGAGTGTTTACTCTACTAATCGAAGATTAGACTTTAGGCTAGAGCGAGTCTAAAACCTAGGCGAGGCTATCTAATCGACCTAGCCTAGTACGTATATAGGAGATCTCGTAGGATAAGCCCTCGACGCAAGCTAAGCTGTCTAAAATAGCTAACAAGCGCCCGAAGTTACGGTTAGACAAGCGAGCTACGCTAGAGCGTACTCTTCGACGCTTTATTAATGCTAGGCCTAGGGACTGCCGGCGTAAGATTGCCCTTTAGATGTTTAACTAGGAGCTAGATTAGTTAGTCTAAGTATGCTATAATATCTGCTCCCTAGATCGAATGCTAGTAGGGCTCTATGTCTAGTAGTAGGCTAGCGTACTAGGTATTTATCCCGATTTTACACCGTTAAAGAAGGATATTAAAACTAAGCTAATTAGCTAGGAGTCTAAATAGGCCAGAACCGTCTAGAAGGATTTAGTCTTCCTAGCTATTCTAGGCTCGGTCGTTCTATATAGAATCCTAGGTTAGCTTATATAAGAGTATAGTGTAGATTCTTCCCTAGCTATTCTAGGTTCGATAGAGCAGTTAAGAAAGCTATTATAGAGGCGACAGTTCTAGACTACTTAGGCAATATTACGTAAGCTGCTATAGAGCCTAGGGATTGCTAGACGCCTTGCAATTAGCTTTCGAAGGCAGTAGGAAGAAGAAGCTAAAAGAATTAGAGAATTTGGCTGCTAGAACTGCGATACGCTATCTAAAGATCTGAACTATCGGTATATATAGAAGGCTATAGAGTGCTATACGCCCTAGACAAACAGATTCTTCCGTAGAATCCTCTAGGTACGTTAGACAGTATCGGCGCGGATAATTAATAGGAAGATAGTTATACTTACGTCTACGCTCGCTAGACACGTTAGCACGCGATCTGCGAATGCAATGCCGTACTAGATTAGTATATATCTCTAGTCGTAGGGCACGAAACGTCGTATCTTAAGCACACTAGCAGGTCTAGGGATCTACGTACTTCTATAGACGATTTATACTACAAATAAGAAGCTATATAATCTCGCAAAGCGCTAGATTACCTAGTTTAGCTAGGACCCGAGCTGTTATATCGTATTTAACAACTGCGACGCTTATATACGATCTAGAGAGCATAGATACAGTTAGAAAGATAATCTAATATACTTTACGACTAGAAAACTGTTCAAATCTATTAAAATGCCGCGATCTAGCTTATCTATAGATATGCTATACGAGGACTAGAAGCTCTAGCTATACTACATTCTCGGTATAGATAGAAACAAATACGACGATACTGCTACAAAGATCTCGAGGCACTTTATTGCCTCTAGCATTGCTAGAGTCTACTAGGAAGCGGTTGCGAGGATATATAAGCTCTATAACGAGGATCTAGATTAGTCTAAAGTGCCGGAATTCCCCTAAATACCCGCTATCGATCGACTAAAGCCCTAGAAGTCTATTTATACGTCTTTATAGCTAATATTTGAAAACGAGGGATCGTATAACGGAATATATAGGGTTCTAGAGCATATTCTAGAAAGCTAGCTGCATCTAAAGAGTATAACTAAGCAAGTTGAAAAAAAAGAGCGAGTAAGAGCTATAGTAGCTAAAGCATCTATACCGCCTAGAGCTAGGAGCAGCCGAGTAGCCGAAAGTTAAGCTATTAGGGAGGGAGGAGCTTAGAGACCTAAGGCTAGGTAGGCTAAAGGATCTAAAGCTTCGAAGGCTAGGTATAGTAGAGCACTAAAGGAAAGGTAGGCTAAGCAAGCTAGAGAAGCTAAGGAAGCCGGAGGCTATATAGAAATTCTAGCCGGGAATAGTAGAGGAGCTGCAGATATATATACTAGGCAGACTAAAGCGGCTAAGAGTGCTAAAATTCTGTAAGAAGGGTATATTAGTAGGTAGATAGGGTAGTAGTAGGTACGAGTAGTATTCGATAGAGAACTAGGAGGAGAAGGAGGAAGGCAGGCTAGTTAGCCTAACGCTAAGCGCCAAGCCCTGCCTAAGGCACTAAGACCCTAGCTTTACTCGAGCTAGTTATATACTAATTACGTATAGCCTCTAACACACGCTTCCCTTCTAAAGGCCGCGCCCTCGTAGCCTTTCTATATTCTAACCTCGACCTCCGTTACTGCTAACTTAGTAAGTCTAATAAGCTACTTAGCCGCGCTAAATTAAACACTTAACTACCTAATTATATAACTATATCAAACCTCACTTTTAACACAATGTCCAATTCTAACTGCGCTATCCCTATATATAATAAACTATAAAGTAATATGTATCTATAAGAATTAAGGACCTTCGACTAATTATAATACGAGCGCGTCTTCCCTACTATAATAGGTAGACGTACGAGGTATTGTAGCCCTACCTCCGCTCTACGTAATGTCGTACCGAGTTCTTTGCGTCTACTCTTAAAAGACCTAGTAATGTCCGCTTCCGAGGGTTTGTCCGTTCCGAGGGTTATTATTCTTATTGTTCGTAGTTTCGCTAGCCCTAATTAGCTAGGTTTAGTAGCCTTCAATTGTCAATCTTATCTTATCTTTTCTAAAAAAACATAGCTCGTCTAGTTTCTATAGGTAAAGGCTATTATAAGTGCAGTAGTAGAGGTTCGCCTCGCTTAAAGGATTAGATAGATCGAGGAGTAATCTATTGTCCGCAAGATCGACCCCGGCTAGCTTAGCTCTATAGTTTTGCTCTTAGTTAGTCTATTAGTCGCTTAATCTTTTAGGCGGCTTAAAGTTTTAATTAAAGTTTTAATTAAAGGTGCCTTAGGCTCGTAGTGCAGGTAAGGTTGTGTCTATAGGCGTAGCGATAATAGTAAGTAATATTAATAATAGCGGCGCTAGTCGTCTTAGCGCTAACTTTACCTTGCTTTTCGATTTCCTTCTTCGACTAATAATATACTCCGCAACACTATTACTAACATAGCCGCGTTAGCCGCCGGCGCACTGCTAGTACGCGACACTATTACCTTTGTTACCGTTATTCGCACGCGCGCGTACATCGCCCTTATCGAACGCTCGGGTCTCGAGGCCTCGATAAAATAAAGAATAAGAGGGGGACCTATAGGGCGTATTAGGGAAGAGGTAGAATCCTTAAAAGAGTAGGCGATTAGTAGACAGTTATAGCGCGTTTGTTGATGCTTAGTGCGCGTCTACTATAGTAGTATAGTCTTATTGTCCTAGTTTGTCGGCCTCTAATTAGTTAGCTAATAGTACCCCGGGGGCACTATTAATCCTAAGCCTTAGTAACATTACGAGCTTTTAGCCTTCTTCTTATTCTTTATACTAGTCTAATACTTATCTAACAACTTAGTTATATCTTTAAAAGAGGCTTTAGCTTCCTACGAGTCCTATTTAGGTAAATAGCCTTGCTATCTTAATAGGTACTCCTTCTTACCTTTCCTAGTCCGGTGCTATAGGATACGTTCTATAGACTATAGTTCTTCACTATTAGCTAAGACTTCTTCTAACTTAGTAGGCGCTTCGTCGCCTTCGCGTTAATAGTATAGCTTAAGGAGGGATATATAGAAGGTGTTATAGATAGTGTAATAGGGTAGAAGCTATAACTAGTAGGCCTATATGCCCTTCGGTTCTCGGATACGGAATAGGCTAATGTATCTTAGTGCGAGCTTAGGCCTTGTTTTGCTATCGGGTAATAGGTGTTTACGGATGCGGAGGTTCTTTATACTAAGCATAACTATATCGCCTTACTTAAAGGTTGTTAGAAGGCAGTATTTGTCGTAGTAGGTCTTTTAGTACTCTTAAGCCTTTATTAACTTCTCGGCTATCTTAGCATAGATTTCTCGCATCTTCTAAACCTTCTTAATAGCCGCTAGTATCTTAGGTTGACCCGCTTCCCTTTCCTTACGCTCGGCCTCGAGCGATAGGGGGTCTTATAGTAGCGTAGGGTTGCTTCCTATTATAGCGAAATAGGGTAACACCTTAGTAGATAAGTAGACACTATTGTTATATACGAATTCGGCTAGTTATAGGAGATTGACCTAATCCTTAGGGTTCTCGTTAATGTAACTACGTAGGTACTGCTATAGGGTGGCATTCTATCTCTCTGTTTAACCGTTAGTCTATAGATAGAAGGCTGTTAATAGCCGATGCTTTAGTCTTAGCTGTAGGTATATTTCGCTCTAATAGTGCGACGTAAATATCGAGCCTCTATCGGAGACTATCCCCTTAGGGGTTCCCTAATAGGTATAGAAGATGTTAGTCTATAGCGCCTCTGCTATATCTATAGCAGTCTAATCCTTGCGCGCCGGGATGTATCGAGCGCCTTTAGTAAATCGATCTACTATAACAAGGATAGCATCGTACACGTCCTTGCTGCCCCTACGCTTAGTAGGCGGAAGGCCTATAATAAAGTCTATTATAAGCTCTGTAAATGGCTTGTAAGGGATTAGTAAAAAGGACAACTCGCTAAAAGGCTAATACTTTAGTGCCTTAATACGTTAGTATACGGCGTACGTATTAACGTATTCCTTTATATCCCGCTTACTATTTAGCTAGTAGTATGTGCGCGATAGTAGCTCGTGCGACCTCTCTATACTATAGTAACCGGCAAGCTTACTATTATAGTGTCGCTTAAGAAGTTCTTATCTAATCGATTGTTTAGCGGGAATATAGTATCTGCCCTTAAACCTTAAGTAACCTTTGTCGTCGATCGACTAATTACTCTTACTAGATCGAGTCTTTCGCCTACTTATAAGCTTGTCTATACGTTTAGCAGCAAAGGCGTCCCTCTACTAAGCCCGTAATAGCTTATTTATAAACGATTAACTATCCCTATTTACAAGGTTATTTAACAGCACCCTCGCTATTAAACGAGGTACGCATTATATGCATCTAATAGTACTAGCAGCCGGATTAACTATAGTAGTGCTATCGCTATTACTATATATAGCGATATCGACTAGGGAGTTATTATAACTTCTCCTATCTATGTCCTTAATACGCACTATTAATATAGCAAGAGCATTAATATGCTTTAAGCCGTCGCGGAGTCCGGTAAGCCGCTTATCCTACGCTTGCTTATTAATAATACGGACTATAGCAATCTTATGCTACAGGGTTGGAAATAATAAATTAATAGATTGCTAAGTCCCGCTGTCGTAATTAGGTCGCCTCGATAGGCTATTAGCAGGGTTACTTACGCCTAGCCGATATAATATATTAAAATTAAACCTAGCGAGGTAGACGGCCTATCTAGCCTGTCGACCTATAACCCTAGTAACCTTCGTAATTCTACGGAGGTTGTTATAGTCTATATAGACCTATATTGTATGTTAAGCCCTATCGAGGTAGTGCCTCTAATGCTTAAAGGCCTCGATAATAGCTAGGAGCTCTTGCTCGTAGGTCTCGTAGCGACGTTTAGTATTAATTATCTTCCTTAAGAAGAAGGCAATCGGGTACTAGTAGGTATTATTAGCCTACTATAATATAATAGCTAATATAGCGAACTATAAAGCGTTAGTCTCAATTCGGATCTGTTTGCTTAGTACGAAATAGTGTAATAAGAGGACTTTAGTAAATCGTTTCTTTAGACCGTTAAAAGCGGCTTGTGTCTTATTAGTCTATCTAAACTCTCTAGATAGATTAGCCTTAGTTTTAGTAAGCTTAGTCAATAGCATTATATGCCTCGAATAGCCCTTAATAAATCGGCGATAGAAGTTAGTAAAACCGAGGAACGACTATAGTTCCTTAATTAACGTAGGAACAGGCCATTTAGTAATAGTTTTGATCCGATTAGGATTAGCCTTAACACCCTCAGTTAACACGAGGAAGCTAAGGAAGGACACCTCCTTAGTAGCAAAGGTGTATTTAGAAGGCTTGCAATATAGGCTATAGGCCTATAGGCGGTCGAGGACCTTTCGTACTATAGCCTAGTGTTCTGCAATGTTAGGTAAGTGTATATAAACTAGGATATTATCTAGGTAAACTACACAGAGGTGATCTAATAGGCCTAATAGGGCCCGATTAATATAGGACTAGAATGTTGTAGGGGCGTTTGCTAGCCTAAATAGTATAACTAGATACTCGAAATAGCTATAGCGGGTATAGAAGGCTGTTTTCTATTTATTACCCTTACGGATACGGATGCGATAGTATACATCCTTAATGTCTAATATAGTGTAGTAGTAAGTACTAGAAAGGCGATCGAGGGTCTTATTAATAAGAGGAAGTAGGCAGCGGTCTTTAATAGTAACAGCGTTAAGCCTACGATAATTAATATATAGGCGTAGGCTACTATCCTTCTTTAGTACGAATAGGATAGGGGCGCTAGCAGGGCTATTACTATACCGAATGCAACTATTAGCTAGGTTTTCCTCTAGGTACTTACGCAACATAGTAAGCTCTCGTTTACTAAGGTTATAGAGGGGGCTAAAAGGGACCTCCTTGCCCTCTATAATATCAATCTTATAATCTGTCTCTTTAAATATAGGCAATGTCGATGCTAAGTAGTGTTTAAATACATTAATATAGGTTTCTCGAATAGGCTCCGGTATGCGAGCAAGCTAATTAGAGTCTCTGCTATTAGGGGGCATAGGCTTATCGTTATCGCCTAATAGGTCGACTATTAGGTTAGCTGCGGTAGGTATTAGGTTGCCGATAAATAGGACCCTAATATTATTAGGGCACTCGCTAACATTAATATGTTTAATGTCCTCTTTCCTAGCGATTCTAAATCGCTACTATTAACTGCCTAAGTCTATAACTATAGTATAGTACTTAAGAACAGGGTTGCTAATAATAATCTTAGATAGGAGGCTGTCTATGTCTACTACGTAGGCAGTAAAGTTTAGTAGGCGCTTATTGCCGAGGTCGTCTCTTAGGGCTATATAGATATAGTAGGCTCCGTAGGTTAAGTGCCGAGCGTTATTAAACTAAGTAAGGGTTAGTAGGTTAGTCCTAGGTAGTTATCGAAGGTCTAATTGCTTAGCTAGGCGATGGCTAATAAGGGCGCTAACTGAATTTCCTAGGTCTAGCGTAACCTTAGTCTTATAGTTGTTCCTATATATATCTTCTACGAGATAGGTACGTATAATAGCTAGCACTATGTCGATGGTTTTACGCCGCATAAGGCTAATAGTTAGTGCGGCGCTTATTCTTTTTTCGAATAGTTAGAAAGGCTAATAGGGGTAGCATTAGCGGCTAAGAGGTGCTTTCGGTGTTTAGCGGCAGTACGGTCGACTCGGGCCTAGTCTCGGGGCCTATTATATTAGCCTAGTAAATGAGTAGTACTATTACAATTGAAGCACTTGTATCTAGTTAGGGCACCGCTAGGTCCGCTCGAATTAGTGCTAGAATTAGATAAACGATTAGGGGTATATAGAAATGAGCCCCTTCCTTGTCCTCTTCCTCGCTAGGAGTTTCTACCGCAGTATCGGCCCCTGCCTCTTCTACGTTAGTCGTTACTGTTTCTATTGTTAGTAGTGTTAGTTTAGGGAGTACCTCCTTAGTTTCTACCGCGGCTACGGTTAGTAGATAGTCGTATCTTAGATTCCAACCGTTGCTATAGCTATACTATACACTCTATAGTCTCTACTTTAACTATAAATTAAATGCGTGTAAGATTAGCCTATTCGAATATACGGCGGCGGTCTAATTTAAGGACTAGTTCCTATCTTAGTTTAGGTCGTATCTTAGATATCTAGATAGAGTCGGTCTTAGGTAGCAAATCGTCCTTAAGGGTCTTTAGATAGGCCTCGAAGGATCGAGAGGTTTAGTCGGCCTTTTGCTTAGCACGTAGGTATTAGTCTTAGGCGTGCTGCTAGCGTAATATAGGGTTGCTAAGGGTGTTTAGCATAATAGTCTTGTAATCCTGCTATTAAATAGCGGTCTAGTCGTAAAGGGAATCGAAATAGTTATCCTATATACGCTTAGGGTTACCGTTAATATACTATATAGCATAGACAACTAAGGAATAGTTATCTAGTAGCGCTCTCGGTATATTACGCTAATTGAGCTTATAGTTACGAATATAGTTATTATATTGCTTTCGACTAGAGCTATTAAATACAGTGCAGTCCTTAAGTTTAGCATCCTTCTTCTAGACTAGGACTAATAGTAAGGACGGCCCTACTATCGGCTTAGTATTAGTTGTTAGGGCCTCCTAAAGGCGACGAATCTTAAGGAGATTATCCTTTAGCTATTGTTCTTAGCGTAGAGTAGCGAGCCTGTTTTAGGTAGCTTCCTAAAGTCTCGCTACTAGCTAGGGCCTAAAGGCTAGTTAGCTATATCGTCGATTAACAATATTGTTAAGAATGTCGTTAACAGGCAATTCTAGATCGTCGCCTAGAACTATAGGTTCTTCGGTAGGCCTAGTAGTAGGCTCTTTAGTAGGTACTTTAGCAGGTGCTTTAGTAGGCACTTTAGCAGGTACTATGCTACTAGCGTTGTTATTGCTAGCGCTACTAGCGGCAGTACGGTTGTTGTTGCTTCGTAATAAACCGGCTATTATAATAAGGGGTAGTACTAATAATGTATTATAGCCCCTTATAGTGCGGATATAGCGGAATTAGCGAGTATCGGCCTAATATGCTTAACTTAGTGTAATAGGCCGTATAGAAGGCCTTGCTTAATAATTGGTACGGTTGTTTTAGTAGAATGGTACGTATAGGTCCCGTTCTTCGGGCGTAATATAGTTAAATCGATAGTTTTTCGTAGCTATACCGCTAAAAGCTTGAAATAAGGACTATCTAGCTACTGCCCTTAAAGGGTAGATCGAATACTATATAAGAAGGGTATATTAGCAGGTAGATAGGGTAGTAGTAGGTACGAGTAGTATTCGATAGAGAACTAGGAGGAGAAGGAGGAAGGTAGGCTAGTTAGCCTAACGCTAAGCGCCAAGCCCTATCTAAGGTACTAAGACCCTAGCTTCACTCGAGCTAGTTATATACCAATTACGTATAGCCTCTAACAAATTCTTTACTACCGCTCGCTTAATAAAGGACATAATATTCTACTATATAACTAATCTAGATACGTTAGATTAGTTTATAGCGATCAGAAATCTATTTAGAATATACGAGTTTTCCGGAAAGACGCTATATAGAACGACGACGAATTCGATAAGTTAATATAGCTACTACTAATACTAGGACTATTCTATCTGAAAATGTGTCTAATACAGGCTATCTGCAATAACTTTAATAGACTAGATAGTACGGAGAGTAAGTCTATACTTTCTATATACCGCAAATTAATAGAAAGGAAGATCTGCCCTTTATTTTAGCTACTATATAGCTATCTAGAGCGTCTAGCAATAGACAGCTTTACGGCTCGAATACTAGCATTCCTATATAAGATCCTAGGTGTCTAGAATGCCTCTAGAGAGGAAGTTAGTAAGCTTCTAGGCTAATATAACGTAGAATCCTTCCTTCGCCTAGTCGATAAGATATATAAACTAGCGTTTTCTAAGGCCGCCTAGACCTCCTAGACGACCGATCCCGTAGAAGACCTAGCTAAAGCGAAGTACTGCTAGCAGCCTATTAGATATACGTCCGACAAGCTAGAGAAGAAGAAGAAGAGGAAGCCTATATAGCGCCTAGATCTACGAGGTAACGAGGAGCGCTAGACGAACATTAGGTTTATCTAGGTTGCTAAGACATATTAACTACTGTGCTATGCTATTAAGTACGCTAATATTAGCCTTCTTAGGCGGGTTATCGACCGCTATATCCTTATCTTCTACGCTAGATTATATAAAAACTACGCTTTTATTATGCTATAGATAAAGTAGTTATTAGACGGTCTAGTAGCGGATTAGTAGCTTTAGAGGGCAATCCTAGCTAATAGGTTAGTCAATTTTGTAGGGAGAGAAGATAGCTAGTTTAAGATTGATCGAGCTAACGAATAGCTAAACTTGTTTCTAAAGAATCTGCTAAATTCTAGGCGAAATAGAGCATTTAGCATCGAGTAGAATCTAGAAGAATATGCCCTTCTAGCCAATTTTACTAGCTATCTGCGTAACTAGATAGAGGCTAGGTTTAGTAAGAGAACGGATACGAAACACGCCTTACGAAAGGCGATAGAAGAAATCTACGATCTAGCAAATATCCTATATTAGGAGACGCTCTAGACTAGGCTCTAGGTTCTAGAATATTAGGAATTTCCTTTCTACGCTATAGATTTGATTACAACTAGCGTTACGAATCTTATAAAGGAGGTTAATAGCGTGTCTAGATTAGACAGATTTAACGAGAACGTCGTCTAGTAGCGGGAAAGACTTGTTAGGCCCGATTAGGCACTTTATAATATCGAAGGTGCCCTCCTAGATCCTCTAGATAACCCTAGTCTAAAGCGCTTTGTAGAGACTAATCTTATGCCCGGTCTAATAGGCCTAGCAAACGATAGAAGCGATCTCGATCGAGATAAAGAGCTAGAACTACGTAAACTAGAAGGAGAGTCCTTAGAAGAACTAGGTTTAACGGGGAGCTTTCAGTTATTTATCTAAAGCTCTAGACTTTTAATAATTATTCCCTAATAACCTGCTCCTCTCGGGGCGAATACCCTACTATTGTCTAGCAAATCCAGGCATTATCTTATCGCCGCTAGTGCTCTCCGCAAGCTTAGATTGCCTTTAGATCGTTACTAGCGCCTTCCGCTAGCTCCTTTACTTGTCCCCTTACTAGTTTTAATTAGGCGCGTATGTACACCGCCGCCTAACCTATCTAATAGCGCGAAGCTTACCTAGATACGTTACACTACCCCTTTACGCCGCCGCCGCTGCCTAGTAGCTACCCTTACCGGTTAGGCGGTTAGGTATACTTCTAGTGTTCTTAAGGAACCTTAAATTCGATTGTTAACCCTCTCTTCTTTCTACTACTACTAACTAACCTTTAGTATAGTTAGTTACTATTAGCCTTCTTAGACACCTTTTTAGACTGTCCCTCTAGCCTCTATACTATTATAGCCACTTTAGAAGCTTTAGCAGCGCTCTAGTCGCGCTAGCACTTAATACTTCTTTAAGACTTTAAGTTTTTAAAGTATCTCTACTTCTATTCGTAAGTTTAAGCTGCCTAAAGGGCTATCTAACGGCTTAGTCTACCTTAACTTTTTTAGAGATAAGCTAATCTATTACTAGCAAGTTGTTACTATGCCTCCGAAGGCTTCCTCTTCTTTAGCTGCTTTAGCTGCCCTATACGTCCCTCTAGTTAAGCTAGCCTATCTACCTAATCTAGACTATAGCGGTAGGATAAAAGATAAGAACTAGCGGCGGCTCTTCGATACTATCTAGGACGACTAGTTTAGCAAGGCGACCGTTAGCTTTAACGATAAGGACGAGTACTACGAGTTCTATAAGCGCTAGATTAGAGCCTAGTAGAGCTATCGAACCCGCTAGGTTAGTATTTAGGCCGTTAAGGCGCTAAATGCTATACTTCCGAAGAATAGTCCGAACGGCCTAAAGCTGAATCTAACGATCGCTAACGTCTATTAGATATCAGATAAAAACTATAAGATTAAGCCTCGCTCTACTATATATACTAGAATCTTCGTCTCTAGGTAGGGTACTACCTTTAAGACCTATACCTTAGTCTACCGTCTAGCTTGTCTAGTAATGTACTGCTACTAGGGCTACTATATACCTACGGCAGATCCTACGGGCGATCTCTGCTTATAAGACTAGACAACGCCTAAAGCCCGCTATATAGCCTACGGTACTAAGATAGAGCCGAAGAACAATCTCTTTATCGAGTGCCCTTATATCCGGATAGCTAAGGAGCCTAGTAACGATAAGGAGGAGATAGACTTTGTCTAGAAGCGCGGCTGTCTAAACTGCGTAAACCTAGGTAGTATTACTAGATACTCTAATTCTACTGTCTTCGGCGCCCTAAAGGTTAAATATACGGCTCTAAGCAGCCGTAAGCATAACTCTAAGATTAAGTAGGAGGGGAGGTCTGCAAGGGCGCTAGTCGCGCCCTTTAATATGTCTAGTATATTAGATACTATCTCCTCTACTAACCTTAATCGCGTACGCGATCTACCGCGTCTAGCGAGCCTAGTAGATCTAGCACCTACTCTCTATCCGAGGGAGATAGGTTTCATTAATCTACTAGACTCCTTAGTTAACTACTAGAAGGAGCGCACTTTAATAATAATAGTTCCTATAGCTATTAATTTAGACGATAGTAGCCCTAGAGTCCTTAGACGCCTTAAGCATACTTTTAATAAAGCTTCTTAGGACTGCTTAGCCCTTATTAAGCAGTATAAGCTAGATTAGTCTAGAGAAGATACTAATAAGCTAGACTATTAGCGTAATAGTTCTAGCGATATAATAGCGATATACGGTAGTACTAAGAGCGACTAATTAGCGTCTAGTAAGGTTAGGGGTTTCTATATATATCTAGGGCTTCTAGGTTTGCTGTTCTAGAGTTTATAATGTTTGATTTCTTAGTTTTCTAGCTTAGAGTGCGTGCTTCTAGTATTTGATTTCTTAACTTTCTAGCTTAGACTATATACTTCTAATCTATCTAAGAGCCCTCTAGGCTTCTAAAAAGCGTTGTTTTCTTAGAAATATACTACTCTCTACTTAAATTTAATCACTAGATACCCTAGTACCCCCTTATGCCTTTAGTATTAATTTCTACTATAGAGAGGCACTTTTCCGCTATTCTACTTACTAGACACTCTATTAGATAACGTTAGACTTCTTAGAAATACCCATTTTCAGCTGTTTTGATAATGTTCATTATATAGCTAAGATCTATCTACTAGAACCCCTAGATGCTTCCTTAGACTGCCTACGGCATCGCCCCCGAAGGGGAATAGCGTGCCAAGGCGGTCTGTGCACCTGAGACTACTCACGTGGTGGAGCAATCAACGTCGCATCTGCGTCGACGGCCGACTGACTGCAAGCTTCCCCGTTCTTCGTACATCTCGCGGCGATCCACGCGCCTTTGCTGTGGCCGTATTGATCGCGTCTGAGGTGCCGATCGAAGCTTGCAATGCCTCAGATGGCGTGACGCGAGTCGTCGAAGCCCATGATGGACAACGGAGCCATCGCCGCGCCAACAAGCGTTGACGAGGTTGAGCAGGTATGCGACCAATCGCTGCACCAGCAGTCCTGACACTGACACCGACCCCGACACCGACACCGACCCCGACGCTGACGACCGCACAGCTTGTCCAACGCCTGTACCTTCCCGGCACGCCAACAGTCATTACCGCCATCGATGATCAGCTCAAGCTTCTGCAACATTCGCCGCAGGGCTGGCAGCTTGCAGATGCATTGCTGGCAAGCCCAGACCAGAACGTCCGCTTCTTTGCGGCCTTGACATTTCAGATCAAACTCAACAATGATGGGTCAGTATCCCGACCTTGAGATGAGGCTATGGTGAGACTCTGCGCTCATTCTCAGCTTTAGGACTAAGCTTGACGCTTCAACAGCACATGCTGTATTGACGAGATTGGTCTCATGGACGGTATGTGGAACGTGCAGTCCGCGTGTGCTGATAGCTCACTTCCAGCAGGTCCGCCTTGAACGCGCTGGCGAAGGAGACCTCGTTCGCAAAAAGCTGTGCGCTGCCCTAGGAACATATTTCCTCAGGTCTTCAGTGCCATGGAATCGGCCACTTCTGCATCTCGCTGCATCATTTCAGCAGGGCGATGCGCTGCAGGACGAACAGCTGCCAGCGGCACACGATGCACTTGACCAGTTTTTACCCCTTCTCACTGAATCTCAACTCATTATGATGCTCCAGCTCTGTGGACAGTTGGCGACTGACGCCACGAAAGTCGACACCACAACTCCTGCATCTGCACAGGTGCATGATCAGATGGAGCAGCTCGTACAAGATGCAAGCAGACTTATGCGCTCTGCCCTAGACCGACCTATAACACCACTCTCCGGTAAAGTCAAGGCAGAGAGCTTGGTGTGCTTCCTGAATTGGGTCAATTACGCTCAGCCAATGTGGCCAGGCAAGCCGGACGCTCTCCAGTATCTCCGACGGCTCGTGATTCCCTTGGTGGGTCTACTGACGGACGACTTGCTCCAGTCCGAAGCAATGGACGTTTTCAGAGACATTCTCGAAAGCTACACCAGCTTCTTCCAGCCTCAGCATATGAATGTCATCAGCACAGTGATACAAGAGCACGTGCAGTCCCGACTGTTGCAAGGTCTTCAGGATATGGAGCCCGAGGTGCTTCCCGTGGCACAGCTCGTCATAGCGCATGGTATCGCTAATATACAACAAATCGTGGAGCATCCTGAGCAGAATAGTACTACCTTGCAGCTAATTTTCGCAATTCTCCAAGCCCCGGGCTATCCTGGAGATGAAGATGAAGTGTCCATACATACCATCGAGTTCTGGAACACCTATATCGAATATGTCAACGATGTGACATATCCAAACACAAGCACTGAGACACAACAGCCCTGGATTGGCCAAGCAAAGGCGACTTGTACCAATCTAACTGCACTCTTGTGGCAGAAGATGAAGACCCCGGAAGCCGAGGTAGCTAAAGAATGGACAGACGCAGAATCGGAGGGCTTCAAAGAGTTCCGCATGGATGCATCGGACCTCATGCTGTCCATCTATGTCTTTCTAGGGAGTGGCATGCTGCAGCAACTGATCAACCTGGCTCTGAACGCCCTCCAATCACAAAATTGGCAGGATGTGGAAGCCGTGCTCTTTTGCATCAACACCCTTGCCGACAACGTCCTTGAAGAGCAAGCTGCAGAAGACATGCTTCTTGCAATCTTCCGCTCGCCACTATACCGCATCGTCGGCGACTTCAGCATTTCAATGCCAACTCAGGCACGGCGAACAGCTGTTGACACATTGGGCGCTTACGGTCAGTACATCGAGCGACATGCAGAATTTCTGCCAGATACGCTTCGATTTCTGTTCGCGTCTCTCGAAAACCAAGGGCTATACCTCAGTGCTGCCAAGTCTATCGCTTCATTGTGCTCTACGTGCCGAAGTAGTCTGACGGGCGAGCTTGATGGCTTCTTGGCACAATACAATCGTTTCGCTCAAAGCGAGACGAGCGAGCCGTACACCAACGAGAAAGTCATTGGTGCTATTGCAGCGATCATACAAGCTGTCACACCAGACCAAGCCAAGGCAGGACCTCTTAGTTCACTACTTGATATTGTCGACGGCATGATCGCGAGCGCACGACAGTTCGGACAGCAGTCAAACCCAGAAATGGCCAATGTCTTTGGCACATCGGCCATCGAGTGCCTGGCTGCCATTGGAAAGAATTTGCAATCAGAGGACGACACGCCAATCGACCTCTACGAGGACCAAATCAAGCCCAAGGATCAGGAAAGCTTTTGGCTCTCACAGGACGGCCTGGCCATTCAAAACCGAATCTTGGCGAGCTGTCAGAACGTGCGACAACTCCTCCCGTCCTCAAGCGAGGTCGTAGAAGGCATCTGCAAAGTTCTCAGGAGCGGCTATGCAGAGACGGAGCCTGGTCCATTCGTCTTTCCGCCCTCCTACACCGTCGCCTTCCTGAAGACGTGCTCAATTCATACACCCAACGTCGAGACAGTCCTGTCTATGACAGGCACACTAGTCCTCCAATACTCTCGCAAAGACCAGCCACAAGTCGACGATGTTGTCGCCGACATCTACCAGCATGTAGTCACCTTCGTCCAGGCCCTACAGGACCCCACCAAAGATCCCGGAGTAGCACAAGGCTGCATCGACGTCTTCAACCGCATGAACCCTCGCTACACCCACATCTTCCTCGACGCCTCCGGCACAGGCGAATCCACACAGCTCGTATTAAACTTCGCCTTAAAAGCTCTCGACGGCCAAGACCTCATGCCCAAACGCGCAGCTTGTGACTTCTGGGCAAACCTCGTGAAACCTCCCACTGCACCAAAAGACGAAGCGATCAGACAAAGACTGTCACAAGCCGTTATCGCCTATGGTCCTCTTCTGACCCAAGCACTCATGAATCAAATCACGGGTCGTGGTCAACGCAGCGAACTCGAACAACTGTGCGAACCGCTCAAAGCGCTAATTTCAACTCAGCCGGCTTCTAAGACTTGGATGGAAGCGGCACTTTCCCAGATCACGCCGGCCAATCCTAGTGCTGACGATGAGGCTGAGAAACGTCGTTTTGTCGCCGCTCTACTCAGTGTGAGAGGTGATACGAGGAAGACTAGAGATTTGGTCAAGAATTTCTACGCTTCTTGTCGTGGCACGGTGGTTGCTTATAGTCAGTTGAGGTAACGGATGGAGGATGTGTGTTGTGGTGAGGCGGCGGCGGCAAAATATATTATGAGAACATCGATATAGCTAGCTGGGGATGAGCGAGTAGAGGTCCCAATTTGCTCTCACTATGCTTAGAAGTTTTGTTCACAAAGACTCTCTTCCACCGGACAGCCCTTGTTCCTGCTTCTTGACACCGATCCTTTTCCGACTGCAATTGAGAAATATCCTTCTGGGCGTACTGTATTGCAGTTTACTCGCACGATAACGACAATCGGGAACCTCACGACGTTCATTGCTGCCTAGCTAGGCGAAAATGAAAAAGGTCGAGAGAAAAGATCAAATTCATTCGCCTTCGCAATCTCGCAAATGGTATCATCACAGTTCCCAAGACTCCATACACAACGTGGCGTGCATGCCCAAATACACGCCGGATCCTGAACAGCATTGCTCATCACCTTCATCCCGACAGTGACTCCTCCCTTACACACCACTCCGATGAACAAGCGTGCCACCTCTCCGGAACTGTATGCTTTCTCTTCGCACCAAAACTTGGAGTGCGCGATTGAGAGCCTGCTCGCTGTAATTCTTGCGTTCCACAAACTCACGACGAAGTGTGGCCAGAGAAGACGTATAACCGATAGGCAATCTGTTGAAACGATATCAGTTAGCATGATGTCTTCAATTATAAGGGTTCGTCACGACTTCTTACCTCCGTCTCAGCTCCTCCTCGACTTTGTGGACTTCCTCGACCAATTCGCGATTTCCACCCATACCGAGAGCAGAAGTGTCTCCGCCCGCAGACATGACAGCATCCATGGTTGAGCCTAAGAACAGTCTGATCGCTTCATCGACGTGTTTCTCGGTAGCGATGGGTTGAAGCTCGATTTTGGCCAGAGATTCGGTGATACGGACGAGAGACTCCAGTTGACGGACCGTGATCGGAATGGAAGATCTCTGGTTAGCGTCTTGTTCTGCTCTCGCCACTTGTCGTCGGATGCTGACGAAATGCGAGCTCAATTTCTCTGCAGCTTCCGGAGATAGTCGCGGTGCACATCGTGATTTGGCATAGGAGATGTAGCGCTTCATCTTTTCGACAGGGATTTCGGCGTGGTGTTGCTCCTGTACGCCCTGGCCGCCCATGTGGATGCCCATGACGTGCTTGGCGATTGTCTCGTCACGATTTCGGTCGTGATCGTCTCGGACGATGAAGATGAGATCGAAACGGGACAGAATAGTGGTCTGGAAGTCAATGTTCTCGCCAGGAGATTTCAGGTCATCGTATCGTCCAAATATTGGGTTGGCTGCGGCGAGGACTGATGTTCTCGAGTTCAGAATAGTCGTGATGCCTGCCTTTGCAATAGATATGGTTTGCTGCTCCATGGCTTCGTGAATGGCTACTCGATCTTCATCTCTCATCTTGTCGAATTCGTCAATACAGACCACACCGCCATCTGCTAAGACCATAGCACCACCTTCTAGGTAGAACTCTCGGGTGTTGGTGTCTCGTTGCACCGACGCTGTGAGACCGGCTGCTGAAGAACCTTTTCCAGAAGTGTAGACAGCGATGGGAGAACATTTCTCGACGAACTTCAACAGCTGCGACTTGGCTGTACCGGGGTCACCGAGGAGCAGAACGTTGATATCTCCACGCAGCTTCATACCATCGGGTAGAATCTTCTTGCTGCCGCCCATCAGCAGACAAGTGATTGCCTTCTTGATGTCTGAATTGCCATAGATGGATGGTGCAACGCAGTCTGCGAAGAGCGAGTATATGTCTGGTCTTCTCGACATCTCTAGAAATTCTTGCTCCTCCTCATCTGTGAACTGGATTCCCATGCCGCTGCCCTTGTGCGAGCGATCGGTCTGGATGCCGACTGCTCGAAGGTATGGATTTCTGATTGCCACGGCTCCGCTGTTCTTGCTGTTCTTTTGACTTGCATATATGCTGAAGACACCCATGATCACACATCTCGTACCAGGCACGACTCTGTTTGCCAAATATCGATCTGCCGACACCAGAATGTGTCGCGGCAGCTCTCCTACCGGTACGTCATCAGGCGCCTCTTGCAGCTTCAGCACTTGCTGATCAATGAATTGTGACTTTTCATGAACGACAAAGTATGGATCGAGTGGACATTTCTCGCCATCACTAGGTTCTTTTACTCTGCCACAAGTTCTCGGAAGTGTGATGCCGGAGAAACCCGATGTGACGGGGATGTTTTGCTCGTGCTGACAATTTCTGCATTGGATGTGCACGGTGGTGGCTTTCGAGCTGAGGGTGCTGGCGCCGATAACGATGCCTGGTATGCGGACTAGGTGAGAGACATTGGTGGCTGTGAGACCGCGGATCGATGTCTGGGAGACGGAGGAGTGGATGAGTAGTTGATGCTCTGGAAGAGACTTGGAAATTTCGGAATCTTCCTTGCTTCGTGAGGGATAGAGGATGCGCTGTGTGCACTGTTTGAGAGCCGATTCGAAGATGGGTATGATATCGGCAGGCTCATTGTTAAGTCTGTTTGCAAGCTCTTCGTTGAAGGCAATGAGGTGGGCGATGTCGATGTCGCAGTAATATTGCTTAGAGAGCACGTTTTCTCTTATCTGATCTCTGCGGACACATTAACAGCAGCCTTGCCAAAGATAATGTGGGATGATATACCGATAGGTGTAGACGCCGTCTAAGTGAAACTCGAGAATGAAGGCTATCAGCTCCTTCTGTGTCTGCTTGTTCGTCTGATCGCCGTCCGCTGAACGCTCTTCCCCGAAGAGGCTCAGGGTATATACCGACTGTCGATCCATCTTGTGTCGTCGATGATTCGTATTCCGCCAATTCGGATTCCGACAGAAGCCGTCCGGTTATGGAATCAAGGTCAAAGCCAGGCTCAGGATCTTGCAACTCTTTGCGAGTCTTGTATTCCTTGCGAAGGGAATGGATCGCGAAGCCTATACCGACGCCCTAAACGGTAAGGATGACAAGCCCTGATGCAACTATCTCTCCCACGAGAATTGGACCGATCATGAAGCGTCGCTTATTAGGGTCCTGGAGTCGGTTTCCGGAGCAAGCTGAAGTCGTTGATCGTAGGTGTTGTAGGATGTAGAGTGGGCTCCGAAAAGAGGGCTCAGGGCACTGGCAGCGGAAACGAAACGCGCTGTCTTTGACGCGACGCGCCTAGCTCGCGTAAAGTGGATGGATGTCGGCGCCCGAAACGCCGATACAGTAGAACTAAAGTTGACGGGGATCTCGCTTCGCTTCCGTCCAGCCAGCTCTCAATAAGCCGCAGCTGCAGCATGTGAGACTTCGATGAGGCCGTGAAGGAAATATTATGATATGCCGCCCATTCACCATCCAGTGCCGTCGCATTGCGTGATATATCCATCTAGCCTGGTCAACTCCGACGTTCGGCCGAAATACTCATGCGGCCGACGGCGGGCAATAGACGGATTGGGAGACACTCAGCACTCCAGCAGCCTCGACCACGACCATGGCCTTCTCGACACGCTTCTCGCTCGACAGTCCCACCGATCTCACATCGCCCAGCTCGCAGACATCTGCCTATCCCTTTCCCACCTCCACCCAGCATGGTAGGCCTTCATCGAGCAGGCGCATGTCGCGCAGGGGAAGCACGGCCAGTCAGATGTCGGTAGGCTCAATAGGCGGTAGCTTGGACATTCAGACGCGCCGACGGAGCACAGTGCGGGAAACGAGCCAGAATGCCATATCGACTCTACTACAGCCACCGATTGTGCGTACCGGTCTGCTGCCACATACACACGCCTCAGCCGCCGCCGCAGGCTTCAAGCCGCCTACCACCAAGGACATTCCGCCGGTGACCCTCACAAATGTGCCTCATGTGCCTCCTGATCATTTCCGTGATTACCTCAATCGCATTGGCCCGCTGTTCGAGAGCTTTCAGAGGGGGAGCGCGGAGTCGGAGCAGCATGCCTGGTTGAAGAAAGACAAGGAATTGGAGAAGGCGGAGGCATTGGAGAGAAGGCTGAGCAGGGACAACTCGGCTCCTACCACACCCGTATCACCCAATGCATTACGACATGCGCCCATATCACCCCTGCAACGACCGAGCGAGCCCACACGAAGATCTTCCGCCCATTTTCGGCGCAATCGCAACGAGCCTACGCCCTTATCCACCATACCTAATGTTTACTTCGATGAGGACTTCCACCTGGAGAATCCACGCACGTTCGATGTCGTGTCTGAGCGATCTGAGATTGTGCGTCCTCCGCCGGGATCACAGCAAGCAGAGCAGAAGTCGTCCAATGGCGCACCACAGCCTCCCCGAAAAGCACTGGCTACCAATGCCATTCTGCAAGAGAAGCTGAGTTGGTACATGGACACGGTGGAAGTTCATTTGATCAACAGTATCAGCACTGCGAGTAGTGGCTTTTTCGCTGCTCTAGGTTCGCTGAAGGAGCTGCAAACCGAAGCCGAAGAGAGTGTTGCCAAGATTCAGAGCTTGCGAGACGATTTGAGAAGGCTTGACAAAGAGGTTGCAGTCTCGGGACTGGAAGTTGCTGCGAAGCGAAGACGACGTGAGAACGTGCGGAAGCTTCGGTCTGCCACAGCGCAAGTTCAGAGTGTAGTGGAGAACATTGTCAAAGCAGACGAGCTCGTTGATGCAGGTGCATACTCAGAGGCAGCAGATCAAATGGATCGTGTTGGTAGACTGGTCTGTGGAAATCAGGAGCCAGGACAAGACAATAGAGAACTGATAGATCTGAGGCCCTTGAGAGCACTGCAAGGACTGGATTCTGGACTGCAAGAGCTTCAATTGCGAATAGGCACTGGATATGCTCAGAGCTTTGCATCGATACTCATGAAAGACTTACGAGAGCATGTGGCACGAGTACCTTCGGATCAAACGCTTAAACGATGGTCACGGCAAAGAGGCATACCGCCTACATATATGGAAACAGACGACAGCTTCAGGAAAGATTTATTGTCTGCCTTGAATGGTTTGGCGCGAGCAGGTCACACAGCGCCGGCAGCTGCAGCATATCGTGAGGCTGTAAATAAGGAGGTGAAGTCCATCATAAGACGGTCTCTGCCTAGTAGTAGTGACGACGATGCAGACAGTATGGTATCGACTTCAACGCGAGGTGGAAGCAGACCCTCCCAGCAGGAAAAGAGCGTGATCCTCTCCCGCAACCTTCGAGCCTTGGATGCTGAAGGTGCCGAGAAGCTGTTCGTTTCTGTATACACCTCGATCAGCGAAGCGCTACGAAGAGTATCGACTCAGACTAAGATCATCCTGGATGTAACAAGCCAGATGCAGGCACCGGAGAGCAAAGCACCTCAAAGATCACCCAGCGAACAAGGACCGAACGAACACTTCGCAGCCGGCATGAAGTCAGACTCAATGAACGCTGTCCGTGAAGAGATTACCCAAGCTCTCGACATGTCCAGTCTTCTTGGGCAAGCAGTCGATACAGCTCAAACACAGATCGGCCGAGTGTTGAAGGTTCGCAATGAGCAAGCCATCAGACTGCCCCTTCACCTCTTCCTGCGGTATTTCACCCTGAATCGCTTGTTTGCAGATGAGTGCGAAGCAGTCAGTGGTCACGGGGGCAACGTCCTCAAAGGCATCATCAATGCTCAACTATCAGGTTTTGTACAAGTCTTGGGCACTGCCGAGGCAGAAAGGACTGCTTCACTGCTAGAGAATGACAGCTGGAATGCGGAAGACTTCTCAGAAAAGGACAATATTGTGCTTCAGCGCATACTAGCAAGCATGAGCTCTGATTCTCCTGAATGGGCAAAGATCACGACGCAGATTTGGGAGGAGCCTGGCCCTCCGCCCAATGCGAATGGCGATGCTTCACCTGAGCAATCTAACGGCACGAACGATAAACCAACGAACAACGGCACGACACCAGCGACTGGCGGCAAAGCTGCTGTAAAGCCTGCTTACATTGACGAATCCCGATACGTCCTTGTCTCGAGTGCTGCTTCCTTATTGAGCATCATTGACACTTTCCTCTCCCTCACGTCTTGGCTTCCGAGCATGACATCTCAGATCTCAACCTCCCTTTTGGAAGTCCTCCGCGCCTTCAATTCCCGCACGAATCAGATGATCCTCGGTGCAGGCGCCACTCGCGTCGGCGGCCTTAAGAACATCACAACAAAGCACTTAGCATTGGCCTCACAAGCCCTCGGCTTCGTCATCGCCCTGATTCCATACATGCGAGAATGCATCAGAAGACACATCCCAGCAGGCCAAGGCGGTATCCTAGCGGAATTCGACAAAACCAAGCGCCTCTACCAAGACCACCAATCCGGCGTCCACGATAAACTCGTCGATATCATGACATCGCGCTCCGCCTTCCACATCAAAACCATGCGCAATGTTGACTTCGACAAACCCGGTACAGACGATAAGCCGAACGCATACATGGAACAATTCACCAAAGAAACTCTCGTTCTCTACCGCACCCTCTCCCGACACCTATCAGAAGTCGATGTCGGGATGATCATGAGACAGATCTTCGCTACGGTTCGAGAACAATGGACGCAAGCTTACGATGACCTTGACGTGAAGACTCGAGCTGGGGAGAATAGATTACTTCGTGATGTCGAACTTCTTGAAGCGAAGTTGGGGAAACTCGAGGGATTTGAACCTGTTGGGAGGGAGATTTCTGGTGTGGTCAAGGCTAAGGTTAGTTTGGAGGATGAGTCTCCTAAGAAGGCTGAAGAAGAGGAGAAGAAGACTCCTGAGCCTACTTCGGAGGCTTTCTTTGATCAGGATGAGGAGAAGGCGGATGGTGGTCGGCAAGATGAGGGCGAGAAGAAGGGAGATGATGGCAAAACGTAGGAGTAGGTACTGTAGATGGCATAGATATTACTTGCTAAAGAAAGCATGTTTAAGGCTGTAGGTCCGTTCCTGGATCATTTCATTCCATCACAGGACGGTTCTGCTCCTGGAGCTTGCGGATCAACTGGCACTCACGGCGCCGGGATCATGATGAGCACACGCTAGGAATGGGAGACGAAATTTCGGATTCTCATCGTGTTCATTGCAATGGCTGTCAAGAAATCAAACATCACAAAATCTGCCCTCAAGACGCCGACAACGCCGAGTCGAAAATCATACAAATACTGGCCACTGATAGCGCCAGGCCAAGAGACACTTCGATCCCTCAGCAACGACAGCCAACTCAACACATCTCTTCCATCTCCTCGTCGTGCGATGTCCCGTTCCTCATCTCTTACTCCGAGCCCATCATCCTACGAATCCCAAATCGCCCCATAAGCAGGCACACCCCTCGACTCCAGTGCAAACACCACCTCTTTGGTACCCACAGGATTAGAAATGATGACTACAGCTTCCGCCTCACTCTCCTTGTACACAGCATAACAAATTTCCGTCAAACCACCTTTCCCCGTCTTCTTGGTATCGATCAACAAAGCATTCTTATCAGCCGCGAAAACGCTTTCGACTGTCGAAACGCCGAAACTCGTGGCGGGGAACCTGGCGGCCCAGATGATTCGTACATCCCATTCTGGATGGGCGTTGAAGAAACTCATGCATGGTCCGATGCCGCTGCCAGTGGCTACGAAGACGATTCTGCGGAAGAGGAATGCGAGTCGGACTATGCCGGAGATGGGGGCGCCTTTGACCCAGACTTTCTCTGGGGGATTCTTGATGAGCTGTTTGGTCCAGTCGCCGTTGTTGGCTACGATGACGGAGTAGCCCTTCTCTCCGTTGGGGTTGGGAATGCTGGCGAAGGCGTGGCATTCGACAACAGGAGAGTGAGAGAGCTTGAGACCCTTGCATGTTGGCATTACCTTGTCGTGGTGGAAGTATAGACGGGCTGCGTGTGTAGAAAGTGGTTCGACGGTGAAGGCTCGATGTCGGACACGTAGCCATGGGTAGATGATGATGCCGGTTGTGAAGAGCAGGAACCAGAATGATGGAGTGGTAATGAGTGCGACACCAGGGTCACGGCTCTCGTCTCGTGCCGTGGCAAAAGTGATCAGAAGAGTTTGAGCCCAGATGAAGCCGATGCCAGTCCAGCCTGCGAACCGATGCGATATCTCCCACTGGTTGTGGAAGTGTTGACGAATTGTCGGGTATGACATGACCATCAAGATCAGAAAGATGAAGATCATGCAGGCAAGGATGACTGCCAAGCCTTGGATTTCTCCTTCCATGCCAGAGTCGAAGTTGTTGATCACTAAGACGGCGAAGAAGAGGTACCACATGAAAGCGCCGATGCCGCACGACGAGTGTATGCCTCCGTAAGAATATACTTTGGCGGCTTGGCGGCGGACAGCGAGTGGCAGCCAGAGTGGGAGTGCTGTCAGCAGCCGAAAGATGAGGTTGACTGCGTGCTCGTGCCGCATCATGGCACCGACGAAGAGATTGGCCGCCACGGCGCTAGTTGCGTCGGCATATGTGAACAGCCTCGCATCGCGGGAGGCGAGCACGGCCGCATAGGCTATGGTTGCCACGTTGATGAGGAAGATGAGCGTGAACAGGCGACGATAGACGGAGAAGAAGCCGT
The DNA here is from genome assembly GCF_000340215.1 of Pseudocercospora fijiensis CIRAD86. Classification (NCBI taxonomy): domain Eukaryota; kingdom Fungi; phylum Ascomycota; class Dothideomycetes; order Mycosphaerellales; family Mycosphaerellaceae; genus Pseudocercospora; species Pseudocercospora fijiensis. The sequence continues at coordinate 1,745,645 of NW_006921536.1, forward strand.
AACGCAAGATGTTGTATCGCCCGCCATGCTTGGGCACTGGCAGCGGATACTGCTTCATCAGGTAGTCGAGGTGCCCTTTGGAAGCGACTTTATCTTCATAAGTACTAAGTCGCTCCAATTGCAGTTTGACTTTGGTGTGCCCCTCGAGGCGGGAGGCGATGCTGTCGAACGAGTGCGAACACTCGCGGACGTTCTTGACGACGCATCTATACGTGCCTGGGCCATGCGCTTGGATTTTCTTCAGTATTGGCGATGGCGGTGCTTCGAGTTCTTCGCAAGAGATGCCAGACGCTACCGAAAAGTCGCTCGGCGCGCGTGATGGGAGAGATGGGCGGCGCAAATGTTGGAGCTGTTGCAACGAGCGCTCCGATGGCCGAACAGTGATAAGACTCTCCACCGGCCAGTGCTCGGAGTCGCGGCGTGCTATGTGAGCAACTTCAGGCTCCCTGACGGCCGACTCGAGATCACCAGGTGTTGGTGATGGTGGTGGCAGGGCGTAGACATACGCAGAGTAGCGACGCTGCGCCAGCGTCGGGCGTGTCGGGCGGTGTGATGGCATGTCTGGCTGTATGTCTTCGAATATGGTGGAAGCAGAGAAGTGAGGATTGTCGTCGGGGAAGTCGTCCTCGCCGGGCACGGGCATTGGTTTTGAATGTTCCATTGGTGACGGCGGATGCTTGTGAATGGCGACAGGCACGAAGAATGCAAGAATCACAATGCGTTCTGCACAGGGTCATCGGTAATGCCGGCCCGCCCTTTTCCTGGGGAGGCTCGGTGGATGGTGGTACAAACGGATCCCACCGCGATGTTGATGGATGACGCGTAGCGATCTGCGAGAATGGGACTGGCGCCATTGATGGCTTGCACAAAGCAAAGCATCCGAAATTGCGTGGCACTTGTCAAAGAGAACCTCGTTTGCGCGCCAAGCGTTTGTCTGCCAGTGCATGAGGCAAGAGCTACAATTTGCGGCCCGGCTAATGATCGGGTCAAGCCAGTGGATGCAGTGAAAGCTCGAGCGAAGTTTACGTCGAAGACTGGGAAGATCAAATCACCGACCTGCTGAGAACAATCATCACCCAGTCTACAGTCTGCGCATCGGCTGCACGACACATGTCTTCCACACGCTGAACGTGTATGCTAAGCAACAATATACACACGCTGCAAATTCCGCTGCGGCTGACCTATGTATGTCCTATTCAGGCTACAGCAGGGCTGCATGGCAGTACAGTATACCTTACTTGGTATCAGTCGCGTGCCGTGCCATGCTACCGAGTCCGAGGCGCGCAGCATGTTAAGTTACGCATGCAATTGAGCTTAACTGGACGTCGTCTGCTTGATCCTGCTCTACACCAGCGCCGGAGCCCAGCAGATGTATCGACCGTGGTGAACCAGATTGCCACTACTTTCTAAATTCCAACTCACTGGCCTCTGAATGCTTGACTGACCATGCTTACCTGACGTGGAGCCAGTTCCGGAGCAGGCATGCTGTCCTCAAGATCGAGCTGTGGCGTTGATGGCTTGCCACTAGCCTGTTCTGTCGCGCAAGGGATTTTGATCATGCACCCGCTGTGGTAGCGGACCTGTAATCCAGCTCGTGGTCGCTATTCTGGCATCTTGTCGCTCCTGAAGTATAAATTGGCTCCCATCTAAGAAGCCATTGACGTAGCGGATCCAGTCCTCACCGTCCCAATCGGACGTAGGTCCATGCCACACCACTGCTGATGTGAGCCGAGAGTCCTGGTCTCATGCGTGACTCGCTATGGGTCTCCCTCTCGGGGTCAATAGCGAACGTCATAGATCACTTCACGAGTTTTCCAGCGGCGCAGCTGGATGTAGATGCTCCTTGGATCGATCTTCGCATTAGCCTTGGTTGGCAGGCGCACCATCACTTGACATTGCAGCTGACATACTCCTCTGCATGAAGGTCGCAGCTGGCAGACCACAAGCATCGTTCACACTCTGGTCAAGCGCCATGATCTCTGGTGATTCTGTGCTTCACTGAGTACGTGTATCCTGGCATAGAGATGCCTGGTCCGTTGACCACGTATGACGCCCAGGCATATAAAAGCTACGCAGCTGCCATTGAATAAATTGCGAACTGGCGTCCGTATCCAGCCTCACTCTCAACCATTCATCTTACTGGCCACTGCGTGTTCTTTGTGCGCAGCCGAGAGCCACAGCGGCAGCCATTGTGCGGTATCCTGTGTTGAAGCCTTTCAATCACATGCCGCTCAGTCCACCTGAAGCGAGCTTCTCGGTATCCTCATACATAACGCAATGCTGGTGAATGCCGACTCGAAGTATCCCTGGTGACTCTCGCCAGGTTTCACGTTGGCAGGCCTTTCGACATAGCCGTCGATTTCGGACAATCTTATTGTTCTGAAGCACCATCCATTACCTACTCAGCGACAATGGTCACATTAACTAGCACTCAATGCACGATTCCTGCTCCTCGAGAGTTTATCAACCCCTCCGATCCATCATACCGCACTGCTTCCGTCGTTCACCTTTTGCCCACACACTCTTGGAACACAGTGCAGACATTGCTCCTAATTCGAAATCTCAGATCTCAAAAAGCTTCTTCTGAGATTTCTCTCGAGTACGTTACCTAGTACCCCTCATTCAGCCGTTTGAAAGCGCGTGGCTACCACGAGTTCGGCTAGTGCCGTTTTGCATGTGAAGGCGTCATCCCTGCACAGCATGGAGCAAGAACTGAAATCGCTCATCAGATCCGCACATTCAGCTTCGAATCACATTCAACCAGCCGAAACGTCGCCCACACGCTCTACCATGGATCCTGCGAATACGAATATCGTCGACTGGACCTTTTCAGGCCGTTACGACCCAGAAAAGCCAATCCTCATCGACGCCGCAGATCCGAGCCGCTTCATCACTAAGAACAAGGCTATCGAGCTCGTCGCTAGTCTGATCGGCGCCTTCGAGCCAGACTGCACAGTCTGCCTGCACATTGGCAATGACATCCTCTATCCAATACTATGCTTGGCAATCTGGGCGAATCGCTGCAGATGGACTGGTCCCAACATCTCGTACAAGGCGCCTGAGCTGGAGCATCATATCCGAGTTTCGCGAACGAAGTACATCATTGTCGCTGACGACCGACTCGAGACTGCTCGTGCGGCCGTTAGTGGCAGCAGCACGAAGGCACAGATCATTCGCTTCACCGACTTGCTCGCACCACCCCCTCCATCTGGGCGGCATAATTGCTGCGGTGTCCACAAGCGACATTGCCACAGCAGCAATGCGTCTGAATTCCCGAGCTTGCATGACATCCAGAGCCCAAATGGTCGCGATGCACTTTCCGAAGCATTGCGGCATTTTGATCCAGACTCCATTGCAACGCTAATGTCGACCTCCGGAACCACGGGACTGCCAAAGCTGGGTGCCCGCACTCAGCGCGCCACCGTTCTGGAGTCCGCTGCTGTCGAAGACAACAACTCTCTCAAGTCTTACGAGATCCGTCGGCTGTTTTCGACACCAATATTCCACTCCTTCTCGACACCGGAGATGGTCATCAACAGCCTACGTCTCGGCATCCCGGCATATTTCGTAAAGCGCTTCGACATTGTCCAATGGCCACTCTACGTTCAGAAATATGGCATCACTGAGGCCTTCGCTCCTCCTGCGATGCTTCAGATGCTCGTCAACTGTCCTCATGCACACCCACTGATCCAATCTCTCCGGAATGTCTACACTGGCGGCGCTCCCTTCACATCAGAGTTGAAGGTAAAGTGGGATGCAATCTTCCCTAGCAGTCCGCCTCGTGTTGCCGCTGTCTATGGACTTACCGAGATAGGCTGGTTCACGACCTTCAAATACCCAGAGGTGGATGACTCCAGCGCGGTGGGTAGGCCGATTCCCGGTTGCGAGATTCGACAGTCCAAAGACAACATTACGACGTACAACGACATCGACGTAGCAGAGCTGCATATGCACTCACCACATGTTATGCAAGGCTACTATGGCAATCCAGAAGAGACGAAGAAAATGTTCACCGAAGATGGCTGGCTCAAGACAGGCGATGTAGGCTATATCCAAGACGGCAAAGTCTACATCGTCGACCGTGCCAAGGACCTCGTCAAAGTCAACGGCTTCCAAGTCTCGCCGACAGAGATTGAGGACGCCTTACAGCTACTCCAACATGACATCGAAGAAGCTGCAGTCTTTGGCGTCGACACCGACATCGAAGAACACCCCTTCGCATATGTCGTCCGCAAGCACGACGGCGTCACTATCGAAGCCATCAAGCGCTTCCTGGACGAACGACTCTCATCGTACAAGGTCAGCAAGATCGAAATCGCCTTCATCGACAAGATCCCTCGCAATCCAAGCGGAAAGATTTTGAAGAAGGACTTGCGCAAGATTGCTCGGCCAGAGTAGAAGATGCGAGATGAATTGATTGAATCAAGGATGATGGATACCTCTACACAGGTGTTCTTATGGTGTCTGCGAGAGCGAAAATTTCGCAGCTGTTCGTTTGCGAGCCACAAGGAGGCTATGTCTTTTTCTTTTTTTTTGGGAATGCGTCGCGATCGCTTTTGGCCTTTCATTAAAGTCTCTGCAAGTCTTCTGAGGTTGGCACAGCTGCGAAGCGCATGATGATTCGGAGCGGGATTTTTGTTTACCAGGTTGCGGAATTTCTGTTTGGATAAGGTCGAATAGCACGCGAAATTTATGGCAGCACTGAGCGCTGCACCTTCGAATCTATCACTGCAATGGTTTCTAGGTGCAGAAGCGAGTAAAAAAAAGGCAGGCTTTGATTGGTCTTGCAAGTTCTCGGCGACACTGCAGTTTCATGTTTGAAACCAGCATCCTGAACGCCAACACGAACCACTCCAGGCTCTCTGAACGGTATGGCGTATACAATGTCCTTGCACACGTTTTTGGAGGGGCACTTGGAGGAGGAGCCATCATTTTTGCCAATTCGTCACGTGGGATCAATCCCTCGAGGCGATAGTACATACATAGGTTTGAAGCCTTGAACGGTTGCAGATGCTATACTAGCGAAAGCTAGAAGGAAGGAGAGAAGGGTCGTAAGCTGCATCTTGTGGATTTGACTCGAGCGGTGGCTGATAAACTTGGAAAGACGGACAAGCAGCGGTCGGGAGGGAGGGAGCTTTCTTAAGATATGTAAGTGATTTCTACCCCTATAAAAGGGCAGCAGTCAATGCTGCCACCAACTGTAACGTCTGCCTTCCATTATCCATACAATTCAAGGTGCTCATGTGTTGGACAAGGAAGCCTGTATTCCTCAATCTCGGAAGAAGGAGGGCTAGACCATAAGGCCTGCTGAATCCATGTTCGACCGTATACAGCGTCAACGCACATCGGAGTGAAAGTTAGCGTCCGGAGCCCTGGAAGGTGCATAATATTAGCACTTCCGGCACCGCTAATTGCAGTGTCCTACACTAAATCGAGGTGTTGGCGCCGCGGCTAAGCATAGCACCTATAGGAAGGCTTAGCTATTAATTCCTCCGACTAGAGGGCTTAGAAGTTACGTATAGGCACTATCTAGGGTATATATAGACTATCTTTTAGTAGATTCAATAATATATCATTTTATAAGCTTTTTGCAATGTTAAAGAAAGGAAGAAGGAGTAATTTAGAAGTAAGCTAAAGGTCGTTATATAATTAGGAGTAGGTCTATACTAGATTAATAGTATTCGAGAGTGTAATTATAAAGGAGGCGCGGAGGAGTAGTCGGCGATAAATAGGTGCTTTCGGTAGTATCTACGTATATAGAGTCCCCTATTAAATAGTTAGCTTCTCTCTCGTTCCTTTATAATACCGTATACTTACACTAACGAGTAGCACGCGTAGTATAGCTATAGAAGGGGTTGTTCTAGCGCTATTCGCACTCGTAGTACGCCGGCTCTTCGCGATTAAGTTCAACGATATACCAATCTTCTAGAGGTATACCGTTTACTAGACTAGCGCCGTCTAGCTCTTATTAAAGCCTTCGAACAAGGTAAGAAAGATAGAGCATAGTTACGCCTGCTTTCCGACGTTATTAGCGGCCGTAGAAGTCTAATACTATTAGTTATACCCTCTATCTATTTACTTAGTTTAACACCGGCATTTAATCTAGCTCTATTGCCTTATCGGTCTAGAAGTCTACTAAGGCCGGCTCTATCGCAGTTGTCGCAATCTCGTCGCCCTTAGGTTCTATAGTTTAACAACCCTCTACGCTATTAATTCTATATCTAATAGCGCGACCGTATACTATCTATTCTACTACCTATTTACGACCGTCCGCCGGAGTATAATAAGTCGGAGATACAACTTCGAGAGTAGCGCGAGCTTGAATAGTAACTTCTAAGCTAAATACGTCGTTTATAGGTTAAGGTTATCGATTTAACTAAATAAGAGTCTTAATCTTTAGATAATAACTTAGCCTCGGTACGGATTAGCCCGCGGACCCGGCGATTCCTATTAGATCGGAATTAAAGCTCCGAAGGCGGGGCACTAGCTTCTTCTAACACTTCTAATACCTCCTTCTAAAGCGATTAGCTATTTCTATCGATATAATATACTAATTTATCGCACCCGATACTGCCTGCTATACTACTTGCAAATCGTCTATCTAGCTAGTTAACTCTACCGAGTATTAAATCCCTTCTTTTTAGACCGCTAGGGCTATTGCTAACGTACGAAATCGCAACCTAATAAACTACCGAATAGCGAGTCTACCGCCGAGCCGTACTTCTATATAAACTATATACTACTATTAAACAACTGCACCGAATAGCCAAATAGCCGCTTATTTATATCTTAGAGTAGTCTCGTAAGGCATTATCGACTATCTATTATATCGTTTATAAGCCTTTTACTCCTAGGCGCTACCGAGCCTACCGAATCGACGAATTCGACTATTCGCGCCCTATTCCTTAAGAGATTGCCCTTACCTACGTACTAACTCGACGACGTAGCCGCAGGCTCTATATAGACACCTAAGAGCGCCTTATCGTCGACTATATTACTTAGAACGCTACAACTCGTCGTATAACTTAGACGGAAGTTAGAGACTTACTCGGTTTAAATTATAGTCCTATAACCGTCTCTCGTATCTATAGAAGGCATAGTTATCGCCGCTGCGTTATACGCCCTTAGCCCTTCTATAACGACCGTATTCGACGCCTACGCCTCGAATAGGCTTAATTCTATTAACACTTTACTAAAGAAGACTAGGCAAACGTTCTATAGAGCGACGAGTGTACTATACGCAATAGATTATACGAGAGGCTCTTTGTTACTCGACTAGTTAGTAAGCGCAACTAAGACTACTGTTTAAGGCTTCGCTTCTAACGCCTTCTATACTAGATAATATAGGCCTATATTAGTAGTATTAGCGGCAAAGGACTACTCCTACTATAGGATAAGATATAGGGCAATATTAACAAAGAGTTATACTATAAGAAGGTCTTACTACTAGTTTAAGAAGAGATTAGTCGTATAAATAGCCTTATTACTAACTAAGAATACCCTCTCGGTTACGAGCCTGCCTTACACTTAAGAACAGCACTCTTCTAACAAGACTCGGCGCCTATATATAGAGCTAAACACATACTTAATTAGTTACGAGCTCGCCGCATTATTCTTATAGACAACTAGCTACCTTTATTACTAGATTTGAACCCTATCGAGAACCTATAGCGAGTAATTAAGTAGGCAATTAAACGCCGCAGAAACAGACCTACTAGCTGTAACCTTTAGCTAGCAATTGTCGAAGAATACTATAACGTATCTATAGAATTAGTACAACAATAGATTAATAGTATGCCGGCTCGCTATCGTATAGTAATTAACGCTAATAGCGGTTAAAAACAGTAGTAGATAGCATAGCGCTTACTTAGTTGTCTACAGTTGTCTATAGTCTTTAAACTAGCCTTCTATACGGCTTTAAACACCCTCGTTCTTAACCCTAATCGTTACTAAACTAGCTGTCTATACGGCTTCAAACTAGCCTTCTATACGGCTTCTAAAACACCCTCCTTCTTAACCCCAATCGTTACTAAACTAGCTGAAGAACTGAAGTTCCTAACAATCGCACTGATTGGCTTCTAACACCTAGTCACACTATACTTTGTATAGCAAGCGGTGCCGCTAAGCAAGGGTCGCGACACCCTGGAATGCATAAGCGCTCTTTCACTCCGATGTGCGTTGACGCTGTATTCCAGAATCCAGAATGAGATAAGCTAGCCAGGATTGGGTTTACATTAATTTGATTGGAGGCGGCATTCGCATATTGTAGGTTCAATGCTATACACACAACAGAACGGGGCAGCATGTCAGAGCCTATTTGGCAAGGACAACTTTGGCCGGGCCGGAGTAATAACAGAGGCGAGATACATTCAGAGGGCCAATTTGGTATAATGGATGATGGACCCAAGATGAAGGGAAGGTCTATCGACTATCGCCCGTAAGGCAGGCCATAAGCTTTGTGGCGGCTCTTCGTTGCTGAAGGGATTCGGCATGGTGCCGTCGTGCAGCATCCGTTCGTCGTGATTCATTACCTGGCCTGGCAATGCGTGTGTTGATGTTTGCAAAACATGGCAATTAGGCACGAACGGAACAATTGATCCTCATCGCAACGCCGAGAGCAGTGATTATATGTATCATTTGTTGAAACACGTGTTCTTCGCAGAATCAGAATCAGAATCGCGACCGCGACCGCGACCGCGACGTCTGACGTACATCGCGGCTCGCAGAGTGGTCCTGGTGTCCACGCACGAAACTTGAACATTATTAGTTTATTACCTATTCACGCCGGCCGGCAAGCCTGAATCTGATATCCCTGCCACTCTCCTTAACGTTAGACTTGGGAGCCAGAGCCAGAGCCAGACCGCAGCGCAGCGCAGCGTAGCGTAGCGGAAAGCGAGCACGCAGCATTATTGCCCACAGACACCACCGCCAAGTCACTTGACCGCCGCCCTACCCTCCCCTCCCCTCCCCTCCCCTCCCCCTTGTTGACAGTCGCTACCGTTGGCGTCCGCGCCGCCCAAACTCGTGTCACCACAACATGCCTCCTCCTACGTACGTCTCCCTACAAAATTTCCTTCGCATTCCCCCATCCTCCTCCACGCGCAACACCGCGCCAGCCGCATCACAGCCATCATGCACCATACTGACCACGCCAATGGCAATAGGTTGGCCTCGCACTTCCGCGCCTTCTGGCATACCATGACCTCCAACGATCGACACGCCGGACCAGACGCTTCCTACCGCAACGGCCGCATACCAGTTTCACAGTCGCGCAATGGCATCACGTCGCCCAGCAATACGAGTGCGCTTGAATCGAGAACAGATCTCGACCTGGAAGCCGGCAATGGCTTCGTCACCAGCACCACGAGCCCCCCTTATTCGCCTCAGCGGAACAGTTTGTCCAGACAAGGCTCTGCCTTGGACGGCAAGTCTATGGCCGAAGTTGGTCAAGGCGGGATCCAGATGGAGAGCTTCAAGGATGGACTACCACCGCCGCCTCCCGTCATCCACTCCTGGAAGCGGATTGACCGATGGCTGGAGGACAACTACGAAGAGCTGTTCGAGAATCTTGGCATGGGCGCCACGGTCAACGACGTGAATGAGCTGGAGCACGAGCTAGACTGCACATTACCTCAGGAAGTGCGCGAATCATTGCAGATTCACGATGGGCAAGAGCGAGGCGGTCAGCCGACGGGAGTCATCTTTGGCTGTATGCTGCTCGACTGCGAGGAGATCATTCAGGAGTGGCAGCAATGGAGAACGGTCAACGAAGCATATTTCAGTGATCGACAGACGTTCGAGATTCCGCAAGCGCCACTCAAGGCATTTGCTGGCTCGTCCTCTTCCGCACAAGTGCCAATGGCGCAGCCACAGTCGCCAAACAATCCACAGTGGCGGCAAGAGCTGCTAGAAAAGCAGGACTCGCAACCTCCAAACGCCGTTCAGAAGGTATACTCGCATCCAGCTTGGATCCCACTGGCAAGAGATTGGGGAGGCAACAACATTGCTGTAGATCTCGCGCCCGGTCCGACTGGACGATGGGGACAAGTTATCCTCATGGGCCGCGATTATGACTGCAAGTACGTCATCTCACGATCATGGTCGGCTTTCCTCGCGACTGTCGCGGACGATATGCACACCGACAAGTGGTTCATTGATGAAGAGACGAAAGAGCTGAAATTGCGGGAGTTTCCGAAGCAGGGAGTTGAGCCAGCATACATTGACATCATGCGTTGGAGAACGGATCAGAAGTATGGAAGGAGAGCCCCTAAGAAGCGCCCATTGCGAATCAATAGTAATGTCTCGCCTGGCGCAAACGGATTCTCCCCATACGGATCTCCTACAAAAGAGGACCGGGGCAGGTCACCACACCGGTACTCCAATGGCAAAGCGCCTGTTGGTACATCAAGCCCTAGAGGCCACATGGGCAGTCCACTTGCAAGAGTGACCGAAGAGAGCCCAATTCAGACTCAGCCACAGCCATTGACGCTCGATACATCTGTTGCACCAAGCGAGGACAAGCTGATATCGGTCGTGTCAACGCCGACCTCCACACATCCGAGAGAAGACAAGGAGAACATACCTCAGACGAACGGGAAGCTGGAAGATCGGAGAAGCAGCCAACCATTTCCCAAAAGCCGCCTTGGCAGCACTGTGATGAGCAACAGCGATGATGATGAAGAGACGAGTCCGTTGTCACCCGCGAAAGAGGAGGACGTGCCTCCCATGGCCATTGACGACGAGATGAAAGAAGTCAAGATCTAGATAGAATCTGGCTTGACCATTGCAGCAGAGGGTTGGACATCGAGACGAATCAACAGCAAGCTGAATATTTCGCAATCCTTCGAGCGTTGCTTCCTGCTCTGCATCGCATAGTATGGCGTTGGAGGTAACTTTTTGGGAACGCGGCGTGCCGAGCGCATGTTAGCGGGGCATATCTTAGCCTCAGCATGAGGAAGGGCATGGAATGAAGATGAAGAAGAAACAACAGACTACGCCAGTGTGTTTTCTGCGACGAGCGAGATCCCGGGACAAAGGCCAGGTGCTCTTTGCCGGGTTTCAGTTCTGTGATGTTTTGAGCGCTTGAGCTATTGTGTATTGTCAGAATATTCGCCATGGGCATTTTAGCATGGCCCTATAGCGCTATCGCAGAGTGAGAATGCAATCAATATCAGTGCAGCCCGACACCCATTCGAGATGCGGTTGTCTTCCAGGTGTGCAACATTGCGTCAGGCTGAATGAAAGAGCAAGGTTTGAGACATGCGTTGGCTCTGGTAAGGCCGCAGGTTACGAGTTATGATCGAAAGACTACAAAAGTACGCGTGCCCGACTATGGCTGGAGAGCAAAGCTGCTCTGGATGGCAGCATCAGCCTTGATGAGCTGGCTTCCGCCTCTTGCCATTGGAGCCCGCCGCCAAGCAGGACTTCACGCTGGCCCTGTCACCAGAATACTCCTGATAGTCCAGATGGTGACGGCAGCAAATCGGATCTCACTTCTGTGTGAACGGAGCTTGCTCAGTGACAATGCATTCCCCTCAGAACGCCAGAACTTCACGAACGCGAAGTGCGGATTCCATTCACTTTCTTCCTATTGTCGCTATAAAATTCACTCGATTTCGAGACTATATTTGGAACGCCGTGTCCCCATGGGCGGTTTATTCACTGTTCCCTCGATATAAAACTTTCTCCTTCGACCAACTTCTTTCTACGCTTTAGACACCACGGTTGAGCACGCAGACTCGAAACTTTCCCTGAAACACTGTACTTGTATTGACACACGTACTGTCATCCACAGCGACCACAACTATCGAGAACGTCATACAACCTACATCCACCAACGCGCCCCTTCGAGTCGCCATTTTCGACCACTTCTCGCGCAATCCTCCTTCTTTGCAAACCGGTCCTGATACAGCACTTCTGTACAACCTCGAAGATGTCGAGCTACTTCATCAACGGTCTCGCCGCCATAATGGAATCCGACATGGCTCCCACCCTCCTCTGCGTTCTTCTGGTCCTCGACTTGCGCTACACATTCTTCGTGCCTCTGGCCATCCTCGAGATCTTCTCTACACTCGTCTTCCTCTGTCTCCAAAGCAACGGCTGGGGCTGGAAATATCCACAAGCCGTGCAAGACTTCGAGCTCCTTCGCGCCAACACCCTGATTCCCAAGGCTTTCTTTCCTCCTGCTTCAGCCTCTACTGCCCGATCCTCAAACTTGACACTACACCAGACCGCCTTCAACGTATCAAAGATTACTATCACCAACCACCGCGATCTCTGGGCTACCTTCAGTTCTTCTGATCCGAGCGCCACCTCTCCTCGTTCCCTGCGCAACTTGCTGGACGCTTGTGAACAGCTCGAATATGATATGGACTGCATCGCCGAAGCTTTGACGTAGAAGAGTGGTGGTGTCTGGGACGAAGGGCATGATTGGAAAGTCGCAAGCGGGTCAGTATTTTTTTTTGCGGCAGAGATGGTTCAAGACGCTGGGAGAGGAGCTGTATTCGTGCCAGGATCGATCTTGTTGTGTGAGGGCTGCTCAAGCGATGTTGAGGCTTCATAGTCTGATTCCGACGAGCTGGGGGTTGACGTTTCCGTGATTTGTTGATGGACTGTGGGTGTGGTGTTTGGACTGGACATGAATGTTTTTTTTGGGCTTTGGGAATGGAGGGATTGCTTTGTTAGGGAGTTTTGAGTTTATACTTGAGATGCCTGGGCAGCATTGCCTCGGAGACAGATAGGAGAGCATGGCGACGAAGTCGGTCTTCGCGTTGTCCATAGCTCGGAATGAAATTGAAGGCATCCACGTTGTGAAGTAGTTCCGCATCCTCACATTTCTGTTCATAACTCTATAACTGGAGCGTTGCAAAGGTGTCGAGATCTCATTGTGCGATTTCGATGTCTCGGAGACGGTTAGAGCTCTACTTATTGAGGAATCGATACAGCTCACTTGTCTCTTCTCGCTTCCCTGACATTCGCATCGATATGGCGTCGGAGTCTCTTGCGAAGCTCGCTGCAACAACAAGAGGACACCGAAGCAAGCAGGATGCTATTCGTCGAAGGGAGCTACCTACTGAAGCTCACTTGTTCTCTCGCTTCCTTGATATTCATGTTGATATGCTATTGAATGCGCTTTTCAAGCTCTCTATGACGACAGATGATACTGAAGCAAGAAGGCTGCCATTCGTCGCGGTGAGCTCCCACATCTCACTTCCATGTCTCTCCGTGTTTCCTCGTGACTGGTGCTGTCGTGGCGTTGGGGTGCCTTTGCAGATTCTCGCAATACCAAACCACGGCAGAAGCGAAATTCTATGCGCCAAATTGAGGCGAAGGATTAACATTCCTACCTACTAGTACCGCTCCGACCTTCTACTCGCTATCCTCCGCAGCGTCCTCTGGGTCTGTATCCGGATCCGGATTGAGAGCTGGAATCTCAAGATCGCTATCATCATCGCCAAAGTCGGGCTGTTCTGGCACAGCGGTTGCAAAATTTGCTTGAGAAGAGCTCACAGGCGCTGGAGCGACTGCCGGGACGACTTCTGGCTTTGGTGACATGGTTTTCGCACGCTTGACTGCGGCTTCTGCATCCGCACTTTCGTCTGCCCTGCGTTTGCTTGCGGAAATGATATCGGAAGTAGTCGTGGCGGTATTGCTGTCGGCTGGTAAAGCATCTTCATCGGCACCTTGTGCTGCATCGGAGCTCGGGTCAGGCGGAGGTAATTCCTCCTGCATTCCCTCATTCTCAGTGCTGCCAAATTCTTGAGTCGCCTCCATGTCAACATCCTCCGCTTCTTCAAAGTCGTCGTCCTCATTCTCCTCTTCATTATCGGAAGCATGGTCCGCTTCGTCCGCGTCCACGCCTTCGTACCCTGATTTTGCTACCCGTATCAAAGGCATGCGCGGTCGGAGGAGGGCTTCGGTCTCAATACAATCGCCGAATTCTCGAGCCAAGAATGGCATGAGGCTGCTTTCACTTTGGCTGGTATTGTTCTTCCTCGCCGGATTCATAACGCTTGCTATGAGAAGCTGCCGATCTTGCGTGAGTATGGCGGCTCTGTCAATCTGAGCACGAATCTGAGGAGACAGCGCTGCAGCATCAACCTTTCGAAGGGCTGCGTAGAGGAGGTTTCTGGCCGATTCTACGACAGTAGACCTCTGCGTAGGGTGACTCTGTGTGACTTGGCCGCCGGACAGACCTAGTTGCTGCTTCACGCCGCCTGTGCCATTCTGTGACTGGGACTTGAGCTCACCGGCAGGAAAGACTTCCTGACAGGCAGCCTTCAGGATAGGCGACAGGTCAGAAACTTCATTACGAGTCATCGACAAACCAGAGCGATCGATGAAGTGTTGCACCAGGGCGAAAACTGCCTCGCGAACGCTGTCATCGTGTTGAGCCTGGAATACAGGCAGGATCTGCTCGATCGTGATATTTGTAAGAGCTGAAGCGGCTAACTGGAATCTGGTGTGGACGGATGCAGTAAGCTGGAGGGCAGCTACATGAATGCTTGGAAGGGCTGCAAACATGGCTTCGCGTTCATGCTTGGATATCTGGTTGTTAGGCTTGAGGCTATCCTGTTTGGCTATTGCCGGCACAACACTGAAAATCCTGGCAAGAAGATCTTCTAGCATGCCAATCGGCACGGAGATGGATGTAGAAGTTGCGGTGGTCAAATGTGCTTCAATGATGCGGAGCAACGCAACTAGCCTCTGTGCGCCAGCATATACACCTTTCCAAGGCTTGAGGCCGGCCGCATCCTCATTCTCCGATTCAAGATCGCCGTTCAGTATTTTATGCGTAGGGGCCGAAGGCTCGACAGCAGTTCCTGACTGCCAATGCTCGTGGATCGCGCGAAAGACTCTGTCGCATGTGGCGTGAGCGGCGTGAATGTGTGCCTTCCACGTATCAATCCATTTCTCACCACTTCCCTGCTTGGGCGCACAATGATGCAGCAGCACCAATACGCGCTCCGCAGCGGCTTGTTGAGAGGCAGAGTAGGCAAGTGGGGCGCCGGAGTGCAAGCTGACGCCAGACAATACGGATGCCAGGATAGAACGTAGCCTTGCCTCGTTGTTTCGGAATATGGTCGGGTGCCTTGGTAATAAGGTGACAAATGCTTCGAGTATGGTCTGGAATTCGCTCGACGAGCAACGCTTGTTTTCCAAATTCGATAGACAAATGGGGAGCAAGGCTGTCAAGCTGGGAGTGGTGATGTCGCGCACCAGATTGGCGTAGTCCCATGTAAGCATGAAGATGCGAGTGAGCGTGATCAGGGCCAAATTGCGCGTGGTTGGAGGGTCTGGCTTTTTGAGGTAGCCAAGCAGGATTTTGACCCAGGCGTTGCACGTGCTAAGCACTTGGAGGCCTCCCGCTTCGATTGTCGCCTTGACGAGAACGACAGCCGCCCATCTTCCTTCAATGCTCCTTTCTTGCAGGAGAGAGCCAAGACGAGTGTGGAAGCTCTTCAGGATTTCGGCGGTCTCGCGGGTCTGTTTCTTCTCCGATGGCAAGCTGATCAGATCTCTGCAATTCCAGATGGAGGCGGAAATTTGGGCCGCGACCAGTGGCAGTTCATGGGGCGGAGTGGTCGTGATGCGATATGTCACAGCGCGCAAAGTGCTCAATAAGTACGGAGACGGCTGTGCCTGTGCCTGTGCCATTCTCAAGTAGCCGCCTACCAGTACATCTTTCCGTTTTTTCAAAAAAAGAGAAGAAGCTGCATGACTAGCGGCGGATCTACGCGCGCGTGCATGGCCGATCCCTGTCGCCTGCCGTCAAGGAAGGTGCCAGTGCACGTTCTCGCATATTGCAGAACTATGGGAAGGAAGGAAGAGAAGCCGGCTTGACTCGGATACACAGCACACCTTTGCAAGCTCTCGCACCGTTCGCGCAGCTTCGAACATGCTCTCGAAGCGCGCAGCGTGAACATGCGGCTTCCATAGCGCTGGCGACTGCAAGTTCGGTGTGAAGCGTGCTGCTGCGCCATGAGTGTCCACAGGCCGCCCAAGGCCGACAAGGCTGCCAGATACTTGAGCCTGCTGGATCACGCGCTTTGCAATGCCCAGTGGGACCATGTGCCCGAGCTGGCACGAAAGGTCGAGAAACATGCGCCCCAAAGAAAATGTACGCCGCCCATACAAATGTTGATGGCAGAACGAACACTTCGCTGAAACCGCCATCGCCTAGGTCTGACCCTTGCCGCGCGCGCAGAATCGCACGTCGCCAGCGCTTCCCATCGTCCCTCGTCTGAAGCCTCAACGAGCATCCACGGCCTCGCCGAGCTCCTGCCTCGTCTTGCCGAAGCTGTATCGACAGCGCAGCAGACCTACCCAGACGACTCATTCATAGCAGGCACGTGTCTCGCACAAATATACTGCTTACAGGACACGCCGCAAGACGCTCTACAAGTCCTCGACGCCTCACCACCCAGAGCTCCCGCAACGAAGGCTACTACAGCGACATTGGGATGGCTCGAAGTATGCGAGGTGAAGTGCTCTTTCATTCGAGCCTCATGCCTAGACGCGCTCGAGCGCAAGAATGAGGCGAGGGAGCTATACCAGCATGCAGTCTCCCACACGCCTGGATATAGGAGTCTCGAATTGCGACGATGGACCGAGAGATTACTTGCGAGGGCATGCATGTACAGTGTGAAAAAGATGCCATCACCTTCCGCCAGCGATTTCGCAGAAGCGCACCGTCCTTTTCGAGCGTGGGGTGAATTTTGGCACAGAGCGCCGACCCACCAAGGCGCCACCACTCCATCCGGGCTCGAGATTCCCCGAAGGCAGGTCTGGAAAGCCTACTATGACCTTTTGTCGAGTGTCCTCCAGCACGCATTGATCTATGGCCCAGAGCAGAAAGGCTCTGCTATCGAATTCCTGCCATTGACTTCATCCGTATCCGAGACGGAACGAGTTGCCGCAAGACGACGACAGCGAGCGGAGCTCCTTCGCGTTGAGTCAGCGTATGAATCTCTTCTGCTAGAGGAGACCAAGTTTCCCAAAGCTAGTCAGGCTAACACCGAGCTTGAAGAATGGGCAGATCAAGTTGTTGCCAATTGGAGATTCTTCACAGGTTCGGACTGGAGCGATGCAGATCTGGGCAAAGGAGGAAAGCAATCCGTCTCGCGAGCTGTTCTGGACATACTTTATCGAGCGGCAACCAAGACCTTTCACTCGACCCCGATACTTCGACATCTATTCACCCTGCACGCGGCACTGGGCGAGTTCGACCTAGCAATGCATGCTTTTGACAGCTATACGGAAATCGTGGACAAGGGCAAGGCTCGAGCCGAGAAGACTGGCAAGCATGAAATTGGGGTTGATGGCGATGACACTGCAATCCTCGCAGCGACAGAAGCTATCAAGCTGTTATGCCAATATGGTGATCGAGAACAGGCAGAAAGGGCGAACGAAATTAGTGCCATTGTCCAAAAGTGGCTTTCACAAAAGCGTCCTTCAACTAGCACTTCGACCCTCACGAACGGCGACGTGACCGAGAAGTCGATGGAATCGACCGAATCGGCACTCCAGCCAACAACACTGGCGGCGGCTTATCGAGCGCTTGGTGTTACTCAAGCACGATGGGCACATCTGACTTATGAGTCCAGCACTAGGTCATCTTTGCTCGCGGAAGCGAATAATAATCTGCGCCGAGCACAAAAGTTTGAGCCAAACAACAGGGAAACAGCTTATGCCCTCGCCGCTGTGCTCGGGGAGATGCGAGACATTAATGCAGCACTGCAGGTCATCCGGATTGCACTTGACGACTCTGTAATGCTTAACGGCGATGCCGCAACGGACGAGCACCATGAGCGTGAACGACCTCTTCTTGCGCTTTGGCACATGCTTGCTCTCTGTCTGACTGCGCAAGATCAATTCGAGACTGCATCGCAAATTTGTGACGCTGCGTACAGCCAATTCGGCAACTCAGAGGTCCTCTTTGGGAGCACGCCGCAAGGTCTCACGGTCGACGCTGAGAAAGAACCACTTGGTCCAAATACACGCGGGATTGTGGATCAAATGGAAGGCTTCGAGAAAGAGAGCATCATTCAAATTAGAATGACACAGATCATCTTACTTGAGCTCATGGAAGGGCCAGATGCTGCATTTGATCTTACTGACAGCTTGCTTGGTTTGTACTCAAAACTATACGGGAATCCCGAACATGTCGCAACGCAAGCAGCAAGGCCACCTGCAACATCGGCTTCCGCCACCACTCCCTCGCGGCTTGGCGGCACTCTCAGGAGCATTACGGGCAGCATTCGCCCGCGCTCTTTGCGATCCAGACGCAGTAGCATTGATTTAGCAACGTCGAGGCAAAGATCTATTGCTTCTCAGGACGATAATGCACCGTCGTCTCCTCCACAACGCCTGCAACCCTCAACTAACGGTCAAACACTGGGCCCTCCGATCTCGATCACGGTGACGAATGAGGAGGGAGGCCCAGCTGGCAAATCACATCATCGTCATCATCTGCATCTTCCTTTCCATGGTCGACATAAGGGCGTTGCTAGTACAAGGTCCACAACGAGCATTGCAGAGCAAGATGAGAATCAGTCTCCTATGGAGAAGTCATCGCCTCTACCTGCCACAGCAAAAGCAGGCGCCGACGGAAGTCCTGAGCAGCCTTTGGAAGGTATCGCTCATCAAAGGCCCCCTGATCAGTGGCCGCTCCCAATAGGACATCATGATCAACCGCCTGTGCAGGACCTTCGGCTACCAGCACCACATCCGGCATCTGCATCAGCTGTCTCCGAACCACGGCTACTGCCATTGCATGAAAGACGGCATCAGGTCGGCGTCTTGATAAAGATATGGCTATTCGTAGGAGCCCTATACATCCGAGCAGACTCATTCGATGATGCCGAGAATGCTGTAGAGCATGCTTTCAAGCTCGTCGAGGGTCTTGAGAAGGAGCTGGCTGCCTCGGAAGATGGCATCAACGCTCGAAGATTGTTCGAAAAGGGATGGGGAGGTGGCAAGAGTATTGATGATTTGTGGGCTGACGTGTGGTCAACGGTAAGTCAGAGATCGTTTGAGCGCAATGAATGCGCTAACAGCTGTGCAGAAAGCTTTCCTTTCATTAACGCGCGAACGACCGTTTGAAGCAATCCCAGACTATGAACAAGCCCTCTCCTACAGCCCCGATCATGCATCTGGCATCATCGGACTCGCTAATCTACTTTTGGATCAGTACGAGGAGAAGTTGCCTTTGGAAGAGCCTCTACACCCAGTCAATCCTCAAGCCTCGACCTCCGGCTCCCTCATTGGCGAAGCCAAGCCATCACTTACCCGACCTAACACTGCAACAAGCACGATTCCATCTCGGCGCGCCTCTTACATTAGTGATTCTCGCCCCATCGAACCAGAAGTGGAGGATGGCCACAAAAAGCGCAGACCAGAGCCCACCCCGGCAGAATTAAATCGCCTTGCCGCCCGCGACAGAGCATACATGCTTCTCTCCAATTTGACGAAATTGGGAAGCGGATGGGATAACTCTGAGGCTTGGCTCGCACTTGCTAGGGCTCATGAGTTGAGTAAGGAGATCGGAAAAGCTAAGGAGGCACTGTGGTGGGTTGTTGAATTGGAGGATCGTAAGCCACTTAGATCTTGGAGGGAAGTTCTACCCGGCGGATACATACTGTAAAGATGAGAAGCGAGCGGTAATGAAAAGGAAGGAGGCAGGAAGGGAAAGACTCTTTTTGCATTGCCTTGCATCAATTCTACGTACATATATCCGCTCCTGGTTCTGACAGCGAGCCATTGATACCCTTGACTTTTGGTGTAGCTCAATTCTATCAATGCTTTTTTTTTCTCTTCATCTTCCTCTTCTATACTCGATCGAAAGTTATTCTGAAAGCCTTCGGACTCACAGTAAGTCGTTGCAGCAACTAAATTTCCAGCTCGCACAAGGAACAACTGAGACGAGAAGTTGGCAACGCCAAGTGATGTCCATCTCGGAGACAGCGCCGAAACGCTCAGACCACTTATCTTGGCACGCGCTAGCCCGGACACCTTTTCTTGCACTTCACGCTCTGGATCCTCTTTTCCTTCTTTATTATCACTTTTTGTGCGTCCATAAGACAGTGAATGCCAGCAGGCTCTGGACTCAACGTTTCGTTGGGTTCGGGGTCTTCGATTGCCGGTTTTCGATTTCGAGGCGCGGAGAGGGAGACTGTTGGTACTATAAGAGCTGGTTACGCATATTATGGTTGTGTAGACGGTGTCAGAAGTGCCGGACAAGAATGAATGAATATGGATGGGAAAGAGCAGATATTGAGATTTGGGGTTGGGGTGGTGATAAAGCATTTAGTGAGTGCAGCGCCATCATGAGGCTGCAGCGTCTTCTCTGCAGACTTGCTGCTCCTCAACATTGCACGGCTTCGGCATGAGACTCTCTGTATCCTTTTGCTGAACTGCGCTCCATGTCTCTCGGCAATCACAGGAACAGTAGCTTCATAGTCCTGTAGCCATAGTTTTCCATGACAAAGCTGACGCGTTGCAGAAACGGCTTAGGACCCGTGCCATAGTTTTTGCGTCGTTCATAGCGAAAATCTGCGCTTGCCCCTCAACTCCCCTTCTTCTCAACATCCTGCCAATCCAGAGCCAACCCATGAAGCTGATCCGCCCACTCGCAGTGCCGCGCCCCCTCAACTTTCCTCCCAAACTCAAACAACACCGCGGCCGAGTCTGCCAGATAATTTCCTGCTGACCAGCACAAATCCGAAACCTGTCTCTTATCTGCATTCTCCTTCGCAGCCTTCAGGAACTTCGGGTCCGCGCCAAGCCATGTTATGAGATTTCCTGGTTGGACATCGAGGGCTTCGCCGAAGATTTGGGATACGGTTCGAGCCTCGCTCTGTAGCTCGGCGTAGAATAGGCGCACGTAGATCTCTTTGAAGTAGTCGAAGAGGCGCATTTCTTCGGCGGTGTTGCGCTCGGATGATGAAGGCATGTTTGAGGCGGCTGAGAGGTTGTTAGATTTCGTTGTGGAATGAAGGAGAAGGTGCTACTGACTGACCTTGTAAAGTATCCAATCTTCAGTCTTGTGTGCTTTTATCTGCGGCAAGGAACGCGTCGAGAGCTTTCCAAGAGTTGCAAGAATGTTATGTGCGAAGGCGCAAATGACTTTTCTGCTACGGCTGATGGAGTTGAGACGTCTTGGAATGCAAGAAGGCGCGGATGAGCGCGGAGGGAAGGCAGGCGAGGGTGCACAAGAGCAAGAATTTTTGGAGTTTACTTGAGTTGAGAGCGACAATGCTTCAGTGCACGTTTGAAGTGAGTCAAAGCAGATAATGAGATGACATAAAGGAAGAGGCGGCCAGTAGATTCACTTCACGAGACTCGGCATAGGCAAGAGGCGCCGTTTACAAAAGTTTGACTTGTGAAGTCGTTTATGCTGCCTCACGTCCTCATGCTGTCGTTACCAAGCCAGTCGTTTCCTTTCCTTTCCTTTTCCGCGAAACTCCTCGCCGACACGCAGGATCTTCTATCCTTCCACAAACGCCTAGCATGCAAATGCGACCATCAAAGCAAAATGACTCCCATACTTGAGCCCAGATCAAGAATTGACAACCTCATCTCCTTCGACTGTTCACATTCCGCCCCGCGCCGACCTTCGGGCGCCCACCTGATTTCCCTCGATCTCCTGTCAATATGCTAGGCAAATAGTCTTCATCCATCAGACTTCTCTCCTTCTGCCTCTTTTCGCGCTTTGCGGCCTCTTGATACTCCTTTTGATCTTCAGCCAGGATCAATTCGTGGCCCCAGCCGTCCTTCCCACCTCCCTTGATCCGTCCATTCGCGGAGCCGTGCACAGGTTTGGGTACGCTGAATTTGTTCCCCCGATTATTCCACTGCATGTTCTTCTTCAGGTGCAGCTTGAATTGGCCATTCGCGTCGGTCGAGCACGACACTCGGGTCAGCGAAGGCTGTCCACATCTCGGACAAAACTGTTTGTCAAGGGCTTTCGAGACGTTGAAGCACGCATGACATCGCAGTACGTACGTCTTCAAGTGCTTGACTCTAGACATGGAAGGCGAAAGAAGGTTCAGGTTCATCTGAAGAATAACGTTCTGCATGGCAAAATCTGAAGTCAAAACACCAACCTGCATGGTCTTCGGCTCTGGTGTCTGCGTCGTTGATGCTGCAGCGTCTTCTGCTTGTTTCTTCTTCAAGTTGGAAGGTGTGATCCAGCCCTCAGAGTCTGAATCTGAATCTTCCTGGCTTTCGGCAGAATTAAGCGCTGAGTCGACCTTCGGTGATCTCTGTTCTGCGATGTCTTCGGCGGTCTCGGTAATAGAGGCGCTCTGAAGCTGTTCCGCAAGATCTGATTGAGCCAATGCCGGATTAGCATCTTCCTGCGAAGCTTTGCCTGTTGGCTCAGCCGCTGTCGCTACGTTCTGAGCTGTGCTTTCTTCTTCACTCTTGGGTTGAGGCACGGCATCAACAGCAGCGTCGACAACATTGTCTGTCTGCGCCTCTCCTTTCTTGGGCGGCGCACCGTTCAGCCCCTTCTGGCCGGGTATGCGCCGCAGCCTCCAGTCTCCTCCATTCCGTTCGCATTCAAGCTCGTATGTGAGAGCGATGATCTGAATGTCAGGCTTGCTGAGCACTGAAAGATCTCCAGTCTTTCGCGCAAAGTCTGTGACAAATCGGATGCTGTTGGGATTGGGTGACCTTATTGTCAGAAATGGCTTCAGCGTGGTCTCAACTCTTGATCTAGTGGCGGCGTCCTTGATCTCTGATATGATGGCAGGAACAGTCACGAGCGTCTCGGCTTGGCTAAGCAGCGTGGATACTGGCGGTTCGTTTTTTATAATTGCCCCGGTGTCCAGCACCACAATGTTCACAGGCTTCTCCATCGCCATTCTTGCGATATGTCAGGTTTGCGGTTGCCAGAAATTGTTCTACAGAAATTTGGACGACACCAAAAAAGGAACTCGTGCCGAGCCGTCGAGCCGTCGTCAAAAGTTCGGGTCACGGGATCTGGACCGTTGAGTATCAGGACAAAACACTTCTGTGTACTCAAAATTGCAATATTGATAGGCAAAAGCAAGACCTCTCGCTCATGACGCTGTCTGTTGAAGCAGAGTTCTATTTCTCCGAGTGGTCCTTGAAACTACAAAACTTGCTCAGAGGCGCCGAAAGCTAAGCCAAAGGGGCCAGCACGAAAACGCCTACCACTTTCTCCTCACCACGGAGGGACTCCGAGGGAGTGCCGCTCTCCGCCCTCCGCCCTCCAGCGGACCTCACTCCTTCATCTCCCGTATCATGTAGCAACTCATCCCATTGACTTCACCGTGGTCGTTCTCCCGCTACATGTATGCAAGCCGGCGAGCATCGCTACTTCCTCGTTGCTTCGTTCCATCTCCAACGCTTGAAGCAGTCACACCTGGCTCACGCGTCTGACCGACTCGAAACGCGTCCTTATCCCGCACGCTCGCTTGTCGATACCAGAAACGCAATCGAAGGCACAGAAGCTCGGCCGATCCCTTCTCGAGTCATACGTCTTGATGGCGTTGATTGCCTTCCTCTGCCTCTGCATGCAGTCCAGCCCTCGACGTTCGATCGCACAGTTGCACAACAGCACCCCGGGCATCTGTTGCAACAATGCTATCCGTGTAGTCCAGCAACACAGCTTCTTTCCCCGTAAGAGCATGGAAATGGCATGTTGATGTGCCAGGCGTACGTTGAGAAGAGCCGCTCGTCCCAATATCGTTCTGTTGGCATCTGGAGACATTTCGCCTTGTCCTGAAGCGCATCATCGGACCACGGGCGAACGACACTCCTTGTTGGTGTCGCCAATACTGCCGCCGCCCGTTGCTGATACCGCACAGCGACGCAGAAGGAGTGGATCGTAGGCGGATTGCATTCGTTGCCAAGAGAATGGTCCTTCTCAGCAACGCGCTCCTCAGCAACCCACCCAATGCAGCACACATTGATTTCGTACAGCCGGTTACCATACTGACAGGCGCAGTCCGGGCCCCGAGCTCGCGATTTTGTCATCGTGCTCATCCTGCCGAATGAACAACTACTAACGACATAGTTGCGAACCGATGAGCTGAAGATGTCCCAATATCGGTACCACAGTGCCTGCCACTGGCCATTGCTTGCACCGTGGCTTGCCGATCCTCGCACCGGCACGGAATCCTTACGAAGCATGATTGGCTTCGCGTGGTGCTCATTGCAGCTTAAAGAGGCCGCCTTCTTCAGACGATTCTCAGTGCCTCCATGACCTCGAACAGCACCGCTGGACCTTTGAGAAATCTTGCGACGACACAGACCCAGCTTAAACCTATGAAAGCACAGAACTTCCTGTTCAGTCTTGGCTGAGCGGTCGTTGCCGATGCCGTGACCTGCTTCAGGAATCGATTTGATCGGCCCGTGTGGTTGACCGTCGCTGAGCTCAGCTATTGCCTCACGGCCTCGGATGGCAATGATTGGGGGCCAGCGGTCCCTCACACGGTTCGCATCTTCGGTACGAAGGCGCCAAGGCAATCTTGCAGCGGCAACTTAGCCCAGCGCCGGACGCATCGGGGCGTAGAGAGCTAAGTCTGTGGTTAGGCAAGGAATAAGACATGGATGTGCTGTCAGCTGCCTTTTCCTTCTTGGATATTTAAGACTCGAGACATGCCTTGAGACCTTCATCGCTAGATGTCAGCTTTGCTTTGAAGGTCGTTGAGTTGCGAAATCCGCTAATCTCTTACAGGCTCAAGCAGAAGCCACCAGGAATCCGACAGTCTGGACCAGCCGCTCAATCTGCATGACGCACACGATTCGATGGTCAAGCGCGACCAATGCACCGCCTGTGCAATGGCAAGACAAAGTCGCCTGTGGTCGAAGTCGAGCATCTTTTCCGACTTCTATGGGCGGTACATATATACATGTTGGACCAATCGCTGCCAGTTTTAAGCCGCAAATCTTGGCAAACGACACACCTCTCACGTGAAAGTGGACTGGGATGCCCATGCCCACCTTGCAAGAGCCAAAAGCCATGTGACGGGGACCCTATGCTCGATGCCCGCACCGTCCCCGATACCAGTGCGATCGACACAGGCCACCACGAGTTTGCGGATTGTCACGTGCGGCCACCACGGAACTCAGACGGTATTCTTCGACCCGAAACACGTCGCGCGGCCGTATTGCGAGCATCTCCGCACGAGCTTCATGGCCACTTCATGGTGCTTTGCCGCTCTGTTGCATGATCGCTGAAAAGTAGCAGCAAGACGTTGCGAGATGGCTCGGCTAGTGGGTTGACTCTGCACATGATCGCAAACCACCAAGCTTTGCTCGAGCGCTGAACCATGTCACCACGTCCACACCAAGCTCCAGGTTGTACATGGCATGAGCAGTACACCCTTGCCTCTCTATTGCAACACTGCGGATGACTTTCTCACTGGTGACTGTTACGTTGCGGTGGAAGGCAGGGATCAAGCATTTCCGCTGGGCCTAGCCAACCCACCAGTGCATATGTATAGGCAAAAGGCGGCTCACGCTGAACAGGCTAGTATCCCATCGGCATCCAATTGCGTGTGATCTGCACTTATGGTTGGTCTATGGTCCTCACCGGAGATGGAACTGGCGCGTAGGTGCATCGGAGGCCATGCACGGGTCTCTGACGTCCGCGAGCTCGCTTTGAGCAGTCAATTGTCGACAATATGAAGTTTGTAGCCAGCATTCCTTACAGTCTCCTTAGAAAGCCAGTAAGAGAATTGTAAGCCAATTGGCCATCAGCGCCGTGGTCTTCAACGACATGAGTAAGACAGCGCATGTTGCAGCGAGATACCATGGTCAGCAATGCTCAATTCACCGAGGCGGTGGGCGCTGACTCAATCAGGCCAGATACTACTTTACGTTACAGCCGATGATTCAACATGGAAACATGAGACCTAATTCATCTCGGCGAAACGGGCAGTGGTCGCCTCCCAAGGCCCAAGGCAACAATACATTCCAGCCAGATCCGGACAACCCAAGGCGTCCGTTCACCCTTATCTTCCATCACAATGGCACCCAGACAAGAGAGATCTCGCGACTGCCACCAGGCATCCAGGCTTACAAGGCCTTCTCCGTGTACTACTGTTCCGGCATGATCTGGGCAGTGCCGTACGATGCGACTGCCACATATGTTGGCAACGGACAAGATGGCAATCTCGCGGAACGCTCAGATAGCGACGAGTCCGACAACGATGATGATGATGATGAAGAAGCGCTTCACGAAGACTGGGCAGAACTCAGCTTCAATAGAATTAGTAGTCAAGTTGACTGGTCATTCGCTGGATTGAGACAACCCGAGCGAAGATTGTTGGCACATCATCGGGATCAGCTCTGGTCCCAGTATCTTCTACCCGATCGCTACGCCTCTCTCACCCGTATGAACGACAGGAGATTTAGCGGACTGGTGGGAGAGCTACCACTCCTCATTGCACTTGCCGCATTGTCGCAGCCGTGGCAGGAGTGGAGTGATTTGATACCCCTAACGATTGTCAGTAGCGGTCCGCAAGGTCCAGGTTGGCAGGTACAGACTCAAATGCCTCGTGGGCAGCAATGTGGGTGTTTTTATACATCTCACTCTCGGAGACTATGCTGACCGTCATAGGGACTGATCCACGAGGCGTTGTGGTGAGAGTGTTCAAGGACCCGGCAGAGGACCTCCAGTCTTACGAAAGAGGCAGGCATGGCCGTATCCTTGCATAGAACAGGCAACTATCGGCGCCAAGGAGCCTGCGGAAAGGTAATGCGTCTGGCGGATATTGCGACTTTGGATCACAATGGGAAAGATCGTATATATACGTTGAGCTTGCTGCTTAGCTACCCACTATGGGTAGGTGCGGCTGCTTTCTTCTGGGGTGCTTTCATATCAATCAGCACATGCTTGTGAGGCGTTCTACAGCACATGATGATCACCAGTGAGAAACAATGGCGGAGGGCGAGGACGGTCTCGTTGATCAGATTTTTTATCTCATTTCAGCCATATTTAGATGTAATTCAACCTGAGTAACTTCTCTACGACTACATGTGCCGAATCGACGATACAATCTAATCACGACGAGTTCGAGTTATCAGCACACTGGAAGATTCCTCCTAGAATAGCATTAGCTGTCGGGTTACGCAGACTGAAAGTTCGAGGAGTGGAGTGCTCACCAATCAGTCCGGAAGCATAAGCATCGATGATCATTTTGATCACACCGTACGTCCCTGCAACCGTGAAGAAGGCTCCCAACGGAAGGAAGAACGCGTGGAACCAGAACGCGAGCTGCTGCTTAGCATTGCCTTTCAACCAGCTCCAGTGGTCGTATAGCCAGAGCCATCCCGGCAAAATGATGGAAATCGGTGCCAAGCAGACGCTACCGATGATGGCGATCAGGTAGTTGAAAATCGGAATCGCCTCTACGAGGATGAACGCTATCGCGCCGAGGCCGATGGTGCAGCTGAGCCAGGTACCTGGTGCGGCGATGTCAGTCAGCTCTTGACGAAGAAATGATATGGGAATGCCTAACGTACCCCAGTGAATCCAAGTGTTCTCTTGCAAGTGTCTTGTCTTGCCCAGGATCCGGACGAAGAGATACTTCGAAGACACATGTAGGTAGAGGCATCCGCTCACAATCAAGCCTACAAGTCCCACGCCAAACGCGACCATCTAGCAGCTCCATGTCAGTAAATGTATCGAATCTTCTTCAGCTCCGATGCCTCTCCCTCTCACCTTTACAGTCTGCCCAGCAGATCCGAGCGACGGGGACGCCACCCACTTTCCACACCACTTGTACACCACAAGTGAAAAAGCGAGATAAGCGGCAGTGACCAAACTCATACAAGCGTATACCGCCTTCCTATAATCCCGAGGATTTTTTCATTTCGGAAATTACGGGTAAGAACGCTGAGCTGCCCGCAGACGAGCAGAAAATTGTGGTCGAAGCGACCACTCCAGCCGCAAAGGGGATTCCACTAGGAACGGCAAAGTACCCGAGTTCGTATGGTCCGGTCTGCGGTGCGGCAGCGGGTCTGTCTCGAGTCGTGACGCCAATGACGACGACCATCACTGCGACGAAGATGGAACAGAAGCCGGCCATTGTGAGGAGACCGATTCACATACGATGATCACGCCTGTTGCCAAGACACTGCAAGACGAGGTCAGTTGGTGAACGTCGCGTCACAATCGAGGCTCGGGCCACTTACGTCCACCAAACGGTACAAGCAGCATGATGAGATAAGGCATTCAAGCCCACCGTAACACCGAGAATTCCAGATCCAGCGCAAAGCACGTAGCAGATGATGAAAATCGCTCCGACGAGTTCTTTGGCCCAGTAGCCTCCGACTATTTCAGCCATGTCTGCTACTGAATGGCATCTCGCGTGTCTGTTTCGGAAGTCTCCAAAGATGATGGCGACGTATGTGTTGAAAGCGCTCTTTCGTTTCATAAGCATACACGCGTGCCTCATCGACCAATCTACATTGTACGTACCCATGCGATCACATTGAGCGAGCCGCCGACGGCACCGAGGGATACCATTGCTGTTGGGATGGAAAGGACACCGGTCGCGAAGATGACCTTGAGGAAGATGACTGACGCGCGCGGCCAGCCGACGGTTCGAAAGCTGACTTCGCCATTCTTCTTGAAGACTTCGTGCTCTTCGTCGATATCCTCTACTTCGCCGGCGAAGATGTCGGCTTCGGCTGGAGAGGTGCTGATCGCGCCATTTTTCTCGTCCGCGAGATATGAATGCAGTGAGCCCGTCATGGTTGATGGTCAGTACACTCGATAGGATGCCTGGGAGCGACTGCTGTGAAGAGGGAACGAGAGCTTCAGTGCTTGAGATGTAGAAGATACTTGACCATCGCCCGAGATCGTGGATACAGAGAGGGCTGCGATATACCCGACTGATAGGCGTAGTGTTGGTAAGGGTATAGCAATGCCGGTAAGGTATGTATATACGCGGGCATGCTTTCTATGGGTTGGTTCGCGGTGCAGTGTCTGCACTGCTGCTGGTGATGAGATAAGTCCCGCGCCGTCGGAGAGCTCTGATCATCGTGGCTACTGGGATCACGTCGGCAGTGAGGTGAAGAAGAGCTCCGGTAGCTCGTCGCACATCTCTCCCATCCTGCTCATGTTTCGTGAGGAGGTAGGTGTTGTTATCTGAAAGCTGGGGAAGTTTGATAAGGCACGCTTCTCGTCCGGGAAGGTTCGTGACTTTCACGTGGTAGGTAGGTATGTATATTATTGAACGTCTTGCTCGGGCTCGTCCGAGAGCACCGCGAGTGATTGAGTATTTGCAGCTTTTCGTCTTGGTGACCGACCGTTCAAGCTGTCATTGCGAAAGGAGCGATAGAACAGGCGCTTGATGGCAGTTTCCGCATGGAAGCAAATCCATCTTCGCCATTGCGGAAGAATGATATGGTATTTGTTGTTCAACAGATCACGCCGACTTCGCCAGGCACCCTGGGCTGTAGGACGGCGCGACGGTCACGGGAATTGTCAACGAGACTGATCACGTGGCTGACCACGATAAATGCACAACATGATGAGTGCCATTCGCATGTGAGGGCGTAACATCATTTCGCATCTCAACGTCTTCGCCTCATTCTCTGTGCTCTATCCTCCAGCAATGCGTTCTTAGCCGCCTCCCTAATGCCGCCGCTATATTCATTATGAATCACGCTTCATCGTACTTGCGCTCCAATGCTAGCGAAGCCGGTCATGCTCACTTAAAGAGACCATGCACCAGCCCGCAAAGAATCATGGGTATTACCGCGATGAACCAGAAAATCCAAACAAGACCCACAGCCAGATAAACGCTGCACATGCTCGCAAAATTGCCGTAGTAGTCGCTAATTGAGGAAAGCTTCTTGGCGGTTGATGAGGAGGTCGATGCTTCTGATGTACGAAGGGCGTCTGCCAATCGAAATGCGACTTGATTGTTGATCTTTTCCCAAGTGGTATCGAGAGCTTGTTCGCGTGCACGAGCGGCCATGTCGCTCCGGAGGTCGTGATTTGTGGCGAGCTCGGTGGCATAGTGTACGAATGTGTCCATGTCGTTTGGTGCCACCAAATAGCCGGACTTGCCGTGCTTGACCGTTTCCGAAGGACCGCCTTCGTCTCGCGCGATGACCGGGACACATGATGCCATAGACTCGAGCACTACAAGCCCGAAAGTCTCCGTGATCGAGCAGTGAAGGAAGATATCGGCCGCTGCGTACGCTCGCGCCAGTGCAACTCCTCGTAGCATTCCGGTGAAGACAACACAATCTTGTAGATTCTTGAAGTAGCCTTGTACCTCATTCTCGACTGCAGGATTCTTGTTGCCACCAACGATCAGAAGCTTAAATTTAAGACCCGTGTCTCGCAGACGCTGGGTAGCTTGAGCAAGGAATTCGAAGCCTTTCTCTGGTGCGATGCGAGAGATGCAGCAAAAAATGATCTCGCCTCCAGGTGCGATCTGTCTTCGGTAAGAGTCGTCGCGGCGACTAGGGTTGAACATTTCAGTGTCGACGCCACGACCAAGCTGCATCATCTTCTCCGATGGTGCGCCGCAATCTTCCATGTATCTTCGGACGTAGGCGGACGGGTAGAAAATGGTATGCACAGCGGCGGCTCGGAAGAGAAAGCCTTGGGCGAGCCACAGCAGCCAGACGGCATACGTGTTGATTGGCGAGGCGAACAAGATATCGGCATAGGCAGCGAGATCGGTCTGGAAATTCAGAAGTGTTGGTGGTGGCTGGTCGAGCTGTCTGAGTTGAATGAGGAACTGAAAGCCGACTGATGCAGGGCTGGCGAGGTAGACGATATCCGGCTTGAAGGTTTTGTCGTAGACCACGCCCAGGCGGAAGGGATAGGCGACTGTCAAATCTGGATTGTATGGGAGTGGGTAGCCTTGAAGACGGAATTCTGGATTCGACCTGGTTTGCCTGAGCAGCTCGATGTTGCGTCTCGCATCTCCGCTACGCTGGCGATTGAAGAGCGGCGGCTTCGGCTGCGCTTGCAAAAGCGGTTGCGACTCTTGACGAGCTGCCTCATCACGGTCGAAATGCCACGTCCAGGCGCCACCAATAGCACGCGAAGCAAGAGCAGCAGATTTCGCTTCAATGGATCGCAGCCAGTCCTTATTGACGATCGGCTGCCGTTCTGGCTTTGCTTCTGCTGCGTTGAGAGGTTGTCCCTTGTAATGTGGTGCACATGTTGCGACGTGCACTCCGTTGCTACGTAGGTAGTCGACCAGGCTTTGAGTCGTTCTGCTCACTCCATTTACTGGGCCAAGTGATTCAGTCGCAAGAAGGATTTTCTTGCCAATGAGTTCCCCAGGAAAGTCGATTTTGTGAGTCTCGAGCATAGCAGGCCTCTTCTCCTGGGCCACAAGGAAGTGCGCACGCGTTGTTGTATGGGCCCGAGTAGCAGCTTCAAGGAGGTTGCAAGTGCGATGGGCTGCTGGAAGAGCTGTTGACAGATGTCGCCTTGCTGGCAGTCAGATGCAGCGGGAAGGCAGCGAATTTGCATCCCTTTCTACTGCGCACCCGAGACGGGTTTATCACAAGCCAACGAAGGTCACACATCGCTGGTCCATCGGTCTCTGGCGTTGGTTCGGTCAGTTTCCGGGATCGTTGTGCGCGCGTTGTCGAAGCACGAGGTCGAATGTTGTCGTTGTCTTTGATGAGCGAACAGCCACAATGAAGGCGCTCAGACGCCACGTGTGCGATTTGATTGGCCAAAGGCACTGTCGCCGTGCACTTCGCACTTCCCTTCCGCATGCCCATTGCCATCACCCTTGCCTTGCGACGATTCTGCGCCGATCGCCTTCTCTAGAGCCTGCGCGTCGAGCATCGAGCTGTGTCGCGTCGTCAACAAGCTGTCCTCGGCGCAAGCACGCTCGCGCAATCTCCCTACAGCTACAGCTTTTCCCTCTCCTCTCCTCTCTTCTCCACCACGAGCCACCATCTCCTCTCATCGATGTAGCGCCACGCGTGTGGATGGTCTGGCTCTGCGAACGGATTGGGAACAGGGCAATTGAGGCGCCGGTGGTCATTGGGGGACTGCGTTCGAGCAAAGCGTGTCGAGGCGGTCTGGCTGCGACTGTATTGACCGCCACAACACAAGAGCCATGGCCCATCAAAGCCAAGCCGCGATGAAGAAGAAGAATAGCAGTGAGCGCATGTGCTTGTGCAGCGATCGCCCTGCATATCCCACTAGCAGGACTAGATCGCGCCAACCGAGCACACGTGTAGCACAACAGGGCATGTCGCAATTGGTGACAGTGCGAAGGAATAGGTTGTTGTATAGGTACGCTGAACACTGACGTCCCCAAAATGTCGCAGATGCCTCTCACAGCCTCCGCAAGTTTTGGTGTTATGGATCTCTTCCAACCCTTCGTACAAAGAGACCAGTTCCTTTCAGGATTCTCCGCCTCCGACAGCTCTCCACTCGGCTTATACCTCGCCTCGCTACGGCAATTGGAACACCTAGTCCTCCTCTTCCGCTACAATTCTCCACTCGCAATGGCTGTGCAAAGCCCGAATATTTGGGGGAAGTAATCGAGCTATTGTGGAAGTCGACCCAAATACCCTGACATGAGGCGGATTGTGAATACTGTGGATACTGAGTGAAGACTCGCTAAAAGACGAATACTAAAGTATAATGAACGCTTATGATCATGCTCCGATCCAGCCCAGTTTCCGCAATGCCACATCATCATCGTCGTCGTCGTCGTCATCATCGTCTTCGATTGTGCGGGACCCGCTTGCCATGGCGTCCTCACATGCTGTATCTGTAACCTCCACTCCATCACCGTCTGCATTTAAGCAAGGTGTGACCAATTCGTCCAAATCATGCCATTCCTCTTCACTGTCCGCCTCCGAGGAAGTATCGGTAGAAGGTGTAAGGACACCAGAGCGCGAGCCACTTGTGCACGTAGCCCACTCTCTGACATCGCTTTGACGATGACACAGCTCAATATACAGCTCCGGATCCTTACTAAAGACGCGTAGCCCGATGCCACAAACAGCATTCCAAGCCGCATCTTCAGGCTTAGATATCATCTTCGTGGTACTTTTCACCGCATCGAAAACATCCGAGCTACTGGCCGAGTCCGTGTCCGAAGATGCGCAGGACTGTAGAGAATGTTCAAATCTGCCGGACGGAAGCACGGTTCTGAGTTTGCTGAACGCCTCATCGTAGTTCCGAGAAATTTGTTGAAGTTTCTTCGGGCGATGCATGGATTGTCGGATTGTGTCTTCGACGCTCCAGATGTTCTCCGTGCCTCGAGTGAGAGCATTGATCCTCACGAGAACCTCATATTCACCTGCTTCCAAGTGCTTCTCAACCGTCACACTTCGTCTTGCGCAGCTTTGGACTTCGTCGCCTGCAGACTCGCAGGCAATGTATTCGCCGTCTTCATCGCCTCGCTTTCGTATCAAGATTGTGAGATGGTAGACATAACGACCGACGAGCCCAAGCCAGTACCGATCTTCGAGCTGAGATAATGCGAAGACGACCTCGGATGGCTTGGTCAGGTGCACGGTGAAGTAGACCGGATTGTACTGCTGTGCCCATGCGACGTCCATTTTCACCCAAGATTGTTTTATGCACCAGTCTTGTTCATCGAGGAGTCTTGTCCGTTCAACGGAATCGAATGTGGCCATGGCATCCTCGTAAGTCATGAAGAAAACACCATCTTGCTGTGGATTGCGTCGCAGGAACCATGTTGACAGGAGACTCCATTCCTTTGAACAGGGGCCCCAGGCACCTAGTCGAAGAGGAGCGTTCGTTAGCAAAAGACCAATGACCTATGAGCGCGACCGCTTACCTTCCCAAACGCCATCTCTACACCCCCACGGATTTCGAATCTCTAGCAATCGTACCCATCTAAGCTGATGAAAGTCAAAGTACCAGAATGCTCTATCAACTGAGAAAGCATGCATCAACGTAAGGCCCCTCATTTTCGACGAAGCACCTGTGGCTGGCGCATTGAGGCTGTACACATGATCTCTGCCAGCACCCAGCATCTCCTTCCAAAGACGGTCCTTTTCAAGCACGCTGGATGGCGGAAGCGGGCTGCTTACACCACCGGTCAGGTCTTCGACAGCTTCGCTCGGGCAGCCTCCGTGCACAGCATCATAGTCACCATGTATCTTAGAGTACGCTTTCTCGAGAAGAGGGAGCCACGTCTGGTTCGGATCTTGACACTTGCCGAAAAACAATGCATCTGATCCTCGTTGGAAGCTAGATTTCCAGGCTTGATATCTCCTCCCGCTCCTGTCATCGGGTGGATTGTCGCCACTTCCTTGAAAGTCTGGAGATGTCAAGTAGAGATAGTCATCGACCACGGTGTAGATCCAGCTCCCATCGCGATAAAAGCAGAATCCGTAGACGCCACAGTCTTGATCCCAGGCTACGAAGAGCTTGCGAAGCAATTCGTCACGACTGCCGAGAGTCGCGAGTGCAGATAACCACCAGCAATTTCCTAGATTGTCGCTTTGTCGTATCTCGCCAGAATCGAAATGCAAGCAACTTGCTCGAGCTTCCATAGTCGTCGACACACGCAGCACACCTGCGAGACAAGCATTGACGAACAGCCATTCGAGCGTCAAACGGATGCTTAGAAGATTGGAGAATCGAGCGAGGACCAGCGTCGCAGTCGTTGTCCAAAGATATGCAGCAAGCAGGATCTCCACCCTTCGATAGAGAATCGACCATACTGCGCATATGACTGCGCTCACGCGGAGCGTCCATTGAGGCACTTGTACCCGGGGCAGCTTCTCTCGACCAGCCTTGCAGCGGGTCACTAGTCCAGTGCGATTCTCCAGCAGAACGCCGAACTTTCTAAGGTGAGTTTGGATATAAAAAAGCAATCGAGAGCTTGGGCCAGGTGGATGAGCTAGGTAGCTTTTCGGCGCCCTCGGCGTGAGTAAAGGCTTTTCAAATATCTCTGATATCCTGTGAACTGCACGAGGATGCTTCGTCGCATCTGTGCTGGCCACGCGGCCTTTTCGGTATGGGCCATCCTCGGGACACTCTTCGCAATGCCGCCTTTGCTCAAAAGGCAGGGCAGGTGGCGGCGGAGGAGGAACAGGTAAAAGGTCTGTCGATTTGGACTGAGGTGTCGGAAGGCCGTGAAGGAATTCGCTGTCTTTACACAAGGTATATCTGAAATCATCGTGTATGTCGAAGTCTTCGTCCTGGAACTTCCGATTGTGCCGCTGACATTCCCGCACGATTGTCTGTACTCTGCGTATACACGCCTCTCGCGCCGCCTCATAGCTTCCGTTCTTGTTGTTCGAGACAGTCTTGCCTTCAAGTCGAGCTGGATCTTGACCGGTTGAGCTTTTGCTCAGTCGTAGGATGCGTCGCACGTGCCCAGGTTTTCTAGTATTAAATCCTTGCCAAAAGTTGTCAACAGCGTCTTGAGGTTCTTCCACTTGTTTTGGAGGATTGTATGATGGCATATTCACAAAGCCGTATAATGAGGAGAATTGTGGAGTGTGAGAAGAATAAAAGAAAAGAGACTCAGGCAACGGTACCTCCAGCCTCACCGGTTTGCGCAGCTACCTAGTGGTCTGTTGCCTGCAGAGCCGCACAACTATCGTTCTTGAACATGCGTACCAATGTGTGGAGTGGATCATATTCTTTGAAAGGGGTTTCGCCCTCCAAATGACTAGACAGGAGGAGAGTGTAGGATTGCTGCTCCGCCTTATGATTTCTTGCGGCCTCAATCCACGATGCGGCTATGCAAACGCCACCAGCAGACCGGGGATGCCTCCATTGGGTCGTCGCTCGCCTTCGTGCGACTTTGGCGCATGAAATTATGAGCTGGCATTCCACGTGGAAGAGGATATCCGTTTCGTCAGTCACACTTCACCCCGCGCCGCGAAACCCCGGATAGAGACAACGGAGTCGGCGCCGTCTTTTCCAACGATCGGACATACTGTACTTGCGGCCGTCTTTCCACGAGTGGCGGCCTCATTGTGTTTGTGTCCGCAGGGCCTTCACGGCGACACCGCACCTTTCGAAGAGAAACTGCACACGAAGACGCGCCATCGAGTGCTTCTTGGAGTCCAAAACTGAAGTGGCATTTTGTGAGAAGCAAGCTGAGAATGTCGTTGTCGTTGTACAGAAGAAAGAGATTTGTAGCCATCAGTTGAGAAAGAAAGGAGCAGGGGCGGGGCGGGGCGGAGCGGGGCGGGGCGGAGCACAAGCCAGCAGGAGGCTCAAGCTGATGAGTGTGTTGACAGTTAGGCAGTCAGGGTAGATTTGAAGACAGTACATGGACATTGACATTGATGACATTCAAAGTTGAGGAAATCAAGTACATTTCACGATACAGAAAAATGCTGTAGCACTGGTCAAAGGTCGTGAAGCCCCAGACAGCACAGCAAAACTGCAGTGGAACTTCACCACTTTCGCAGAGAACACTTTAAATACGATGATAAGGTCAGTCGTGCTGTCTCATCACGCTTCGATACATCCATGAACCAATGCCTTCTCTCCCCGACTACACCGGAGTCAACTTTACACCAACGGTCCATCACGATGTATCTCCATCGCTGAGCCCTGCAATTCAAATTCTTCCTTCTCCATTCGTGGTATGCATTACCGGTGCCAGTCGAGGCATCGGAGCAGCGACTGCAGTTGCATTTGCTCAAGCAGGCTCTTCTGGCCTGATACTCACCGCAAGACATATTGAAGGCCTCGAAGTCACCAAGAAACTGTGTCTAAGAGCTGCAAGGCTGAAGACTCTGAAGGTAGAGATTCTGGTGGCAGAGGCTGGCGTAGAAGACGAGCCAGCGAGGAAGATAGCCAGAGTCGCAGAAAGTACATTTGGAAGGCTCGATGTGCTCAGTAAGTTCGTCTTGTATAAGTCAGACCTCTAGCTGAGTCTGCTAAAGTCAACAATGCTGGAATTCTCGGCACCCACTCCAGTGCCTTTGCGAAGCACACGCATGATATCGAGCTCAGTCAAATCCAGACCATGATGAACGTCAACTACATTGGCCGCTTCGTCGCAATCAAGCATCTGATGCCGCTCATGCTCGCCAGCCCGAATGGAGCCAAGACGATCATCAACATCTCCAGTGTTGGGAGCCATATCGTCATGGCTGGTGTACCAACAGGCTTTTGCATCTCAGCTCTCGCAGCAAACCGCTTGACCGAATATATCGCTGAAGCCTATCTGGAGCTCGGTGTGCTCACGTATTCTGTGCATCCGGGAGATGTCCCGACCACGCCCTCGCCTCCAGGGCTACCAGATTGGATGAAGAAAGGAGTGAAAGATGATGCTGCATTGTGCGGGGCCTTCTGTATTTGGCTCGTCAAGAAGAGGCGAGATTGGCTCAATGGGAGGTATCTATCTGCAAACTGGGATGTGGATGAATTAGAAGCCAAGAAGAATGTGATCATAGCTGAGGATAAGCTGAAGATGCGGATGACGATTTGATCTGACCTCTAATGATCTAGGTCTGGTCGTTCAAGCAGAGTAGTCTGCGTATCGTGTTTCGACGATCCATCCGGGGTGTGCAATACTTAAATTTTTTTTATGCTCGTGGTGCTGTACTGTGAGGACTAGATGCAATAGCGCCGTGCATCCAGTGGACACTGGCATTCTGAATCCGCGACATCCTCTTTCTAGCGGATCCGGGCACCTGTAAAGATATGACATGAGTAAAATATGCCTTGGCCACCCGTCTGCTGAGACATGTTCACGGGCTGAGTTCTGGGTCGTCGTGACCGCTTCGCGATGGTGAAGCCCAAGTAATGACCATCTTGCAAGCAAATCGTGACCAAAACCGGTATTCGAAGTCGTCCACGAGCGTGTTCTCAAGTGAGAAATCGATCAAGATAGTCCTCTTGGCACCTCAGACGGCCTATCTTCGCAAGATCGTATTCCAAGCTCAGTATTTGCGAGCAGAGGCGCCGATCATACGGACACCTTACAGCCGCGATCATTGGCCAGATGGCTCCCTGCTCTTCCGCGAGTCCTGCTTTCGCCCAGGAAATGTATCTCTTATGTCAAATATTCTCCACCTATATAGGCTGTATCTGCGTGATCTTGTAAGCAGGGGCCGCGGTGTTGGGTAAAGGATGATGGATGTGTTCGCTTTGTTGGCTAGAATAGGATACGAGATCGGAGAGGGCAGGCGGTTCGGTGAGTTGCTACTGCGCTCCATCAGTCTCGGAACGTACGAATGATTCACGCGTTTGTAAGGTAAGTGGTGATAGGTAAGACAGAGCTCAAAGGATTCACTCAGCCCCACCACCGCCATTCAGCTTACCAATCTCCACGCCCGTGACGACACCTCAAATGTATACCACTCGGCCAGGCAGCATGGAGGCCCCCCAGTGCATTGCTCAAGAATTACTCCAGTATCGACGAAAGTGACCATCATGTCCACCATCAGCGAGCAAAGTCCAGACAGCTGGATCGGTATCCAGGACCCAAAGAAGAGAAAGCAGATCCAAGACCGCCTAGCACAACGAGCACGTCGTCGACGACTTGCCGAAGCCAAACACACCGAAAGCACATCGGAGGACACCACAGCAGAACGTCTAGACACAGACTGGACCAAAGCCTACGAACCCGCGCGCCGAAAAGCCGAAAACTCCAAATCCAACTCCGGAACCGAATGCTGCACCATGCACCAAGACTCCATCTCCCTCCTCCCCATCCCCCTCTCCGTCTACTCCGCGCTATGGAAAAACGGAGAATTCATGAGCCTGAGCTGTAGCACACTAGTCCCACAACTAAGCAAAGCGTTCGGTGCAGAAGTACCAGCATCACTTCGTCCCACGGATTTGCAGAGAAGTACGCTGCACCCACCTTGGATCGATCGCTTCCCGTTTCCTCATATGCGAGAGAATTTCATACATTTGATTGGTGTGATTGATCCGGAGGAGTTTTTACATGATGTTTTTAATACTCCGTGCTTTACGATTGAGGCGGGAGGAGCACCGTGGGATCCGAAGGCGTGGAGGATGGAGGAGAGGTTTAGGGAGAGGTGGGGGTATTTGTGGGATGAGGATTTGTTTTCGTAGTTGGATGATATATCTGCTTCTCTTCCGAGTGATCAAGCGGCTTACCGACACTGCTGCTTTGCGAAGGCTGCAATGCTCCGGATTTGTTTCCTATTCATCTCAGGCAAGGCATGCCTAAAAATCAGCGCCGCTCCATGCACGACACCCAGATTCTGATCACAAGACACGGGAACACCAGCCCTGAGCAATTTTCGAAAATACTGGATTCCATCATCTCGCAGCCCGTCGAGCTCATCGACACTAATAGCATGTGGCGGCAAACCTTCGAGATCCGCTTCGCTCGCATGATATGGCCAGGCGAGCGGATTCTCCAGCTCTCCCTCCTTGGGCGAATAATACCATGCCATACCAGTTTGCATCGGGGCGCTGAGAAAATAACCCTCATTCTCCTTTTGGGACGGTGTCTCTCGAAATTTCCGCTCATCGGGCCATCCATAACCGCCAGAGATATACGGAACGTACCCGTAAACGCCCGCGATCTCGTGAGCCCATCCCTCACGGTTAGCCCTTAAAGCTGTCGCGAAAGAGAGGTTGGCGCCGCCAGATTCGCCTTGTACGATGAATTTATCGATTCCAAAATCTGCGCGATGGGCGGCCACGTACTTCACCGCAGCTACGCAGTCGTTCAAACCTGTGGGGAAGGGGTTGTACTTCTCGGGCGTGTACGCATTCCGGAAGTCCACCATGATGGTGACGGTTCCTTGAAGAGCAAGGGATTTGATCCAGCGGTTATGAACGGGCGAGTCTGTATCGATGATGACCATACCTCCACCTAGAATCTCTGCGTCAGCTACTTTGATCATCATCTCTGACGTTCGTTGCTTACCATGGATATAAACAATGCCGGGCAGCAAAGCAGTAGCGGCTTTCGGCTTCACCACTGTGAGCTTAATTTTGTGTCCATCTTGTCCATTAACTGTCACGCTCCTCGACTCGATCTCGTCTTCGTCCTTGTCCTCTGGGAGCTCCAAAGGAACGCTGTTATACAGGCCACCGATCATAGCAGAAGCATCCGCAATACCGGCGTGAATCGAATCAAAGTCTGTTCCAGAGAATCCATTTTCCTGGTTCGCATCGAGCTGCATTGCTTTCATCAACGCAGCCAAAGCAGGTTGTGTTCTCGGATCTGTGGCAACATTGAGAGAAGGATCGCCTAGTCGACCAGGTGCTTGTACTGTCATTTCGGGTGGTTGCTTGTTGCACAAATATTCACTGTTTGATATTATGTTTTAGGTCGCTATGAGGGATCAATTAATTTGACTGGAGAGAGAGCTCGCTGAGTCTTTTTACGCATAGATTGTGCATTCTGAGTGCTTTGAAAGCTTCGGCCCTAAGCTTCAGCCTTCGAGTCTCGGAGGCTTGGTCTTCGCAACTTTACCGAACCACCTCTCTAAGCGCAGCCAGTCACGTAGCTATATTGTTGAAGGCTTGGCCGAAAAGGCTCATGATACCCGTGAGGAACTGGACGGAAGAAGCGGGGCCAGTCGGGAATCCTCCACCGGATTGTCAGAAAATAGGGCTGTCAGAACAGGGTTCCTTCTGACACTGCCCAAAGGCTTCTGACTAATGTGTCAACACTCCTGATCAATGGGTAGAACATCGAAAAGAAAAAGGGTGGCTGTGAGAATGTGTGAGAATTGTCTTAAGTCCCAGAACTCTGGCGACCTGTCTTTGCATTTCTTTCATTATGCTTCACCTCAAGCGCTCTTCGCTTGGCACTCCCATAACTATACGATTCCCTTTCTGTACATGCATGAGCATCGTCGTCGTTTAAGCTCAATCACTGTCCAACTCAATTGGTTCCTCACTGTTGTTTCCAGCCTGCAGAACTGGATTGAGCGGCGGAGCTTGCTGCTTCGGCATGGCCCGATGGTTGGCGCGCGAGAAGTGACTGTTGGCATAGAAGGGTTCCTCGCCATCTTCTTCCTCTTCTTCATCATCGTAGCCTTCCTCAGAATAGTCTTCAGTGTCACGCTCTTCACTTTCTAGCTCTTCTTCGCCGGAGTACTCGTCCTGGTAAGCCTTTCTGTAGCCACCATTTGGCATTTCGAGTCCATCGTCGTCTTCGAAGGAATCTTCGTCAAGAACATCGCCGTGATGATAGCTGTCTGGCTCCTGCTCGTCATCGTCCTCAGCATAGCGCTGGTTGGCGTCCCTATCCGGCTCTTCTTCATTGGCCGCACCTTCCTCCTCATCATAGTCGGCAAGAGCAGCGAATTGGTTGGCGTATGTGTTTCGCGATACTGACGGCGGATCGTAGTTGAACGACGAAGTTGCTACTTGAGTAGGTGTAGGTTCTGCATCGTCGACATCGGATGCCGCAGCATTCTCAAGTTGGTTGAAGAACTCCGTCTGGCCATTTGGCAGATTTGTCCCATGATTATCGTCTTCATCATCAGACACGAGCGAGATTGGAGCTGATGCTGGCTGAGATGGCATGTACGAGTTCGTTTGTGGCGGCGTGGGACTGCCATTAGTCGTTGATGCGAATGGGTTGGGATGTGTCTGCTCTTGGTGTCCAAAACTAGTGGACAGCGCGGTAGGTATTTGCGCAGGCCGAATCATGTGGTCTCCAGTCTCGAAACTCTGAGTCGAGGCGAAGCTGAATGTTGTTTGCTGGGCCGGAACGGCAGAAGCTCTCTTCTGTGTGGTAGCATTCGTTCCAGACGAGCCAAATGTCGACTTTGCTTGCTGTGGGAATGGATTGGCAGAAGCGTTGTTGGGAGTGCCGAAAGTCGGTGCTTTGACTTGGAGGAACGGGTTCTGGCTGGTCGTGATGGCAGGTGCAAAAGAAGAGCGCTGCGAGAACGGATCTCGTGCTGCCGTCTGCTGCGTCTGCTGA
This sequence comes from Pseudocercospora fijiensis CIRAD86, assembly GCF_000340215.1. Taxonomy (NCBI): domain Eukaryota; kingdom Fungi; phylum Ascomycota; class Dothideomycetes; order Mycosphaerellales; family Mycosphaerellaceae; genus Pseudocercospora; species Pseudocercospora fijiensis. Next base: position 1,787,497 of record NW_006921536.1, read on the forward strand.
AGGTGTTGTACATGTGCCGACGTCGCCGTCTGAGTACCGAACCCGAAGCCAATGCCAGATGAAGGGGCTTGCACAGGCAATGCCGACTTTGCCGTGGTCCCAAGGGGATCCGTGAAATCCTTGTGGCCATTGGTGGTTGGCTCTGACAGCTGGGGCGTGACCTTGGAGTTCTCCTTGGGAGGTGCAGCAGCTTCTGGTTTGGTTGACTGAACGACCTCAGATGGGCGCTCGCCTGTGCGTGATTCGGGCCTGCTTCCTGCCTGCGATCGGGACGCACGGATCTCATTTGCGCGCTCTATCGCACGTCCATATTGTTCGCGTGGTACGAAGCGACTCTCGCGTAATCTATACGCAGGAACGTCGCGGTTGTCTGTGGTTGAGGTACCAAATTCGGAAGCGCCTAGACTTGAGCGCATACGTGCTTCAGACCGAGCTCTTTCCATCGAGGGAGAATCATGATCGGATCGCGACGCGCTACGGCTGCGACGGAGGTCTTCTTCCCTCTCCGATCGGAAGAACTCGGCGCCATCTTTCAGTGCTTTTCGTGCTGCTCGAATGCGAGCAAATAAGGCGTCATCTTCTTCATTGGTCTTTGCCCTCACCGAGGCAGGTGGCGATGGACGTGTCAAACTGATGTCCAGCGGCCGATCAGATGCCGAGCTACGAAGCGATGATGATCCCAGTCGTGCTCGCGACACATCAAGCTTTACAGAAGCTGCGTCCAGAGACTCTGAGCGTTGCCGTTTGGTACCTTGCGGAACAGGTTCTTGCTTCTGAGGCTTCAATCCCATAGCCTTCATGCGGAAGTAATTGGACTTGGTCGTGCTGGGCATCGTCTCTCCTCTATCCGCAGCTGAGTAGCCGAGAAAGGAGGATCGTTGGAGGAGATCTGCATTGGGCTGGTTCGTGAGAGCTTGCTTGGCGACCCTTCCATGATTATCGACATGACTGCTGCTCTTTGCTCGCTTGTGTCCAGGCACACTAGGTGGTGGCATCAGCTCGCCGTCAAGTGAAGCTGCTGGGCGCTTGCTGCCAGCTGTTGCCTGAGGCTGGAATCGACTTCCGCCGTTCGTTGATCGGAACATTGTGTCGACTTTCTGAGCCTGCGTTGATTGCTGTTTACGTGCTGTTGGTCGTCTGGATGATGCTCTACTGCTCCGAACAGAATGTTCAAGCACGCAGTGATCAAGTTCGCCTTTTTCAACCAACGATTTGGTCAACCTCTCGCGTCTCCTGGCTCTTGACTCGTTGCCTCTTCTCCTCAGGTATCTTGCGCGCGCTTCAGCTCGCCACTTCTTGAAGTACTTCAGAGACAGAGAAAATTTGCGGTAGTCCTTTGCTTCCGCGTTGATGCGCTCAAAATACACCTCCTCTTGTACTTTTGTGACGATACTGCGCACGTGGTAGTCTACGTACTGTTTCAGCAAGCCAGCGGTGGGGTCAAAAGTGAGATCATTGGCGAGACTTGTGACGATGGCGTCAAACTCCGCTGCAGCAGACAGAGTGCGTGGTATCGGCGCTGCGTCTCTTGGCGGCGCTTTGGTAGCTGCCGGACGCGCGACCTGCTCAGAGTTTTCTGCTGTAAATGATTCTTTCAGCGGAGACGGCCTCTTGGGTCGTGTGTCCTGGCCAGCGTTGATTGATTGGCGCCGGCTCGGTGATAGGGAGCCGGGATTGAAAGAAGGCGCGCTGGGTTCCGGCGCGCTCTGTGAGGGCGGTGATGTGGCGAAAGGTGAAGTATTGTGAGGTTGAGGTTGAGGTTGGCTTTGTGTTTGTGACTTCGCGTTAGTTTCGGTCTGTGCAGCCGTTGAGCTCGAGCCACCTGCGGCTAAGCCAAAACTGAAGGAAGGCACGGCCGGTTTGGCATTCTGTTCGGGAGGCGATTTCGCGGCAGCATTTTCCAATCCTCCGAAAGTGAATGTGCCATGCGTGTTGGAAATCGAGGATCGTTCACGCTCTGGTGCAGATGATGCCGGCGCTGCAGATGGGAAAAGGCCGGTCGAAGCAGCATTGCTTTTTGGTGAGAAGAGATCAGTGGTAGGTGTATCTGTCTTCTGAGGGAAAAGGCCAGAATTGCTTGTTGATTGACCCAAACCGCTGAAGAGGCCTGCTGAAGTCGCTTTTGTGCCTGAGGTAATCGCAGGTGTCTTAATGCCAAGTCCTTGTGTTGCTGGTTTAGTCGTTGGTGTTGCTGAAGAGGGAAACAAAGGTGTTGTCGATGTCGGCATCATAAAAGTTGCACCAACTTGAGATCCAAAAGTACCAGGAACCCGACCGAGTCCGTTCGTCGCCGTCTCGGCCGGTTTGGGAGCAAATGGACTGGCAGTTGAGGATGGCTTTCCAAATGCAGAGAGACCTGCTGCTGGCTGTGCGAACGGTGACTTGGAAGTAGATGAACTCGCCGGTGGCTGGCCGAAGACAAACCCAGTTGCAGCAGCTGGCGCAGCTGTTCCATTATCCAGTCCTTGCTTGTTGGACTTCACCTTTTTCTGCTCTGACACGAAGAGTGTTTCCTCATCTGATTCCTCCTCACCTTCGCCTGCTGAGACAGCATCTTCCATCTCTTCCTCGACTTCTCCCTCTTCCTCGTCGTCAACAACCTTTGCAGCATCCTTGGCTGCTCTGATGCTCAAGCCATCAATGACAGCGGGTAAGGATCTCCCTTGTCGCTTGTCTTCGACCAGCCTGGACTTTTGTTGATGCACATCTCCAGATCGCTGGGGCTGAATTCTGCTCTTGAAGGACAAGTACTGCGTTCCGTCGTCCTTTGTCTTGAGCGACATGCCGAAAAGCGAGCAGAAATGGTCAAGCTGCTCTGCTGTGTCGAAATTGAAGATATCCCATACGCTGTCCAGCGTCCAGGATGTATTCTCATTGCCGGGTTTTCCTCCAGAACCGCCGACAATAGCTTTGAGTGCCATTTCTCGAACGTAGTTGAAGTATACCTCGGCTACACAAGCCATCAAGTAGGACACCGCGTTCGAAGCTATCAGATCCCAAAACCTGGCCCAGTCCTGCCGAGCTATCACCTGTGCTGTCTTGCCACTCGGAAAAGGACCTTGCAAATCTGATGCATTACATGCAGCAGCAAAGATCTTTAGAGCCTCCTGTACTCGAGGATCACCTGCAATGTGTCGTGGCCAGTTTTGAACGCGATCCTCTAGATCTGGTGTTGAAGGATCCTGAAGCTGGAAGATTACGCAGTAGGCACGGAACTCTGCTTCGTTCTCACAATTGAGTCGGCTGCGGGTATCGTCGTAGTACTGCATCAGAGAGAGTAGCGTTTTGTCCAGCTGCTCGATCTCCTGCTGGTGGCTGTAGCTGTACTTCTCTACCGCTCCAGGCACAGCCAAGACATGCAAGTAGACGATGTGAAGCCGCGCGATTCGTTCAAAGCAATGAATGGCAATCTTCAGATCATCGATCTTGGTCAGTTGTTGGACGGAGAAGTCTTTGCGAATGGCTCGTGTTCGATCCCACAAGAAGCCATGTACTTTGCCAAGGTGATCTGAGCTAATGTCGTCTCCCAGAACGTCGTTGACGAGATAGTCCAGAGTTCGTTGTAGGGTCTGTGGTGTTCGCAAATCGGAAGGAATTGGCAATTCGTCTCCTGCAGCAGATCGCTTGAACGACTTGACCATGCGATCCTCGTCCATGTGTATCTCGCCATCGCTGTACATGCTGGAGTCGGGGTTCTGTGGCTGATGTCAATCCCATCTCCTTCGGATCACTTGTATGCTGTCCTACACACCTTCTCCATATCTGCGATGTCGTTCTTGTACGCTCTGTCGACTCTTTCGAATTGCGGGCACATATCTTGGCATGTCGCAACCATCGTAATCGCCTCGGAGAGCTTGATCGACTTGTCCGGATCGTTCATGAGGCCATCGCGAATGGCTGCCTTCTTCTCCTTCTCGCGGGCCTCTCGAAGCTGTTTTACCGAGTCACTATTGCCTCCTGTCAGTCGATTTTTGCTGGGGTGGAACTTACCGCCGTGCGTCGCTGCTCCAGATTCTTCTTGGTAAGAGGTCCAACGAAGTTGACTGCGCCAGGACTCTGTGGTGTTGCTCCATTGTTTCGAGCGCCTCTCCCAGCTCCGCCTCGCGTCGCTTTTCCAAAGAGACCTCGAGTTGGTTGTCGCGTAGTAGTTCCACCTCGTTCGCCGCGCCCTCTTGATGGTCCGGTCGGCGCGCCATTTGTCGTTGTGTTTCTATTCAGACCGCCGCCGCGACCGCGTCCGCGGGTGTTTCCACCCAGTGACGACATGGCCGTCAACGTGGGAGTGTCGCGATTCGGCCCTCATGTGTTATATGTTGCGACACAGTCCAGATTCGGCGGAGTATCGAGATCCAGGTATGATTCGTGTTGAAAGAACAACGTCCGACATGTTCTCTTTGTCATGCGCAACGCTTCAAGATCCAAGCTCGGCCACGAGACGAACTTCCGAGCGGCTGCTCCCGCAATATCTCCTTGGCGCTTTAGAGTTCAACGCGCCTTCCTCTACAGCAACATCACACGTCAACAGAAACTCGAGATGACCCAAATCCTATTTCCATTACCTCGATACCATCTATCCAAGATTACTAGAGCAGACGAGTCTATATAACAATTTCTTCCATACCGCCAGCGGTGAACCCATCCACGATTCCACCACCACCACCAACCCACCATTCTCCATCATCGTTATCTGTCGTCACTCATATCTCATCTATGAACAAAGGGAGCCGGAACTGTATAAATTTACAATTTGTGCAATGCTTCATCATATGAAGGGTTGTGGGGCATATCGGTTATGAGCTAATGCCTCCAAAACCAAACGAAAATTCCACGGAAGCAAATCCCGAAGCACAACGCTTGCTTGAACGCTGATAGAAATCAGTATGTCTGCATAAGCTAGACGAGAAGAACGGATGTAAACAAGAGCTTCAAAACCGATGACTCGGAAAGTCGAATGGCGACTCATGAATTGCATCAGCGATGCTGAGGACGCTCGTTCCATGTTCCAGGATGCGTGAAAGGCATGCCCTGGTATTGCATTGGCGTGATGTGACGCTGAGCGGAGTCAGCCTGCTCTGGACGATACTGCTGCAAGTTCATCTGAGGCTGGAAATCCCCGACTGTCGGGTCTGCGTGAGCAGGCATGAAGAAGTGGTTGGGTGCCATGGTTGTTCCATATGGCGACTGCTGCGATAGATGCTGCTCTGGATAGACCGGATGCATATTCAGAGGCATCGGCACCACCAGACCGGAAGGAGAGAAGACAGGCGTGTTAGGCAAGCTGTGAAACTCTGGTTGCGGTACCTGGTGGACTTGATGTACCTGGACCTGGTTTTGAGCATGCGAATGGTACTGTGGGAACTCGTAGTTCTGCTTGCCAGGAAAGGTGGTCATTGCTGGCAGCGGCTGATATGTCCCCACACCTGTAAATTGCTGGCCGAAATGGGCAGATGCATTTGGGTCGACCCACGCGCCAGGATTTTGCTCGTAATTGCGCCACAGATGAACTTGGTCGTCTGATTGTCGCGCGCTATCATGAGACATGCTCTCGTACTTGACAGAGCCAGGTTGACACTGGACGTCGTGGTCAGAAGTCTGCCTTGCTCGCTGTTTGACAGGCAAGGGCCCCTGTTGGCGAAGGCTTTCTTGTGATTTTGGCGGTTCTCTGTCGGCCAGTGCAGCAGAGCATGGGAGTGTGTGATGATGTGTTGGCTGTGGGGTCTGTATATCGAGCATCTCAATGTCCTGCTTCTGTTCTGAGAAGCGTCGCTCTTGGGAGCCGGTCCGCAGCGCTGGAGATGAGTCTTTTCTGAGTCGCTTGACTCTCGTGCAGCTCACTGACTCTGAACGTCGTTCATCGAGCTCGTCGAGAGATGCGATGGACTGTCTCCGCGCTCTCTTGCTGGGAGCCATTGACTTCCGATCTTCGTTATCTTCTTCGTACGTAAACAGGTCCTCGCCATCTGCCAGTCGTCAGTGCCTATTTCGAACCACAGCGAGAAGACAAACTACCTCTGGATCCGTCAAGATACTCTTCTTCCATGCGAGCAATGTTATACATCTGTGCCATCAAAGTAAGCCGCATGTTGGTTTTTTCAGGAGACTCCTTCGGCAAATCGTCGAAAATTTCAGGCCCCGCGAGCTCGTTAAGAAATGCAGTCCAGCCTTCTGTGACATGCGTCGGGTTTGGATCGACATTATTGTTGTTCCAGGCCTTGAGCTGGTCAGGTGTGGGGCGGAGACGAAGCAGATGCAAGCAAAGCTCCATGCGTTCTGCTCTATGTCAGCGACCATCGAGCTCGATCTGATAAATCCAGGACATACCTTCTCGTCGAATATGGTCGGGTTCGATGAAGCGGCAACCTGATGTCGGCCACCAACCCGGGATAGTGGTCTCCATTCCATTTTCCTTCTTTCGCTTCTGGTTCTGATATGGAAACTTGGCTTGCTTCTTCGGGCATATCCCTTTAATCCAGGCTTTGGCAATTTTCTTGTCGGCAAGCTGCTGCATTCTCTTCAGTCGGGAAGTCAAGAACCCGGTGACTTCCTCAGAGTTGTCAATGCGGAAGCTCTTGAGCATTTTGCGTGCCGCCGGTCGCGCAACGGGAGGCGCAGGCTCATCTTCTGGGTCTGACGGAATTGGCTCTCGAACAGTCTGCTCTGGACGTGGATATGGAGCACAGGAGAATCGAGAGGCATCCCGACGCAGCATGGATCGGCCACGTTGCCTCGTTGGACGAATTATACGTCGGCCCTTGATTCTAAACTGTGGTAAGGGGATGACTGGTGTCATCACGTCGGCGTCGCCTCCATCACTCTCAACTTCGATGCCGTGTGGTTCTGAGATCAAAGTTCCTCGTTGAGAATCCATGGTAGATGACTCGTTGGTTGCAAGTTCGAGTGCTTGTGCGTATTGAGACGCAATCTGGTTCTCATCGAGGTAGCCTTTGATGCCTGCGGAAGCATGGACTCGCACATTGCCTTGCTCATCACGGGCTACGAGAACATATGCACTCTTGTTGTCTGAGGCTTGTCTCTCGAGAGCATTTCTTCGTTGCTCAAAGGTCTGGAACAACATCAGTGCCTGGTCTGGAGTAAGTCGTCAATCTCGATTCATACCTGCTCTTCGAGAGCGATATCAAATGCGGGTTGATTCATTGAACGCTTCTCGGCCTGGCTTCGGTCGTGTAAGACAACCATTCTTGAATGGCGTCTCACTCAGTGCAGGTCGATCGACAAGTAAGGATGGTTATGGGATCCTTGACCAGGAACTAGGCAGGATCGTTGGAACAAAGCTTCGCGGCAATCTGGTTTGTTAGATCAGATCTCGCTTGGCATCTAGTCACGTAAGTCCACCTCGGCAGAAAATTTGTCGTCAAATCGTGAGGTCGTCTGGCGAGCAGCTGTTTTACAGGTTCGTGAAGTGGTGAAGGCCGTTGAGAGACTGTTATCGAGTGTCAGCATGAACGATGCTATGAACTGATTCGTTGCAGCGGTACCGTTGCGATGGTAGGTGAGAGGGAGCTGTCCAGTCGGTAGGCAGGAAATTGTCGGTGTCGTGAGGGTTGTAACGACTGCTTGGGTTCCAGCAGAAACGATCTGATTGGAAATGTTTTGTATGACAGAAGGGACTGGATGAGAATTGATCTTCTGGATTGAGCACGGTGTGAGATCTCTCGGAACTAGAGAGGGATATGGGATCAATAAGAAGGTTTTCGATGGCGCCAGGCGGCTCCTCCAGTTGAGATAGCCTCTTCGTGTGGATGGCAGCCGGTCTTGACATCTGTCGGTGGTGTGGAGCCCTGTCGATGTATCCCTGCTCTCAAGCCAGTGGACCAGTGTTCGTCATCTTTGAGAGGACAAGAGACGGTGTGGCCAGGTCGAATGTCGGTGCGAGCAGGAAATCGAGCAGATTCGCGCAGGGCTGCTCCGCTGCGTGCGCTTATTACTCGCCCGGTGAGACCTGGTCTTTCTGAGATCGGGCGGACTCCGCTGCTTTCAATAATGTCACCAGAGCAGCACCGTGACCAGAACGGCAGACAGGGCTGGCGAACGCCAAGAAGCGCGTCGGGCATCGGGTGGAGGGCAAGGCAAAGCAAACCGTGGGATGCTGTGATGAATCACGACGGACCTGGCCTGGTCGCTGGTCGGACTCGGCGGGCCATCTGGCGAATATCGTGTTGCGCCTGCCAGCGCAGCAGCCGCGAATTCAACAACCTAGATCCAGGCCTGAGAATTGGTCCGTAGCGCCGACGCTTTGTCACGCTACTCTCGATGTGCAAGATGCGAGTGTCGCAATCCACCGTGATGTGGCCAGTCAATGATCGGCATCGATCTGGGGAGGTCTGATTCGGAATGTCGACGCATGCAGGCGAGATTCAGCCAGTCCCATCTGCACGGGAGGAGCCGTGGGAAGATGGACCGACGGTGCAGCGCGATCAGCCGGTCGATGCTGTGATCAGAGAATGCAGAGGCGTTCGACATACTGTAGCTGCATGTCGGGCCTGGACGGAGATTGTGGTGGTGAGGGGGGCAAGCGAAGTCTGCATCGAGACGCGGCATTCGGCATTCTTGGGCCCTGACAGCGCACGGCGGTGCGGCAACAGACTCAGGTCCTCAGCCTTGCCCGCATTCTTGTGCTTGTGCTTGTGCGCTCGAGGGACTTTGTTACTCGAATAGGCCGGCTCGCACAGCAGCAGCAAGTGTTGGCCTTTTTGCGCATGCCGCGCTCGGCGCCCGCATGTAGCATCGTATTCGTGGAGCCCGTGCTTTCGTGCTCCTCCACCCGTCCCTTCTCAACCTCCCTCGAATCGTGAAGTGAAGCCATTATTATTCGTACGCGTCGCGCGACTGGTCATGGGTCAGCGCGAGAGCCTGCCACGCTACAGTAGAAACAGGCCAGTACGATTTCCTGATCAAGCATGGCCTGCGCACTAGGATGTCATCGCCGGGAGCGCGATCGGCGCCTTGACCTTCTTCCTTCCGTCAAGATCGTGGGGCTAAGTCAGGCTCGGGCCGACTTCCGACTTCCGACGCCTGCGGCACCGCCCGAACCGCAGCCGCGCCATCGAAACCTCTCAAAGGCATGCCCGCGCGACCGCAGGTGTTTCGGGGAAGCACGGCACAAAGCAGGGGGTGACGGCGGCCCGCGCAATGCCATCATTGCCCTGCCGCCATCAGATGCTCCCGATGGCGATCAGAAGAAGGGTCATGGTGGCATCGCACAACACCTGCTGTGGCGTGCTACAATTGATGCATGCACGTGCCAGCCACAAAGGACGCTCGCATGGCATGACACCCTCAACGTGATGAGCATATCGCATGAAGGTAGGACACGTTCGTGTGCACAGTATGCATGCCGGAGGAACAAACCCGCATGTGGCGTATAGCTTGCATGAACGACAAGTGCTGGCTTGTGTCTCTATTGAATGCTTCCACTGATGTCAACCTGTCCCAACAGCCCTGACTCCCTCACCAGCTCGTAGAAAAGGCCTTTACTAGCAACCAAAGCTGCTGGCGTGTCGAATTCCTTCACTTGGCCATGGTCCAACACCACGATGCGGTCGCTATCAAGAATGGTATTGATGCGATGCGCGACTGTTGAAGCGAACGGTCAGTATAAGCAACAACCATCTCCGCTTCCGCTTCACTTACTGGTGATGATCGTTCGATCTTTGAACATGTTTGATCGAAGCGTCGTCTGCAACATTGCATCCGTCTCGACATCCACTGCTGCTGTAGCCTCATCTAGCACCAGGATGTTACTGGGCGTCAAAAGAGCCCTGGCCAAAGACACTAATTGTCGCTGTCCCTGACTTAGATTTGAGCCGCCCTCGTTGATGCGAGCGTCGAGTTGGCCAGACATGGACGCGATGTGATCGCGTAGTCGAGCGTGATCAAGCACACTCCACAGTTCCGTGTCATCATGAATATGCCCTGGATCAAGGTTATCCCTTACAGTGCCTTCGAACAAAGCAGCATCTTGAGGAATGATGGCCAGGCGGCTTCGAAGATCATTCAGACCAATCGAGCTTGTACTAAGGTTGTCGATCGAAATGTCTCCATCCGCAGGCTCGATGATTCGGAAAAGCGCCAGTGTCAAGCTGGACTTGCCCGCTCCCGTTCGACCAACGACACCAATCTTCTCGTGAGATTTGATGCCGAGGCTGACATTCTTCAAGACAAGGTCGAGACCGGGCCTATAACGGGTGCTGTAGTTGTTGAAGGAGACAGCACCCTTAGAAGGCCAGCTATTTGGGGGCCGGTTCTTGAAGATCACTTCTGGCGCTTCACTAGGTAGCCGAGCATATTCGAGCACACGCTCAACAGACACGATGTTAGTCTCAACCTCCACTGTCTGTCTCACGATCCAGTTCAAGGACTGCGTGATCTGCAGCGCATAGCTCATTGCAAGACCGATCATGCCCGCCGATAGTCCACTGCCAGCGCTGACGGAAATGATCGCAAAACTTGCCGCAGCCAGGATGATTATGGATCCGATGAACTCCAACCGCACTGCAAGCCACCTATTTGCGCTGATGGATGGGAAGTAGGCGCGCAAGTTGGCGTCTACACGCCATTCATTCTCAAGCCCAAAGCGCCTGGTCTGGCGGTAGGCACGGATGGTGCTGATCCCGCTAAGCGACTCTTGGAAGTGGGCATAGATCGGGCTGCGGCTGATGCTGTCGAGGCGCTTCAGCTCTCGAGACGTCCGGAGATAATATTTTTGAATCCACAGGTACAGGGCGCCGAGTGGAATGATCAGGACTGCGAATATCGGGGTCGATGCGCAAATGATCACAAGCGTGAAAGCAGCTATTCAACGTTAGTCGCATAGGCTAACATCCAGATCACCCCACGGCAATACGTACCTCTTGCAGCGTTGACAAACAGCATGTTGAACGTTCGCCTAGACAACGATTAATGACCAGATCTCAAACGACGCTATCGGCACTAAGGCCGGCTGCACCTACGCGAGCACTTCGTCAACCTAAATGAGGAGAACCATCACGTTAGCAACATCATTGTCCAATGAAGATAACCACTTCCTTGTACGTGGATGTACTGTACCTTGTAAATGTCACTAAGATCATGTTAGCCAATCTGTATAGCTACTTCGCAGATGTGGATCTGGCTGGCGGCAGAAGCCAAAAACCAACCATGTGCACGGACGTACCTGGAGAAGCGATTCAAAATGCGGCCGGTCGGTGTTGTTTCGAAGAAAGACATCGGACTTCTGAATCTGCACGAGTCGGTTAGCATACACAGGTCTCTGCTCTCCATCGGCATCTTCACTTGACTTACATCGCATGCGCCATACTTGCGTGCAATTTTCGGGATGCCTGTCATTCAAACCTGCGTTAGCCATGCATCGGTCCGTCTTCGCCTGAGGGCTCCACGCGTGCAAGTGCCGGGGTGTCGTGCAGCTCGACGAGAGCACAGCGCGGCTATCCCGGTAGATAACTCACCTCGATCGAGCAAAAGATCCAGAGAATCAAAGTCTGTGTGGTTGTTAGCAAAAAGCCACATCACCTCGCCTCGATGCAGAAAACTTACTTGCAGAACAACCAGAAATGCGGATCCTATGCCGAATGCGAAGTAGATCAGAATGTAGCGGGCGACGTGAGGGTTACCGCCGGAAGCATCGTTGACTTCAGACCACTCCTTCAGCCAGACCGAGCCCCCTGTGCGCGCATGCGTTAGTCACTTAGCTCGATCGTGCATTCGTAAAGCGCTGTACAAAGAGCCAGGGTGAAAATCTTATCCACCGAGCATGTCCGTTCGCTCAATGCGAGCATCTTCTGAACATCCCGAGGTCCATCGCAAGATGGCACGAGGAGTCACTTACCGATCTCTGCCGTTTTAGCGCCGATGAGAGTGATCAAAAAGATTGCAACCGCCCAAAGATTGCTGTTGATGGCATATTCCTGGTTTTGGTTAGCCGGGCTCCTGCACGTGCAAACAAATGCTTCTTACCTTGTAGACATCCCATTTGACCTTGCCCTGTTCCGAGAACTCCTTCGACTGCCTCGTCTTCAGTTTGCCTTTATTCTCCTCTTCGTCGTTGAGTTTTCCTCGAGGACCGCGGAAGGAGACTGTGCTAGCTCTTCGAAGGGTCATGTTGCTATCCTTTCGCGTAGCGATCGGTCCGCTCCCTGTGGCACAGTCAGCACTGATTCCGGTTTGAATCTCCCGAGAGCAGCATCAAAGGCCTTTCTTAGACGCAAACTCTTTCACTCTCGCAGAGCATATCAATCACGGATTTGCTCGGCGGCATTCATCTTGAAGGTTCGCAAGTGACGTCTTAGAAGTGTCTGCTGAGATACCGGCGATCTATGACAACCCGGCAAAGCCAAGAGAGTGCACATAGAACAACCACGGACTTCCAGAAGCACCGTGATGCAGAGCCATGCAACTACCAATCGTACGCTAAGAGCAACGATGCTCCGCGGAAAACGATCCGGTGCCACCTGCCACGAGACATGAAAAGACTTACCAGTTGGCCGAATGGGAGCCATTTGCGTCAGACCGTCCTCCGCTTCAGCTTCCTCCTCTGCATCTTCTGGGTCGTCCGGTATGTAGACGGTGCTTTCAGAGTAGGGACTATCCATACCGCTTGTTCGACTAGAGTCATCTGCAATGTGCTCTTCTGATGACGAAGTCCTGATCAAATTGGCAACTTCTCCTTTCATGGCCATCAGTTGCTCGTAAGTGCCGCGCTCGAGTACCTTGCCATCTTTGAGAAGTGCGATGAAGTGTGCCTCCATAAGCACAGGGATGGCGTTGGTAGCTAATATGCGTGTTTTCGTGGCAAGCAAGCCTTTGGCTCCCAGTACATTGTCAATGATGTGTCGTCCGACATGCTGGTCAACTGCTGAGAGCACGTCATCGAGGAGGTAGATGTCGGCTCTAGCGTACACGGCGCGGGCAAGAGTGAGTCGTGCCTTCTGACCTCCAGAAAGAGAGATGCCTCGCTCTCCAACTTCGGTCTGATCGCCATCTGGAAGGCTGCTGAAATCTTCAGTTAGCGCACAAGCGTGGATGGTCTTATCGTAGAACGATGGATCCCATCTGTGGCCAAAGACAATGTTCTCGCGAACAGAGGCATTCATCACCCAAGCACTCTGAGCAACGTATGCCACTGTACCACGCATGACCACTTCACCCTTGATCTTGTACAGGTCTCCCAACATGGTCTGCAACAGACTAGACTTGCCGGATCCTACTCTGCCCACGACGCAGGTAAGCTCGCCCTTGTGAGCACTGAAGTTGATATCATGCAGGACGTTGCGCCCCTCATCTTTGTTCCAGGTGAAGGTTGCATCTCGAATGCACACCGACTCCTCTCCAGCGTCCACGGGATCGCTACGCAGCACAGCATCGTCCTGAAGCTCGGGCGCCGTAAAGTAGGCGGAAAGACGGTTGACGGCAACGCTTGCCTCAACTATCGCTGTAATCACCATCGGGAGGACGGCAAGAGGGAAGCCGAGCATGTTGAACAGCGTCAGAGCTGGGAAGACGATATCGGTCGACAAAGGTTTGTTTTGTGTGGCAACGAAAACTGCAAAGGTTGAGCAGGACACCAAGAAAGGCGTAGTGTTCCAAGTGAAGTTGGCCACGGCAGTAAGAGCACCAATCTTCCGCAAGGTATGCAGCTCTTGGTCGTTTCGGATGGCGTTCAGCTTGTTCATGAATGCAGACGTCCACGCGTACAGCTTGATCGACTTCATGTTGTTGAGAATCTCGGTCATCAGTCGTGTCCTGGCGTCTTTGTTCTTCATTTGACGCTTTTGAAGGGATTTCGAGATGCGAGCGATAAAACCGTTCACTGGAACCATGAGGACCATCACACCAACACCCGCAAACATGCTGTAGCCCACGAGCTGATACAACGAGATCATGCAGAGAGTGATTTGCAGTGGAGCTGACCAAAGTTGCTGACCGAATTGCGCCAGATCCTGCAATCGCTGCGTGTCGACTGCCATATGGTTGACGATGTCACCAGTACTCTTCGTCGCTCGCCCTTCGTTGCTGAGTCTCATACTCTTCGAATAGATAGACGCTGTCAAGGCACCCTTGACGCGCATGCCAGTTTCGAATGATCGCTGGAAGTACTGATGCAGAGCAGCAGTCTGTGCCACTGACACAACGAACATTGCGATTGCAATTGCAGCACCCTTGATGGGAGGCTGAGGCTCATTGCCAGGTCGGTAAGAGTCCACGAAAGAAATAAGAAACCTGAGCAGTTGTGGATTGACAAAAGCCAAGCAATCTGATACAGTCTTGATGATGGCACCAACCAAGTAAGGGCCTCCAAAGGAAGTGATCAAAGCAATCCAGAGGCTAGGTTTCTTCTTCTCCAATTGTCGCTCCCATTCTTCATTGAACTGCTCGGCGGTTGCTCTGGTGTTGTCGCCTTTGCGCAAATTCCATAGATCATCTTGTGTTAGGTATTCCTTGTATCCATATTTCATCATGGGCGTCATCCAGGAGAAGGTAAGACAGGAGAAGATATCCGCATACTCAAGAGGGCATTCATCTTCGTCGCCCAGAGCATCGTAAGCGGAAACTTTTTCGGAACAAGCCATTCTAGGACGAACTCTGCAATGCCCAGTGCCAGGCTCGCTGTGAAGACGCCGAAGTATGCGGGATGTATGCTATGCATGTGCTGAGACACCAAGCTGCGCAGCTTAACAGCGAACGCAATGTTGAAGAACAGCCAGTAAACCAGAACCACGCCGTGCGCATAGCGCAAACGCCAGTGCTCAATATACTGTACCCATCCAATCACACCCAAACTGAGAAGATTCGCAATTGTGGTCCAGAAGCGTATATCTTCGTACCACGTACCATCGAATCGCTGAATCTGAAATGCTGCCTGGCACATTGTGGTCGCCAAAAGCGCGCCGACCACGCCCAGCTTCGCGTAAAAGTGCCAATTCTTCGCCACGGGCTGTTCTGTCGTCTTCTTATACAGCCACCATACCGCCGCTGCTCCAGCGACCAGGCCCCAAGCCGATACCGCAAGCAGCCAAATATCAAGGAAACATGGTGTGAAGTCGTATCTGTAGGGACTCAGCGGTCCCCAACCCTCGACATTAGCACATAGCGGCTGGTGCGCCTGTGTGGAAGCTGCGAGATAAGTCGCGTAGAAGGGCGAGGCGTGGGCGTGGGCGTGGGCGTTGGCGTCGCGATTCGCGGTGTGTAGATCGGAACCCAAGACCAGCTGCAGCGGCGTTGTCGGCGGATCGATGTCCACCATTGGCATTGGCGGCGGAGAAGCTGGTCTGTCTGCCGTCGTGTGCAGAGCTTCGTGCGACCAAGATGCGTAGGGGGAAAGGATGATGAAGAGGCGAGAGAAGATGAACACAGGGAGATCACAGAATAGCTGTTGAGGCGTTAGGAATCAAAGTGCGGTGGTGAGCTGCGTGCCGTATGCCGTGGGCCGTGAGTATCTACCTTACCGCCGCCGTACTTTTTGAGCGTTCTGAGTAAGCAGAGCGATGCGTCACCGAGAGAATAGATGCCATCCTGGCCCATGCGCTGATCGGAAGACTACCCCTCCGCTCCGATCTAGCTGCATTCGCGCACGTGCTTCTCGACATCTCCCTTGGTAAGAATCTTGGTATTCAATGACATTGCCCCGATTCTGTCCACGGTGATGGTGCGGAAGCATGGGAGCCTCACGAGGGATGAGGAGATCAATGAAGCCTCCTGGGTAGCCGCGAGAGGAGCGGCGGTCGGAGCTGCAAAGGTATGGATGCTACGCTTAAGGGCGGCCAAATGCTGACGACGGCCAGTGGGGAGCTTTCTCGATCTTAGCAGGCGCCGCTGGCTATGCTTTCAGTCCAGTCTACAGAGGTTTGACCGTCCAATTCAAGGTGTATGTCCTGCTCGTACGACCTCCTCTGGGACATGGCAAAACTGACGATTTTACAGGTTTCTGCAGATGTCTGTGATGACGGCAGGAGCCATCATCGAAGCAGACAGGCGGCTCATAGCCCACGAAGCCGTGATGCGCACTAGGAAGAGGGTCGCTCGTGACGCAGCGATATGGAAACAGTACGAAGAAGACTATCAGCAGCTTTTGGAGGAGGCGAAGGCTGAAGCAGCTTCCAAGGACCGAGTTGAGAATATACAGAAATCGAAGTAACCTCATCTCACTGATCATTCACTTCCGTTCTTATTGCTTATACTCGATCTGAATTGAACTTCCGTATGCACTCCACTTCGCCCACCAAGAATCAGAATGGAACGCCTCGCTAATGTGCCATATTACCAACTCCAAAGTCAATCAATACCATGATAAGCGACCAGCGCCAACCTGTATATCCCAGTCCGCCCAATGCTTTCGTTTTCACACACAATACATTCTAATGCCGTAGGTAGTCAGAGCACACATGTCGCTCTTGCTCTTGAAGAATGGAAGTCTTTCTAGGAATACAGCGGCATCGCACAAGCTCAGGTCCCCTCGTACTGCTGCACGCTTTTGGCCTCGAGTCTGCCGGCTTTCTCGTTAAGTCGGCTGGCGACACCCTTTAGCACTTGACCTGCTTGCAGTCGTGCCGCGTCTCGCAGCCTTCGTTCACTGTTGGGCGTGTGAGATCGCGAGGGTGGTGTGTTGACTCCGCCAATAGGCCCCGGTCCAGGTCTGACAGGTGTTGAAAGGGAAGGAGAGTCAGGTTCGACGATTTTGAGGGACGGCGTGGACTTCGATGCCGCCACCGCTGCTTCTTCTGCTTTACGCGCCGCTCGTTCGTCAATGATTTGGTTCACAGATTCACGAGTCCTAGTGCGCGTCTCCCTGACCATGGCTGCGAAACCGCTATTCCGCGCTCTGGCATGGACCCGACTGGCAGTAGTTCCCGCAAAGTCAACGGCGTGGTTCACAGACGACTTGAGCACATTAGGATGGCGCCTGAGACCCTCGATGTGCTCGACTCTTCGATTCAGGACAAGATCAGCAGCTTCCTTGTCCCCTAAGATGCGATTGATCTCAAGCTGGTATGCAGCCTCGTAGATGTCTTCATCGACACCACCCGGACTCTCGCAGACGATTGGTCCTTCTAGCTCATCAATGCCGTCCATATCACCACCAGCTCCTATGTTGAGATAGATTCGATCTTCGAGTGGATCATGGGCGTGGCCTTTCCCCCGTTCGTCTAGCGGAAACGTGCTTGCTTTCGTGCTAAGATGTGGTCGCTCGATTTGGTCGTCAGATTGTGAGGGAGTCTGCGAAGAATATGACAAAGCTGGAGACTCAACGACTCCGCCGGTACTATCAAGCGGCGAAGGTGAGTCCACAGCGAGCCGGTGTAAGCTTGGTGCTTTGACGATCTCATCCTCCATGTTTCTATGCACGCCTTCAGTAGTAAGGGCTGTCTCCACCGCTCTCCGATCAGACACATCTACGCTTTTGGCTCGCATCGACGTAGGTGCTGCAGATAGTCGTGATTCGCGCCCGAATAGTCCCTCCATGAACTGTGGTCGTTTCCGGTAGATCAGTTTCTTGAAACGCTTGGCAGCTTTCATCACCGTCATAAGGTGTGCCATGTTGCCCGTGATAGCTTGGTTCAATTCGTTCTCTGTGGGTGCTTCCACCAGAGTTGCGCAATTGTCTTCCGCAGACATCATCGGATCGGTGCCGTTTCGTGTAACCCAGGGATGTTCCTATGCCAAGTCAGCAAAGGTAGAGCCATGAGAGGGAGTACATACTCGAAGTTCTTCCATTGTGATCCTCTTATCGGGATCCTTCTCCAACAATCTTCTTATGAGATCTTCGAATGATTTGTCGGTCTCGTCTTCGAGCGGTATTTCGTCATTCTTGATGCTTTCGTACATCTCCAGCATCCCGTACTTTTCAAAAGGTATTCGACCATATCGCAAGCAGTACAATGTCACCCCCATGCTCCAGATGTCAACTGCTTTCCCGCTCACTGGGCCATGCTTGGCAACACACAGCTCGGGTGGCATGAAGGCCGGACTTCCTGCCGACTTCTGGGTGTGCATGTCGCCATCTTTTTCGAACATTTCGCTAACGCCAAAATCGACGATTTTGAGCACATCGTCGTGAGTAATGAGGCAATTGTCTGGTTTGATGTCCCGATGCACTATGCCCTGTGCGTGGAGGTATTCAATACCAAGAATCATGTCTCGAAACCAATGGCGACATGCTTCTTCAGGATAAGGTTCTGCACGTTCGTCAAGCCCTACCTTCATGACCACGCCCTTCTTGCACATTTCAAGGACCATGTATAAGGAGTCCTCTTGTGGATCGTCGAGCACTTCTACCAGCGACACAAGATTATGATGATCTAGCTTCTTCATAATGGCAATCTCCTCTTTGATGAGCTCCAGTGAATTGTTCGTGGTGCCATTGAGTTTGTCTGAAGAGGAATGTCGATGTAGAGGTGAGTTGAAGCCAATGCCCGCAGCGAGATGTCCCGGTCTCCTAGCAGCATTTGGCTTCCGGAGCAGGTTGGACTGGGCTCGTTTCCGCAGTCGTGACTTGGAGAATTCCTTGACAGCCTACATATGCGTAGTATCAGCCATATGCCTCCCCAAGATTGATCTGACATGTGAACGCCAAGACCGCGGTCACTGGGCAGGAATGGCTCACAAATTCGTTGCCATACTGATCGACGGCTAAGTGCACCGCGCCGAAGCTACCTCTGCCTATCTCTTGCTTGATAATGTACTGGTTGATGCGATGTATGGCCCCACCGTCGTCATCGCTACTGCCATAATGCGACCGCGCATCCAATGTCTCTTTCACGCCTTTCGATCTCGAGGGGGCTCTTCGATGGTGTCGGAGAGGACTCTGGTAGGCCGGCGCAGACCTTGCACAGGGGGCGTGAGCATCTCTGTATGCCGGTCAAAGCGAGAATACCTACATGTGCCTGACCGGCAGCGGGTGGTGGTGCTCGGTGGCCGGCGAGGGCAGATTTATGCTGATGCCGTGAGAAGGGACCAAGGCCAGAGCTCCGTGAGGCTCACGCTCACGCTCACGCTCATGCTCACCCGGAGCGGTGGGGTCCATGTTGGAGGAGGGACTAGGGATTTCGTCGGTCATGGCGGCGGGGAGGGGAGTGGACTATAGCTGAGCGAGTGGACATGCCATTTTTACTTAGAGCTTCGGTGATTATGGGGAGGAATTCACCACGACTCCTCCTTCATATGGAAGAAAGACTAGCTCCATTCGCCTGTGCTAAGGTAGGCCTCGCCTCATGTGCAGCTTGGGGCAAGCCCCACTGCTCGGCACGGCACGGCGGCTCTCCCCCAACCGCAAGTCTTGCCGTCGACTTTTGCAAGTGCTGGGGTCACATATGCAGGGCGATTGCTCGTCCATCGCCTCCACCACCACCACCATCGAGACGTTCACCTCGGAACTGCGCTGCGAGATGAGTCTGAGGTAGAACTAGATTTTCCCGGCATCACCTGGCCGCCGCCGCCGCCGCCGCGTTCGATGGCAGCAATGTCGGTGTACTCCTTCTACATCTTCGACCGACACAGTGAGGCATTTTGTCCTCCCGCAAATTTGGAATTAGACCTTGCTGACTGAATCCCAAAGCTGAGTGTATCTACTCCAAGCGATGGACCTCACCTCCCGCCATTCAGAATCGGGCGTCCGCTCAGAGTGCCCTGAGCAATGGCGAGATGCCAGTGTCTGCGCGACGTGCTCTCAAGGCCGAAGATGACGCCAAGCTCATTTTCGGTACCATATTCTCTCTGCGGCGTATGGTCCGCCAGCTTGGAGGAGAGGACGATCAGTTTCTGTCTTACAGGACGGGAGAGTACAAGCTTCACTACTTCGAGACGCCAACACAGCTCAAACTCATCATGCTCACCGATACGCGAGTGGGAAACATGCGGACTGTCTTGCACCAGATCTGGGCTACGCTCTACGTGGAATACGTGGTGAAAAGTCCTCTCTCGCCACTCGAGCACCCAAAGGGTGTCGGTGTTGCCAATGAGCTTTTTGAAGGCGGTCTCGAGACTTTCATCGCATCCATATTCCAGCCGCAGCAGTGAGGCCAATCTTCCAGTGGCGAGGCGTGATGAACACAGCTTGACCTGGACCAGTGTCAAGCTCATTGGGGGCGGAATTGTGGCCCTATGCTTGACGATTGCAAGCGACTTGGTATCAGCTATGGAGTACCGGTCCGCGCAAAAACATACTCAATCACTGGCACCCAAGTCAAAAGTCACGTCTTTCGCAGACGATGTATTGCACCCGCGAGCTACCCCCGTTCACTATAACGCGGCGTACTTCAGGCCTACGCCGCAATTCATGCTCAATTACCTCAAGACTACATGCTGCAATGAGTGTGCATTCCTCAGAGATGGGAAATGCTGGAGCTGGCACAAACAGACTTCTGCAAAGCTGCAGAGATAGTGCCCGAGAGGCGTCAGATACTACAGGGACGGTTGCATCGCGTGCTGCATATACAATCTGATACACGTAGGCTACGAATGTCGAAAGACAGTGTTATGTACCAAAACCCATTCTTATCCCACAACACATTCTCATGCCAGCATCGCTTCATCCTCGTATTTCTCGTATTGATGATTAAGGATCCGAAACAGCCTCGGAATCCTTTCCTCCCTCTGCAGATCGCGTCTTGAACCTCACCTCTTCTGCAATGTCACAACCCATATCACTCTTGATTGCCGTGATGGATATCAACGTCTTGTCTGCTTCTGCCTCTTTCGCGAAAACTCTTTCTTCAACGTCAAGAATTTTGCAATGGACTCCTTCCCTCCCCACTTCTCCGCCGTACCATTCTCCAATGCCCTAGTCACGAAGCGCTCGACGCGTGCCAAATATCCCGAAGACGAATCCAGCAAATCCTCATTCGTAATGTTGGGATGATCTCGCTCTTCGATAAGAGTTTTGACCCAATGCACGATATTCGAGCAACGTAAGACATGGCCTCCGAACGCAAGAGTGTGGCCAGCAGAGGGCAGTCGGAATACCATGTGGACTGTACCGGCAGGGAAATACACAGTCTGACCCGGTTTGAGGACAACATAACGCCATCTGCCCCCGGTAAATTGCTGGGGATGCTTGCGCCAACCTTCACGCTCCTCAACAGTTGGGTGCGATAGAAAGCCGAAGCCTACTTCCCCTTGGTTGACTGTAATAAAAGTGCTGTATCCGTGGCTGTCTTGATGAGGTTCGGTCAGCGCGCCAGCTTCTGCTAGGAGGGCCCAGGTCTCAATCTCTTTGTAGCCTTGTTCATACGTCTTCCGGCGGGCTTCGTCTGCCGAATCTGGAATCTTCAGTTTGGTGAGGAGCCGGCAGTCTTCATTCTGCAAAAAGCTCGGCCTCAAGCCATCAGAGTGATGAGTGGCAAGCTCAAGGCAATTCCAGGGCAATTGTTCAGGCTCGGTCTGGGTCTCCAGAAGACGCTCCTTGACCTGCTCAACACGCACAGGTCGCACTGCAATGAAGCTCTTAGCAACCTTGACAGAACTATCCTGGATGTGGATTTTGGCATTTGGCTCGTAGTACTCTCCCAAAAACTGCTCGACAGATTGCAAGGGCAATGTCTGTTGCCCTTCGGTCACGATCGGACCATTGAAAAACTCGTTGGCCGAAGTCTCCACCTGAGCTTCATCTCTTGACAGAAATTTCGCTTCTCGCTCGGAGGCAAATTCTGCCTTTCTCAACAGTTCGACAATACGATGAGCGGAACTGGTATGCACTGTTTGAGTCCGTGCATTGGCCAAACGCGCCTCACAAGATCTGATCACAGCCTCGACGTACCGGTCGGCGCTATGCTTGTCACGCACTGGTGCACGCGTGCCACGCTGGTCGTACACCGGTGGCCTTGAGGGATGCGTTTCTGGGCTTGATGCTGGATTTGACTGCTTTGGTGGATCCACCTTGGATGTCGAATGCGATCGAGTTGCTGGTCGCAGTCTGTCCTGCAGCGAAGGTTTTTGGGAGTTTAGGTCGTACTTGGCTCGCTTCGCGGTGCTGCTCTTATGGTCTCCTGCTGGTCGCTTCTTTGCGACTCCGGTCTCGACTGCCTGCACGTCAGAGACGCCGTCCAATTGCACTTCCACGACATCGGATGCGCTTTCTCGGTCTCGTGGAATTGTCTTGAAAACTTTCTTGGCTTTCGGTGGCGTTGCGACATCTTGGTACTTCTTTGTAGCGGCACGCTTTGGCTGTTCACGACCGTACAGCCTTGGAGAGAATTGCAAATCGCTGTGGTCTTGGCTGATGCGTGGGGTCTTCCGCGTGTCATCTTCTTTCTCAGAAGGCGGCGTGGGCATGTGTCTACTTCGGGCCATGTCCTCTGGCGAAGTATCTGGAGTGATTGTTGAGCCCGAATCACCAACACTTGCTGTACTTTCTGAACCTTGGGCCTCATCACTGCTGGCACTTTCACGCCTAAAATCTTCGTGTGAATTTCTCTTTGCTCCCCCTTGAGGCGTGCTGGGCCTTGGTTGTGGTGCTTCCTGTGGCTGGTGACAATCAGGTGAGGCTGCGTTTGATTCGGGAGTTGCTCCATTGCCGACGGGCTCCTGCATGCAGCTGTTGTCGGCGCCCGGGCGAGATGGGGAGGATTCGCCCTCTACACGTGGCCGCTTGGCTGCCCTGATGCTGTTAGAGCCACTTTCCTCAAGTGGGCGCTTGGGAGGCTTGATGATGAGCTTCCTCTTCTTCGTGGAGCTACTCTTTGGTTCTTTGCAACCTGCCTGCACTCCTGGCAAGGTCTGCGGGGAACGTTGGCTTTTGCCTAGTCGCTCTACTGTCTTCGGGGAGCTACTCTTTGGTTCTTCGCACCCTACCTGCACTGCTGGCACGGCCTGCGGAGAATGATGGCTCTTGCCTGGTCGTCTTACTGAGGCGGAAAAACTCGACAGAGCTGCCTGTGTCTCCAAATGGGGTATGTTCTGAGGACGGTAGTGAGGTAGTGTCTCATGTTTGAAAAATCGAGCTGATCCGTGTCTTGTTACAGGATCTCTTGGTGATGGGCTGGGCTGAGCTATTTCGACACTTCTTGGCGCAACTTGATCATATCTAGGAGCATGGTCTTGGATGCTTTGCTGATGCTGGCGGTCATAGCTGATGTAGCCTAGCGGCTCGTAATGCGCGTTCTGTGGCTGTGGCCATCTTGGCGCTGGAGCAGGCGGATATGCATAACTTGGAGGATTGTAAAAACGTTGCTGAGGACCTGGCACAGCTTGGAATTGTGCAGATGGGGCATGCGCGGCTGGATGCAAAGGCTGTGGTAACAGTTGCGGCGGCGGGTACACATTTGGTCCTGATCTGATGCGGGCCGGCGCTTTCTCGTATGTGGGTGTGAATGTCTTCTGCAATCTGGCGTACGGGTCTTGATGCGCTGGAACCTGCATCGATCCGTTTGCGGCGGCTGTCGGCATGCCCAGAGGCCATCTTGGTTCCATGGCCAGACGCGATTCTGGGTTTGGTGAGCTGTTCATGTTGTGTTGGTGAGCGGCGATCCAGCGCCGTCAGTACGCTTCTGGATATTGTGAGGAGGTGTTCAGTAAGTTCTCGAAGTGGAAAAGCTACCAAAGAAAGAAAGAGCTTTCGAAGACGCTCATACCATTCGAACAATGGCAGCGGCTCGCTATTGTCAAAAGCGGAAGTTGCGGTTCATTGTTCAACTTCACATTCGGTTCTGACAGTGCGTGCAGCTTACAGCATGGCATCAGCAAGAAGGTGCGCCTCACCTCAATAATGCAGGTGCCATTGGCATAGCCACATGGCCGCACGGACCCTTTGAAATGCGGCCGCGGGCCTTCGCAAAGACGGCACGAACGACGGTCGAGCATGAAGCATGCATGGTACGAAGGTCAACTTCGTTATTTTCGACTTTCTAATGCTCGGTATCCTGCAGTCGCGATTCGACCACTCCACAGGTGCAATCCTACAGCCATCACTCCGTCGTGAACTCCATACATGACCTCATGTCTCAGACCTTTCTTCAGGAACAGCCAAGGCAAAAGCCGGCCATCAAGCAAGTTGCGTATTCGCAAGCATTACCGAGCAGACAAGCTCTCTCCTCGTCCGAGCAACTCATCCAATTCGGTGGTCGACACGAAGACGTGGGAGAAGTGCACTGCGGACAGCCTTGGCAGGACGTGATGCTAGCATTGCGCTTGCTAAGTCCGTGGAAAGAGTCAAGAGCAGCTTTACCGGATGTAGGCTTGCTCAAGCTTGGCTGTACCACAGAAGGAATGTCAGTCCATCTGTTACACATACTGAACGATGCTGTTGCTGGAAACTTACGTCGAACCCAATGCGCCCGCAGGTGAACTCCGAGATACCAGCTCCCAGGAAGCCGACTGGCAAATCCTTATCCTTCTGGCACGTGGTTGTTATGTCTTCGAATGTGGATGAGCAAAACTCCGAGGTAATCTCGAATGAATCGTCGCACCAGAGATTTTCGACTGCACAACTTGAGCTCACGCCACACGAGGGATTCAAAGCATGACTTACCGCCAAAGAAAGCAAATTTGCCCGCGATACCGATCTCATAGCTCTCCATGAGAGAAGCGCCTCTGGCAAGAGAAGCAGGAAACTTTGTCGAGTGGCAGAATTGGTTGAAATGCGTCGCGACATCAGCGGCTGTGTCAATTTCGATTGGGATCTCATCTTGAGTGCAAGTGATGTTTCCGGCTTGTAGTATCTTGTTCGGGAAAGCAATGCTGTTGCTCTGACAAGTATCAGCTGAAGGCCAGTGAGGTGAGAGGACAAGACTTACTAAGTCAATTGTCGGCATGGCAGCGATGCCACCTAGCAAGGCAACGAGCACCGCGAGATTCTTCATCGTGTTGTCGACGAGGCGGTTGTTGCAGTGTCGCTCCGACGATGTTCAAAGTGAGCTTGAGCTGGTAATTAATCAAGTCTGGAGCCGTTGCGCTAAAATTTTAGCGTGTTCCCAAGTGAGCACGGTGCTGCTGGTGCCACACAGACGGTATGGGGTCGTTTGCAACTCTTTCGCTTTTGTTCCTTGCTGATACAGATAGAAACTAAGACAGGAGAATGAGTCTGCAGTACGTGGCAGAAAGGTGTTCTGATTCTGGTTGTGTATCGATGCAGCGCATTTCTTTGGCCGGCGTGATTGCCATGCATGCCAGATTTTGACGACAGCACCTTCCCTCTTTGCTGAATTTAGATTCGCTAAAATTGCTTCTCGCCGCCTTGACGACAAGGCCCCAGTCTATTGTAGCATGAGAAGGACAGGCTTCTCAACCTCCTTCCGACAATGCCTCACCTTCCAACATGAGCCGTGCCCGCGCGTTGCAGAATCAGATCGCTACATTACTCCGCGACATTTGGGCCACAATGAGCTCGTATGATTCTTCTACGAGGAATGTGAGAGGCTCAGAATCATCACTTGCAAGCAGTCCGTCAGATGTCATCGGTCGTTCATCTGATGCCAGCGTGACGATCTGCGACAGCTGTTATGAGAGCTTCAGACTGTGTTCGAAAAGCATTATCGGGACCAATGGAGGATATCTTTGCGATGACTGCAGTGGACAGCAGCAGTCGAGTCGTAGGCGTCGGCCACGAACCAACAATGATGCTACGGCGGATGTGGCAAGTCGTGAATCGAGAGATGGCGCCAGACCGTCGGCTGTCTCGTCACAAGCTGGGCAGAAGCAATACAGGAGTACATATGCTGGTGATCGGATCATTGGAAGTGAATGTGACAGTGGGCAATACTATTTCAGCCAGCAGTCGCCTCCATCACCGTCACCATCACGACTTGAGACGGTTGCCACGGCACAGACCAAGCAACGGACTTTGTTTACACCTTACAACACTGCAGATCTTTCACACACCAAGTCAGACTCATCATCACAAGCCAGGAACGATTCCAACACCCTTCGAGATATCATGACCCCGGGCCAGACTCCTCCTGCTGCTATGTCACAGGACGCCGCCCTGAAGCGGAAGTTCCCAGGCACTCCAGAACCCACGCCGACGAAGAGAACGAAGGCCACCCTCGAGGCCGGCTTCTCGACACCCAGAAAAGCTCTAGAAGCCTCCTCCCGAGCAACTCCATCAACTGCACCCTTCACACCGCCAACTGGTGGTCAGCGTGCAATCGGCCTCTTTGGTTCCCAAGCCCGCAGTTTAGCACGAGGCAACCAGAAATCTCTGACCTTCAACGAAAATGACCTACCACCAGACCAAGCCTTGCGTCTATACCAAGGCGTAGAAAACATGATCAAGACCCTCCCGGCCATGACCTACGAACCTCTCATCGCTCTCGCCAAACGCCTCGATGCTACTGAGAAGGAAAACCAGAAGCTCAAAGCCGACTTCAAGAACCTCGAGAAGAATTTCGAAAGTTCCATTCAAGAGCTCACGGTAAAGATGAATACCGCTCTCGGTCTGCACACCGGTGCCGAGAATGCTGCAAACGGCCCGAGTTTCGGCAGCAGTGGCAGGGATCAAGGTCATGGGAGCCCATCGAACTAGCAGATGTCGGTCAGCAAGCAGAACCTGGAACTGGAAGGCATGGACTTTTCACGGTAATAGCTCCGCAACGGAACATGCAAGATGCACGTTAGCGAGCCTTAGTTCGGGAAGTCTCGTCGGGGAAGTAATGGTATCGAGATTCAACGACTTCTTCAGCAGGCAACAGCTTGGGGAAACGCCGTTGCAGGGGTGAGGTAGATCAGATAGCGGCACCTCATGCCAACGTTCTATGAAGAAGCACTAGCTTCATCGAGGAAAATTGGGTTTGCACAGGTACGGTATTTACTTGGGTATCGTGTTCAGCTCCGATCTATAATGCTCCTCCAACTAATGTTACAATCCACATGGCTAATCTTACATGCAAGCCTACTCTTCTTTCCGTCCTGGCATAGTCGTCCTGAGTCATGGGTGTCGCATGCTCTTGTAACCAGTTCTCCTCAGCTCCGAGTCGTCTTTGGAGATCTGGATTGCGAGTCACTATCAGTGTATTCGCTTCGAGATCCAGAGAATAGCTTCGCTTTGTGTAATTTGAGCTTCCTATCAGGCTGACACTTGGGCTCGTGTCGCCAGGCAGGGTCACCCAGATGCCTTTGGCGTGATAGGTCCAGCCGCCTGGTTCGTTGACAGTGCCTTTCCGCCATTCTTTGACTGAGATCTGCTTGCTCTGGCCTGTTCGGGATACCGCGTTCAGAAATCTTCGAGAGAGTAAAGTGTATGCTGCAGGTAGCATGCCGCTGATACCTTTGCTACCGTAGAAACCGTTCGCCCAAGGAGATGCAGCAACTACTGTAGCTGACGCTGGCCTGGTTTTGAGCAGCAACTCACGCACTTCTGGTGTCATATTGAAGTAGCCCGCTGTGAACGTCCATTTTGAACCAGCAAACTCTGGGCTTCCAAGAATGCGGAGAATGCGTGTCAGAGCAGGGAGCTCAGTCGAAGTGTCGGGTCTCAGAAGCGGTGTCAGTTGGACTAGAGGATAGACATGAGTGTCTGCATCGGAGTGAGCCACGGTACTTCTTGGCGGCTCGATTAGTGGTTTCAGCACTTTTGTTGCAGCCTTAATGTAACCTTTCGGGTCGGCCAACGGTTGCGGTTGGATATTGGATTCGGGCCATTCCATGACGAAACCACTTTGCTCCTTTTCCGACGGTAGAACCCGATAGCTTAGATCGCATATCGTCCGGTACAGGCCTGAGAAGTAGTCGGTGATTGCTTTGGACTTGAAAACGTGATACCGGTCTTGCCGATTGGTGAAGTAATCGTTTGAGAGATTGGCTCCAGACATGATAATCTCGTCGTCGATGCCATACAGCTTCATGTGCTGCAAGCCCCATCCTTCGTTGATCCGTTTCGGTAAGACTTTCTTGCGAGTGCCTGTCAGGTTCGGAGTGTGGTACATGCGGACTTCTATCCGATCATTGCCAAAGTCATGGATCAGCGAAGCAAGAAGGCTTGCGCATGATGGCTCTGGCGCTTCTCGCGTGCCTCGGAGATAGTCTGTAAGCAGCGAAACTTTCAGTTGCGGATTTGCTTTGAGCGCTTCTCGTATGGTATCGATCTTGGCCTGATCAGCAGTGAACGATGAGCGATGCTAAGTGATAGGTCTACACATACAAGCTCATGTTCGCTTTTGCCTATGTACAGAGTAGATAGGTACACACGCCTTTGGGCGGTTCTGATCTTGTTCTACTTCGTTCTAATCAGCCTGCGTCAAGGATCATCGCCAAGTACGGAATGGTGGAGGAGAGTACCTTGAGGGTCTCGTAAAAGTAGGTGGGGGTCTTCAAGATCTGAATAGAGTCTGCGGAGACCTCGAAGCGAGGGGACAATTTGTCCAACTCTCCTGTTATCACCGCGAGTTGGGATGCCGAAGACTGGGTTGATGCTGGCGTCGCCGCCGCTGTGGTGGTACTTGCATGACAACGCTGAATGTAGCTCTGTCTGCAAAGCTGACGATTTGGCTTTGATTGCACTGAGAGCCTCACAAGGGGAGAGACTCGTCGCGTGATCATTTGTGTATCATGATGCGAAGTGTGAAGAGGAAGGAGAAGTTGTTGATGCTCGTTTCGTTGCGGCCCTCGGGCGGTTAGAGGACCTTAGCTAGTTTCCGTCCCCGTCCAGCCAATCGGGAAGCATGTAACGATCCTCCGATCGTGTTTGAAGTGACATTCAGAAGCGCATGCACCACTTGCGCTGTGCCATTGAGTCGCAAGACCACATCTACAGCCATGTCGACAATAATGAGGACCATTCGCAACTTGCGGAGTATTGGCTTGAAGGTGATCTAAGCTGTGTCTACACCACATATCCAATGCTAACCGTTTGCAGGAATATGGCCACCAGCTTCACGTACGTCTTCGAACATCGATGCCCCGAGTTGCGATGCGCCTAGATCATGACTGACTTCCGAGATTCTCTACAGTATATTGGTATAGACGAGGACCGAGCATAAGAGATGTATGGCTTAAGACAGGGGCTGAATGGGCATAGGTGATACAAAGCGCGGTGCTCTTGTTGGCATAGATCGCTACGGCAATAAGTACTTTGAGAATCTGGAAGAGGAACTGCCACGTATGTGAAGATGAAGGGGTTTGTGGCTTGTCCAGATCATGGACTAAATTTTGAGCAGTGCGAACGCGATGGGTGGATTACAAAGACCATGAATTCGACCCGTAAGGACACCACGAAGGTCTTTGGGGGCTTTGCTGACACAGAATAGGTCACAGACTGAGCCAGGATGGTGAGACGCCATGTCAAGCACTCAATATGCTAATAGGTGCTCACGACTTGACTACTACAGGCACGCATGGATGTCGTACATGGTCGACAAGTCCCCGGCAGAGGACACGCTACTTCAACGCCAGGTTCGGCCGTGGGAGCCAAAGAAGCACGTCCCAGTTCTGACCGCATCACGGAGTGCCTTCAAGACTTTCAATACGTAAGTCTTGTCTCAATTTCGGTCATTTCACGCAGGGCTAGGCGATGTTCACACCACATGTTCACAGAACCAAGAACAAGTACACGCCATGGACACCACAGGCAGCAGCGAGATGAGATGAGCAATGAAGCTGTTACCTGAACTTCAATTATGAGATCGAGGCGCTGCATTTACATGGCGAGAAGTACCAAAGGACATGAACGCCGGTAGCCGCTGCTACCCGATATTGCTGCGTCGCTAGGCGAGCTTTCAATCGCATGCAGGACCACTCATATCGACTCATAGAGATGGTTCGTATGTTGTACATAGCGGTGACACAAACGAAGTGAATTTGGTCAACAAGATGCAGTTTAGCCTGACGTGCGATAAGACACAGCTCTGCGGCGTGCGAATGCGGATTGCGGAGTCTGCATGGAGCGATTTCTCCCTCCAGTAACAAGCTGAGCTCGTGCCGATGACCAGCTTTGATGCCGGTTAGAACGTGCAATGCCTGATGCATGGCCGGCATTGATTGTTGAGAGCGCCGACTTGAGTCACAACTGTCACACTACTGACTGCATGCCGGGCCAAAGTGTGTTCTGGCGGTGGCTGGATTAAAGCATGCTCGACATGGTGAAGGTAGATGCCGGTGGAAGTGGAAGTGGACCAAGGCGTGACTATTCATAAACCTGCCCTGGTTATTCGTAGACCGCGGACCGAGAGCCGGCTCCGGCCTCGGTGAGACTATATTGCTAGTAATCTACACTATAGAATATCGCAATAGAGGCCTCTAGTGCTCTCGTTAGCGCTAAATAGAATTATAACGTAAGAAAGAGGAACTAAGTAAATAATAGATATAGAACTAGACAATATAGCTAATCCTAACTATTCTAGGTATACTGCCTGCCTAGTAAATAAGGTTCTACGACCCTCGTATTAACGTATAGCTCCTACTATACAATCTTAGTATATTCTAGTATTACTACTAGCGCTATAGGTACTAGTAGAGCCCTCGGAGCGAGCGGAGGTCCTTCCTAAGTAGGTAAATAAGTAGATATAGGGTTTCTATCGTACTACCTATACTTATAATAGCTAGAGTAGTAGTCTACGTTATCTTTAACGTACTTATACCTCCTATAGGCCGTTTTATATATATAGCCCTTACGTAAACGTTCTCGTAGTACTAGTAGCGGTAGAATAGGCCTCCTAGGCTCGGCCTATCTTATCGCTTCTTACTAGTTAATAGCGGCCTATCTAGCGGCCTGTCTAGCGGCCTATCTAGCGGCCTATCTAGCGGCCTATTTAATTAGCTTAGGTCTAGTAGCCTTACGCCGAGTCGTACGACTAAGCCGCTTATTAATCCGCTTAAGTAGCTCTAAGGTATAGTAAGTAGTTGTCTCGTTGCTATTATAATCGCTCCGTAGTACTCGCTAGTGCTTCTCGAATATACGAATAGTAAGAATACCGGTTATAGTGTAAGAACCTAAGCAAGTAAAGTCTCCTATTATGTCTTAGCAAGCCTATATAACAATTATATAATGTTATTACGTATACTGCGGTACTGTCTCGCTAGCGCAAAGCCTGCTTAGCGTATACGCGGAAAAGCTCGGTCGCTTATACGGATATACTCGGTTGCTAGCTCGGTATATATACTATCCGTACGTAGCCTAGTTAATAGTAAACACTCTGCCCTATTCTGAAAAAGGCACGGTTTAGTTCTACTTTCTACTACGGCGATTAGTAGAGGGTATTCTATACGTTGCTATATACCTATTTTCTTATAGTTCTAAACTGTCTACCCTTCGTAGCAGCCTATAGAACCCCGAAAGATAAACGCAAGCGATCCGAACGCGCCGGGCGCGGGAAACGCGTAGAATAATATATTAGGAGCGCCTATAGTATTAGAAAACGACGCGGCGACATAACAAAACAAAGCCGAATATTAGGCGCGCTAAGAAGCGACCTGCCTACGGCTCGAACGATTTCTAGCTAAGTAAGAAGTGCTTAGGCTAGAAGTCTAGGCTTAAGAAGCTAAGCGAGAGAATGCGCGTCTTCGTACCCTTAGGGACGTAGGCGATACGCTAGCTCCGAGTAGCGGTACTGCCGGCGAGGGTCCTACGAGGACCCTATCTCTAGACGAGGACGAGGACGAGGAAGAATTAGCTAACGAGTCGATTTAGAGGCCTAAATCTTAGAGAGCTAAATCTATCTCGTATCGACTACCTCTTTCTAGAAGTACGCTAAGCGTAGCTACTATGCCTAGTATAAGCTACGCAGTCGCTAGTCTTACGGCTATTAAGCCTCGCCTAAAGGAACCTAAGCCCTTTAAAGGCGATACGATTAAGGAGTCGAGGCGATTCCTTAGAGAACTTTCTATTACCTTTATACTGTCTAGAGCTACCTATTATACGGACGAAAGCAAGGTGCTTTATAGTGTTATATACCTCGCAGGCGATATATAGGAGCGATAGTATAATAAAAACAGCCTTAAGGACCTATAAAATTATACCTACTAGGACTTTAAAACCTTCTATTAGGACTGCGTTAGGGACCCTATAAACCGTATACTAGACGTAACCCTCGAGTATAAGGCGGCCCGTTAGCGTAAGGGACAGTTAGTCTAAAGCTTTGCCCTTAAGCTCGCAGTGCTCGAAGATTAACTTAGCGACTATAGCGAGGAGTATAGGATCCGCTATCTCCTCGTTAAACTCTAGCCGGCGATTCGTAGCGCAATTATTAAATACTATATAGTGCTAACGACGCGTTACGAACTCGTAGAGCTTGCGACGCGTATCGAGACCCCTAACAAGCCGTCTAGCAAACGTAAGGATCGTAACTACGATAAAACCGGAGGCAGTAAAGGTAAGAAGCGTCGATTTAATAGTTAGGCCCGCAAGTAGCAGTTAAATCGCGACCGTAGCATAGGCGGAAAGTATACGAAGGGCGATAACTCGTAAGGCGGGTATAATATTAGTAAGGTCGAATATTATAGCTATCGCTAGAAAGGCTATTATAAGAACGCGTGCCCGAACCGCTATCTCTAGAAAGACGACAACCCTATAGTACGTAAGGTCGCCGCTAACGCTAAAAAGAAGAAGAACGACTCGAAGGCTAAGGGAAAAGATAAGGCACCTCCTAAGAGCTAGGGATAGGTACGGAATCTTAACTAAGTAGCTTAGTAGTAGTAGTACCTACGGGACGCGTACGCGGAGCAATCGTTACATAAGAAGGGGAAGTGTCCGTCGAATGCTTATTAGATAATACTGCTAATATTAATATAGTATTTTAAGAATTCGTTCTACGATACTAGCCTTAGCGGATTGTTAACGCCGTGCTACCTAGTGCCGACAGTTTCTAGGGCGACCGAGGATACTACTACGGAGCGCATTATTTACGCTTACGGATCGCCGACTCTATAGGCTAAGAACGTATTACTACTAGAGTGTTCTACGCTTTCGAGATGCCCCTCCCTAATATTATTCTTAGTAGGCCTTAGAGGCGCGATTAAAAGGTAATCGTCGATAGCTCGACGGATACCTAGACTTATAGGAACGAAGCCGTAGCGCGTTCGATACGTATACGGGAACTATAGGAATTCTAGAAGGATATGCGTAACGCCCTATACGTATATACGATTAGCGTTCGCTAGCTCCGCGACATCGCTAAAGGTTCCTCCTTACTAGAAGAATTTAAAGACTTCGAAAACGTTTTTATAATAACGCCCGAAGCGAGACGCAAGCTCCCCGAAGACGTAGAGTATACGATTAACCTAATCCCCGGAACGAAGCCGCTATACAAACCTCTCTACTATTCTTTAGGAAGAAAGCTTAGCGACCTTCGAAATTATCTAAGCTTAGCCTTAGAGAATAATTAGATCTAGCTTAGTATAAGCGAGGCAGGTACGCCGATCCTATTCGTACTAAAGAAGGATAGTAGTCTAAGACTCTACGTCGATTATAGGGGGCTAAACGAGATTACTATTAAAAATCGTTACCCCCTGCCTCTTATTAGCGAAACGCTTAATAGGCTTAAGGACGCCGAATAGTATACGTCCTTAGACCTTTAGGATATATATTACCGCATCCGCATTAAGCGAGGCGACGAGTAGAAGACTGCGTTCTATACGCAGTACGGGCACTTCGAGTATAAGGTAATGCCTTTTAGGCTTACTAATACTCCTACTACGTTTTAAGGATACATTAATAGGGCGTTAGCTAGCCTTGTTAATATTTGCTATATCGTCTACCTTAACGATATTCTTATTTATAGCAAAATGCGAGAGGACTACGTACGAGACGTACGCGCTATCCTTACGCGGCTCTAGAAGTTCGCCTTATATACGAACAGAAAGAAATGTTCCTTCTAGAAGAAAGAAGTCGAATTCCTCGGGTTTATCGTTAGTACCGAAGGTATATCGATAGATTAGCGTAGGGTAAACGCTATTACCGAGTGGCCTCGCCTATTAACGCTAAAGGAGGTTTAATCCTTCCTTAGATTCTATAACTTCTATTAGAGGTTTATTCTAAATTACTCCCGGATCGTTATACTACTAACCGCCCTATCGAAAGGAGCCGTAAATAGCTAAAAGCTAGGGCAGGTCCCGTAGGGCGAAAGCGAGGAGCAAGCGTTCTGCTAGCTAAAGGCTACTTTTAGCTCGGCCTCGATATTGCGATACTATAATTCTACGAAGCCCCTACGTATCGAGACCGATATCTCTGCGTTTGCCTTAGTAGGAATTATATTACAATAGAGCGAAGATAGGAATTAGTACCCTATTGCCTTCTAGTTACGAAAAATAGTCCTAGCTAAGACGAATTATAAGACCTATAACTAGGAGCTCCTAGCGGTTATCGAGTCCTTTAAGTATTAGCGCCTATACCTCGATAGCGCTTAGTATACGACCTACGTAGTTGTCGACTACGCTAATCTTAAAGGCTTTATAAAGATAAAGTAGCTCGTCGGAAAGCAGGCAAGGTAGGCGACCTTCTTTGCACCTTTCGACTTTACTATTAAATATCGGGCTAGTAAACGAAATCTAGCCGATACGCCTTTACGACGTAGCGACTACGAGAGCGAGTCGTAGGCGGTAAACAACCTTCTCCCTATATTGTAGTCGAAACTAGCTCTATAGTTAAATCTGCCTAAGGATATCGAGCTAATTATAAAACATATCTCTATTATATATATAGGGATACGAGACGCTAGTGCAGCGCTAGCGGAACGCAAGAGTTTTATTAGTAGTCCCGTAAGAGTAGCAGCTACTATCGTTAGGAATAACGGGCCCTACTACGAGAT
This sequence comes from Pseudocercospora fijiensis CIRAD86, assembly GCF_000340215.1. Lineage (NCBI taxonomy): Eukaryota > Fungi > Ascomycota > Dothideomycetes > Mycosphaerellales > Mycosphaerellaceae > Pseudocercospora > Pseudocercospora fijiensis. The sequence goes on from NW_006921536.1 coordinate 1,822,176, forward strand.
ACCTAATATAATCCTTAGTTTCGTACGCACTCTATAATAGCTAGAGCAAGCGAGAGGAGGAGGCTTATACGAGACAAGCTTACCGTCGGGTAGCTTAGCCTCGTTAAGTAGTTCTAACCTCCCGCCTAGCTATTCTCGTCGTAGTAACCTTATTTACTACGGCGATACGCTATATATCCCTAAGGACTACGTATTACGTACGTAGCTAATACGTATATACTACGACGACCCTTTAGCTAGACACTTTAGTATAGCTAAGACTATAGACCTAATACGCTAAAAGTACTTCTAGCCGAAGATAGCCGAGGATATTATAGCCTATATCTGCACCTATAGAATTTGTTAACGGTCGAAGGCGAAGCGCTATCGCCTATATAGCGAGCTCGCTACTCTACCTATACCGACCCGACCTTAGTAAGAATTAACGATAGACTTTATTACCGATCTCCTACCGAGCAAGCTCGGTACCTACGTATATACTACGATCCTCGTAATAGTCGACCGCTATACGAAGATAAGCCTCTTTATCCTAACGACGAAGAAGTATATAGTAGTAGAACTCGCGGATATCCTTTAAAGGGAGGTAATTAGGCGTTTTAGAGTACTATCGGGCATTGTTAGCGATCGTAGATCGCTTTTTACTAGCTAGTTTTAGAGCGACTTCTACTTCGAAGCGTATATAAAGCGTAGGCTTAGTATAGCCTTCTATCCTTAGACTAATAGGCAAACCGAACGCGCGAACTAGACCCTCGAGCAATACCTACGATACTATTACTCTAAGAATTAGGATAAGTAGGCTAAACTATTGCCTTAGGCGGAGTTTGCCTTTAATAATAGCGTTTATCCTACGTTGCGTATAAGCCCCTTTAAGATGCTCTACGGCTTCAACCCTAATTTAATGCCGAGCGCAAATAAGCTGCTAGCTCGGGACGAGCTAACTAAGGGAAGGGTACTAGCAGCTATCGACGCTACGGAGCGACTACGGAAAGTATATAAGACGCTTACGGAACGCTAGCAGAAAGCAGCAGAATACTAGGCTAAGCAATATAATATATACTATACTACTAAGACATATAGTATAAGCGACTTAGTCTTACTATTGACAAAGAATATTAGCCTAGATGTCCTAAAGAAGAAACTTAGCCCGAAGTATATAGGGCCTTTCTGCATTATTAACGTAGTTAGAGCGTAGGCGTACCGCCTAGCACTGCCGTTAAGCACGAAGATCTATAATGTTTTCTATATTTCCCTCCTCGAGCCTTAGTATAGGCGCGATAGCGAGGAGTATAAGGTAAGCATACCCGTCGCTAAAGGCGATAAGTAGTAGGTAGAAACAATCGTAGCAAAGAAGATAAAGAAGCGGAAGGCGTACTACCTTATTAAGTAGCGAGGTTAGCCTAAAGAATACAACACTTAGGAGCTAGCTATTTATATTAAAGATTCTATAGCGTTAGACGAGTTCGAAGCTTAAGCGAAGCGTAAGCGTAGGCAGTAATTAAAACAAAAGAAAATAAAACTTAAGAAAAATAGTAGACACGTACTCGTTTCGCTACTAAAAAAGGCCTATTAGCCTAGTATATATAAAGAAGGCGCCGCGTAGGCGCGCTAACGGTAGGCCGCCTACTCTACTTATCCTTAGACTCCTCCTTAGACTCCTTCTACTCGATACCTATAGCGGCATCGATAGCGGCGACGGCGTTAGCGCCGACGCGCTAGGCGAGGTTCTAGTATAGTTAGTATACGAAGCGTAGATAAGACGAGGCTATAGGAAAAACTATACCTAACGACCGATCTCTACTAAGCCGGCTAAGTTAGTGCCGATGTTTTCGAGGGCACTAAGTAAGTTAACATCTGTAAGGGACCCGCTAGCGGCCCCCTTATAGGCTAGGGCTTTGCCGCCTAGGGTTACCTTATTCTTATTAATATAGAAGGCATCGAGCGTAGATAGGATAACTAATATCGAGGTTAGCATACGAAGCGCAAGCGGAGCGTATAAGAAACCTACGTGCGACGATAGCGTCTAGGTTAGCCTAGAGTGCCTCTAGGGCCTCGTTAGACTCCTCGATAGAGTCGTAGCCGTCTAGATCGTAAAGGTCGCGCGTAGCGCGCGCGGCGCGGATACGGGCTAGTAGCGATACGAGCGCGCGTACTGTAATAGGAGTATAGGTATAGTAGCTACTACGGCAGCGATCGTAGTTACGCTTAGTAGTAGGGTCTATATTACCGCCTATATAGAGCTTAGATAGGTTATCTAAAGCGAGTTAGTTACGAAGCGTATATACGTAGCAAGGGGCGAGAAAACATACTATTAGCCGTTATATACCTAAAGTAACGAGTATAGCCCTCTAGGACTTTTAGTAGGCGCTAGGTAGGCGTAGTAGGTATCGAGGGCGGTACGCTTACGGCGCGCTTACTAGAGGTACGCGAAGGGGTAGATATACTAGTAATGTTTTTTTTAGATAGATATTTAAAAAAGAAAAATCTTTAAGTAATACTAGGGGGGCGCGAGAGAGGAGTAGGCGGGGCGTAGGCGGATAGTGTTCGGAGCGCTTAGAAAAAGAAGAAGTTTTTAAGCGGGCTTCGAATACTTTAAATACTCGCCTCGCTTTCGGATAGCTTGCGTTCTCGCGTAGCTACCGCGTTCTTAAAAATTTAGGCAACCTCTAGTTAGTGCTAGAAGCAGCCGCGCTTTAAATCTATAAATAAATAAGTAACTACGAGGCAAATTATAACGTGCCTAGTAACTATAGCCTAGCGATAGGTGCGTATAAGACGCGCAAGTATAGCGTAGAGTATAAGAAATAGTATAATTTACTATATTGCCCTATAGCTAGGATAGCTATACCGGGGGAAGGAGATAATTATAAGAACCTAAGTAAGTAAAGTCTCCTATTATGCCTTAGCAAGCCTATATAACAATTATATAATGTTATTATATATACTGCGGTACTATCTCGCTAGCGCAAAGCCTGCTTAGCGTATACGCGGAAAAGCTCGGTCGCTCGTACGGATATACTCGGTTGCTAGCTCGGCATATGTGCTATCCGTACGTAGCCTAGTTAATAGTAAACACTCTGCCCTATTCTAAAAAAGGCACAGTTTAGTTCTACTTTCTACTACGGCGATTAGTAGAGGGTGTTCTATACGTTGCTATATACCTATTTTCTTATATATAGACTCCTTAAGGGCTAGTATCTAGTATATATAATTTAAGCTATAGACTCTTTAATAACATTACTAACTAGGTATAATCTAATAGCCTATAACTGTTAGACTTCCGCTTCTCGAGCTCGGCGCGTACGAGAGCCCTTCGCTCGGCTACTTTACGTAGAGCGAAGGTACTAATATAGCTAACAACTTTAGCGTAGAATACTAGTAGATCGCTTAAGAATAGTATAGTAGGTCGACTAATCTCGGCTCTAACTATAAGCCTATAGCGGTTAACTTAGTACTAGAAGTAGGGTACTATCCTATTAATAAAGCTATAAATGTCGTTCTTATAGGTCGTTAACTATGCCTTAATACTAGCGTAACAACCTTCTACTAGCAAGGTTGTTATATTACTATAATACCGCGTCCTATTAATCTAGTATTTAATATAGTGCTATCGATAGACCTACTATATATTAGCTATATAGCTAGCTAGCGATTACTAGTCTTTATTGTCCGAGTAGTCGCGTATAGGCTCGCCTTTACTAGCGGCAATCTTGCCGTTCTCGAGGGCCTTCGAGTTAGTTATAAACGACTTAACCGACGGTAAGTTAATAGCCTTATTAAATAGGTCTATAAAGTCCTATGCGGCTACACTTAATAGCCTATGCCTTATAATTAGATCCGGCGGTCTAGTGCTAAGGAAGGCCTTCGAATTAGCCTCTACTACGCGTCTAATATACTAGCGGTAGAGCTATATATATAAATAAGTCTAGTCGCTTGCTAGCGCCTTTATTAGTGCCTTATTACGGTTATAGATTATAAGGCGAGGCTCTTTATAGGTGTGTTCTACTAACAACTCCTACGTATACTAAATAGCAATTAAATACTACTTAGTCGCTTATCTAAGTATAAAAACTAGTACTAGAGGGAAGGTTTAGTTAAACTAATTAAGTAAGGCAATTATAAGCAATAGTATACTATATTCGTTAGTTTTGTAGGTATAATCTATAACTATAATATCCGGATAATTCTTATAGATATTGATTATCTTAGGGTACGAGAAATATAGCTATTCTAGCCGTTACTTACTGCTTAGTCTAGTGCTAATGCCCTTCTGTACGAAGTAGTTCTATTATAGGAGGTCCTTAATCGTCTTATTAACTACTAACTTGCTAGCGAGTCGCAACTTCTTAGCCTTTTACTAGGCATTTAAGATGTCTCGTAAAGTAGTAGGTATAATAGGCGATTACTAGTCTCTACTACTAAAACGGAGCTTAATAGCGGCCTTAATCTATCGATTGCTAACGCCTATAGACCTTAACTATAATATAGCCTCGACAATCTCTATCGTACGAGCTCTTCGGCGGTAGTTAGCTAGTACTATCGGATAGACTACTAGATAGTTGTAGTTAGAGCTATTCTATAAGACAGACTAGTAGCTATCGTCCGGATTATGCTAATCCTTAGCAGCGAGGGTTATAGACTATAGGCAATCGTATAGCTTAGAGTAACCTTCTCGTGTCTTTGCTATTAGATTAAGCTGCCGCCGTGCCTCTCGTTTGTCTTTTATTGCTTTCCGCATTATAGGTATTAAATACCGCGCGTAGCGGCGTATTATCCGCTAGAGTACGTTGTGACGTTGTCCTTATTAAGCTTATAGCCTATCTTCTTCGTCTTAAAGCTCTTCTCTAAAGCGAAGGTTTCTACGTATTCCTCGGCGGCTATAATACTATTAAATATATAGTTTTCGGGGTTCTCGATAGTAGTAAACGAGACTGCTTAGTATTCTTCTATTTCCGACTTAGACTAGTTACTATATTCGTCGTTATTACTAAAGATATACGTAGGTTAAGAGGCAGTCTCGATTTCTAAGGGAGGAAGTTATTCTTACTAACTAACCCCGCTGCCGCCGACTATAATACTACTACTACTACTACTACTACTACTACTACTACTAACACTAGTTATAACACTCTTAGCACTAGCGCCGCCCTATATAGGACTAGCCGCCTTACCGACCGTACGAAGCGTAAAGCGTACGGTAGTATACCTAGTAGCGTACTATACTATTATCTTATCGAGAAATAGTAGTACTAGGTCCTTAGATACTATAAACTCCTTATCTAGCTCTTTATATAACTAGGGGTCGAGTCCGTCGTATCTAGCCTCTATTTTATACGTCGTAAGGCGGATATAATTATCCCTTGCCTACTACGCCGTATTAGACCTCTAATCTATAATAATATTATCTAAATACCGCTAATTTATACTATAAAGGTATTCCGTCGATATTAGGCTACGGCTACCGTATAGCAACTCTACCTATAGCTTTAAACCTCCTTTATCGCCTTCTTACGGCGGTAGAGCGAAGCCCTAGCGTAGGTCCCTTAACTAGCGCTTCTTATTATTAAAGAGCGAGGTATTAGTATATTCTTTATTAGCAGCAGCGGCGGCGGCGGCGGCGGCGGCGGCAGCGGCGGCAGTATTAGCCTATAACTACGTAGAAGGGCTCGATATAGTAGCGACAATAAGGTGCTAGCAATAATAAGATATTAGTAGTAATAAGGTATTAGCGATAGTAAGGTAAGGCGAGAATCCTATAGTAGAGAAGATAGAGGTAGAATTAGTAAGGTGTTACTAACTAATTTGCCTTAGGCTCCTCCGTTGCCGGAGGGCGGGTTTACATATAACTAGGGCAGGTTTATGAATAGTCACGCCCAGTGGACCATGGATCGTCTATTGACAACCCAATAAGATAGGCTTTCAATGTCGGCGGTTCGGGGGCCACCCAGGTAGGTCTAGGCAGTGCAGTGACGTTAGCGCGAGCTGCCCGCCGAAAGAAACATCGAATCGTTGATAATCTCGGCCTGCCGTACCAGCAACACCAAGACCTGATCTCTTCCACCTTGTGGTTGTTCTGTGAGCCACATCGCCCGCTCTCTCCACTCCCTCCATAAACATCTGGCCTCTCTCCTCCCTCCCTCCTACTGCAGCTGCACCCCCGGCGCATCCTCGAGAGGCGATGCTCCGATGAGCGTCGACGGCGGCATTGGACGAGAACGCGAGTGACTGGCTCCGGCCTGGAGCATAGACCGAGAGAGCCACTCCAGTGCGCTGCTGGGCGACTCGAATACTATGTTCGCGCGGTGCAAGGGCGCCATCTGGGACAGCGACGACTTCTCATCATGTTTCCAGCACGATTACCTGCAGACGCTGTTGCCGCTGATAGCCTGTGCCATCTCCGCACTGTTCCTTGCATATCACATCCTACGAAGCGCGAGTCGATCGAGAGCCGAGCACGATGGCTACAAACATATACCTAATGGAGTGCGGCACGATTCGCCTCTACACGATTCGCCCGACGGTAGCTTCACCGACAGCAGTAGCGACGATGAGATGCATCGCAACCAAGAGCTGGCTCTGGCCAAGACGAGAACGAATGCCTCGGTCTTGACAGTCGATCGACCGAAAGGCGAAGTATGGATACCACTTGTGGAAGAGATCACTGTACTGGCCGAGTTAGGCGTGCAAGTGGCGGCGTTGCTGGTGCGAGCCTGGGGACGAGACAGGACATCTGCCATTGCAGAAGTGGCGATTTGGGCATACATTGCACTTCTCGCCTCACTGCGACTACTGTTTTCGAGCACGTCGAAACTCTCATTCCCTCAGCTGTGGTATCACACCGCATTCCTGTATTGCTCTCAATGGCTTTTCACCGTCTTGCTGTTCCGCTCCGAAATCATACATCCTCAGTCGAGGATATCGGAAGCATTGATGAGTACACACTTCTCTCTCACGACTCTGCTGTCAATCATCGCTCTCTCCTCGAGAAAAGGCAACCACGCTGTGGAGCTAGAATACGAAGGCGAAATAGAACCATCCAAGGAGCCACTTGCCAGTGTCTTCTCGCTTGCCACTTTCGGCTGGGTCGATTCGATCGTGTGGAGAGGCTACAAAGCACCTCTGGAGATGAAGGATGTTTGGAACCTGAGGCCGAAGGATAAGGCGGCCGAGATTCTGGCCGACTATCGACAATTGAAGAAGACATCGATTCTGGCTTGGCATTTACTTCGTTACTTTAGACGCCCTCTACTTGCGCAGGCTGGATGGGCCGCGATCTCGGGCATTGTCACATTTGTGCCGACATTATTGCTGAAAGTCATCCTCCAATATGTTGAAGATCCTTCACAAACGCCAAAGAATGCTGCCTGGCTGTATGTCATCCTCCTATTTGTATCGGGTTGTGTCAACGCCTTATCGAGCGGTCAAGCACTCTGGATCGGGCGTAGGGTTTGTATTCGGTTGCGTGCCATCATCATTGGAGAAATTTACGCCAAAGCTTTGCGGAGACGTGCGGCTGCTGCACCAGACAAGATTCTTGGTCAAGGCGAAAAGAAGAAGGACGACGATGAGCCAAATCAAAGCGCACTCAAGAAGGCATTAGGCTTCGGCAGAAAGAAGAACAAGAAAACTATCGCCAACGGAGAACCCATCGCTAAAAAGCCATCACCTGGCGGCGAAGAGCAGGTCACTTCTGGTGCCATCATCAACCTGATGGCAGTCGACTCTTTCAAAGTGGCCGAGATCAGCGCTTATCTGCATTTTCTGTGGGCCGAGACCCCGGTTCAATTTATCCTGGCCATCGCGCTTCTGTATCTCTTCCTGGGAAATAGTAGTATTGTTGGCATTGGCATGATGGCTCTGCTTCTCCCGGTCAACATGTTCATCGCAAAGCAGTTCACTTCCGTACAAAAGAAGATCCTGGCTGCAACCGATGCCAGAATACACACTACAAACGAAGTCCTGACCAACGTCAGAATTATCAAGTACTTCGCATGGGAGCAGCGGTTCCTGGCAATAGTCGACGAGAAGCGGCAGGTAGAGCTTCGACACCTCAGAAATCGGTACATTGTTTGGGCCGCAGCAGCGACCATCTGGTCCGGTGCTCCCGTGGTCATCACCTTTCTAACTTTCATGGTATACACGCTTGTGGAGAAGAAAGACCTTATTCCGTCCGTGGCCTTCACGGCGCTTTCGCTGTTTAGTCTTCTGCGAATTCCGCTTGACCAACTGGCAGACATGGTTGCACATGTACAGGAGTCGAAGGTGTCCGTAGACCGTGTTGAGGAATATCTCAACGAGCCCGAGACAGACAAATATCAACAGCTACAGAACAACGAGTACGATGAAGATGGCGAGCCTCTTATCGGATTCAAGCAAGGTACCTTCAGCTGGGGCGGCAGAGATGTTGAAGACTTCAAGATGATTAATCTCGACCTGAATTTCAAGGTTGGACAGCTGAACGTCGTCATCGGCCCAACCGGCAGCGGCAAGACATCACTTCTCATGGCTCTCCTTGGTGAAATGACACTTTTGAGCGGATCGGTGTATCTACCTGGTGGGCGAAGCAGGGAAGAAGTTAAGCGGGATCCCGAAACTGGACTTACTGAGAGCGTCGCATACTGCGCGCAGCAGGCCTGGCTGATGAATGGCACTATCAAGGAGAACATCGTGTTTGCAAGCAAATTCGACGCGCGGCGGTACAAGAATGTCATCGTCGCTTGCTCTCTTCAACGCGACCTTGAAATCTTGGATGGGGGCGACCAAACACTGGTCGGCGAGAAAGGCGTCACGCTCTCCGGTGGGCAGAAACAACGAATCAGTCTTGCCAGAGCACTTTACTGTGACGCACGTCACGTCATTCTCGATGATGTTCTGAGCGCGGTCGATTCGCATACGGCCAAGTGGATCTTCGAGAAGGCACTCACGGGGCCGCTTATGTACAACCGTACGTGCATTCTGGTCACGCACAATGCAGTCCTCTGCTTGCCTCAAGCCGACTTTGCTGTGGTGCTTGAAAACGGCAAAACTGTGGCACAAGGCACTGCTCACGATGTGATTCATTCTGGGACTCTTGCAGAAGACCCATCGAAGTTTGATATGAGGCCTCGTTCTGCACCTGCTTCTAAACTGCCATCGCGGGTTCCGTCCGATGTTGGAATCGATGCTGAGGAGATTGCTACGCCTCCAACTGCCAACGGACATGCTCGAGAGCATCGTCCAAGGCGTGATACAGAGGCCAGCACACTTACCGGCGATCCTCTGACTCATGTAATTTCAAAGGACATCCCAGGTATGAACAAGCCAGCTGAAGACATTTTCAACGAAAAGAAAGCTACGGGAGCTGTCAAGCTCAGTATCATTTCTTCTTACCTCGGACAGATGGGAGGCTGGATTTACTGGATTGTCGCAGCCTTGTCTTTTGGTCTTCAGCAGCTTTCGCAAGTCTCTACCACTGTCTGGATCCAACAGTGGTCAAACTCATATACCAGGCATGACTACCTTGCTAGCGGTTTATCACGCAACCACACATTTGCTGTCGCACACGTTCGAGGTGGCTCCTCGAATTGCCTCCGCAGCGGATCTTGTATCTGGAACATGCCAGTCTTGTCAGATGCTGTCCAGGATGTCAAAACAATGAGGATCACGAACGACGATGTTGATGTTGGCTACTATCTCGGCGTTTATGCTGTTCTTGGTCTGGTGTACATGGGGATTACTCTGCTTCGAGAGGCTGTCCTGTTCGGCGGGTCTCTGACCGCCTCAAGGAGAATTCACAGGCAATTGATGGAGCGGGTCACTCATGCCAAGTTCCGCTTCTTCGACTCCACTCCCTTGGGCCAGATCATGAACCGCTTCTCCAAGGATGTCGAGGCTGTTGATCAGGAGATTGCCCCAGTTGCCGTGGGGGTCGTGCACTGTATGTTCTCGATCCTCACAATTGTGGTCTTGATCTCTGTGATTACTCCTGGATTCCTGATTGCTGGCGTCTTCATCACAATTCTTTACTTCCTCATTGGCCGACTGTACATCGCCTCTTCTCGAGATTTGAAGCGGCTTGAGTCTGTCCAGCGGAGCCCACTGTACCAGCAGTTCGGAGAAACCCTATCGGGCATGACCACGATCCGCGCCTACGGTGACGAGCGACGCTTCATTCGCGAAAATCTACACCGCGTCAACACTCACTCGCGGCCGTTCATCTATCTATGGGCGGCGAACAGGTGGTTGGCACTGCGTGTCGATGTCGTTGGCGCTCTCGTGTCCTTCTTCACTGGTGTCTTTGTTATCTTGAGTGTGGGCAGAGTCGATGCAGGCGCTGCTGGACTGGCAATGACGTATGCTGTCACATTCACAGAGAATGTTCTGTGGTTCGTGAGACTCTATGCGAGCAACGAGCAGAACATGAATGCCGTAGAGCGCGTCAAAGAATACCTTGACGTGGACCAAGAGGCAGCGCCAATCATACCCGAGAACCGCCCCGAAGCTAACTGGCCAAGTAAAGGTTCTGTGGAGTTCATTGGCTATGGCACAAGGTACAGAAGTGATTTCGACTTCGTCCTGAAGCACATCACATTCAAGATCCTGCCAGGCGAGAAGGTCGGTGTCGTGGGAAGAACAGGCGCGGGCAAAAGTTCTCTGGCCTTGGCCCTTTTCCGAGCGCTCGAAGCTGAACAGGGCAAGATCTTGATCGACGATGTTGATATCGGTCTTATTGGTCTCCAAGATCTTCGCGAGAATATTGTCATGGTACCTCAAGATCCAACGCTGTTCACCGGAACAGTCCGAAGCAATCTCGACCCATTTGGACTCTTCACTGACGAGGAGATTTTCACTGTGCTGCGAGGCGTACAATTGATCGGTGCACCATCAGCGTCCACATCACAACCCGCATCGCGACCTGAGACCCCAGTCGGCACGTCACGCAAGTCAACACCGAACTCCTCGCCGAACAAGCAGGCACTCACAAAGGTCACGGAAACGCCGCCAAGTCCAGCTACACCAACCAGCGCATCGGCGCTTGAGAACAAGAACATTTTCAAGAATCTCAATACACCTGTCGCAGAACACGGCTCGAACCTCTCCCAAGGCCAGCGACAACTCCTCTGTTTAGCTCGCGCCATGCTCAAAAACCCTAAGGTCCTCCTCATGGACGAAGCTACAGCTTCAATCGACTACGCCACCGACTCTAAAATCCAAGACACAATCCGCGGGATCCAGAACACCACCATCACCATCGCCCACCGGCTTCAGACGATCATCGACTACGACAAAGTCCTGGTGCTCGACAAGGGGGAAGTCATGGAGTATGGCGATCCTTACGACCTCATCACCAAAGAAGGCGGCATTTTCCGAGGCATGTGTGAAATGACGGGAGACTTTGAAGTCTTAGAGAAAGATGCGAAGAGCGCACATGATGGGAGGAAACTTGTTGACGATGAGTAGATGATGAAGAGGAAGGCGGCCCCAGCATGCATATCCTGCATTTTTCCCCCTACTCTGCGTTGCATTGCAAGGCGTTCCTGCACGTTCTACATCATCCTTGCTTCAATATTTCGGATCGCTGCTGTAAAACAGCTCTCGGGCGGAATGCAACAGGCAACTTATGTATACATGGGCGTTTTTATTCACGGGCGGCGAGCGTTGCTGTTGATTGATACCTTTTTACTGCTTCCGGGTGAGGGAATAGTGGTTTTTCGTCGGTTGTACATTTGTGTAGATAGAGGGCATAAAGAATGTAATCCATGAGGATTTCCCAGGCTTCATTCTATGCATTACGATCGAGAACTGCTTCGAGATGTTCTAATAACGACGTGCTAGCGTATTGCCCCGCTGGCATCTATCTATTCGCGAAGCCACTTGTCCTTCGACTTCATGTCTGGGCCTTGAGATGGATGAATTTCCTCACGCCTTTCGAGCTCCTTAAGCTCTTCCCAGTGCGCCTCTATCCATGCTCTCACAGCCTCAACATCTTTCAGAGAGTCCGCACTGTCCAGCCAGCGCCGCAGTTCTGATTCTTGATCGGAGTGCGCGACCTCTGCGATGTATGGCTTTTCGTCTGCACCGAACCTGACACGTCTTCGGAATGCTCGCACCACTTCTGCTAGTTTCCTTTCTTTCTTGCCACTGACTTCGGCGACGATGGGTTTGATCAGCTGTTCGGCCTTCTGACTTCGTAGCCAGCCCACGAGGGTGTTGTGTTGGATCTCGTATGCATCGCTCTTGTCGAAGAATTGGAGCGCTTCTTCTGCATATTTCTCGCGCAGTTTCTTCATTGCGGGTGATGACCATGGAACCGCATCTTCTGCCGTTGTATTTGTGCTGTCGTGGTGAGTGTCGAGGTTCAAATAGGCTGGAAGGAATTCGTCGAAGAAGTTGCCTATCATCGGTCGCTTTCGGTCTTTTTGACGCTGTTTGGAGGTGTTTTTGCGCTTCGACTGGATGTGGAAGTCAGCGGTCACGAGGCGAGACTCGGCAAGCCACGTATAGAAGGCCTGAATAGAGAGGTCAGCAGGAATTCAATGGCGGTGGCGCCGATGTCACAGCTGCCGTCTCACCAAACACATTTAGAGCGGCTTGAGATACCTACATCTATCGTCGCAAAGCCAGCCTCATATTTTTCAGGCGACACTCCCAAGAACCTCATCACCTCCTCTGGCTCGTTCGACAAGAGGAGTAGACATTCTTCCTTGCTTACTCTGATACCCTGCATCTGCTTCGCTTCGTCAAGCTCCTCAAAGCGTAGGAATAGACCTCTATCGCTCACCGTGAAGCCGATGTTGTGCATGATTGCACCAAGCAGGCCAGCGAGGTCGCCATAGGATGCAAAGAAGGAATACCACTTGAACATCGAAGGATGCACGAGCTCAATATCGATCTGAGCATAGTTCTTGTCGGTTGAAGGCTTCCCCTTGCGGCCTGGCCCTCCTGCAGCTTTGTAGGTAACAGGTGGATGGCAACTCTTTGAGCCGTCTTGAGGCACAGCAATCGAGCAGCGACCAGGTCCGCCTGCATATTGGTTAGCGGTGGCTCGAGAAATGGCCACTCGCCTTTCGAGTGCCCACACACAAGACAAGTGTCTGCGACGTGACGAGCGGAGAATGGAATCACTCACCATCAATGACGCCTGCAGCTCCGAGAAAGGTGGCGAGATTTTTCAGATCTAAACTGCGATCTGTGCAAACCATGAAATCGACATCTCCGTAATCAGACTTCTCGGGCGCTTCTTTGAGCGCGACTACGTGGCACTCGGGGAAGTAGCTCTGCAGGGCAGCAGTGTATTGCGTCTTTCTCGCCGCATAAACGTCCGGAGTCATTCGAGGGGTGTGCAGTGTTGGATGGCCTTCGGCAGAGGCGCTGAGAAACGCGCTGCCGCCCATGCTGGGCCGACTGGAGAGGCGTTGAGGTGTATTGTATGTAAGTGTATAGAACTCAGAGCAATCAAAGTCGAAGCTGCAGAAAAGGCGCCCTCCCTACCTGTGACTCTTGCTGAGTGGCTTGCGCATGGACAGGAAGCAATGCGGTCACATGCTTCACATCAGCCATTTCATGTGCCAGGACTGTGCGCCTTGGGAAATGTGCTTGAACATGAGAAGCGATGGAGATGATGATGAGGTCGCGCAAGGAAGATGTCTGGGACGCGGCTGAACTTCGGATGCGATCAGAGTTGGTCGCCAAGGAAGCCAAATATTCTATCGTCTTCGGACGCGTGGTTGCACCGCCGACAGCCGACAGCACGACGACATGCTTCGCTGCACCCGCATCACGCATTCATAGCTATGAAATTCGCCAAGGTATGTGATTCTGTGAATGGCGCGGCACAAGGACTAACATGTCGGCCAGGAATTGGACGAACAGGCGATTCCGGAGTGGAAGGTATGGCCCAGCCCAGCCCAGCCCAGCCCAGCGCAACATGGCGAACATGGATGGCCACGGCTGATTTTCCAGTCCGGATATTTTGATTACAAGCAAGCAAAGAAGAAAGTCCGTCATCCTCCCGTTCCTTGCTGTCGTGCCAGCTTTCTGATGCGAATCAGCTCAAAGCTGTTGCAAAAGCCATCAGAAGCCTTCCACCTTCTGCTACATCCAGGACTACACCCGGCAATTCTCTCGTAGATGCCCCGGTCGCCACACTCTTGCGCCGTAAAAAGCCTTCTCTTGCATCCGGACTCGCTCAACACCCGCCGCTCTCGCATGTACGCTCGAAAAGTGACTCGCACAGCGGCGTGAACCCACGCAGTACCATCGATTTCGCCCACGGAGCCGTGGATGAGCGCAGTCCCTTGAACACCCGACACCAAGCGCATGATGGACGGCCCGGCGCAAACCAGCGCATGACAAGCTACGGCAGCATCATCGGGAGTCCGCCTAGTGATGCAGACCGCAAGAGGAAACGCCAGGATGCGGCTTCGTTAGAATTACCTGGTCCTGCGCTTGCAGTAGAAGACGCTGCCGATCATTACCCACCAGTAAGCCCAAGAACGTCTCCAGTGATTCCAGCCAAACCGGGACAGGCTGCGCCGCCTGCTGGAGAACTGTCAACATCATTATCTTCAGAGTCATACACCCCTCATCCCCCGGCTACACAAATGGGCCACGTCGGCAATGCATATGCGATAAGACCAGCAATAGACCAGCCTCAAACTCCTGGCGGAGCTTCTTCACGTCTTCGAGATCTGTTCCCTCGACGGACGAATTCCAACCCTGACAGCCGACCATTCATGAGGCGGATGTTCTCAGTGACTGGCAATACCACTCCTAAGAAGGCACGCGCTGATCGCGATGTATCGCTGGAAGCATACAAAGAGCTCGACTTTAGGCAGGCCGAGTTCTTTCTCTTCCTGGATCGTGAGCTGGCAAAAATTGAAACCTTCTACAGGACGAAAGAAAATGAGGCTAAGGAACGACTCGAGGCGCTGCGAGAACAACTCCATATCATGCGTGAATATCGTCTGGCTGAGATTCAGGCCGAAGAGGAGAGGCATAGACACTCTCATGAAGATTCAAATGGCCCTGCAAACACTCACCAAATCAACGGGCAGAACGGCAAGGTGAGCTCAGAAGCTGAAAGATTAGCACTGCCATCAGCCTTGAGGCGTCCAATCCACAAGTCCGTCGACGAGACTGCCAAGGTCATTGATAGGCTTCGACCCAACCGCGTTGGAAAGACCTCTATTGCTCGGGAGAATCTTGGAAGTCCCAACCTGCCTGCTTCTCATTGGGTACCTGACAACCAGCAGCGCGATTATGCGAGGAAACGTGCCAAAGAGGTGCCATACAGGACTGCCAAAAGAAAAATGAAGTCTGCTCTTGCCGAGTTCTACCGCCTGCTGGAGCTGCTGAAATCATACGCGTTGGTGAACCGCACCGCATTCCGAAAGATCAATAAAAAGTACGACAAAACTGTAGATGCACACCCTAAGCTGCAGTATACCTTAGAGAAGGTCAACCTTTCGCATTTCGTTGCATCTGAAGAGGTCGAGCACCTCATGGCGACCGTGGAAGACCTCTATGCTCGGTACTTTGAGAAGGGCAACAGAAAGGTGGCAGTCAGCAAGCTCCGGACCAAAACTGCCAAAGCTGGCGATTTCACCGGACCAGTCGCACGTACATGCGCTTTACTTGCAGCAGGCTCTGTCTTGGGTGTACAAGGACTTGTCAAAGGAGCCGAACTGCTTTTCACAGCACCAGAACCAAAACATGTCCATGTGGCGTACTTGCTTCAGCTCTACGCCGGGTACTTTATGATGGTCTTATTGGCATTCCTATTCGTCGGATGTGCCGGATTCTTCACCGAGTTCAAAGTCAACTACCAATTCATTTTTGAGCTCGACAGCAGGCAAGCACTCAACTGGCTACAGATGTCGGAGATCCCGGCCTGGCTCTATTTCCTCCTTGGCGTCACTATATGGCTCAATTTCGACATTCAAGCGGGTGGAGATACCATGTTTCTATATTGTGAGTTCACATTTCGATTCATCGGAAAATGTAGTGCTAATTCGTATGGTATCAGGGATCGTGGTACTGATCGGTCTCGCTGTCGTTGCTCTCTTCCTTCCATTTCCGATCCTGTATCACAACGCCAGAAAGTGGTTTCTGTACACTCTGGTGAGATTGTTTATCTTCAAGCTTGTGAGCTGTGCTTACATTGATGTAGTGGAGACTAGTATGCTCAGGACTGTACGGTGTCGAGTTCAGAGACTTCTTCATGGGCGACATGTTCTGCTCACTCACGTATTCTATCGGAAACATTGAGCTTTTCTCCTGCTTGTTCGCTAGGAATTGGAATACGCCTTCTGTGTGTAATTCATCGAATAGCCGGCTGCTTGGATTCTTGACGACTTTGCCCGGTATCTGGCGTGCTTTTCAATGTATCCGACGTTATCGAGACACGCGCCAGGTCTTTCCTCATCTGGTCAACTGCGCGAAATATGGTGCCACCATACTACAGTATATGACATTGTCGCTGTATCGGCTCGACCAGAACAACAAGATGAGGGCTCTATTCATCAGTATGGCGACAGTGAATGGCATCTATTGCAGCATTTGGGATATCTTCATGGATTGGAGTAAGTCTGCTACTCCCATCATACCACGGGCGTCAACTAACATCCAACAGGCCTGGGCGACCTCTACGCACCAAAGAAGTTCCTGCGACCGACTCTTGCCTACCGTAAGAAGGCATGGATCTACTATGCTGCCATGGTGATCGATCCCATTCTTCGATTCAACTGGATTTTCTACGCAATATACACATCTGACGTCCAGCACTCGTCGATCGTGTCGTTTCTAGTCGGATTCACAGAAGTTTTGCGAAGAGGCATGTGGACGGTATTCCGTGTTGAGAACGAGCACTGCACAAACATCGAGAGGCAGAAGGCTAGTAGGGACATACCTCTTCCGTACAAGATTATGGAGCAAGACTCGACTAGTCGTCTGATCACCACACCAACATCAGAGAACGAGGAGGACACGGACAGGACGGTCAGGCGTGACCACGCAACGGCGCCGTTCTCACCGGTGGTAGTACCGACCGCACTGGAAGAGGCGGAAGCTGGACCTGACCCATATGCCAACAAAGACTTTGGTCGAAGCAAGAAGAAGGCCAACCGGGGACGCTCTCCAACTTTGGCCGAACGGCAAGCACAGCTCGATGGGCAGAGCGAATCGAAGCCCAAGGCGACGGCTCCAAAATCATTACGAGACGTCTTCAGATCTGGAACGTCTTCCGCCCGCGACGGCTCAGCACTTGAGCGTCAGCAATCATCCAACAGTGGCACTTTGCGATTCAGAAGAACAGGCGGGGGTAGCAGCGAACAGCAGATGGCCGGCTCACCCGTCACTCACGCACTGCACAGAGTTGGCACGACAATTCGTGCGGCTCACGCCTTCGACTACGAAAGGAAAAAGAAGCCAGAAGAGATGGGGACTCAGCCTGATAGCGACGACGACGACGATGACGAGGAAAGCGATCGCGAGTCATGAGAAGAACAGAAGTGAATTTGATAACCTTTGCAGTGGAGTCTTGGCATTGCAGTTTAGCGACAGGACAGTATCGACACTGAGACGACTATGTACACAGATGAAAGCACTCTCAATAACCAGTTCCAGTACAAAAACAAAACAATTCTCGTCGACATCATCGTACATGTCACTCATCAAATTCTCGGCGGATCTTCTTCCTCAACCGCATCCCTCGTCCTATCAATCTCCCGCATCTCACCCTGATGCTGATCAACATTCTCAACCAACCGTATACTCGGCGTCCAACTCTGTCTCTGTATCGGTTCACTCCCCATCAACTCCGCCACCTCCGGCTGCTCCACCATCCCCCTTTCCTTCTCCAACAACTCCAACCTCTTCTTCTCCTCCAAACCCTCCCCACTGGGACTCTCCAATTCACTCTGAATCGTATCCCCCGCCATCTCACTCCTCGTCCCCGTCCCTTCATCCCCTTGCATCTCGAAAATCTTCTTCGCGTTCGCATCCATTTCCATGCCGGGCAGGTTGCCTTCTTTTTCGAAGACTTCGTTGCCCTTGTCGAGTTCAGCCGCTGGACCGTCGCCTCCGAGTTCGGTGGGACCTGTGCCGGAAGAGGAGAGAGAGGCGGCTTTGCGGGCTGCGGCTGCGGTGAGGCGTTTGTGGCGGTAGTACAGGAAGGCGGCGATGATGACGGCTAGGGCTCCGACTGCGGATCCGGCTGCTATTCCGCCTATTGCGCCGGGGGAGAGGCCTGAGGAGGATTCGGAGGGGTGAAGGGGTGGAGGTTTGCGGGAGCCTTCGCTGAAGTTGGTGGCGCGCATGCAGGTTAGTTGGGCGAAGGGTTCGATGTAGATTTGTCGGCGTTGGTTGGCGAGGGACATGTAGACCTGGTAAGATGAGTGAGTTAGTCAGTGCGAGGGTTTCAGAAGGGGAACGAGGAAACGAACTTACCGTCAACATGGGAAATACACCATGAGCGTACGCGTCGTAGTTATCAGTATTGAATCCTCCCTTTCTCTCTAGACCGAGTTTCATGTCCAGGCCCCACCAGGCATGCCAGCTACCTGGATATCGCTCGGAGTCTTTCATCATGGCAGTCGTGGGATCGTCGGGACTACCAGTAATCTCAAGGTTCGTGGAAGTTGCTTGAGATTCGTTGGCATAGATGGGACAACTGTTGTACTGGATATCACTACAACATGCCACGTCGCGGGAAGTCTTGTTGTAGTCGCTCATCTGCCATGTGGCGACCTCGAAGTCTCGCTCGTCGAAGTACTTCTTACATGTCTTGGGCAAATTGTTCAGGATGGTGGTGCCGATTGCGCTGCAGACTTTTGGTAGGGCTCCTTCCGTCAGGTTGGAGGCGGGTGAGGCTTCGCCGACTTGTGCTATGGCTGTTCGTCGAGCAAGTTTCTTTAGGTCTTTGATACAGTCGTCGTCGAGGGTTTTGTTGCAAGAGCCATCGTCGTTTTTGATATAGGCGTTCCAGGTTGCAAGCGATGTCAGATTTCTGAGTCGGAATGCGCAGACATCGTAGCCCCTGTATGCGATCTTGGTCAACGCTCAATACGTTCACGCGGATAGCAGATTACAAATCACGTACATGCCGAAGTCGTCTGAATAATTAGCACCGCCCGTGTTGTACCACCATACAGCTTGCAATGTCGAGGCATTGTGGTAGACGGTGTAAGCCCACGAGACTGGCGCCGGCCGTGAGGTGATCGTTCTCAAGTCCGGTGCATACGTGTATACGCTCGACTGAAATGTGGATGTCAGCAATTGGCAGTTTCATCGCAGGAGTGTCCGGTTGTCATACCGCATTCGCTTTATCGAACGTGTCGTCGCACAAACTGTTGTAGTCTCTCCAATCCTGTGCTGCAACGAAGCGGAGGTATGCAACGCATAATGCCAATCTTGAAGTAAGCATTGTCGTTCAAGCATGAGTCGAGTGTGGTGAGCAGAAGCGGCCGGTGTCTCAACAGCGCATATCGCCGAGCATTTCGTCTGCTCGCGCGATGGTGGAGTATGATGCGAGGCGCCAGATGCGACGAGACGGCCAAGGCCCAAGGGAGCACCTTTGAGTTGCAACACGAACCCGGGGCGGACAGGATTCATGCTTTGGCAAAGTGTATGGATGCTCGACCAGGTTGTTTGCAGACTGTGGCAGATGCGCAAGGGGCACGTCTGGGGGCATTATTATTGCCCGGACACGCGCAGAGTTCTCTGGTCTGGGCCGTCAGCTTATTCTCGTCATCAACGGCAGACTTTCACATGTCGACAGTGAGGTCGTGACTAGTCGCCTTCGTTGTTGGTCTGCTTTCGGCATCAGTCCGGCATGAAGTTGTCGAAGATGGTAAAGTTTGCGATATGCACGGCTGCAGTGGAGTCACACGCCGCTCGGGAGCGGAGAGTCAAGGATCTGTTATTCTATGAGGCACTCACGATTTTTGAACTTGAAGCTTTCGAGCCCATGCGAACCCAAAGAGAGCTTGGACATTTCCACACGCGAACACATGGCCATGGCCTGTTCAATTTAGCCGGGCCCAGGCGTGAACTGCCGTGCGAGAGCGAGAGCGAGACGAGACAAGGACTTGGCGCAGGCCCCCCAAATATTCTAAGCTCGGGATGCATCAGTCTGGAATCTCATGCAACCATCACTGATCTATAATTATCAAGACTTGATCACTGCCTCGAATGGCGCAGAAGAAATCGAGAAGGGCCGGCAAAAGGCGCAGACCATCGCGCAAGGACCAGATACTGTACCGTGCATCCCATGTGACTTTCTCCCCTTGCCATGACAACTGAGATTTGACCACGTATCCTAGTGATGAGACTTGACCACACCATGTCCAAGTGATGGCCATGCTGCCAGACGTCTGGAAAGAAAGGCGTGGAAAGAAATTCTCGAAGGAAATTGATTTCTTTCGACGCCTTCCCTTCGACGCCTCATCCCTATCCGCTACTGTGCTTTGGCGCTGCGGTCTTCTTCATCTGCTAGTTCATCCCTTGGCTACTGATAAATACAATAGAGATTGTTGAACCATTTGAGAGATCCTTCGACTATGGTACCGCCCGCGTGTGGAAGCGCTTTCGGGCACTGGCTTTCACGTCCATGTTATATTCCAGTCGAAAGAGAAGGTCGGACGCCGCAAACAGAGCCAAGAAGTCGTCTGCTTCGTCTTTCACAAGAGCTTCAGGACAAGATGTGGGAATATGTCGTCGCGGTCGAGAACGTCCATCTCGTCTGAACGCACAGCGGCCCATGGGCTTTAGGCCCGCCGAATATTTCTGGCGTAAACCTAATGACGTCTTTCGCATATCTGAACGAAGATAGAGCACTCCCAGTGCGGCGTGCCTGCAGGCTAACCAAGATTGGCTTCGAAGGGCGGCGCTCGTGGCGTAACACATTCAGCAATTCTGCTCCCTATCCTAGTCTTCTCGTGCGGCCAGCATGTCCCAAGGATGTTGGTGCATAGCGATCTAACGCGCTGGGTCAATTTGTTCGCCTCAGGACCTCTATGCGTACCTCGAGCTTCATTCTCTGGTTCAAGAAGACTCGTCCATCCCTCGAGAGCACGCATGTTGCGATGAAAGTGTTGCTTCGAGTTATATCTTGGGTATGCTTGAAGAACACGGCTCAAACATGGTTAATATTGACTCATTTCTGTACTGCCTCGCCATCTTCCTTCAAGCACGATTGCAGGGTCGATGGGCAATGCGGCGAGAGACTTCGTGCAGCGATCGAGGCTTCGGACTGTCTCGATCACATTTCGCGCACAAGATTCGGCACCGCTGCATCAGTGACGCAAGGCTTCAGCCAGCAATTAGACTGAGCAGCGTTGTGGTCATGAAGTAGGTATCGCTCAGGACGCTTCGGGTTTCGGTTTCTTCCTGATCATGCCGCTGCTCAAAACATTGACTGCAGGCTGCTCATTCGCTCCTGCTTCAACGTCGCTTGCTTTCATATTCTCTGGCCCAGTCTCATCGACCTTTCTCTTTTTCTTCTTCACTAAACCACCCAAGTCGTTGATTGGCGCCGCGCCGTTGAGGGTAGCGGCAGCGGCAGATGTTTCTGAGACTACGCTTCCGATTACTTCCACGGCAAAGTCCTCTGTCAAGCCTGCTATGCCCTGAATCTGTGCAGTCCACTTTCTGGTTGACTGAGATGCAATATCGAGGCTCGAGAAGTCCAGCTGGAGAAGCACTGACATGGCTTTGTCGTAACCATCTTTCGTGATTGCAATGCCGTCGCCTGGTTGCGCGTCGATCTGTGAAAGCATCTCTGACAGATTCGATGTTGTAGATTTGACCTTTGGAAGACGTGGAATGATTGGACCTGTCAGTCTGGTTCTCTTCTTCTTTTTTGGACTTCCATTGGCTTGGTTGGTGTCCTCCTGCGCTCCTGTATCACTGCTCAGAACAGGCACAGAAGACAACGAGTCTTGACTGTCAATGTTCGCAAGTTCGATGCTGGCAGCTTCTGAGCTCGCGTCATCCTGCTTCTTATGCGAGATGACGAGCCACAGGAAGCCGACCACTCTTCCAGACGAGCATTCTTGGCGAAACTCCATCTGCTCCCAGAACTGATCAAGGCCCGTCACCGACTTCCATGTTCCGCTCTTACGCTTTGATGGACTGATAGTGACCTCTGCGTCCTGGGAAATGCCTATCTCCTCGTCGAGGTCGGAAATAAATCTGGCTTTTGGGTCATCAGGAAAGCGAGGCAAAAGACATCTTGGTGGAGCATGCTCTGGTACACCACGAGTGCGAGCCAGTTCTAGAAGAGGATTTCCTGGAAGCCATCGCGGCTTCTCTCCAGTGTTTGACCCAGATGGCGTAAATTGTCTCAGCTCGCTCTTTTCGTATCCTGGGACTGTGATGTATGCTTGATGCTGTACTACCGGGTCACCGTTTCCGGTAGGGATGATGGGATCGAGCACACGTGCCCACCATTTAATCAGTTGTCGATCATCCAGTACGTGTTTGCCATTGTCATCCGATGAGCCTGGAAAGAGATACTGGGCCTGGGCTCTTGCGAACAGCGAAACAACAATCTTGCGTGCAGGATGCTTCTGAAGTTCTTTCGAAGCCAGCCATTTCAGAAAAGCGGTGACGGTCGTCTTGATAGGTGATGGCTTGATGCGAGGGATGTATGATGTAGAGTCGACTTTGCTGACGAAGAGGGTTGTGAGAGATGTCGTCGAGTAGAGCAGTACCTCGATTGCGAAGCTGATTACGTCTCCATTGCCTCCTTGAGGCAGAGATGAGGCATCGACACTGACGGTCAAGAAATGGCTGGCCAGGCGCGTTTTCTCTGCCTCTTTCCCAGGCAAAGCAGAGAACAACGGCTCACATGGCTTTGGAGGCGTATAGACATAACGCGTCTTGCACTTGAATGTGGAGGGCAATGCCTCGGTGAGAGTATCTTTGAGAGATTTCGGCGACGCGTTAGACGGCCGGTCTCCATTTGTTGACGCCATAGAACTGTGGATAGTCGCACTTGAACCGTCTGTGATGTTCGCACTCTTGTGCCAAGGCAACAACAGGCTTTCACGATATCCAATCAGCCATGGTGATTCAGAAGTGGATGTGTTAGAAAAAAAAAACAGTGAGGACATTCGTCTTCAGAAAGGATGGAGGTCGCGTGTGGAAGTAGAACAGCGCGTTCTTTCTGCCTCAGGCTCGCAGCTTCCAATCATGCCCGTCTTCGCCGCAAAGTCGACCATAGTCTCATCGACTACACCTTCCTTACTATAACCATAAACACCCAAAATGAAGCCAAACCGCCCATCATTCGTCTGCGCAAGTTGCGCTCGCGCTCTGCGAAATGCCACAAAATCAGAAACCAACTTCACCTCCTCTCGTGCAGCCTCAACCGTCACACGAATAAATCCCATTCGCACATCCTCCCCCGAGTCGCAATCCCAACTCCCAAGATGGAAACAAACACCTGCCGCCCTGAAAATGCCAATAAGACTACGACCACAGCCGAAACAGCCAGTCTGGAGCGTAAACACCGACGACGAGAAATTGAATCAAGCCTACGACAACTTCTGTGGACGCGTGGGAGGAAATAAAAGAGGAAGGGATCTATTGTCTGATGAAGTAAAGGTAAGAAAACAACACCACCCATCCTCCCAAGCCTCAACCTCGTTACCCCTCGCTAATAATTCCTCGTGATTCAGTGGACAGCAATAACCCACAAATCCCACTCGCACGGAAACCAAGGCTTCAACGACCGTCTCGCCTACCTGGGCAAGCGCATATTGGACCTCCAAACCTCTATAGCCCTCTTATCCGCTCCATCCCCCCAAAATCCCTCTTACCCCAAATCCGAAGTCTTCGCCCACCCGGCCCTCACAGGGTTAGAAAACGTCACGCAAGCCACAAAACTCCGAATAGTAAACTCTCGTCGGCTTTCCACGCTCGCCATGCAATATGGTTTGGATAAGGTGATACGATGGAAGCCGAGACGTTCTGATGATTTGAAGGCCAGTGGTCAGGAGAGCGTGCTTGCGCATACGGTTTTTTCCATTGTGGGGGCGCTGGCCATGCAGCAGGGTGGTGAGGTTGCGGCGAGGGCGGCGAGGGAGAGGGTTTTGCAGCCTCTGGGGTTGAGATGATTTAGTAAGAGCTGAGAAGATGGAATGCTGGAATCGTGGATGAGATGAGATTGGGGAGGTTTTGATTCGGGTTGTGGAAGGGAGAGATGCCTAGAGATATGTGAGAGAGGCCAATGTATGAGATGGTAGCCAGGGTTTGTCTCGTCGTACAGGGAGCGCTGCTTCTTCTTAGTCTGATAAGAACGAGAAGAGTCGATTGAGCGAGGGAGGGAGCACACGTGGCTCAGCATCATGTGAGCGAGTCAATGTAATTCATACAGATTTGTACAGCAAACTTGCGGCGACACCAGCCGGGTTCATTCATATGCACCAGCCAGTCATCCATATGCACCAGCCAGTCCGGGTATCTTCGAGTTCATGTACCATCATCAAAGCCATTTCAAGCGCCATGCCTTTCCCCCCCTTAATCCTCCGCCAAAGCCCCCAAAATCAAACTCTGAATCACAAACTCATCATTGACAAGTTTGACCTTTCCATCAGTAGCAAACATCTTGCCACTACCTTCATCGTCAGACCTCTTCCTCTTCTTGCCAGCAGCAGTAGCACTCTTCCCACTGCCAAAGATCTCACCTTTGGCATCTTCGAAAATACTCCCATCAGCATAAATCCATTTCCAAACACCTTCGTTTTCAGCCACAAGTTTCTTCGCAACACCGAAATCCGCCACTCGCTTGACCTGGCCTGCACCCAACGCGAGCGTAAGGAATGCGAAAGTCTTGCGTTTCTCTTCGTTGCCGCCGCCTTTGCGTGGGGCGACAATGAGGAGACCTTCGCCGTTGAGGAGCTTGGCGCGGGAGGAGATTGTGATTGCAAGTTGGGCAGTCGAGGAGTCGTATGGTGTAAGAGTTCGTGAGCGAATCGAGCCCCCGAGGAAGATGCTCTCGCCGGCGGGGAGGAGGTATCTGTCCCAGGGTATCGCGGTGACTTCGCCGCTGCTCAGACTGCGGTTTTTGTTTGCGTCCAAGCAGTGGGTGATCCATCGTCCCGAGATCGTGGGCAGACCGAGTGCGAGGGCTTGGATGTATTTGGCTCTTCTGCTGTGTTTATCGGAAATGCATGCTGCGAAGCGGATGTTCTTGTATTTGTCCTGAAGCTGGAGTCGGGAGGTCGCATTTCCCTCGTTGGCCTGCTTTCGCGGTGACTTCTTGGATGGAGGCGTGGCTGCGGCCCCATCGAGACTTGGGAGCTCGAAAAGTTCTTCGAAGCCAACATCTAGCACGGCACCGCCATGGCCTTTGATCGCTTGCGTGACTTCAGCCTTCTCAGGGCTGTCGTGCACGAATGAGATAGCGAATGCCATATTGCTGAATATTCCAGATGAAGTGCCAGCGGACGATGAAGGCGCCACAGACGTCTCTCGCAGATGTGAAGGTCTGCCACCAGCTACCTTAGCTTTACCGCCTGGCGCAGGGGTACGTCGGGAGCGTGAAGCTGGAGTTTCGACCACAGGAGTGTTCGAGCGAGTAGATGGAGTCTCAGCCCTTTCCCCAACGCTTTTGCTCGTTTTAAACGGGGAGAATGTTCGGTCCTTATACTGCGGCCACATCGTTGGCGTGATGTACACAGTATTGACGAGCACTTCTTTGATATCCCCATCATCGGCAGGAGTGGACGACGGACCTGCCATGCTAGTCCGATTATGCGACACCTGAACTTTGAGCCGTGTGTGGCCGTAGACATCGGTGCCGAGCTCAGTGTCGTCTTGCGATGTTGCGACACTTCCAAACCCATTGATGCGCCAGTTCTTCCTACGCATCTCAGGATCGTCCACCTTGACAACATCGCCAATGCGCAGCTCCAGACGGCGCACATGCTGTGTGTCGATGTTCGTGCTTGTGCCGTCGTCAAACTTGATCTTGTAAGCCATTCCATCAGCAGATCCGCCAAGGCATGTGGCTGGGTAGAAGTTCTGAGGAGTGCCCTTGAACAAAGCAAAAACTCGTTCAGGAGCCACGATCTTCGTAGTGTCACTACCTGCAAATTCATCCGCCTCATGGTCTTCTGCTTGGGGCAGGGGATCTGCAGATGTTTGGTCGACAGCCATTTCGTCAACCTGACATCCTGTCTGGGCTTCATCTTCATGCTCGCTTGCTGCCGGGGTAGTGTGCCTCGTACTCCGAGCCCTTCCTCTAGCTTTAGAAGTTGCTGTAGATGGCTTCCGCCTGCTCGTTCTTCCGTAGGTGGTAGGCTTTGCGCGCTTAGCAGATACCGTAGACCTAGCAGAGACGAGTTGAGAAACAGCAGCTCGACCGGCTTCCTCCCTCTCACGCACACTCTCGGAGGTGTCTTGGCGATTCTTGTCTTTCGGGCTTGAGTTGATGGTTGGAGTCGGAAGCTTATTCGCCTTGCTCGGGCTCTCCCTAAGAGCTGCAGGGGGCGAAGGAGCCGCTGCCTCTGATTCCGCAATTTCTGCAGATGTGTCGTCCGGCTGTGCGACGTCTACCTCCATGCCATCATGCTCCTGCCCGTCAAGCACAGGTTCTGGTTTCAGCGGTCGTGCAAAGCCTGCCCCTTGGTCTTGCGTAACTTCCTTTGCCGCGACAACGGTAGGATACTGGATGCCACCATCCACCACAGATCGCTCCGGTCTGAGTGAAGGAGGCCGGGCCAACGACGAGGAGCTCAATGACGAAGACGTGTGTGTGAGCTTTGGATGCTTCGTTCTAGGTCGCTCAGGCGACGACATGTGCTGCTGGAAGGACTTGTCACCTTCAGTATAGACGCCGTTCATAACCTCATCTATATCGTTGTTGACGTCCTGCGACTCGAAGCTAGGATTCGTTTTCAACTGGGCCTTAGAGATATCCGAGAAATGAAGAACGCCTGCACGCTTCCGAGGAGTCTCATCAGTGCTCCTGCTATGTTGACTCTGGACCGGCTTGATCGGTGACTGTGCCGCAAATGCCCTGTTTGGCGATTGAGCTGATGCTGAGACGTGCGTTCGTGCTGTCGAGAATGGCGCTTGAAGGCTCTCACTCTGTTCGGAAGCTTCAGCAGTTGGCCGATCGCTTTCGGGAATCTCAGGCTGGGCAGTCGACCCATCTTCAGTCGATTCCGTTCGCGCTTGAAACTGATCCAGCATCTTTTGCCTAAGCAACGACGCCTCAGCTGAATCGTGAGGTATCGTGCTGCCTGCAGTCTGAAGAGGCGGGCTGCTTGGAATCTTCTCCTCTTCGACGTGGCTATGATGCTGTTGTGAGGCTGCGTCTCGGCCTCCACCGGTATTTGAAGGGGCCGCCATTTCCTGCCCTTCCCGAGCCTTGTATTGCGAGCCAGGGATACGAGATACGTTGGATGATGGCACAGCATGCTGTACGGGCGCAGGCTGGTCTTGCATCGGCTGAGAGTCTGCCACAGTTGAATGATTTGTGCTCTCGGGCACTTGCTGATGAGGAACGCTATCTTGTCCGGCTTTCACGCTGCCTTGTTCATCTGGCTCCCGCTGATTGTCTAGCATCTCCACGTCGTTCTCAGGACCAACACTACCATTAACCGAGTCATGTTCCAAGTGATCGTCCAGATTTGCCTGGCTTGCACGAATTACGCCGGAAAGTTCATCGTATTCATCATTGACGCTGCCATTGTCCGGCTCATTTTCATCATTATCGTCGGGAAATTGTTCATCGTCGCCCATGTCTGCATCCGGATCATCGTGTTCGCTATGCTGAATGTTCTCTGCTGGATGCTCGGGCAGTTCTTGCTCATCATCAGTCTCTTCATCTTGCATCAGATCTTCAATAAGTGGGTCAAAATTCTTGCGAACTGTAGCGGGCGTTCTAAGGTCAATAGGCTCATTGTGTCGTCTTTTGCGAGCAGAGCCAGGTCGAGAGCCCGTCCGGGATGGCGCCCTGACCCTGTCCAAGGCGTGGTTGTCGCTCCTCTGTGCTGCTTTATTTATTCTTGCCCGCCAAATTCGATCCGCAGTGTCATCCGAAAGATCATCATGCTCGAATTGATCGGCCCGTTCTTGCAACCTGGCAAACTCTTGTGCCTTTGCGTCAGCTTTGATCCTCCTCTCCGCCTCTCTGGTCAAGACGTCACTCCGCGGCTCGCCTCCAGCTGAAGCCGGTCTTCTAGGCATTGCAGGGGTAGAGGACAATGTGGGCGGCGGCGACGAAGGAGGCTGCTCGAAGTCTGGTCGATGGTCGATTGGATCGGAGTATAGAGGCAGTGGCAGATCTGAGGAAGGCTGCTGTGTTTGCGCAAACATCTGCGTACCTGTCATGCCCGTGTTTGTGCCTTTTTCAAATCCAAACGCCTGTGTGAAGCCAGGCGTCTTCGCAGTAGCTCCAGACGTGAGCAAGTCACTCGGCTGTCGTGGAAAGGGCGCAGGAGTCCTCTGGAGCTGCGACGGTGCTTGCGTGTCATCTCGAAGGAAGACGGCATCACTGCTCGGCGAACTGCCTTTGAAGTAATTAAAGTTGATATGGCCCGCATCTCCGGATTGGAGGGTATGCGGTGTTCGGTTCGTGAGCTGCGTTTCACCACCTGTGTCAGGCCTCTGAGGTGTCGCTGTTAGCCGGCTAGCATTTATCACATCCTGCGAAGACCACTGCTGCGTATTGCCATCGCCCTGCTCAAAGCCTGCGAACGACTTCTCCAATCGAATTCCATAGTCTCCATATCCCGTACCCTTCATCTCCGCATCGGGCACACTCTTGCTTGTACGTAGAGTTGGCGGCGGTGGGAGGAGCGCCGTCCTCTGCTGCGACGGACTCGACTTAGGCGTCAGTTGCTGCACAGATTCCTGCACCGTTGATCCTCTCTGATTCTCAGTCTCATTCTCATTCACGCCCTCGCCACTAGCCTTTGTCGTCGAATCTTGCTGCTGCCGCTGCGCCTGGGACTCCTCGACCACAACCGCGTCGTTCGTGTCCGTGTCTGTGTCGTGATTAAGGTCTTGAGGCTGTGCATACTACAATATGCAAGGATTCTTGCGTCAACGGCCGCTCGCCTTGCAACAGTCGCATGCAGTGTGCGAACTCACCTTCTGTACAACTTCTTGTCCTTCCTGCAGCGCTTCCCGCTCCACTGAGTCCAGCGTTGACTCCGCTGCCGACTCCGACGCCATGATTGTGTGGGATGCGGCGTGGTGGTGCAGCGCAATAATGTGACGGCTCACACCATTCGAAGTTTAATGGAGGTGGACGCGAAGTCTGCCGCGAAACTCGCGCGCGACCGGGATCTCCGAAATTGACTTTAGGCACAAAGGAAGGAAGGAGCAACAGATCTCTTACACACCGAGTGAAGGAGTCGTACAGTACTCCCTTGAATGTTTCCTTCTGAGCTTGATTGTAGGTATTGTAGATAAACAGAACAGAATTGTGGTCAGGGCACAAAACACCACTTTCTCTGCTCGCCCCCGTCGCCCAACATATAGAAAGAACCATTTTTGCCTTCGCCATCTCCATCCTCATTCTGTCTTTACTTCTGCACCCACCCAAAAGTGATCGTCGTCGTAGTAGTAGTCACACCTTTCCAGAACAGTCCTCGTCTTCCGCGGAAAAGAAATGAATCTACTAAAAAAGAACAGCACACTCGAAACCACAAGCAAATCTGTCTGTCCAGCAGAGAATGAAGCAAGAAACTCCACCCTGTTCCCGCACCGCCGAGGGAACCCATCAACCATCCGTCCCGTATGCTTGTTAAAAAGTGTGTTGTGTTTGTGCGTGCTTCTCGCTCCCATGCAGCCATACTTGCTTGATGTGTTTTGTGTGATGAGGATGATCCTGTGCCGATGTCCAGCGCCCTCGCTAATACCATCACCCACCTCTCCGACGCCGACGCTAACCTTTGAGCCCTTTGCAGCCGAATTCGATTCCCATATGTTGTCCGAGTGTCTTTGATACAATCTGCTTTCTCCAACCGCCCCACTGTCGCCACCTTGGCCTCGCCTCGCCTCATGTGCTGTTAACATGACCTACCGGAGGAAGATTATTGCGGTGACTTAGCGCCACCTTGACCGTTGCGACGGTTGTCGCCGTCATTGATTCCCAACTGACCCATTCCTGAAGAGAGGAATGAGAATGGGTCTGCCGATCCGTCGTTGCCATAAGCACCCGTGTTGCCGTACGCTCCGTTAGCATACGCTCCTGGTCCAGTCTGTCCTCCAGTGTTGCCGTGGTTGAATGCTTGTTCGGCTCTGCTGTCGAAGCCACCCTGAGACTGAACGCCGCCATTGCTTGCCATTTGTGAGTAGCCGCCAGACATGTACGGGCTCGGAGCAGCAATTCCAGATGGAAGCGCGTATGATGAGGGAGGACCGAATGATTGTCCGCTGAAGCCGCCAGGTGGACCTGCCATGCCACTGCCACCGTATCCTGCAGCTGCTGCCTGCATTCCGCCATACGCGCCAGAGTCCATCGACTGCATAGGAGGCATGTTGGGAGGCGGCCCTCCATACGATGCGCCGCCAGGGAAGCTTGTCATACCGCTCTCAGCGACAACAGCTGCGTTGTTGCGCGAAGCACCGCATCGCAAACACGACACGTTCTTAGCAAAGTTATGGTAGCCACAGCCTTCGTTACCGCACTTCCAATCTCCAGCACGGAAGGGTACGATTCCACCACGGCCTCCACTAGATCCACCCATCCCGCCGCCAAATCCGCCACCATGCATGTGACCGCCCATCATTCCTGGGTGTCCGCCAAAGCCACCAGCGCCATATGGACCTGGTTGCATTCCATAGGGCTGGCTATAGGGATCAGGCTGGGATGCGCCCATGGCGGGGAACGAGCAACGGAAGCATGCTGTGCGTCGTTGGAAGTTTGAGAAGCCGCAGCTTGGGCAAGTCCAGTCTCCAGGACGCGGGCGATTTTTCGATGGAGGGAAAGGAGTGAGAAGAGGTGGTCCGCCTGGTGGCTGCGAGTGTGCAGCGCGGTCCAACACCCTGCTGGAAGAGGGCGCTACTTCGATGGCGCGATCATTGAGTGCGCGTCCATTCATGCTGAGTGATTCTGCAGCCTGTAAGGTCGCTTTGTCAGTGTAGTTCGGCAGATATCGAACATTTCGACAGATGCATTTCACGCGACAGGGTGGAGCCTCGCCAGTGACGCATGGCAAATAATGCACCGCACCACTCAAGGCCACGTCCATAGTCGAGGGGTGACAGCACGGTCGATCTCGAATGTTAGGGATTGATGCTGCGAACGTGGTTTTGATGACGTCGATGGGTTAGGGATGCTTGTTGCTGAGGAGATTGCACGCAGCAAATTAAATTGAGGTGGATGTGTTCCGCTTCGTAGCGTGAAAAGCCTGACGTCAAACACCAGGAGTTGATGTCGGGGTCGACAATCACACAGACGGGGAACACGAACTGAGATGGCAAGCTCTCACTTCGATCTTTACAGGCAATGGACAAATGTGAATTTTCTTACGTACCTCTTCGTGGCTGCCGAACACGACGAAGCCACTGCCGCTCGGCTTTCCTCCTTCAGGCGTTCTCAGCGTCCAGAAGGCGATAGGTCGACCACCGTACTGCGTAAACCAACTCTCCAGCTCGCTCTGCGTTGTATCGTGCGGCAGGCCGCTGAGATGGAGAACTTTACTCCTTTCGCCGAGGAAGGCCCGGACGTCACTGCGTGCGTCAAGTGGACGGGTCAGGATGTCTGGAGTACCCTGAGGATTAGAGGCTGAGGGTCGTGACTTCTTCAGGAGTGAGTTCAAGCAGCGAGTCAGAGTCAATGCCTCCTCCAAGGCGCGACGAGGGGACGATGGAGCGAGTGCTTGCAGGTGGAATGGGAGTCCGCCAGTGACCTTGCCAGAAGAGCGCACCTCTTCTACTTCCAGTCCTGCACAGATTGACGACAGGCTTGACGAGCTGAAGGCCAGGGTTTCGGGATGGTGTGCCTGAAATGTCTGGTACTCGCCGCGTAGTCCGAAAAGAATGGGATGTTGTAGGTAAGCTGGCAGGACGACGTTCTTGTCGCGAGCTTCACGCGGCAGTTGTACTCGTAGATCCCACGGAGTGAGTGTCAAGAAAGCAAAGGTCGGTGGTGCTCCTGGGCCGGCGTCCTTATTGATAAGATTCTCCTGAGCGTACTGGTCGAAAGCAGAGATGGCGTCGCGGAAGGAACCAGCGTTCTTCACATGCTCCCAGGTCAAAGTGGTCAGAGATGTGCACAGCGGCGTGATAGGGGTGTTGACAGGACGGACAAGCACGGACTGGCGGTGCAACTGTGAAAGGTATTACATTAGCAGCTGGTCCGAGCATGAGTTCGTGGTTTGGGGGGTTTTTTGGCAGCGTTCCGTTCCACAGGACGCCTGCTTGATGCTGCGATTGTTCCTAACCGCAGCCGAGACTCCATACGTACCTCTCGCTCGGGGTTTTGCGCATCGACCACCACCCAGCCAATTTCGATAACCTCGGCGCTGTCTTTAGTAACATAGACGCCATGCTCGTCACACGTGGTAGCAATGTGGATGATGCAGTATTTTTCGAATTGCGGCGGCGAAGGCTGGGACTGTTGCTGCTGCTGGTATGGCGGCGGAGCAGACTGGGGCGCTCGATCCGTCGGATAGGCGCTCTGCGGTGCGGGCGGGCCAGCACTGGTGTTTGATGCGGGTGTGGGATACGGGTTCCCGCCGTATGGCTGTGCTTGCGTCGGCGTGGCCATGTTTCTGATGATGGATGGAGCTGTCTCCTGCTGCTCGAATCTCCGCTTCTCTGCTCTGCTCGAATCTCCGCTCTTGGCTGCACTGTTCTCTAACAATTTCCCGGGATGCAGCTCCCGATGCCGTAGACTCTCCCCAAGAACGCCGAACGCCGCGTGCAAGAGGACGTGAGGAGTGGATAATGAGAAGTCGGCGGAGGAGGAGGATGACCAGGTGTCGATGAAGTAAGCTGCGCGTGTGGTTGGCTCGGGGAAGCTCTGGGCTGAACTCTGAGTCTGAGCTGCTGCTGCTGCTGCTTGTCTCGCTCCAGCGCACACTGCGCTTCTGCACGCGTGAAAAACGAATTGATGAGCTCAATGACGGGAGATCAGGCGACAGCACAGCGAGCGCGAGGACCGATGCGACTGCGCCGGCTCTCAATCGATACAGTAATGCAGGCGTCTTGCTCGCGTAGGCGGCGGCTGAAAGAATGGAGAAGGACTGCTCCTCAAATTACTGAGAGGTCCGAAGACGAAACATAGTTCCAGTTGTCGCCCACCCACCACCGTTGTTTCCTAGGTAGGCTAAGCCGGGATGTTCTAGTCCCTCAGGCTCAGGGGTCGTCACCATCACGTACTGTACAAGAATCGGCACGCGCATGAGACGCATTCTCCATCTCGGCAGATGTCAGAGGCACGGCGACAATGCTCGCCTTCAGACGCCATGTGGTGGGACGGCGAGGCTTCTTCGCTGCACATCTTCGACTGTGGTGACACGCGCGCAGAGCCCGTCGATGCAATGTTAACAGCTCATCAATCAATTCCTGCTCCACCGCACTCGGCCGCTTGTCAAGCGCCCCGGCGACTCGCCGAGCAGGTTTCAAGCTACTTTATTACATGTGGGACTATGCTTCATGAGAGGATCGCGCGCTGGCCCCGTCGTTCGACCGTTGGCGGCAGCGCTGTTCCGAACACTTTGTCACTCAAGCCGCCCATACATATGCGACCTGAAGCCTTCTCATCCTTCCCGACTCACGGCCATGGTCAGCGATAAATGCAGCTTGCCGCTCGCGTGTAAATTCGACACATGATAAGGACCGCGCGTTTGTCACACAGCAACCGCGAAAGCGATACAGTATGTACATACACGCATCTCCCATGTGAACGCCCCCACGAGCCCGGAGGCTTCGGTTCCACGTGTCTGAGCCGAATCGTTGTACAGCATGACCGGAGCCTGCACGCCGACCAAAGCAGCCGACGGCTCATTTAGAAGCATGTTGGTCGGCGCATGACGGCCACGTCGGCTGCAGGCTGAGCTGCAGCAGTACAGCTGATCACGGCGCCAACGTACCTGCGCAGAAATCAGGCAGTGCTCGCCTGGATGTGCTCTTGTGTTCGTTTGCGATCTATTGGAACAGCGCGCCCAAAACAATGACAATTACTTCTTTGGTCCGTTACCACCAACCCGATACCGTGGCTCAGGTCGTTCCGTTCATGGTTGTATCGCCGAAACGTCTGCTGTACATGCCCAATGCCTTAATGGGAAAAA
Organism: Pseudocercospora fijiensis CIRAD86; assembly: GCF_000340215.1. Classification (NCBI taxonomy): domain Eukaryota; kingdom Fungi; phylum Ascomycota; class Dothideomycetes; order Mycosphaerellales; family Mycosphaerellaceae; genus Pseudocercospora; species Pseudocercospora fijiensis. The sequence goes on from NW_006921536.1 coordinate 1,856,411, forward strand.
TAAACTTGTAGTTGGGATATGAGATCATGCTGTGAAGCAGTGCGTCAGCGTGGCGAGAAAAGCAGCAGTCTTGGGCAGGAAGTCTCACCAACTCTTGTTGAACACGCCTTCGATTCCTTCCTGCAACCATTCGCCGTTTGGTTGCTGCCTACGCATAAGGAGCCGTATCGCCTTCTCGATGGGCGCCCTGTCTGGGAATCCAGCCTCGAGCAATGCAATTATTGCCTGTCAACGTCAGCTGGCACACCACGGTGGCAACGCACAATATGCCGTCACTTACCCAAGCTGTCTGCACAACCTGCGAGCCATCTGGATGCGGGCACCAGGTACCAGTCTCACAAGCTTTGTACGATTCGCCCCAGCCACCATCTTCTTCTTGGTGTTTGAGGAAGAATTGACACGCTCGCCTGACCCTCTCACTGTTCTCGTATGTCTCACCTTGGAGCTTCAGACTTTCCAGAGCGAACATACCCGCGTAGGTGAAACAGATGCCCCAGCTTCCGTACCAAGATCCATCCGGTCGCTGGTTGCCTCGAATCCATTCCACAGCGCGGGAGACGAAGCGCTCGATGTCGCGCTTGCGATAGTTTGGATACTGCTTGCGGAAAATCTCGAGCGCAGTGACACATGCAGTAGTACACTCAGGATAGCCATATTCAACCATGATGCGGCCGAAGACCTCGGCGGCGTTCAGCATTTCGAGCAACTCGCTTCCTCGCTGTGGTTCATACGAGCTGCAGGAGCCATCTGTGTTCTGCATGGTCAAGATGATGTCGATTGCCCATTTGATTCGCTCATCGGCCATGAGCACTGGAAACAGCTTCCTGGTTTGATCTTTGGGATCTGGAATGTTCTGAAGGAGTAATATGGCCTTGATAGCCTCAGCCGTGCAGTCAGACACTGTATATCCTTGGGTGCGGTTACTGAAGCCCCATGCGCCCTTTCGAGGGTGTCGATAGCAAGCATCGGGCGAAGTCTTTGCTGTCGGTGGATCTGAGTAAGCTGAAGATTCTTCATACCCAACCACATGCTCCATGAACTGCTGGTCTTCCAGGAACTCTAGCCCTTTTAGCAGCATTTCATAATGCTGCGGCTCCAGCGCAAGTCCTGCCTCGATGGTCGCCTGGATCGCGAATGCCGTATCCCAGTTCTGGACGCCATTTGTGCCATTGCACATCATGCCATCTTGAGAGACCCAAAGGTAATCCGAGAGACGATCTCTATGCCCTCGAACAGACTTCGCATCCGGACCTTCCTCGATGTAGCAGCACAACATGTTCATTGGGCAATTCACAGGAGCCAGATCTGCGTAGTCCGCATTCTCATCTTCCATGCGTATCAAATTCCACGTCCAGCGTTCTGCTTTATGGATCAAGCCAGGCCAACGAATATAAGGAATCCAGATGAGAACCAGGAACCAATTGACAAGGTTGAGTATCCACGTCTTGGGATGATAATTATCCGCAGGGCTTATAGCATTTCTGTATCGCGCCCAAGCAATTTCCTCATGAGGTGCTGTGAATAATTCCTGTCGTAGCTCTCGAATCAGTGGATCGGAATCTGCTTTCGGATATATCCACTGTTTCGACCAGACGAAGCTCATCGGCAAGAACACCATTCTCATATGGATCCACCAGCGCCAAGGAGATATCGGGAACCAATCTGGTAGTAGCCACAGCTCTGGAGGAACAGGGTTGACAATGGGCCACTCCATGACTCCAAGCACAGACAGCCAGAACTTCGCCCAGTGAGGACCATTGACTGCGCCGCCCAGTCCATGTAGGCATTGCCGTGCCTTACGCATTCGTGGATGGTCTGCTGGAACGCCAAGCAATCGCAAAGTAGTGTAGTTCATGGCTGTACCGAAGACCGATGAATCTCCTTCAACATGCAGTCCCCAACCACCATCGCCACCATTCTTATCTCCAACATTCTGCATGTTGAATACATATCGAATGATCTCGAGCTGCTCAGGTTGCGACAGGGGGTTGTTTGTGACGTAGAGGGTGATGACAACGCCTGGGAGCAAGAACATAGGTCCTCCGTATTCACAGCCCCAATTTCCAGGCTCTAATTGTAAATTTGTGAAAAATTTGAGGCCGTTCTCTGCTGCTTGTATAGGAGTCTTCGCTTTTGGCAGATCAGGTAATGCCTGGAGAAGCTTGATTAGAGAGCTGGACTTTCGGTAGAGACGGCAGACTCACCGTATCAAGCCCTAAATGATATTTATCTGCTGTGGTCTGGGGCCATTTTTGAAGCTCTTCATCTGTACGCAGGTAGTGCCATGTTTGTCGTCCTCGGTCATCCTTCAATCGCCACCGCCTCAGATCGGTTTTAGGGATCGTGCTGTTGCCATTGGCCTGCTTAGGGTCCGAGACAGCACGCTCGCGATTCTTGACGGCCATTGTGTTGATGTGTTATATTGGTGTTGTAGAGTAGACACCAGGACCGCGCATCCTCTTGATCAATGGTGCCTGGACGTTCAAAGGACCCGCTTTGATTCCTGGTCCAGGAAACATCGTACCATGCCAAGAGTTAGGAGATGCAGGAACGCAAACCTTATCTTTATCTTATCGACCGGGGTCTGTGCGCTTCACGTGCTAGAATTTTGTGAGACACTGACGTCTAAGGACGACTCGTAAAGAAGGCACACTAGGTCCACGCACTTCAGCACTAATTCAATATGCATATCACCGCCACCCCTCAGCTCACTTTCGACGAGATCGACGACCTCCTGTACTTCACCCGCGTCAACGAAGTCCAAGACCTGCAACAAACCATCACAGAACTGATCCAAAAATATCAATGCGAAGCCAAAGACGTCCTATCAGCAGCCATAGACCCAGAAAGCGGCAACACAGTCCTCCACTTCTGCTCCGCAAACGGCTTCACCGAACTTCTCCGGTCCTTCTTGTCGCAAAATGTCCCATCCTTGGTGAACCATGGCAACAACGAAGGCAACACACCACTGCACTGGGCAGCCTATAATGGACATCTTGCAATTGTGAAGCTTCTCGTGGAGAACGGAGCGGATATGTGGGCGAAGAATAAGGCTGGGCACTTGGCCATGTTTGAGGCTGAGCGAGCGGATAAGAGCGAAGTTGTGCAGTACTTGTTGGTGGCAGGCGGGAAAGAGGTGGAACAAGGTGGCACGGAAGGACAGCCTTCTGAAGAAGATGTGGCGGACGTGCAAGAGGGTGAAGCAAGCGGCAGCGTGCAGGCTGGTACAGGCGAAGATATCGAAATGGGAGAATCGAGCTCTAAGACTTGAGGAGAATCTGTGATTTCAGTTCAGTACGATGTCGCGCGGTGTCAGAATCGTGGCGCCCTTCTGGAGGCCAGACAAATTTATGGTGTGACCAGAGCGTCAAGTTGATGATGGCAAGAAGGCCGACGATTCACGCCTCAGCGTGCGCGGGGTAGAAGTATATGCTCGATACAGAGCCTGGTGTATGAGGCTGTGGCCGTGGTGGCTCTTGATCTAGCCTCGGCCGGTGCATGCTGAGACCGACCACACAAAAGATGCCATTTAGACTACATTAAAGACTTGACTTGGGATTTCCCGTGGGCGGGGATCGATACCAGAGCGCATGGGAGGCGTGTTGGTGGACGCAATGCAGACAATACGAATGTCCCGCTGCGAGCCACATAGTTCGCTCTACGAGGCTTTACCGCAATTGAATGGCAAGTCGAAGTAGCTCTGAGTCCACGGGACGCGGGAATCGCCGTTCTCATACGCTCTTCCGAATATTTTTGGACTTTTTGCTACGCTTCTCGTTCTACCATTAGACAGGGTCTTCCTTAGAGAGATGGTGAAATTTGAAAACGATAAATGATCAACATCAGAAGCCAAATCTCCCTATTATGAGCAGTATCTAAATCTAACCCACAAAAACCTCTCATTCTAGTTTTTCCATTCTGATAAAATTTCCATTCTGATAAATACTTATCACTCATGTGACATGCGATCGCTTCGAGAACCCCTCAGGAATGCTGTCGAATGAACGCCCATTTGGTGTGTGTGCTCGCTGTTGACAATCGGGTATAGTGCTTTCGCCTTAACGCAGCAGACGGCTTTTCGTGTGTATAGAGAAAAAGCTCCGTAATAACGCGTCGCACCCGGTATGAGATGCGATCATATACTCATCTGTCGATATTCGTGACTGTGTGCGTTGTCTAGCGCGTGACCTTGAGCTCAACGATGGAGCATTTATCGCTGCTGACGGTAGATGCACCATGATCCAGGGTATAAAGTTGCACAGCGCCATTCTGTTGCGAACAAGCGTAGAAGGTAGAGTACTGCGAGTTCTGGCATCGAATGGAGTTGCCGTCATCGACCATGTTGCCAGACGCCATGTTTGGAACGAAAGCAACCGGGTTTACTGGAGTGTCGTCGTTGTTCTCGACAATGGAGAAGCCATACATGTAGTCGCATGTGTTGAGTGTAGGTCCCACTAGAGACAATGCCCTGTTGTTCGGGTTGCGGAGGAAGAAAGAGGCTTCGTTGGAGTTTGGAGTCAAGTGGGCGAGACCGACGCCATTTGAATCGAAGACTGAGTGTCGCAGGTACATGCCATCGATGTCGTTGTTATCTTCAGATTCGATGATGATTCTGTAGTGATGACGACGATTGTGACGGCGTCTCATTTCTGCGCAATCCTGATTTTGCGGTCCGACGGGATAGACGGGATCCACGACATGGCCTGTTGGTCGAGCAGCTGAAAGGAAAGTTGATACCGGCGTTGTGGTGGTGGCAACAGGTCCGCCGCTGCTGTATACTGTGATTGTGCTGAATATAGTGATGGTTGCCGCATTGCTGCAGCTAGTCAGTGTCAACACTTTGAGAGTATGCGGGTGAGTCTAGACTTACTTGGTGCCTGGACCAGGCAGGGTGACAACAGGAGCTAATATAGTTGCAGCTGGCACTGGACGGCTCGTGATTGGGCCTGTCGGCACAATCGAGAACGTGCTTGGTGCAGTACCGGCAGGGTTGACAGTCAATGTTTGAGCAGATATAGGAACGGCGGCGTTGGTAATTGGCAAGCCGCTTGGGATACCATTTGGAAGACCGCTTGGGACGCCGCCTGGAAGAACAATAGGGATTCCGCTACCAGCAGGGTTCACTGGTGCTGTTTGAACAGGAGCTGGCATTCCACTCACGATATCTGACAAGCCACCTGGAAGGATGTTGTTGTGCAACCCATTTGGCAAGCCGCTAGCTGCTGGATTGGTAACCGAAGTTGGCACAGCGGTCAATGGGTTTGGTAGCCCACTTGGCGCGGGCCCGATGACAACGGCTGGGATCGCTGATGATGCAGCAGGCTGGGAAGCTGGAACTCCGACTGGGATGACAGCTGTAGAGAGGACTGATAGGACTGACGCGCCACTGCTGACCGCCGTCATCGATACACCGGATGCTGGAATAGTCAGCGTGTTTGCTTGAGTTATTGGCAGGCCTGTCGGCGCTCCGCTGTTGACTTGAGTGAAGACGAGCGCGGAAGTTGGCGCGGCGTTGGGAATGCCACCTGCAACCGAGGTGAAGGTCAAGATCGATGTGGCCAATCCAGAAGATGGGGTTAAGTTTGGTAGGCCATTTGGAAATCCATTTGGCACAGCAGAAGTCAAGGAGATCACAGGAGCAGCGCTAGGTAATTGAACATTGCCTCCGATCGACTTGTACGCAGAGTCCACTTTCGAATTGGTGACAGGAGAGTTGATGACCTGCTTAAAGTAGCATTGGCCAGATCCAGATCCGCCAACGAAAGAAAAGCCAACACATTTCTGAATAGCATCACATTTGACGATACAGTCGGAGAAGGATGACCCCGGTGCGTTGGAAAGATCTCCAGAATAGTAGTCGATGCCACAGTTGATGATGTACGTACCAACCTGAGCGCCATTACCAAGCTGCTGGCAAGAGCGACCTGTGGATGGAGTGGATGAGATCTGGACAGGTGGAGCATTGGTGGAGATAGTCATATTGCCAATGGTAGCACTGACAGCTGGAGCAGACTTGATGGCGACATCGGCAATGGACGGAACAAAGGATGATTGCTGAGCGCCAGCACCCTTGAAGTAGCAGGTGCCTGGGCCATAGTCACGGAGCCAAGAGAAGGCAACACAGTCAGGCATTGCATCGCAGTGAGGAAAGCATTCTTGGAAGGACGGAGAAGCCATGTGGCCAATGTCATTACCAGGAAGGTCATGCTTGCAGTTTACAGTGTAAGTCTGCAGATTGGAATCACGGTATTGAGCTGGACCGCTGCCTCCAATGGCATTCTCGCAAGTGCCCGAAGCTGTTGCGCCTGGAGCTGCAACGGCTGTCGATCCAGTTGGCAGCACGTTCGAGGCTGCAGGCGCGACGTTCGAAGCAGTCGGCAAGACGTTTGAAGCTGACGGCGGAATGTCAATCGTAAGCAGACCAGACGACACACCTGATGGTATGGTGTTCGAGGCCGCTGACAAGCTGGACACCAATGGCAGGACGCTCACAGGTACAAATCCCGATGGCACTCCACTTGGAATGAGATTTAAGGGCACAGCGTTGCTTGGCAAAGCACTGGTAGGAATGAACGCCGCAGGATTCAGGTTCGTGGGAGCTGCGTTCGTTGGCACAGCTGATGGGAGCAGACTGCTAGGAAGAAGACTGGCTGGAATGAAGCCTGAAGGTACGCCTGGAAGTGGAGTTGGGGCTGCGAGGCCTGGGACTGCGCTTGTGGGAATGAGAGCGGCAGGCGCAGCGGACGACAGTACATTGCTTGGCACGAAGCTTGCAGGTACGAAGCCAGAAGGTAGGCCTGGAATAACGTTGGTTGGGACGGCATTGCTTGGGAGTACGCTCGTTGGAATGATAGCAGCAATATCGCTTGTGGGCACGTCCGTCGGCGCTGCGATGGTTGGAGGCACGACATTCATCGGCGCAGCGTTGATCGGCATCACATTTGCGATAGTGCTAACTGGCACGACATTCGTGGGCACAACGTTATTTGGTAGTGGGATCGATATCAGGCTCGCAGGGACCAGTCCAGACGGAAGACCGGCAGGAATCAAGCTGATCGGAGGGACCGCATCGCTGGGTAGGGCGCTCGTTGGTACAACAGCAACACTAGTTGGAATGATGCTCGTAGGCGCGACGTTGCTTGGTACTAGTGCGCTAGGGATCAGGCTCATCGGAACAACTCCAGATGGCAGGCCGGCGGGAATCAGGCTGCTCGGAGGTATCGCATTGCTAGGTAGTACGCTACTTGGCACAACGGCAATAGGACTGAGTCCAGATAGCGCTGAATTAGGAATAGCGTTCGTCGGTACGACATTGATCGGTAGCAATGAGCTTGGAACAAGGCTGGCGGGCACGATTCCTGATGGTAGGCCAGCTGGGACCAAGCTGTTCGCGGGGATGGCGTTCGGTGGAAGCGCGCTTGTCGGCACAACAGCAATCGGGTTAGATGCTGTTGGAGCTGGGATGACATTGACGACAGTGCTGGGCACGAGAGTGCTCGGAATGGCTCCGCTCGGGATGAGATTGACTGGAACAAGCCCAGATGGGACGCCGACCGGATTCAAGCTGCTTGGAGGAATGGCGTTGGCGGGAAGCAGGCTGGTCGGGATAAGCATGGTTGATGTCGGGATAGCGTTTGTAGGAAGAGCGCTCGTTTGAACCAAGCTTGCGGGGTTTCCAATAGCACCGTTCGTTGGAATGACAGCTGTCGAGAGGCCGCTAAGCACCTCTGGAACATTGGGAGCGATGATTGGAAGGTTTGGCGCAGCACTCGTTGGAAGGACGCCAGAAGGAATGGCAGCTGTCGGGATCAGGTTGACAACGCCATTTGTGACAGCAGGAGTACCGAGTGGGACGATTGGCACTACACTGCCAGCGCCAGGCAAGCCAGATGGTATTGCGACAGGGATGAGCGCTGGTATCTGGCTGACGATGGACGGGTTGGTTGGAATTGCGACAGGAACAATGCTTCCTGCGTTTGGGACACCAGATGGGATTGCAACTGGGATGACTTCGAGCCCGCTTGGTACGACAGCGCCTGACAGCTGGCTGATAAGACTGCTGGGGTTGGAAACTGCCGTTGGGTCGGCTGGAATGCCTATTGGGACGATGCTGCCAGCGTTTAAAACGCCTGATGGAATGATTCCACCAATTGCGCCAGTTGGAAGGCTCGGTATGTTCATTACAGGAACGTTTGAGACGACTCCTCCTGGGTTGACAGGAAGCTCGCCAGTAAGAACCCCAGGTGCTGGGATCAATGTAGTGACGGCAGCCAGAGGTTGATTAAGAGGATTAGCGAGATTCGCGGGAACTGCAGGTGCTGGAACCAGCGTAGTGATGGCAGTAACCAATGGATTATCAAGCGGATTGGCCAAGTTCGTGGGAATTGCAGGTGCTGGAATCAATGTAGTGATAGCCGAGACCAGAGGTTGATCGAGAGGATTGGCGAGATTCGTAGGAACTGCAGGTGCTGGAATCAGCGTAGTGATAGCAGTAATCAGAGGTTGACTGAGCGGATTGGCAAGAATCGTAGGAACTGCAGGTGCTGGGATTAATGTAGTGATAGCCGAGACCAGAGCCTGAGTGAGAGGATTGGCAAGATTTGTTGGAGCTACTCCAGCATGGACGACAGAGACCAGAGGATTTGAGAGAAGACTGCTTGGCTGCAACAGACTCGCAATATTCCCGTTCGAGATGACATTAGGAAGGCCAGCCGAAAGAGGATTCACCGGAGCTTGTGAAGCTGGTAAAACCGGTGCAAGACTCGACAACGTCGGAATATTGGTAGTGCCAGGCAGGACGTTTGTAAGAATCGGCAAGGTAGTGACAGCTGGGATAACAGGAGCTGGATTCGACACCGCCGAGATAGTGGTAGTTGCTGCAGACTGAATGGGTGCAATGGTGGTGATCTGAGTGACACTCGGAACTCCAACATTCGAGAGCGGTGTGTTGACATGAGTCACCTGAGTAGCGACACTCAGGATTGGGTTGGCGACAGAAGGATGAGTGACGATGGTAGTAACTGCCGTCACCACAGGAGCCGGTCCAGCGACATTTGAGACCGCGTTGACGCCTTGGTTGACCGCAGTCAAGACGTGTGGCGTGCCTTGACCTGCGGACGCTACAGCTGTAACAACATGAGCGCTGCCCTGCTGAACAACTGTGGACGCTCCGCCGAAGCCGAGCACCGGAACGCCGAACAGGCCAGTGGTCTGAACTGTCGGCAAGGCGAGACCCCCAAGGCCGAACTAGAAATCGATCACGTGTTAGTGATATGTGAATGAGATGTGTAGCCAGGAAGGCTTACCTGTCGTTTCTGTTCCTGCTTTTCTGCTGGTGCTGCATTGACAGACACCGCTAGCGCAGTGAGCGCTGCGGAAGTCTTCCAATGCATGGTTGTGGACGAGTGCTCACTGCTGAATCAAAGCTCACTACTGTTGCTGCACAACAGGAAGGAGTTACGAGTCTTGAAGAAAGCAGACTGAGATGGGTGTTTTCACGATCTCTTATCCCTTTTCATTAGCATTGCTCTGCCGCCAACATCCGTTTCGTAAACGCTCACGCCCAACTTCCGAGTCCGCCGGCATACTCACTGCCCAATACTGTGGCATTGGCTCCATTGTTTCCGAACGGTAAGCCGAATGTTGCCGTGCGCCGTAGTCTGAGGTCAACTGTCTGCCCAATCGACTGTCGATTTGTCTTTGTAGGCATTCGGTGCCGTGAAAGTCGACAATGTTCCTCGGTCTCTGCCAAAACAAAGATCGGTCCAAGGGGAAGGTTATGCATACTTGGGATGCCGACCGATGCCGAGCCAATCCATGCCAAAATGGCATGTTGAGCGCCATCAAACTGTCCTGCTGGCAGTCCGGTGTGTACCCTTGAACCATTCTGACATTACTTTCCTTTACCTGAGTGCTGAGTGAAGCTTCCCACAATTTTCTCGCTGGAGGATCTCGATCGAGAGATGCTTGGAACCTCAGAATTGGTCTTGAGCCTCAGGCCAGCGTAAACATGGAGGCAACGTGTCGTTGCAGACCCTTCTTCCATGCCTTTACCCATCTCTGCTTGCTGACATTTGGCCGTATGAACCACAATTGCGAGACCTTCGCTGAGCGTTCTGTTCTCTAGCTCCCGTTGGCTTGTATCCATTCAATTCATCGCCTTTTACGCCTTCGCTCAAATCCATAGAGCATATTGTCTGGTATGGTGTCTTCTGGTTTCAGGTCAGTAGAGTTCTTGCGGTTCCTTGCAATGGTGCTACGAGAACTCTGTCTCCAGAGTAAATAGAGTTAGCATAGTCTACCATTGGTATCCAATCTAGTCAGCTTAGCGCTGAACGAGTCTTCAAGCAAGTTGAGATATGTATTGCGTGGCTGTTCCGGTCGGTTTCGAGTTGAAAATGGAAGCCCGACAGTGCCGCAACTACTCTTGTTTGGTCCAGTGCTAGTGGTCGAATTTGGGGATTTTTGTGGTAGAGGGCGGGCCGAAATTCCCAATACTCGGACCGGAAAAGCTGTTGATACCCGACTACGATTCGCGGCCACTTATTTACGGTGCGAAGGGCAATCAACGCAAATGTAACTTCTTTTATCGACGGCAGATTCGCTCCGAAGGTGTCTGAAGTGGTATTTGCAGGATCTCCAACGCCACCAGCAAGGACCGGCAGAAGCTTTACGGTTGAAGATTGGTAGATCTGACCCACCAGGGTGCAGTACCCTCCCTGAAGAGATGCAAGTTGTTCGAGAGACGGATCTCAATCGGAGGTACACTGGTGCCGGTTCATGCCCAAGACCCGTTTCAGGTCCCTGGTTGCGCTCCTTTTTGGGAGAATGCGGCGCCCTCGACTCGGTGCCTTTTGATTGTGCACAGAAAATGCCGAACAGCGATTTCTCCTTGGGCCGGCGGCTTCATGCTTCTCACACCACTGATTTTGAGCATTGCTTCAGCAGCATCTGCTTACCAGCATGGCAAATTGGTCGTGAAATGCGTTCACCCCTTCCCCAACTCCAATAACTTCAACTTCTTCACAACCTCCTCCACACACCCCTCCACAGCCTCTTTTTCCCTCGGATCCATCTTCCTAAGCACAAACCTCGCAACATCATCACTCTGCCTACTCGTCGGTCTCCCAATCCCAACGCCAATCCTCGCAAACGGCAACTTGCCCAAATGCGCCAAAACACTCTTGATCCCATTATGCCCTTTGGCACTCAACCCCTGCTGCGTTCTCAAAGACACAGCCCCCAGCGGCTTTTCCAACTCATCATGCACAATAACTAACCTCCCTTCTCCATCCGCCAGTGAGAGTGATTTCGTCCAATTCATCCACGCAGCTCTTACACCTTTTCCACTCTCATTCATGTAAGAAGTACTTTGCCATAATGTCCAATCCTCTGGTCCTTTGCTGACAAGACCATTTCCCAAGGATTTGTCTTTAGAGAATTGTGGATATCCTCCGAGATGTGCCGCCAGTTGATTGACTACCGTATGTCCTGCGGAGTGCAATGTGTTGGCATATTGTGCGCCTGGGTTCCCGACGCTGCAGATGAGCAGTGGAAGAGGACGCGCCAGAACAGAGGTCATCGGTGGTGGTCGAGATATCGTGGGAGGCGCGGACGTCTCTGCTGCCGCCTCTAGCAGGTTCTCCTCCGCACGCTGCTTCTGCTTTTGCTTTTTCTTCGCCTTGCCTTTCTTGGGAGGCTTTGTGACTGACGATCTCCGTCTCTCGCGTTGTAGCAGTGAAGTCGCGCTTTGATCTGCAGATGCAGATGCAGATGCAGGGATCGTCGCTTCTTGGCGTGTCGAATCGTCCTTCTCCTCGCCGACTGCGATTTCCCGCTCCGCTACTCTTTCCAGTTCTAGTACAGGCATATGTCCGCTATTATTCTTGTTTGTGGGTAGGGCATAGCGACAATAATATCAAGCACGACCGAGTAGTTTTTTTAGCACAAAGAAAATGCTGAAGCGTGACTCAGCACAATTACAATGATTGCTACATGCAGACACCGACGAGGCTGAATCGTCACATGCAAGCTCACTAACGATATCCGTCACCACTCGTGAGCATGTTTCCGTAGATTTGAGAGAGAACCGCAGAGACTGTTTGAAAGACGCTGAACTCCGTAGATAACTTATCTGCAACGCACGCTCCGATCGAATAATAACAGGAAGCACGCCACCCAAACAAATACGCTCTCGAAGACTAATTACGCTATTGGCAAAAGAATGAGTCGTAGAAAACGCCCTTGTTACAGTCTCCCCTAAAGCCCCACGTCCCTTGCCCTGCCCACGCACCACGCTCACGGAGATGGAGATCTCTCACCAAGTCGTGGCGCCACACTGCCAGACTTCCAGTCATGCCTCTCAAAGTACCTAAAGACGAGTTCGTAACCTTCAAGGTCGTGCACGATGCGGTCGACGCGACGATATCCCTTGACGTGGTCCATCCTCCTGTCTTTCTTAGCACAGGCATCGTCTCCACTCTCCTTAGCTTCGAACAGCGTTACGCTGAAGCGTCCAGGCTTGAAAATGCCCACGACTTGCTGGACCACATCGACAGTATCGCGACCGGTGTGACGAGTTGGAACGTTGGTCTCAAAGCTCGCGTATGAGCATTGTGGCTCCGGTGTGACGTGAACAGTCCAGTAATGGGTACTATCCGCATCACCGGGCATTGGCACGACACCGTTGGCAGAGTATCCACAAGGAGTGAATAGGTAGGAGTCGATGCTGGCATCTGGGTACTTGGAGACCGGGTAGACGTCGGCTAGGCCACAGTTCTCCGTGACGACAGTGCCTAGAGCATGACCTTCAGTGCTGAGCTCCTCGCCAAAAGTCAGAGGCTCATCGTCGTCAGAACTCAATTCAGCATGGTCAGTAGACGTCTGAGCGAAGACGTCAAAGCTAGAGTCGTCATTGCCGCCATTGACGAGAGTAATGCCATCAATGCTTGGGTTGGACGAGCCGCCATGTCCCTCCTGAATGACACCCAGATGAGCAATGGCATCCTTGCGAGCTAAGTGTGTTTTGCGAGCGTTGTCCTGGGCAATTGAGCTCGCATCTTCAAGATAGAATTGCCGAGCATTCTTCTCTTCCAAGTCGGTCATGAGAATCTCCAAAGTCTCATCGCCAGTCTCTTGCTCTGGTCTACGATGACCGTCCTCTGCTAAGACAGTCTGCTTGGTAGGTGTCTTGAAGCATTCCTCTTCTGGGGTAGCAGGCGGAGTGAGCTGTGTGCCTGGACCAGTAATGTACAGGTACCAGTGCTCCCCATTCATCTTTCCAATCATGTACGCACTTCCTCCCAGAAACATATTGTCGAGGTAACGGACTTCATCGCGCCAGCTACGATGGACTCCCTTTTGAGCATCGGGCAAGTTGAATTTCTTGCGACTGTAAAAGACGCGGTATGGAGTAGCAGCCGCCGACGTTCCTTCTGGCAGACTAGCCTTGATATGTGGGAATCCAGCCTCGATAGCGGCGATCTCAAGCATACGAGTCAGGCCGCGCAGCAAGGTCGTAGTACCGCAAGTCTTCAGCACAAGTTTGTGCGGAAAGACAAACATGCTCGACTCGGAGAGCAAGTAAGCATCGACGTTGCTGGACTCAATAACTGACAAAACCTTGCAGTTGACCAAGTCAAGCATGTCCTTCCATATATCCTGCGAGACCGCCTTCAATCCGTTTGGCGCAGCGGACGCAGGCAGCGCCTTCTCGGATGGCGTGAACCATACCTCAAGCAACTTTTCTGGTCCTTCGAAGGCATTGCTGGAGTCAAGATCGACAGCACTAATGTCTTTGTTGATTGTCCAATGTGGCGTTCCACTTAGAGAACATGGTGAATTTGTGTAGTTTGGTGGAATGTCACAAGGGACCATCTCCAAGCAATGTTCTGGCCGTCGCTGTGGGCTTCGAGGTGTTGTGTCCTTGCAAGGCTTTTCAGGCCTGGCGAGTCGCTGCTCTTTTGTTGAGGGTGTGCGTCTTCTGCTGCCTAGGCGAAGGGCTCAGATTCGTCTGAGGAGAGAAGGCGCACTGCTTCTGTTCTGAAATTGAGGCTGGCTTACGCCAGCAGCAAGCGGTGTTCTAGAGGGTAGAGCGACGTGGCCGACGTTAGGGAGGTCTCGCGGAGAGGGGGATAAAAGAGCTCTTGCGGGGCGGAATGGTGCCGACTATGGGTTGTTGCTGCTCTTGAGGTCACCGATACCCGGCGGAAGTATCGGGTGAAGGAGGCGAGGAGAGTGGATAGGCAGTTGATTGTGTTTTAGTCTCAGTTCAGTTTGTCTTGGAAAAGTGGTCTTAGGGGTGTGAGTCGTGTTATCTAGGCCTATGCCAGGTTTCAGCGGGCGCGTGAAAAAGTGTACAGCGAGAATGCCTGTCTTACTTCTTGGGCTTGCAGAGGCAGCGAAGAAGGTCTTCTGGACGCATAGAAGGGGTGTGGCACCTAAGTCAAGGCAGTGAATGGGCTCTTCACTGCGCCAGCTTGAAGCGGTGATCAGGCGAAAGAGCCTGATTGTCTGATTGTTTGTAGGAAGTCTCGAGGTCTCGTGCTGGGTTGCCAATTCCGATGGCAAACTTTCGCGTGCTTGTCAGTGGAGCGACACTAAGCTGTAGGCCGCTGTGAAGATCGCACTTCTGTGCCGCTCGATGCTTGGAAGCGTTGTTAGTTGGTGGTGTTCAGGCGGAAGAAAGGCTAGAAGTGATGAGGGAGTGATTTTGCGTGCCAATATTTTTGGGCGGGGCCGCTGGGCTGCATCGCATGCCAAGCCATATGCACTTGGCTCGTTTACATTCGGCTTGCCTTCGTGTCAACTGATGGCTGAGAGTGTGCACCTTCTCGTTTGGGGACCCAGTTATAGGCAGCAAAGCCCCATAACTGAAAGCAGCTTCATTAAGCGCACTGTCTACTTCTATAAACAGGGGTTGAGGAGGGTGGGTGCTCTGAAAGAGGCTGCCAAGCCCAAGGGAAGGTGGATGAAGAGGAAGAAGGCCTTCAGGGCAGCTAGCTTCCCTTATATATCTGCGCCTCTCATTGCATAAACCAACTCAGATATAAGACTCAGTCAGGGCGCGTGCTTTTGGCATTCATGTATGTATATGAAGCAGACATTCTTTGCTGAGAGGGATATCCCAATTAAGAACCCCAATGTCCAATTGGTGACGGAGATAAATCATATGTTCCAAAGAATTTAGGTCCGACCAAGACTTCTAGGTCTCTTATGTCAACCACCATTTCCTCCGGTCTTTCCCACGCCGGAAATCGAGCACTCCCTGGTCTTCTTCGGATCATGGCAATTCTGTGATATGCTTCCGCCCAGACAGGTCCTATCGGTGGACTGTTCTGATCGGAGAATTGCGATATTGCGAGAGGTGTATTACTGTGTGTCATCCAGAGTTGGGAGACCATGGGCTCAGAATTTGTGAGCCATCGCAAGGGACCTTCGGGACCAGGAAGCCAATACCTGCTGTCATGTTAGCTACCCATGCACCAGTAAATCTGAATCCGTTTTGGATACTCACAGCATGGCCCAGTTGATTAGTGAAGTAGGCGTCCAAGGCCCCTGAAGACCAGCCGCAGCATCGTCATTTGTTCGCATAAATGGGTTTCGATAAGGTTGTATCACATCGACGATGTATGCGAGCAGGCCTGCCGGAGAATCGCACAAGGCATAAGCGATTGTCTGAGGACGTTGCGACGTCTGCTGATATACACCTGGAGTTCGTGGAGGCGAGATGCCTGGAGAGTGTGTAGGCGAGGCATGTATAGGTGACACTGGGACCGAGAGTCCTTGAGGGCTGTAGTTGAAGCTAACTCTGTCTCATAGTCAGTTGCTTTGATTTCCCATTGCAATGGACGGTCGACCGTGTTGTCCTGGTTCAATGACTGGGTTTTTCAAAGAAGCCTAAAGTGTACTGACCGTGGATCAGGTACTTCGGGGTTCGCCGTGTGAAGTGCGACGCAGCTTTTACTATGCGTGAGTGCCATTAATCGGCAAATGTTGAGTCCCCTACGATACTGATTAGCGCTTGTGCTTCGGCTAGCCTCATACTCGACTTACCATCCCGAACCAGTCGTGATATACCGCGAATAGCCAAGACTCTTCATTAAGTTGTCGAACAACTCCGCTGTCGTAGAAATGTTGTTGCTCTCCTCGCTGACCTGGTTGCTGAAGCCAAAGCCCGGAATGCTCGGCACAACTACGTGGAAAGCGGGCACATTATCGTCGCCTGTTGGTGGCGTGAAGACCGGATTGCACAGCGCGTCAATCATATTAGATACTGCGATAAAGCTCTCGGGCTAGCCGTGGACAAACAAGAGCGGGATGGCATCCGCCAACGGTGCGACTGTCGATGGATGAAATGAAGTCGGGCGCCATGTATCACCACACGAAACTGTGGAAGAGTATTGTCAAAGTAGGCGTCCTGTGCACGCCAGCTGTAATCTTCAGTCCAGTGGTCCACCAGAGGTTCCAATGCTGCTTTCGAGAGCCCGAATTGTGATCGTTGCTGGTACTGTTGCATCTCTGGATCTCTCGGTAGCCGTGTAATGTCAAGTTTCTGCCTCGTGAGGTCCAGATATCGCTGCGAGACGTGCATGCGGTATGGAAGAACGACATTCGCGGCTGCTGATGGCGACCGACCGCGGCTGGAAGGAGTCGAAGCCATAGGCGAGATGTGTCCAGTGCTGAAGCATGGGGCTAATGGTTTGACTTGTACGTAGTCGCCAAAGTGCGCTTTGAACAATGAAGTGGACACCCGTCGTGAAGTGTTATTGCACCACAAGCATTGTCACGCTCGTAGTATAGTGAGTCAGGAAATTGATAGGAGTCGCAGCCCGAGAGCAGCGCGTCACCGGGCTCCAAACTGGCAAAGCTCCGGAAATTCAAAAAAGAGAGACTTGGATCACTGTGAATTGATTGGTTAGCTGAATTCAGTTTGGATTTGATGAAATTTGATTGAATATTTGATAGGTTAGGGATGAAAAGCTGAATTGTCAGCATAGTGGTTTTCTTAGACAGTAATGTTATAATCATTCTAACTAAGCTAAAGCAGGGGATTAGATACTAACTTATACTTAGAACCGCTAGGCGGTTCTAAGTATACTAAATTTAAGAATAAATATAACTACTCGGGCAGCGCCGAGAAGGAGGAAAGTAGTAGGATTTAGAGAGTGTAGGGACGTAAGTAGCGGTAGGGATGCTAATAGAGGGGTAGTATATATATATATATACGCTAACGAGGGTAGTAGATAGCGAAAGTAATAGTAGGGACGGAAGTCTCGGTCTAGATTATAGTAGTATTAGTATTAGTAGTAGATATTTAGGCGGCAAAATAGGTACGCTAAGGATCGTAGCGACGATAAGATCCTAGTAGTAGTAAGTTTAAGACGTCTTAGTAGCGGTAGCGGCAATTTTCGATAGGTAGAGGGTAGGAAGTAATACTAAGACTTTATAGGCATACTCGTAGTAATAGCGACGGCGAGGTCGACTTAGTCGGATTGTTCTATATATAAGCGCTAGGCTTTATTAAGTCGATAGGGAAATTTTAACCGTAATTAGAACGCTAATTAATAGTTGTAGCGGAAGATATTAAGTATCGTAAATATTAGTGTTTAAATTTAAATTACAAAGTAAAGTCAAGCTATATAGATTTCTTATATATTTAGTCTTCGCAGCTAAATAGGTAGAAATAATAGGAATAACGATAGTAGCGAAAGCAATATAAGATATATCGGTATTAGTAATATTAGAATACGCCTAATATTAGTTAGAGCTACTAAGAGTTGCTAAAAGTTACTAAAAGTTACTAAAAGTTACTAAAAGTTGCTAAAAGCTAATATTATAGCCTATAGATCGTAGGACCTTCCGGCCCTTAAGCGTTTAGAGATATTAAGAGTTGCTAAAAGTTGCTAAAAGTTGCCGAAAGTTGCTAAAAGTTGATACTAGGGCCTATACATCGTAGGACCTTCCGATCCTCGAGCGTATAGAGATATTAAGAGTTACTAAAAGTTGCTAAAGGTTAGTATAAGAAGATATAGAGGTAGGCTAAAGGCGAACTAGTTAACCTTAAACGAAATGCGAGTTTATAGAACACTCTAATTATTAGGGATATAGAGGTTTTGAAAGATAATAAAAGATGCTAAAAGATGCTAAAAGATAGTATAAGAACCTAGAGATAGTAGGATCTTCCTATACTCGAGGACAACGAGGACAGAAGTTGCTAAAGCTTAATATAGAGTTAGAATGCGGCCTATCCGCGTTTAAAGCGAGATACGTAATAGAAGAACGGAAGCACGTTATAGCTAAAGCTACAGAAAGCGTAAAGGAAAACAGTACGGCCCCGACAAGTAGAATACGAGACATACGGGATACTAAAAGTTACTAAAAGTTGCTAAAAGTTGCTATAAGTTGTCGAAGTTAATGTTCGCTCGGAGTCCGCGACAGCCTTAAAAGCAGCGATCGTAGTATTAGTAAGGAGGAACAGGTACGCTAATGCCGTTAGTCTAAAAGGCTGCAATGCCTAGCACTAAGACAAAAGCTAAGCTCTAGCTGCTAGAAGCTATCGGAGAGGGTTTAATTAAATAAAGCTAATCTAGCTCGATGTCGGTAGTAGCGAGACGTATTATATCGGGACGCTTACGCTTAATATATGCTACTATTGCTACCTGCGATCCTAGTATCCGTTCCTATAGATTCGAG
The DNA here is from genome assembly GCF_000340215.1 of Pseudocercospora fijiensis CIRAD86. NCBI lineage: Eukaryota > Fungi > Ascomycota > Dothideomycetes > Mycosphaerellales > Mycosphaerellaceae > Pseudocercospora > Pseudocercospora fijiensis. The sequence goes on from NW_006921536.1 coordinate 1,875,104, forward strand.
CACCGCCTTAAACCTAGATACGCTCGGCCTTCTAGATATATCGTATCGTAGCGATAGGGCACTACCTTACCTCTTAAAATAGTGCCTTCTCTTTAACTTTTAATAGCTTTTAGAACCGTTTACCGCGGCAAGTACTGCTGCTAGATGTAGTATCCACTTTATACCTAGCTAGAACTTATATTTCTTAAATCTAATAGCGGGCTTTATTAAGGCTTGTTCGTAGTTATAGTCGCGTCGAAGGGAAGCGCCGAATATATAGTATTTAGCGGAGTGTCGTACCTGTAACTAAGTATAGTAGTATCTAATCAGCATTACGACTTGTTCTATATATACAAGTCCTTGCCGTGTTTTCGAAGCAGAAGCGAGGCGCTCTAATTAGCTAAAAGTTAATAAAAGTTCTCGAACCCTATCTCGCCTTAACGCAATACTTCAAGTTCTTATAAAGTCTAATACTAAGTAAGTCTATTACTATATCTCGAATCGATACCTCGCAATAACGGCAGTTCTACGCCCGCTCGGCTAGTCTTTAAGGCGTATCGACAAGCGATTACGGATGTGTTTAGCGCTATCGCGTCGGTAACAGCCTAAGGGCCTATTACCTATACCGCTAAAGGAGAAACTAGTTTTAGCTACAGATTACGAGAAGAAGATATAATATACTGCTAGCGTACGTCGGAGTCTAGAATATCTTAGCCTCGTCGCTCGGAGCGCGGATATCCTACTCTTTTCTTAAGCGCAGTCCGCGAATGCTTTTACTAGGATGTCTACGGAGTTTTACCCTCTCGGCGACGCTTAGATCTATATTAGCAACACTTAATATCCTCCTCCTACGCATCGCTATAACGGTGCTTAGAGGATTCGGGCTATAAGATGCTAATCTTAGTATTGTCGTAAAACGATAAATTCGAAAGCCGCGCTAGTATAGGACGACTGTAATACTTTTACTCTCTACGACAACTGCGTCGCGTATAATCTTAACCGAGCGGAAACCGAGATACTTAACGTTACTACTAGCGTATTAGCCGCATAATCGAGAGAAGAACGCTAATATACCGTACGAGTTAGACTTAGAGGGATCGTAGGATAGAGTACGGCAAGGTCGGTATACGACGTCTAACCTCTAGCTAAGGTAGCTTAGCGGGACATTAATACGCTCGTTCTATCTACTCTCCTATAGTAGTGTTTCTTCGATCTGCCTAGCAGCTTATTAATACTATAGATACGAGCTGTCTAGTAAGACGTACGATCTCGAGCGGGACGGACTACAAAGGTCGATTACGTAATGCTAAGCACTATTAGGGGATATAGGAGGAGTACCGTAATATCTAATTTCGCCTTTATCGCGGTAGTTATAATATAGAGAATTAAGAGCAGGTAGCATACTTCGTAAGGGACTCGATAACAAGCGTTACTATAGTATAGCCTAGCCGGGCTATAGTAATACAATAAACATCGTTCGCGGGCACTATAAGCCCGCAACTATTACGCTTTTTAATACCTAGAGTTACTTACCCCTTGCTAATCTAGGTATAATTCGCTAACGATGTAGCACCGCCGCCTATTACTAGTAGATCGAATCTATAGCAGACAGCCTTTAGCTACTAACTTAAGCCTTCCGCGCCTTCGCCGGGGCTTTATAACAAAACTACGCCTATTAGAGTATACTGCTAATAGGGATTACTACGCGCTATGTAATATACTAAATAGAACTACGTTTTTAGTAGTCTGCTAACTCGCTAATCTAGACCTCTAGTACGGCAAAGAGCAAGCGGCATAAGTGTAGTAGACTAGTCGCATTCGGTTATTACTAAGCTCTTATTAGCGCCCTCTTCGGCGCCCTCTTCGACGCTCTTTTCGACGCTCTCTTCGACGCTTATACAAATACTCTATAATAGCTAGTCGCCCTCTAATTAATATTAACTTCGCTAGAGCCTAGATAGAAACTCGGATAGACCGTAGCGCGACGCATTAGGACATTATTATTACACTTTACTACAATTTCGGAACACGTATTAGGCTTTCTTAATTCCGAGTACGTCTAAAGACATAGGGTATAACCTCTCCAAATCGAGCATCGAATTACTATATATATAATATCGCAATCCTTAAGCAACGTATCGCGTTCTATTTCTACTATGTGCAGGTATCTAACGCTAAAGCTTAAGGATATCTTTAAGACGACAGCATTAATATTAGGCTCCGACGGCTTCGCGACATTAGGAGGTCTCTCTAGCTTTATAAACAAATTCCTTAAAGTATAGAAGAGGAATACCTACTCGGTATCTACGAAATTCTACGGACCGAGCTATAACGTAAGAGAGTTAATAACTACAGACGACGAAATCTCTACTAATATCTGCGCTAGAATTACAATATTGTCGGCCGTAATCGCATCTATAGAGCGCTTAGAGAAATTAATCTAGCAGGTATCGAAAGGCGGCGTCGCAGCATAAGACGCTAATAGTATATATAGCACAAATCTACTAATCTACGAAGCTAATGCCTTAAACCTAGGGCTAGCTAGCCGTCTCTAGGACCGAACTATTCCTAGTCTATAGATATATACTGCGCTTTCGAAGTCTAGGGTTTCGAAATATATAGCGCAGTCGATACGTTCTTACGTATAATTAAATAGATGTACGTTAGTATTACTACTCGCACTATAGTCTCGGTTATAGCCTAATATGTCTCGATTATTAAAACACTCGGATATGCCCCGCTAATCCTACAATCCGACCGTAGACTAGAGACTACTATAGCTACTAACGCCTATATTACGATCCGCCGCACTCTAAATAGCGAGTATAATAAAGAGGCCGCAGAGGACATCGAGCTAATAGTACTAACTTTTAGCGAGATAGTGCGCTATAGCACAAGCCGCATAAATTAGAGGATTAAGCACATCTAGGGCTAGTCGGCTAAGGCTCTCTCCGGTCTCCGCAAACTCTTCCTAGCGCTTAATCTATAAGGGGCATTCTTACCTAACGATAAGTACGACCGGATCGCTATACTCTTCGTATATATACCGATTATAAGGAGCGTAATAGACGAATTCTATTATTTGTAGAACTATTACAAGATTAGAGCTTAAGGCGATAACGTACTCTCTAGTATTCCGGTTATGCTCGATAGGCATCTATATAGGTTCGGCGTAGAGTAGTTCGGCGTTTAAGTACTACCCGAGCTTCTCGTTAATATAAAAGCAGATCTCGAAGGCTTTAACCTCGATAAGTACCTACCCGAAGCTACAATATATACTTGTACAACTATCCTCGTAGAGTAAGGTTTTATAATACTATTATAGGGCGGTAAGGTAGATATCGAATACTAGCAGCTTTATATATAGGCTTATATACGTTTGCGCGTAGCACTGCTTTCCTTATTTGTAAGCGGCTAAGATCTACCCGAGTCGGAGCTACTAAGGCACGCTAGGTACTAGCGTCTAAACCGCGATAACGATATAGTCTTTACTGCGGCTAATTAGACGAGGTATACTAGGCGCGTTCGTCCCGAAGACTAGCACTTAGCGGACCTCTTAGACGGTCTATACCCGTACGACAATAACTCTAGTAGTAATATAGGTTATATAAGTGCCGACGATAAGGGGTAGGGAGATAATAGCGACGGTAAAGACAGGCCGCACTTTAGCTATACTTTTGATTTATAGACGAGCCTAATTATTCTAACCTAAGAATTAGTAGCTAGCTCTTATTCTAGTCGAGTTTACGAGCTTAACTTAGTAGCTAACATCGTCTATTACTAGTAGCACCGCTAGCATATCGAACACAATTTCCCCTCGAACCTTCTTTAACGCTCTATCCTATTAGCTACTAGGCCTCGAGCAAGATTACCGCGCCCTTTAAGACTTACTGTCGTGCTTGTGTGCATCCTAGTTAACGAAGACGCAGCACCGCTAGCAGTAAGGACCTCTTAATCGCGTAAGCGAGCTACGATATACCCCCTTTCTCTTCCTATACGTAGATAGTTAGATAAACCTAATAGATCTCCGTTTCTCTCTTATCCTATTATTTAGTATATATCGGCTAAGGCTATAGAGCAGTTAACTACGATGCCTCTACGAAGGCCGTAACAATCGCTAAACCGTCTCGATAAACTAGAGTACTAGCGCGAGAATAGAGTATATACCGTAGGGGGGTTTATATACGAGGAAGAGTAGGCCGATTTCTTTAAGCCTAGATGCCCCTATTGCAACTTCTAGAACCCGCAGACCTTCTAGGATAATCTTAGAGCTATTTAGCGGCAGTCGATATTACGGCAAACCGGTCTATCCGTAGTAGGTACTCCGATACTAAACCGGCAATCTTCTATGTCTAGTAGCAATACCTACGTCGTCCGATCGTTATCTCTAGCCCCTCTATCGCAGTAGCAGCAGAGTCGGGCACCGTTAGTTATCTTTATATTAGCAGCTTTATCGTCGTCTCGACTGTCTCGACTATAGCTAGTCGAGCGTTTTAGCTATTCTATAGCTAACGAGGCAGGAGCCTAACTCTAGAAAAGGTATATTAGCCGTAAGAATGCCGCGACTATTACGAACTACGATTAGTCGGGTAGTATTAGTAGAGTAAGTACCCTCGGACGGAATAATATTATAATACTACTAGCACTATAAGTATATACTCCTAATACCGGGCTATAGCGAACTCCTACCTTTCGAGCGTATTAGGCTAGGTAGGCGTCTACTACAAGTAGGGAAGCAAGTTAGCTAGCGGCGCGTAAGACATACCGTACTATCTTTAAAGTTACTTATAGCTCCGTAGTAGTAGACGAATAGGGCGTGCTAGATTACGCAGACAGCTAACCTATATAGCTATACGATAAGCAATTCGGGCTAGTTCTCGATAATATATATAGATTCTCTAACGGTAATCTTATGCGTTATATCCTTAATAAGCACGAATACAATCTAGAAACCGAAGTTAACGACTACTATCGGCACTTCTTTATTAGTTCTATCGGCAAAACTAATAATATACCGCGCGAGCTCGTAATCGATAGTATACTTCCCCTCGACGAATAGATCGCTACCTTCGGGAATAAAGAGTATAATCGTTTGCTCTACATTTATATACTTAGCTTAGATAAGAGGTCTAGGCGATTATACGAGGCCGCTAAGGCAAAGAAGAAGGAGCTCCGTCTTAAACGTGCTCTAGAGCAACAAATATCGAGGCGGTAAGAAACGCTAGACCTTAATAACTTCGGCTAGGCCTAAGACGATACCGCCGCCGATGCTATCGAGACTATTAAGGACCTACCGGACTCTACTACGCCGATTAAGGAGGAGTCTCTCGAGCTATACAAATCTAGAGTAGTAGCGATGCCTTATAAAGAACGGCCGAAGGAAGTTAGCTTATAGTAAGAAGGATATATCGAGAAGGCAGATCTAAAGGACGCTATCGTAGTAGAAGACAGCCCTATCCCGCCGTCTTAAGGCGAATCCTAGGCTAATTAGTAGAAATCAAGCTTAGATAGAGCTAGTAGTAGTACTACGGATTCGCGTATAGAAGGTAGTAGTAGGACCGACGTACGCGAGACATCGCCTTCGTCGCTAATAAGAAAGCCTCCCTCCTACCCGCCGAGTACCCCGAAAGGCTAGATAAATCCTCCTCTAGCTCCGCATTCTACGCTAGCTAAGCTTAATAACTAGGCCGCTCTTAACAGGCAGTTAAATCAGCCTTAGCACAAAAGGCTTTCGTAAGAGAACCGAGAGCAAACGGAATCTAAAAAGTAGAAGGTTAACTTACCTAAGGACTCTAGGAAACAGCCTAGCGCAAAGAAGGCGCTACGACGTAGAGTAAAAGCAAAGATTCCTACTACGGATAGGAGTACTCGGCGACGTAGGCAGAAAGAGACGGGAAAGTATACTATAATAGAGGGTGCTAATAACGGGATCGAGATCGGTATCGATAAACGAGAGATATAGGCGTTTAGACTTGTCGCCTAACATTCTCTACGATCGTATACTAGACACATCCTTCCCTTACAGTATTTAGTATAAGAGACGTAAATGTTAGCTATAATATTATAGATTTTAGCACTTTAGACAGCTAGCAAATAGACTATATATATACGCAAACCTCTCGGCACTTATTTGTACGCGATAGAGTATAGAAGCAAGCCTTATATTAGAAATACAGACCCTCGACTGTAGTTAAATCGTAGCAAGACACCGAGATTACCGATATAAGATCGACCGCGAGTTCCGAGAGATAGCAACATCCGCGCCTTAATTCGAGATAAACGATTACGTCCTAAGTACTCGTCTAATAAAGCGGAAATAATGCAGCAAGACCGGCGAATATAAGAAGAAGTCCTCGCCAAATCTGTATACCTCTTATATAAACTAATAGAGGCTCCGTCGCGCCTATACGCTTAATCTAACACACGCTAAAAGCTAACTAATAACGCAGAGGCTAAGGGTAAGGACAAGAGCAATGCTACCGGCGACAAAATACCTAATATTTCCTAGGAAAAGTGTCGCTAAGGGGATGCTATAACTAGCATTCTATAACCTAAGGAGCGTAACGAGCCTATAAAAGCCGTATTCGCGATAGACACTACCTTAGTACCTCGAGACTTAGCCTAAACAGTCTATTATCAACCTATAGCAACGCATCGAATACGTATATATATAAGGCCTACTAAGCGATTTCTTCGCTAAACTACTAAGGCGCTTTAAATAATCTACGGCGAGTAAATTGTCGCCCGATCCGTTTAGCGTCTCTAAACTACAACTTTCGGCAACTTTTAGTAACTTTCGGATCCTTGCTCTATCGATAGAATTAGGTGTTTCCCTAATCCGCACTCTCCTTAAAGTTCTCTAACCGAAACCTTTAGCAACTTCTAGCAACTTTTAGCAACTTTTTGAACGTTAGACTCCTAATAGAGTAGGCTGCTATTAATAACTTAGCTAAGGCTTAATAAGAGCAGGAGAAGAAGGATGTTACTATTAAAAAGCAAAAGAAGCGCATTCGAATAATAATCTTAAAACGCAATAGAAGGATACTACTATTAAAAGCAGAGAAGCGTATCCGAATGCTAATCTTAAGTAGCGAAAGCAATACATTCTAGGTCTATATACGTACGAGAATTGCTAACCGCACGGCGTACGCGATAATCTATACTCGAATATATTCGTCCCTCGCAGTAATTTACGTAAAGGAAGTATATATTCGAGCGCCGCAAATTAGTAGATATCTAGTGCCCGCTTACGGCACTTATATTAAGTACGCTATGCTCGAAGGCCGACTACATTCTTTAGAAATATCAATCTCTAAGACCGATAGCATTGCTTAGACAGCACGGATTGGAAACGCTATTCTCCGTAGCCGATAGCATCGTTTCGATAGTACTACTTAATATCTGGATTTGCAAGGCCGACAGCGCCGTTTTCTAGGTGTTACTCTATAAGCAATTATTATACGATAGGCAGAAGACCGACGAGATTAATACGTAGTAGTAGACGCTAGTAGCTAGTAAGGCTTCTTAAGCCGCCTCGGATATAGCTTTCGCGGTAAGGCTGCTACTATACGCTAGTACCGCTATCGAGAAGCTCCGGGGCTACAGTTCTCGTACGGCGGACGTACTCTCGGTCTCGATCTCGCTAAGTGTCTAAATAACGGCAATGCTATAGACGCTAAGCTATCTAGCAGTATATAGGAGCAGATAATATAAGTAGTCGTTAACAACTAGTATACCAACTAATACAGAATACGATACTACTTAACGCTTAATGCGCTTAGGCTTAAATGCTATATCGCAAAGACACCTAACGGTACTTAAAGGAGTATTAAAGTACTAGAAACTTGAGAGGTAAAGCAGATATTAATGCGAGAGCTAGCAAGTATTATTTCATTCTATAAAGCTGTATAAAGCAGCAGAAGCCGGTAGCTAAGACTAAGTCTAAGACTAAATAGAAACTAAGCTAGCAGTAGTAGTATTATGCGTCTTACTGCTATATTTTAGGACTTACTACGCTAAACAAATATCTAATCTTCGCAAGTCTAACTAACCTTCTAGCACTAACCGCATTTGTTATTATTAAGACTAGCAGTATCGAGGCTAGCCTATGCTAACGGCGAGCTGGCTACGAATAGATACGAGCAGTATCGTACTCGAGACCTAAACGATTGTCGTTTCTATAAGGCTAGCCGCGGCGATGCTACTCGCTATAATTACTATATTCGGGGCAGTCGACAATATAGTAGTAGTAAACACAAACTAAGGAATTCGGATAAAACATAGTCGCATCTAAAGTTTCTAGGCTCCCGGCGTAATAACGATAGTAGTAGCGGCAACGGAGGCAGTAGTAGAGGAGGTAACGCTATAGTAGGCCTAGAAAGGTTTATAGCTTAGCCTCTTGCGTCTATATAGTAGTCCGGCGGGTTACTAGTTTAGGAAAGGGATATGTAAATAGTAGTGTTCGAGCACGATAAATACAATAGTTTAGGCTTCTAATAGGTATATAGAATGCGAGAAATGGACGATTGCGACGCCGATCGCGTCTAGATATTAATAAGTATATATCCTTCTTTGCCGACCCTTTTTAAACACAGCTTTACTTAATGTAACCTCTAAATAGCGGGAGTGTACGAGGTCCGTCGGTATCAAATTGATCGCTATTAGGCGCCGCTAGTCGGAATGGCGCTTAATAGCCTTAATATAGGAGGGCAGGTTTAGGAATAGTATAGCGATTTTGTAGGCAGAGAGCAGTATTAGCTGTCTTATAGGAGATTAGAGTAGCCCTACGAGCGAAGAACGGTATATCTAATAAAATTTAAGAAGATTAAAGGGGTTCTATAGGTAGAGAATACTAGATCTAACTAGAATTGATTAATAAATTACATCGATAGGGACACTTTTAGCTATAGCTATTACTAAAGAGTTGCCGGTCATTCCGAAGAGCTAACAGTTCGTCCTTGCTTATAGTAGTATATATCTACTATCGCTAGCTCGGACTATATAGTATGTAATACTAAGACCGCTACTCGAAATCGCTATTACTTCGCTTTACCGACCGAGAAGAGCAGCCTTAGGAATACTATATTAGCCCCTTATATAGATTTATACGAGGGGCTAATGTGTTTTAGTTAGTAAAAGCTTACTTCTGTCGAACTATAGAGCTACGACGATACTTCCTATTATATAAGCTTAACCTTACCTCTAACAATAGCACAATAGAAGTTCATACTGCTAGTACGATATAAGTCGACTCTTACGCTTCTACATTCCTTTCTCCTTAGACATTGCGTATACCCTTTTACTATCGTATACAACATTACCTTAAATATAAGAACTACGTTAACGGCAAGATACGCTCTAGTATATTCGATAAGAGGACGTTAAGCGATTAGTGCTAATATATATTAGCCGTCTCTATACTACGCGCTACGCGCATCGCTAACTTCCCGCAGAATAAGAGTAGCATTATTAATGCTACTAGCACTACGCCTCTACACTCGCTACGCAATAGTAAAGTGTATATAGACAGCTATGCTCTATTAGGACATTGCTAACTAGATCTATAGCCGCACTAATGCTCCTCCGCCTCCGCCTCCTATAATTATTATTAATAATAATAACAATATTAACATTAATAGACGCCGCTCGCTATACGAGCTCTTAGTCGAGTGTCTAGGCTAGGTTTCGGTCGGCTTGCTAGTCTAGTCTCTAGTTCGGTTTAGCTCGGTGTCTACTAGCTTTAGATAGCCTTATTTCTAGATGCTATATTAGATATAGTTTACGTAGATCTAAAGGATCGCTACGCTATACTTACTATAGACTAAGATACTGCTATCGAACATCCTGCCTTATTAACTTTGCGAAGATCTTATTAATATGCTAGTCTCTAATAGCAAGTTCTCTAGGAAATCGAAAGCAACCTTCTACCGCTTAGTCGCTTAATATCCGCATTAAATGCGGTTAGTAAGCGACAATCTAGTCAAAGTTAGTATATACTATCGTAGCAAGCTCTAGACTATAAGCCTAACAGTGCCGTGCCTACGCCTGTGCCTGCACTAATATAAGGGCTAAAGGACTAAGAGCTTACACTGTACTACTATATCTACTGCTATCCGCCGGCGGTAATTTAGTCGACTAAGAACCTCCGGTCCTTAAGACAGAGACCTCGATACTAGACTTCTTAGAATAGATTAGATAGCTTAATAGCGGCATTTTGGACGTAGACTAAGCTACGAGCTTATACTTATAGCCGCTATAGAAGTGGTCTCCTGCTTTATATAGCTTGTTATAACTCTTTATAAGTAGAAGTATAAGTAGGATATTATTAGAAAGCAGAACACAGGCTTCGTAAAGTCAAACGCGTTTATAACCGGGCGCGATTAGTATACTTTATACATTTAAAGCGTATAGTACTAGAACTAGCGCGCTCTTAGCCGTACTAATACTTCTCTATTAACTCTAACCGCTCGGACGGCTATAGATCTTCTAACTCGCGCGGGCGAAGGTTAAGGAATCCCTCGAGCTCGTCGCTACCCTCTACTATTCGAAGCTTGCGATATGCCTCGAGATACAGCTTCTAAAAACAGTCGCCCGATACGTCTTTAGTACTATCGAATTCCCGCCGGAGGCCTATTGTTTCTAGTATATTCTAATAAAACTCGAGTGTTCGTAGTAGAAGATAGGCTTCGAGCTCTTATAAATAGTTAGCACTAAAGGCGCTACGAAGAACGAGCAACAGGTACGTACTAATAAACGAATCGCTCTAAGGGAGCCGTTACTAGGCATAGTAACTAGTGTTCTAGTATTCTACGTACTCTCCGACCGTGTATCGAATATATATCGAATAATAGACCTATAGATAGCAAGCAATGCGATGTAATACGATACGATCGGCGGCAGAGCTAGGTCCTTTATAATATTTTATAATATCGCTCTAATAGTATTGCAATGTCTTGTCTCCTCGCGTTCGGTATATAACGTCGGTAGGCCGGAAGATAGTCGGCCTCGGATGTTCTAACGATTAGATAAAAGTTGCTAAAAGTTACTAAAAGTTCTAATCGGACATAAACTTCCGTTAGCGTATACGTATAAGGCTATTTCCTAGATCCGCACGATTCGAAACGACTAAGTTAATTCTACTGTTTCTACGCCTCTAGCTATTATCCGCGCGCCTTAATTTCACTGTATTTGCGATAAGGATAGCTCTCGAAATAATTAGAAATCTAGATCCCGAAGATCTCGGAAATCGAAAAAAAAAACAGGTAGATTAAGGCGCGCGGATAATACCTATATTATAAACTCGATAGGTTAAGGCGCGTAGATCTTACATCTAATAACGATATTTAGCATAGGCGTAGACTTAGTAAGAGAGCATTAGCGACGACATTCCGATCTATTACCCGGCGACAATATTATATTACAAGGCGAAGTATACCGAGCGACACTATTAGAGAACATTATAAATAGGAGAATAGAGTCTATACAATAAGAGATAGAAGATAAAAGCATGTTATTAGCAGGCAGAGACAGTAGTATCATTTCAAGGATCTATATACTTATAGTTAGCGACTCTACGATATCGATAGCGCCCGCACTTCTTGTTCGCCGCACTACTATTATATGCTGTCTTGCCCTCCTTAGTATAGACACGACAAGTATACCCTAAGCGGATATAGCGCTTACAGGTAGGAATACGCAGCTCTCTATTATCTGTCTCTTTAATCCGGCCGATATACGTTAATCTAATCTGCGTCTCGTTTGAGCTCTGCGCCTATAGCTTTATAGATTTAGAGTAGTAGGCATTATTAGCCTCTAGGTAGCGTAGCGCAATACGTAGGCTACTTAGACCTTTCTTCTTCTCCTTCTTCTTCTTCGGAGCCTAAGCTAGTAGAGCCTAAGCTAGAGCTAGAGCTAGAGCTAGAGCTAGAGCTAGAGCTAGAGCTAGAGCTAGAGCTAGAGCTAGAGCTAGAGCAGGTATTAGCGGTAGTAGTGCCTTAGTTATAGTTGCTAAAGTCGAAGCTAGAGGTAGAGGCGGAGGCGGAGGCGGAGGCAGAGAGATAAGAGGCAGACCTTACTAAGAGCGATCTTGCTAGCGACGTGCCTACGTACTTAGACTAGAGCGGCGAGATAGTACTGCTAGAGCTAGAGCTAGAGCTAGAGCTAGCGGCGCTACATTAACGACGCTAAGATATATTAGCTACTACTAAAAGGAGCGAAGCTCAAATTAAAAGTATATAAGCCTAGTACGTTAACATCCTAAACCGAGAGGTCCTACTACTACTACTGCTATTATAGTAGTAGCGCCTGCGCCCTAGAAGATAGGAAGCCGATCGTAAAGTCCGCAATGTTATCGAATTCTTAGTTAGATATAGTAGCGACAGCGACGGCGAGGTATTAAAGGCAGGGATAGTGTCTATGTCGCTAAAGAATGATACGGTGCGCGGGTTCCAGTTACGTAATTAAATTATTAGACTGTCTGTAAAGGAAGAAGGAAGCGTAAAAAGCACGCGACTAATTATAAGTGCGTGCGCTAAGGCTAGCCCTATAATACGATCCCCTCTTCTAAACCTTATCTTATACTATAGAGATAGTATAACATGTCCTTTTAAGATGTCTATTCGTATGTCCTTAACTCCCTCTATCCGTAACTCGCGGTTATTAGCGGCGATATAACCTTTCTAGCGGTATGTGTTATATCGAATAGAGGTTAGACCGCGATAGGCTACCCTATCCGCGAGGTACGCTATATAGCAGAAGCCTTAGTCGCGAAGTCATCGGCTAAGTGGTTTACTAAGTAGGTATAGGAGCGCGAAATTATCGGCCTAACTTTGTATATAGTAGTGCTAAGAAGAAGCGCGAAATTATCGGATCTCTCCTTCTACTATAATAGTGTATTCCTCTAGTAGGTCTATCTGTCGTCTCCCGATCGGTGTATATTACCTATTAGCAAGGCTAGTAGTGCCGTTGTCCGGTGTCTATCCCTTAGGTAGCTTGTAACTATGCGGCTTCGGCTTACCTAGGTTCTTATAGTAGAAGTCCGCGACTGCTTCTGCCGCTTGTCTTACAAGTTCCGCCTCTTCGAACTGCTAAAGATCCTTATCGTCTCCTGCCTACTTAACTATATAGTACAACTTCTTCTATCGGCCTTTGCGAAAGCTATCTACGACTTCTTTAATCTCCTAATATTCCTCTCCGTCGATTAGGTCTAGCGGTAGTATATCGTATGCTTAGTTGCCTAGAGGGTCGGTTGCGGCAGGTCGGAGCAGATTAGTATAGAACACATCGTATATACGGCGCTGCGGCCTAAGGTCTAATTAGTACACGTTAGTTGTGTTTAGTACGACTCGCTTAATTTTAAAGGGGCCTAATTGTTTATAGTCTAGTTTCTTAGAGGGCCGTTTCGTTCGGATATTGCGCGCGTCGAGCTATACTAAATCGCTAGTTTTGTACTTTCTTAGTAGTTGTCCGTTGTCGTTTAAGTCGTTCCTTGCTTGCGTATATAAAATAGCGGCGGCGTAGTATTGTTAAATTCGTTTAAGTTTAGATGCGAATTGCTCTGCTTCCTAAAGTGCGAGGCGGTCCTTTACTAACGTAGCTTTCTTAGCGACTCTACTCGTAGCACGGTCTACTTTGCGGATTTCTAAGCGAGGGTATCGGCCTAAGGTTGCAAAGAACGGCAATACCTACGTAGTCTCGCTCTTAGCATTGTTTGCTACAAACTTAGCCGACTACAACTATCGGACCTAGTCGTCCTAGACGTAGTTAACGTAGCTCCGTAGGTAGACCTCTAGCTCTTAATTAGTGCGTTCTAATTGTCTATCGCTACGTAGATAGAAAGCTATACTAAAATGTTGTTTAACGCCGAGAAGTTTATAGAGTCTGCGGTAGAACAGGTTAAGGAACTAAGAGCCGCGGTCGCTAATTGCTGTCTCGAAGACACCTTAATCCTTAATAACATGCCTTACTACCGCTTCTACCGCAGTCTAAGGCGTTAGGTTAGGTACGGGTATAAAGTGCTTTCTTTTTGTAAGCCTTTTAGTAATAGTAAGGATATATCGATATACTGTACTAAGCTATTCGCATTCCGGAAGGTTTACGATATAGTCTAAGGTAATTTCCTTATAGGCGCTAGATAGTACTAGAAGTTGCTATAGTAGCCCTTAATATCCGTTATATATAGTCTTAGATCGCGAGCAAGTGCGGCAGTTGTATACAAACCTACGTACGTCTTTATATATAGAAGGCTAGAAGTATACTCGTTTTATTAAGTCGTACGTACGTTTACGTCCTAGATAACTAGCTAAGGGCGCCGAGTAATAGTACTAAATCACTTCGTTGCGCAGTTGTTCGTCGTTAGGCATATATATGCGTCCCTTTAAGTATAGTCGACCTTAGCGAAGTTTACAATCGGTAATAGAGATGCGATAGCCCTTAAGTTTATTAGGTAGCCGATCCTTGCCTTATTCTATAGCGAGGATAATCGCTTATACGAGTTTATCTTTCCGGTATGCGGATTAGATTAGGTTATCTATAGACTCTTCGCTATCGCCGAGTATACGGATAGCAGCTAATCTTTATCGTTCTCCGGTACGCTACGCTTCCGAAAGCATACTAGGTTCGAGGTAATAAGGTTTAAGCAGGGGTTGATTTCGGTTAGCTAGGTCTTCGGTAGCGTCTATATCCTACGTCCGGCGAGTAAGGGCGTCCGGTTTAGCTCCTTAAGTCCCTAAGCGATATTTAATCTTAAAGTCGAATTCTACGAGGAACTTAGCCTAGCGTACTTGTCTCCTATTTAGCTGTTTCGTTGTTATAAAGTACTCTAGGCTTTTGTAATTAGTAATAACTCTCGTTAGCTCGGGTAACTATATTAGCTTAGGCCTCTATTCTTCGAATGCCTTAATAATAGCTATAAGCTCCTTATCGTAGATCTCGTAGTTGCATTCGGCAGGGTTTATCTTCTTAGAGAAGAAAGCGACCGGATATAGTAGCTAGTCTTTACCGTGCTATAATAGGATTCCCGCTAAGACACGATCTAATAAATTAGTCTCGACGACGTAGGGGCGTAGAGGGTCGTAGTATATTAGTATAAGAGCGTTAACGAAAGCGTACTTAAGGGTATCAAATGCTAACTAGTAGGCTTAGTCCTATTCGAACTTAGGTCGGAGAGGAGGAGGTTTGTTCTAGCCGCGGGAGAGGGCCGTAAGCGGCATAGCTATAGTAGAATAATCTTTAATAAACCTCCGATAGAAGTTAGCGAGACCTAGGAAAGCTTATACATCCTTAAGGCAGCGTAGTGTTTCCTAGTTAGTAATAGCTAATACCTTCTCCGGATCTATTTTAAGACTATTAGTAGTAATAATAACGCCTACGTAACAAACTTCTTTAACGAAGAACTTGTACTTATCGATATTAAAAGGAAGGTCTGCCGATCGGAGTTGCTCGAGAACTTTACGAAGGTAAACGATATGTTCCTAGATATCGTCGCTATATACGATCAAATCGTCTATCTACGCTAATACGAATTGATCTATATAGTCTCTAAGCGTGCGATTAATATATGCCTAGAAAGCACTCGGTATATTGCTAAGGCTAAAGGGAACAACTAGGTACTCGTATATACTATATCGGGTAGTAAAAGCGGTTTTCTACTCGTCGCCTTTACGAATTCTTAGCCTATTAAATGCTGCAATAATGTCTAGTACTAAGAACACTTTCGCCCGACACATCCGAGCTAGAGTTTCTCTAATATAAGGCAGTAGATATCGGTTTTTAATCGTAATAGCATTTACTACTCGGTAATCGATATAGACGCAGATTCTATCCCCGGGTTTCCTAACGAGGAGTACCGGCGAGGCGTATAGACTCTTAGATTCCCGAATAATGCCCTTAGTCCTTAGATCTTCTACGTACTTTTAGACTATAGCTAGCTCCGTATAGGACATTACATATAGTCGTTTCTATAGAATCTTCGCGTCGGGCTAGAAATCGATTAGCATATCGCCGTTACCGTACTTCGGGAGTGAATATAGCAATGTCTCTGCTTTGCGGCGGTCGAATAGGTCGATAAAGTCGTAGAGGTCCGGAGGCAATTTAGATCGAATGTCCGGATTATCGAGTAGTTTGCCTTTTATATACTTCTTAAAGTCGTAGGGACTAAGTAAGTATAATCTAAGTGCCTTCTCGACGTAATTACAAAGTGCAAAGCGATTATTATTGCTATCGTTCTCAAACACGAAGAACCCTTCTTTGCCTAATATTATATTATCCTAAGCTTAGCCTATAGAGACATCGCTAATAGATATATTGCTAACTTTAATAATATCGTCTTTAGAGGAGTGTCTATACTAGATCGAGGGTAGAGTTAGATCTTCTAGCAGTATATTGCATATACCTCCTATATATAGCGTAGCGTTACAATTGCTTCGGTAGTAGTAAGAGTCGAAGGTAAGCTTCTAACTAGTCTAGTCTATCTTTGGATTGTGTTTCTTTAGCTATAGAATGCTAAGGACTATATTATACTCGATATCTGTAATAAGACATACTAACTGTTCCGTATGCCCTCTAAGTTCTAAAGGTACCTCCGCCTATTTGTCGATAGAGTGTCCTCTCCTACTATTAGTATATAATACTAGTAGCTCCCTTCCGAGTAACCTTTGTTTAAAGTTCTTCGCGAAGTTCGGGTTAAGACATTCGGTAGTAGCGCCGCAATCTAGGTAAACTATAGCTCTCTTACCGCTTATAATAGTGTCGAAGACGATATAGTCGGCAATTTCTACTAGAGAGTTCTTTACCCGGGTCGTAGAGAGTTAAATATTAGAGGCGTTAGTAAGGAGGTCGGAGATTAACGATAGCAGTTCGAGTGCTTCGGAGGTTTCTTAAGGTTAGCACTCTACTGCCCTAAGACGCTTATATTTAGGTCTTCGTCGCTATTCGATATAGTAGAGTTAATATAATACTCAATTATATTATCGATATCTTCGAAGTATAGCTCCTATTCTTCCTACTACTATTTAGGCTCCGGCTTAGGTCCGAATACATTATCTAACTTAACATTTATAGCGTTCTATCTCACTCGGCTAGTGCGAAAGCGGAAGTATAGGCAGGCGGGCTAGTTACGCTAATAACTAGTAACCTTGCATATATAGTATAACCCCTTACTAAGTCGATTAAAGTCGGCTTGTATTAGAGCTTCGAACTTAAATAGCATTTGAGACTAGTCGTAGTCGTTACAGATGCTATAGTTAATACGGTCGATAAAAGGACGGTTGTTATTCTACTAAGCTCTCGGAGGGAAGGCTGCTTTCGGAGATAGTGTAGTAGTAGGGGCAGTATACGTCCGCTGCTAGTAAGCTAGTCGATATCCGGTACGTAGAGGATTGTATAGAAGTAATACGGTAGCGGTAGTACTATTAGTTATAATTCTCTTAGCTCTATCGATCGTATCTATCTATACTTCGGTGCTACGTATCTACTTAATTGTTTCCTTAGCAGAGCCAAACTCCTTGCCTAATAGTAGGTTCTACTAAGGCGTATTCTAAGTCTTGTTCCGGAGATAAGTTGCTCCTATAAGCATAGCGTCCTTATTACGATCGAAGTTCATCTATTAAGAAAGTTCTTCGAATTCGGTCTAGAAGTCGTCGACGCGTTGATCCTTACTTATCTAAAGGGCTATAAACTTGGCTTGTCCTCGCTAAGCTTAGTAATGCTTACTATAGTGTACCGCTAAGGCGTCGATAACATCGTCGGGCTTACGGAAGGTTAATACCTTATTCTCGATCTTATTCTAAGCGAACTAAGTTACGTAGTTAATAGCTGTCTCCGTAGTATAATCCTCGCTTTAATAATAATGTCTCTCGTACTTGAAGTGTAATCTTATCTTACGCTCCTATTCTTTGAACTTTATCTTGTTAAGGTCCTTCTTGCCGGTCTAGTAAAGGACGGAAACTAATACTACTACTACTACTTATAGCAATAGTACAGGCTACCGAGGGTAACATAACCTATAGCAATATAGGCAGCTATATTTAGCAAGATAGGATAACGAGACTGTCGCTTAGGCTAATGACTAGAGCCCTACAATATAGGCATTATAGAAGTGTAATATAAACAATATGCTATACGAGGTTGATAATCTATCTACTCTATAGAAGGAGGCCTCTTATATAGGCTTAAAACTAGCCTATAGGTATAGGGCCGGTTACTAGCTAATATCCCTCCCTTTCTTCGTATCTAACTAGATACGTTTCACATTATGCGCGCTTAAAACAAATATGTATGCATCCTTAGCGCTCTTAGCTAAGGCTATTCTTAGAACTCCGTAATAATACCCCCGGGGTAGCATTAATCCTAGATACTATAATTATGCAAAAACAACTTCCTAAGCAATACTATATAGACTTACTATTGCTTCAACGCGCCGTAATCCTTACTAGCAATAACCTTATCTGCTAGTCGGCTCTCGAAATCTCCTCCGTACGCGTTGAAGCTGTTAGTACCGAAGTACTATCCCTCGTAGAAAGCTTAATTAACGAGGAGGTTAATAGCCTTTTCCGTCGTAGCTTTCTCCTAATCGTATAGATATTCCTTTAGTCCCTCGTTATTAAGCTAGAGGATCTGTTTAACTTCGTTCTAAATAACGTAACTTAACTAAGGAATCCTACTAACTAGAGCGTCGGAGATGTAGCCGAGGCCTTCGACTAAGATAGCCGTAGGGAAAGCGAATAGCACGAAGGAGTTAGAGGCTAGGAGGGCGGTTAGATTACGGTGCGCTTTAGCAACCTAAGAGACTGTTAAGTTCTCGTAGCCCTTAACCTTAGTGCCGTTAATAACGCGAGAGTAGCCTAGGTTAATTAATATACGGTTGCTCTTAGTCTTTAGATCGCTATATAGTAGGTATAGCATCTAAATAGAGACCTCGCACTCCTTTAGAGGGTTGAGGATCTACTCCGCTTTGCGCCCCTTACTATTAGGCTAACTATCGAACATATAGTCGAGGTCGTCGTCGGTAAGGTACTTATTAGTAAGCTTACCGATCTTAGTTAGTAGGACTAGGCTACGAGCCTTAAGCTTCTCAACCTAGTTCGCAAAGACCTCGGGCTAATACATGCCTTCGATAATAGTAGAGCAGCTAGTCTTATCCTTAGACATAAGGCAGACCTTAATGCGTAGGTAACTAGCACCCTCGCTAGCTGCGAGCTTAACTATATCTTATCCGAGACGAGTAGACTCCTTAGAAGGACAGTTTTCGTAAGTACCGCTAACCTTAAAGAACTTAGTAGGCTTAGGGACGGAGATAAGCTCGTATACGTAATTAGGTCGAAGGGCGACAGCTAAGAGCTATAGGGCAGGGTACTAGCGGACGATTTAGTTGCTTATACTATAAGTTTAAAGGGTATTGCGGCCTTCCTACTTAGACTTAGGCATCGTACGCATATACTAAAGGTATATTTCAAACTCCTCCTATATTAGGTCGATAAGGAAAGGAAGATATACTCTACGAGGCTCTTATAACTAGCTAAAGACTTAAGGGAAGATAGTATTACTAGTCTAGCGAAAGCGGTCGAAGGAAGTGCCTTAGCTAAGGATGCTAGTAACGAACTTGCTCTAGCGATCTGTTAGCGTAAGGGCGCGAGTAACAGTACTAGTAGGGTTGAACGCGTAGAGTCCTAGAGATGTCGGGGCGGCAATAGGGCGTCTAGGAAACTAGTTAGCATAGGCCTAATTAGCTTTAAGGGCAGCGAAGGCGTCTTAATTAGGAACCTTGCGACTAATCTTTAATAGGCGACCGACGAGGACACTCGCCTTAGCACTAGTATAGAGACTATAGACCTTAGCGGCCTTCTTAATATAGTTAGCATATATAGAGAACGGCTCTTCTCCTAGCTTGCTAAGGTCGTCGAGCTATTAATAGATAGAGAGGGCGGTAGGAGCTTCGCCTATTGCGGCTTTAGGAACTATATCGATCTTAGTAATAAGGTACGTAATAGAGTCGCCCTTATAAGAACTATAGATGTTCTTAGTTAATAGGATCGGCGAGAGCCCTCTATCTCTACGCTCGCTAAAGGAGCCTTCGGAGGAGATATCTTCTAGTAGTATATCTAGCATATTAACATCCGAGTTACTATAGTTAGTACTATAGTTAGTACTAGAAGGGGCGCTATACTTCTTAGTAGCCTTACGGAGGGCCTAGCGAGTATATAATGCCTTCTTGCGCGCTGCTTCGGCCTTAGCGCGCTCGTCCTTAACTTCCTAAGGGACCTTACGGTTGCGGGTCGAGCGACGGTCTTAAGCCTATATCTCCGTAGCGAGCGCGAGACTAGCAGCCGTATCGGCCTCTATTTCTAGGCAAAGAGCCTTACGTTTAAGGACATTAACGATAGGAGCCTCTTAACCTTCGATAATAAAACCTACACTATTAATACGATAGCCCTTCTCTTTTAGTAGATCCTTAGTTGTCTATACGTTAAGATCGACCTAGACAATCGCATCGTAGTACTTCTTCTAGTAGGATGTCGTAAAGTCGTTAAGCGTAAAGGATAAGTTAAGTAACTGCTTACCTACCTTCTTACTAGCGGTAGATATACGATAGATTATAGTGCGGGAAAGGTACTCGGCGCCTTAACGACGGACCTTGTACTTGTTAACGAACGAAGAGACCTGCTTAGTACGCTCTTGTCTATTATAGGCGAAATTAATAAGGCTCTTAGGAAGACTACTTAGTCCTCCCTAATATTCGAAGGCCTAGTCGAGGGTCTTAAAGCGCAAGCGAATCTAGGTACCGGCCGTCTCGAGGCTATAGACGATAGGAAAGGCTTGTTCGATATCTATATCGTTAAGAACCTCGCGCTTAAAGACACGCTTACCGATAGACTAACGTAAGTTGTTTATACCGTACGCAACTAAGATAGCAGCCTTCTTAATGTTCCTATTAATAACGCGTAGCAGAGTACGAGCGTTCTAGATCTTCTCTTAAGGGTCTTTAAAGGCGGTAACGATCTAGAAGTAGTACTCGAGGCTAGTTATAGCAGCTAAGGCGCTATCGGATAGGGCTTCGATCGGGACTAGTACGCCTAGGTTTAGGGCTAGTAGGTTGCTACTACTGCTAGCGCCTAGCGGATTTAGGGCGCCGGAAGACATCTTAGTCGACCGGAGCGGAAAGGAGTTAGTAACGAGTTTTGCAAAAACGTTCGTAGCTTATTAATAATAATTGAAGGGTTTAGATAGAAGGAGGGGGAGGGGGTAGGCGGTAGTAAGTTAGTTAGTATTCGAGTAGAAGAAAGAGCTTAGAAAGCTCGCCTTAAATAGGGTGCGAAGGTAGCGTAGTCCGTATGTTCCGGTAAAGCAAACGGATAACGATTACATATAGACCCTAAAAAGTGAAGCTATATACGAGACTCCTTTATTAGTAGGGCGGCTAAAGTTTAACAATCGATCTAGCTAATTGCTAGTAGCGACTACGCGCTTTTGTTAACCTCTAGCTTTCGTAGATTCCCGCGCACTCGAAATGTAACTAGTCAGTTCGAGTACCTAGTAGTAATCTATAGTAGTAAGGCTAGCGGGACTAATAATACCCCCGGGGTAGTATTAGCTTTTCTCTAGAGATGCTCGGCAACTAAGAGCAAATCGCCTAGGCCTAGCGCAGCTTATATTAGCCTATAGCACTATCGTTATAGATGTAGCATTACCTTTTATAGTAGCAGGTATATAAACGTAGCTCGTGCGTTCTTCTTTCTTCTAGACACTAAGCTTAGCGGCCTAAGGTCCCTATTCTTAGAGGCTATAGGCCTAGGTTGCTACGTCTATCTAAGAGCTAGGAAGGGAGAGGGATCCTCCCTTTCTTAGTGTCCTACGTAGCTAGTACTAATTAGGGCAGGAACATCCTCTAGTAGAGTATCTTATTATCGTTATTACTTAAGGAAGGTTGCTAGAGTCTAGGAATCTAGAGGGAAGTAGTCCTAGAAGGGTAGAGGGGCTAGGTTCGGCTATCTTCCTAATGCTACCCCCGGGGTGTTATTAGGAAAACGCGCCTCGTATAGTTCTATCTAAGGAAACAAGAGCGAAGGAATAAAGTTATAGCAACATTAATCGAAGGTAAAGGCAAAAGTAAAAGACAATAATAGGATAAACTAAAAGCAACAAACGAGAGCGTAAATATTAGTAGGAATAGACAACAGGTAAGGACTAAAGGTATAGGGCGGCACTATATTAATAGCGCGGAGAACGATCGATAAGAGCAAGGAAGCAACGTAGTAGAGGCAGGTAGAGGCAAGGAAGAGCAAGCAATTATTTAGTCTCGGGGTCGTCTAGCTATAATTCTAGGCGGTCTTTATCGCTAGACTAGTTAGGTTCCTCGGAGTTAGAGTTAGATAGCTAGAAGTCTAGTTTACTATTAGAATCGGAATTAATATCGGAAACGCTCTATATATAGTTAATCCTTATATAACCCTCCCTTTGTTCTTAAGTTATTCCTAATAGCTTACTAAGGCGAATCTAGGGATAGGCATAGTTCTTAGGTAGAACAGGATCTATAATAGCGGTAGGATCCTCCTCCCGATAGGCATCTAAGGACGGTAGAGGGTCTATAGAGGCACTAACTTCCTCCTCGGTCGGCGGAGGGCGGGTAGGTTCGCGTAACTTAACGATCTTCTTTAAATTAGCCCGAGGGTAAGAGTGCTTTAAAGTAGCACTATCTAGCTCCTAAAGGAGGTATACGGAACCCGAGTAAAGGACCTCCTTTACTCTATAAGGACCCTTCCACTTAAAGGCTAGCTTATAGGAGTAACTATACTCTAGTTCGGACCGGTATAGAAGGACTATATCGCTAACCTTTAGAGGTTCCTAATTAATAGCATTATAGTTATCAAAATACTACTTAGCTTCCTCCCGAAGGCGACGTTGTCGAGTAAGACCCTCCTAAGAAGTCGTAGTTATATCCTTAAGAGCCTTAGCCCGTAGAGTAAGAAGATCTACTCTAGTACGAACAGACCCCTAGTCGTAAACGCTATACGTGCGATAGGACAACTTAATAGGAAGAACGGCGTCCCTCCTAATTATAAGCTCTACTAGCGTAAGTCTAGTCGTATCGACAATAGTAGTTCGATCCGCCTAGAGAAGGGCTAGGACCCGGGTAGAAATAGGAACTAATCTGTCGCTACTATTAGTTATCTTAGATAGGGCATTAATTAACGACCGATAGCCGCGCTTAATAATAGCATTCGATTAGGGATAGTACGGGGAGATGCAAACGTTTTTCGCCCCGTACGAAACAAGTAGCGCTTAAACCTCCTTAGCTATATTGTTCGTAGCGTTGTCTAAGATAACCTCGTAAGGTGTTCCCTAACGGCAAAACAGATCCTTAAATAGGAAGGTAGCTATATTACGGGCATTAATAGCACCGCAACCTTTATAGAAATAATAGGCCTCCGGCTATCGAGAAAGACCCTCTCGAATAATATATAGGCTATTATTGCGGCTAAGATAGACCCTATCGCTATACTACCGCTCCCTAACTAACTAGGCAGTAGGGATACGCAGCTCTCCTAGACGCCGGTAGCTGTTCCTAAAGTTGTACTTAGGATAGCTCTTATAGTAGCGAGAGATATCGGCCTATACGCCGTCCTACTAGTACCGACGACGAAGGATATCGAAGGTGCCCTCCGCCGCCCGGTAGCCGAGCTTATCGTAAACGGAACGAAGGATTTCTTATTAGGCTGCTAGATCGTTAATAATACGCTAGAGCGGTGTATTAACTATAGCCTATCGCTAAAGGATGCGATCCTTAATAAGGAATCTCCGAGAATAGCGAATAATACGACGGTATTAACTCTTTAATAGACCGAGAGCTCTCTTCGTATAGATAAGGAAGTAGGCGATATTATAGGAGTCGTCGGAGTAGACCCTATTAAGGATATTATCCCTACCTAGTTCGCCCGCCTTAGTATCGTCCTAGCCCTCGTCGTTAGTAGTAGGGTCTTCGTTAGGCTAGTTACTAGGTTAGTCGTCGGTAGTAGGCCTAGTAATTACCGGCATAGTATTAATATAGAAGGTAGTAAAGAAGGTGCGGTTAATAACCGCGTTAACATCCTCTTCTTCTATTATCTCGGCGATGTCCTCTTCTATAGTAGGCCTTCTAGAAAGGCTATCCGGTCTAGTATACTTCTTGCTAGAAATATAGAAGACGTCGAAATTAAACAAATAGATCTAGGCAACCTACCGAGCTATCGTAGAGTTAGGCAGGTCGGAGGCTATACGGTTAAGTTAATAGACTAGCGTCTAAGCGTCGACTTCTAGGCGAAAGAACACCCTAAAGAGCTAAGGTCGGAACTTCTTAAGAGCCTTGTAGATACTAAGGCACTCTCGCTTGCTAGTATCGTATCGGGCCTCGATAGGTTTCTATAGACCGGACTCGTACCGGATAGGGTGACGTAAGGAGGGCTCCTTACGATTATACTATATTAGTATCTCGCCGTAGCCTTCCCCGCTCGAGTCGATAGCAACAATTAGTAGACCTACGCCTTCCGAGTAGTTAATAGAGGTAAGCGTAGGCGCGCTAACAAGTGCCTTAGTAACCTTGTCCTTAGCGGCTTAGTAAATAGAGGTCTATTTAAACTCTATATCCTTCTTAAGCAAGGCGTATAGAGGCTTGCATACTAACGTAAAGTTTTCGACCTAGATACGGAAGTAGGAGACTACTCTAAGCTAGATCCGGACATCTTTCTAGTAGGTAGGGTCGGGCTAGGACACAATCTTTAGGACCCGTATATTGTTAGGATAGCGGCCGTTCTTATTAGTTATAAACCCGACAATGTTTATTCGTTTGTATAGGAGCTAAAGCTTCTCCCTATATACCGTTAGGTTGGCTCGCTCTAGGTCGTAGAGGACACTATCGAGGTTCTAAATGTGTTCGAGAAAGAACCTACGGATGCTAGGCTCTACTTCTTTATTGTCGTACCTAGTTTTAGGGCCCTTAATGCTAATGTCGTTAAGGAAAGGCATCGCTATATAGGAGATATAGGCCGCGAGGACTTGGTTTATAATGCGAACGAACTAGGCTACGGAGTTAGTTGCCCCTTATAGAAGGGTAGTTTGTCTATATAGCCTAAGAGGTGTCTCGAAACTAGTAAGGTCGCGGCTATTAGGATAGAGAGGGATCTAGTCGTAGCCCGAGAAAACATTAACTAGTAAGGCTACAACACAGTTAGTAAAAGCTTCCGAGAACCTATTAGTCTCCGGAGGGAGGTTAGCATCTCTAATCGTAACTACGTTAAACTTTTGTATAGCGTTAATTAGACGGTACTTCTTTAGTTCCCTAGGAGCTGTCTTCTTCTAAACTAGGAAGTATAGGTTACGATACGAGGCATAGGAAGGCTCTAAGGTGCTAGCCTTTACACGCTGCCGTATTATGTCCTTAACTATATCTCTTAGGCTTAGGTTTAGCTTAAACCCTAGGTAAGTCTAAGGCTTATACTCGATCGTTCGGATCCTCTATAGAGGGGCAACCTCCGGGTTAATCCTGCCTAGATACGTAAAGTTATATGCTAATACGGCTTCGCGGTTGTATAGAAGCTCGTATAGTAAATCCAGTTCGAGATCCGAAAGCTCGATACTAGGTTTAATGTTCGCTAGTCTCTCCGGCGTTAGCCTCGATCCCCTAGGAATAGCGGAGAACTTTTTAGTAATATACCTCTAGTCGTATAGACTATCCCTAGGTGTTAATATCGCTTCGCGGTTAAGGCACTTTTGTCGCTAGTTAGGATTTCCGCTAGGATTAGATCTATCGGTTATATATACGCTGCCTTTTACGGGCTTGATCTTATTAGCTACCCTCTTATATAGGGTATATACACTAACCGCTCGTAATACCCGAGCTCTCTCTCTTTAACGTTAGGCCCGGAGATTAGCGTAATAGAACAGCGCGTAAACTTTATTAGAAGTCTCCTTAAGTCGGTAGGTATACAGCTAGTGATCCTAATTCATAATTCCGGCGAAAACGTTAGATTCCTAATAATACCCCCGGGGTAGCATTAGCTCGGCGTTCTAATTAGTTAGTTCGGATTCGGGTAGATCCGCTTCCGGCGGCGATGCCTACGATAGCATTATTACCGAGATTCGTATACTAGGTAGTCGTTGCACTATTATACTCGCTATCGCTTTAAGCATTCGTCTCCTTAGTATAGAGCCTAGAAACTAGCCTTATCGTACGGAGCGGCGCACCTCTAGATATAACCTATTTAAGCTATATTAACTTATAGCGTAGATTGCCGGTCTTACAACCGCGCTATAGCGTTTCCCGAAGAGCGCTTAGAAGCAGTAAGGATATCCTCGTAGGACTTGTAGCTAGTGTTTCCGATATAACTAGTAAACACGACTCGGTTGCCCTTCTAGTTAGCAATAGTTCCTTCCTAGGAGCTATCGTCGCAGTTGCGCTAGATACCCCGGGTTATGCGAGACTATAGTCGATCTAGAATAATTAGCGTATTCGGGTTAGCGGCAATCTAGAAGGTAAAGGAAAAGTATATGCCGAAAGCGTCTACTATAATATTATAGTAGGTACCTACTAGCGCAACCTCCCTATTTACTCCCTATATACTAAGGGAAATATCTCTATTTATTAGTAGTCGGAGCTGTTTAGCCTAGCGCTTACTTATAATAAGTAACTCTAAACTATTATTAAGTATTACTAGCAACTGCTAACTATAGCTTCCGATAGTAACTTAGATATAGATAGCGGGAACGACGGTAAAGGAACGGGTAACTACGGAAAGGTCTATATTATTAGGGATAGAGTAAAGTTCCTTAGGTCGAGGAGGTCCTACTCGACCGATTTACTAGCTAGTAAATCGGACAGCCTTAATAGAAACTAAAACCGAAGCAGGGTCGGTATTATTATTATCCCCTCGGCCTATCTCCTTAATCCCTTCTTCGTTAGCATTATCGATAGTCTCCTAGCTCTCGTAAGTTACTAATTCGCCTTCTACTAACTCCTAGGCCCCTAAAAATTTAGGAAGGAACTATAGGGAAGAGACGTCGATATAGTCCTCTCGCCCCTATTTGCGTCGGAGGGCTGTAAGGTCTTTTATAAAGGTAGCATCGTTAGGAATCCGGCTCTAGAATAGGTTAGTAGGCAAACCGTATACTAGAAGCTCCCCTATAGATACGTTAGACTTAAGGTCTAGGAACTATAAAGCCTAGAAGAGAGCATTTGCCTTTGTATCGTAAGAGTTAGTAGGCCCGGTACTATACTTCTTTATGTACCTATTAAAGCGAAAGCTCTTTAGGTCGGCTAACTTTCGTTTATAGGCTAGCGGGTTAGCTAGACCTAGGGTGCTACTAATGTCGGTAGCAACATCCTCTATATCGACTTCTAGAGTCTCTAGGACGACTAGGCTTTCTATAGGTAGGGTGCTAGGTACGGTGCTAGGTATAGTACTAGATCGGGCAGCACGGTCTATAGCTGTCTAGAGAGTCTTAGTTTTTGCGGTTAACTCGCGCTGTTACTTAGCCTTATCGGCCGCCTTATTCTTTAGTACCCTAGTAGGGGCTGCCGTACTAGGGCGAGTAGGGTTCTAAGGGTTCTTGCCCTTGCTTTAGGACTAGGTCTAAGACCGTATAGTAGCGTAGACATCTATACTGTTCTTAGTAACCGCGTAAACATTAGTAACTACGTCCGGATCCTAAGATACAAAGTTGACTTTAATAGGCTTAGTAGTACTATTACTACTCCGCTCCTTAACCTGTTTTGCCCTAACCTTCTAAGTTTCTCGTTTAGCAATAGCGGCGAGGGTACTATTCCTAGTATCCTTAAACTCGATCTTGCTACTATACTTCTTCTCTAGAAGACTCCTAAGTTAAGGCAGCTTCGGAGCTCTACGATCCTACTCGAAGTTAATCTTGTCGCCGGTGTCGGTATAGTAGAACCGACTATTTACTTATATAACGAGCTTCCTCTTAAGAAGCTCTTTCTAGATAGGGCAGTCTAATTAAATATATTTGAAACCGCCGTATATCTAGCACTTGCTATCTAAGTTAGAATGGATCTTTCGTATAGCGTAGACGTTAACTAAAGAGGCCTTAGGGTAGTTGGGATCGGAAATCTAGTAGACCGGTAGTATATCCTTTAGTATACTAGTATTAATAACCTCCCTAACTCGCTATAGTGCTTTCGCATTAAGGTTGAGCTAGGCTAGGGATTCAGCTAAGTCCGCAACGTCCTAAGAATGCTTAGTAATAGTAGGAGTTATGGTACTAGGACTACTTTGCGATTTAGGAAGAAACTTAGGCCCTCTAGTTCCCGAGGCATCGTTCCTTACCTAGGCTAGGTTATTCTAGTCCTCGCCGTAAATGAACTTCTTTACGTCGGCGGAGCTATTAATATCGTCCTTAACAGCCTCTAGGACCTCTTTATACTTCCTAAAGGTCTCGGGATTAGCTTCGCTAAGCTTATAGCGACGGAAGATACGCTTAGCCGTAGACTACGGCAACCCTTTAAGGAGCAGCCTCGTTCTCTAAGAATTCTCGAGGTCCTACTAGTCGATGCCGTCCGCTAACTTAACAAACTCGCGGACATACTCCTTTAGGTCGTTATCTTCGGTACGCCTCTCTATATAGAGGTTCTTAAGCTACGTACGACTGCCTTTAATGCGACGGCTATCGCGATCCCGATACTCCCTTATAAAGGCCTGCTTAAAGACCTCCTAGTCGGCATTAGACTTATCGTCCTTTTCTAGGTAGCTAACTAGGGTTCTAAGGGTTCGGTAAAGCTTAGTAATAGTAGTCCTCGTAAGGGACCGGACCTTGTACTAGTCCGACTCCTCTTCGAGTCCGTACTCGGCTAAGTTATCCTTAAAGCGTTCTACGTGCGCCGTAGCGTTCTACCCTTCGAACAAAGGGTTCCTACTGCTTCCTAGCTCTAGTAGGCGACGCCTATTCTAACGGAGAAGGTTAGTTTACCCTTAAATTATCTTTATAACGACATTGTAGAGGGCCTCGGGCGTAGAAGGCTCGATAGCCCCTAGTTCGACGGCGCTTATAACAACTAGTCGTCGCCTAATTTCTTCGTTAATAGGGTCCGGTAGGTTATTAGATTCCGAAGATTCTGCTAATTCGTAATACTCGCTTTCGCTAGAGCTTATTCGATTGTCGTAAAGTAGTTAAAATGAAATGCTATAGGAAAGTGTTTTTAGTATATATTGTAGGTTTGGTTTGTTTCGATATTGCTATGCGAGAAAATAGTATACTAGGCTGTTTTCTTCTAATATTACCCCCGGGGTAGTATTAGAGTTTAGCCTCCTAGGGGTCGCCTAGACACCCCTAGGAGCTTTAATTTAGTAAATTTAGACAAAAGCCGCTTAGAGGAAGGAACTGCAATCTCTATTTACACCTAGATCCTAGAAACTAGCTCGTATCTCCTTTAGCTAGGCAAAGGAGGGGGGCGGGGACCTTCTTTTTCTAGTAGAAGGCTAAGCACTGTCCGAACGAGGTAGCGAATCCCGAAACAATCTACCCGGTTAATAGGGGAACTGTCTAGGCATCCGACCTGTAATCTAGAAATTACTATCGTATAGATAGTCTTAGCAAACTAAGCAAGGCCGATAGGTAATTAGTCTATCTCCTCCTTAGGCGGGGCTTATCTCGAGCAAGCGGTACTAAATAGGTCTTCGACCCGGAGCCGAGTCCTTAGAAGCTAGCTATAGTTATAGACTAGGCCCTAAGCTGTAACAGTCCTAAGGGTTTGCAGCTTTTCGGGGTTAAAGCGATGCCCTCGTTAAGAGGTTTCTCTACTTGTCGTAACGGCCCCTTAAGATACTTCGGTATCGTCCGTATCGTAGGCTCTTATCGTGCCCTCGCTTCGGTTATAGCTATTCGTGCCTAGAGACTACCTTTAACACACCCGAACCTGTTAGATATAAAGAGATAGCCCTACCTTCGGCTCTAATAAAGGACGGAAACTAATACTACTACTACTACTTATAGCAATAGTATAGGCTACCGAGGGTAACATAACCTATAGCAATATAGGCAGCTATGTTTAGTAAGATAGGATGACGAGACTGTCGCTTAGGCTAATAACTAGAGCCCTATAATATAGGCATTGTAGAAGTGTGACATAAACAATGTACTATACGAGGTTAATAATCTGTCTACTCTATAGAAGGAGGCCTCTTATATAGGCTTAAAACTAGCCTATAGGTGTAGGGCCGGTTACTAGCTAATACTAGGCGGGTAGCTTCTTAAACATTACCTTTGTAGCACGATTGCTACTAAGCGTCGTAACCGCTTAGCTGCCTTCTCGGGCTGCTCGATCTTCTAGAGCGGGCTATTATAAACGTCGGAAGGTAGGGTCGCAAAGGAGTAGAGCTTTATAACGATCGTAAAGAGGCTAAGCATCGTAACGTAGTACGAAGGGAGACTCTTAGTATTCTAGATATCGATCGGGGTAAACATATATCGAGCGAGCCTAGTACGGAGGGTATATATTGTCGATTAGTACTATTCGACGCAGAGGTGCTTCCTACTAGTCGCGATCGCTCTAGCGTAGTAGCAATAGTAATAGCGGAGGCATTAGTAGATTACGTATCTCTATACGAGTAGTACTAGGGAATAGGAGTATGCCTAGAGTGCGGTACATCTTCGCTAGGGTAGTAATAGGCGTAGCGGGCTTAAAAGCTAGCTAAGACTAAGTACGCTAATAAGTGCCGAACAGCTTGCGACGGGGTATAGATCCTTAAATTCGCTTAAAGTCGGTTAGGTATTCGTCGGAGTCTAATAGCGTAAGGTTGTCGTAGAAGCTATAGTTAACGCTACTACCTAGTAGTCTGCGTGTCGTCTAAGCCTTATGCTAGTCGATAACCTTCTTTATATAAGGCGTCTTAGCTTTTAGGCGGGCGTCTATCTTATCGTACTCGTTCTCTAGTAGTGCTACTTCGGCTTCTAGGATCTCTATCTCTTCGGCCTACGAGTTGATTTTTACTTCTAAGTTAGTCTTGTCGGTCTAGAGACTAATAATGCGATCTTGTAGCTGCTAGATAGTAGCGTCGCGGCGGTTAAGTCTTCCTTAAAGCTAATTAAGTCGATCCTCGAGTTAGGCGATCTTCTTATCTAATTCGACTTATTAGGTCTTAGCGACATCGAGCTCTATAGTTGTTGTCTAGAGTTCTTCTTCTACCGCTTGCTTCTTATTATCGGCGAGGGAATGCTATAGATCTATATAGGCTAGCATATCTAGGTATGCTCGTATATTAGACTGCACCTTTGTACCTAAGTCGATAGGGCCCGTAATCTAGAAGATATGCTTGCTATATCTAAGTCCGCGGTCCGTTACTAGGATATACTTAGAAAGATCTAACGGGCCGTTATATATAATAAACTCCGCACCCTAGCCTAACTAGTACTAAGCGGTAAGGCCGGGTTGTAGTTATAGCTGTAATCGCGGCTATCTAGATTGGCTCTCCTTACGTACTATCTAACGACGGTCCCGAAGGGCTTGTTGCTTACGAGCCTCTTTATTGTCGATAGCTCTATTACTATCGGTCTCGGCGTCTTGCTCTAAAGCTAACTTATACTCGGCGACTTTCGAGTTAGAAGTTCTAATCGGGGCCTTAGCCTTACTAGTGCCGGATAATAAGGCTTTAGTTTCTCCTTTAGTCCTAGTAGCAGTAGTAGTAGTAGCATTAGTAGGGTTTCGAGAAGCACGGCCCCGAAAAGGAGGTACGTTAGCGATAGAGCCGAGAGACCCTAAGCTCTACGTATTACGGACTTCCGCGCGAGCCTTTAGAAGTAGTATATAAGTTGAAGGAGAAGGTAGGTCCTTAGGATCTTCGGGAGGCGGCTTTAAAGAGCGAAGGATACTAGGAGGCTTAGGAGGTAGGGGCATAGGCGGAGGCAACTGCTAAGAGACAGGCTACTAAGAAGTAGCGTCCGCGAATGTCTACGATAATGCTTAAGTATCGGTTAGACCACCGGGCGCACCTAATATACTAGTAGTGTCTAGTAGACCGGTAGAAGACATAGCTAGGATAGTGTCGGGGGTATATAGAGAGTCGGCTTACTATAGAAGCTTATCGTAGTTGAAATAAGGTATTAATAGTCGAATAGGCCTAGAGGGTAGATCTAATAGAACCGGGTAGTATTAAGATATTAATAATAGATAGAAAGGAAATCCTAAAAGAACCGGAAAGGCGAGAAGGTCTAGCTATCCTTAATATTGTAACCGTACGCTAGTCCTATATATAATTGCTATTGCCGTAACGCGTTAAGCCGGTAGCGTTAGCGTTTGCAATATAAACATTAGTTTCCGCGGGAGCGTTACTCCGAGATATCGTACCGTCGGTAGGGTACTATTATAGCTATTGCTAAATTACTACAATTTCGGCGGTAGGCATCGTATAGGGTCGACGAAACTCTTTAGCGACATCCTTTATACGATTGATACGGAATACTAGTCGTTCCGGTCGGTTAATAGTGTCTTCGTGTTATATAGCGATCTAGTAGAATACATTCGCGATTAGCGTTACTACAACGAATTATAGTTGCCGACCTATAGGAGTCGCATGCTATATAGCTATGCGGGCTATATCCGGTCGGGTGCTAAGGAGGTTAGTAATGCGTATAGCTAAGTCGTTGTCGTAAATAAGAAGAGGAGAGCTACGGTCTACTGCTAGATTATTGTACTATAGAATAGCATCTAAGATCTCTCCGCTTAAGCGAAGCATCTAAGCTTAATCTTTCCGATATAGATAATATATAGACATCTTATCCTCGCTAATAGTGTTTATCTCTGCTGCGTATATTTAATGTAAGTTATATATATGTCGTAATCTGTTCTCTAATAACCTATATATCGCTCCTCCTAGCACCAATTCTTCTTAGTTGTTATCTATACGGCTATAGACTCCTAACTTCTTAACTTCTGTATAGACTTTCTAACTTCCTAACTTCTTATAAAACTTCCTGACTTCTATAAGACTTCCTAACTTCCTAACTTCCTAACTTCCTAACTTCTATAGTTGCTATCGGTAGTGTATGCTTTCGGAACGCTTCCGAGGGGTCGTAAATGTCGTAACTATCGTTTAATAGTCGTAATAACGAGCTGCGGCGACACTACGATAATGCCGGGGCAGGTAAAAGAGACAGACAGTTATAACACGGTGCGCGGGTTCTAGTTACGTAATTGAATTATTAGACTGTCTGTAAAGGAAGAAGGAAGCGTAAAAAGCACGCGACTAATTACAAGTGCGTGCGCTAAGGCTAGCCCTACGATAAAGAAGAAAGAAAGAAAGAGAGGAGGAAGTAGAATACGCGAAAGTATATTATTTCTGCTGCTATTGTTATACCCGATAATGCGAAGTCTATCGGATCTTACCTCGCACTATTATTATTAACAACCCGGCTTTACTTTAGCTATTATCTAATAGCTTGGCATTCTTAGTAACGGGCATAAGCCTAGGCTAGTAACGCAACTACGCCTAAAAGTCCGC
Organism: Pseudocercospora fijiensis CIRAD86; assembly: GCF_000340215.1. Lineage (NCBI taxonomy): Eukaryota > Fungi > Ascomycota > Dothideomycetes > Mycosphaerellales > Mycosphaerellaceae > Pseudocercospora > Pseudocercospora fijiensis. The sequence continues at coordinate 1,908,556 of NW_006921536.1, forward strand.
AACTACGCCTAAAAGCCCGCAACCTAAGTACCTTCCTATTTTAGCAAACAAGGCCTGCTAGACTTTAAGACTAATGCTACAAACTTATACCTAGTGCGCTTAATTAGGCCTCTATAGTTCCTATATAATAGCCGTCGGTGCTTCGCGACCCTAAGTTAATATATATAGTACTTTATTGCAGACCGCTACGGTAATAGTACAATGCGCAACTCGGACCCTATATTCTCTAGGCAGTAGCATAGACGAGGCTAGTAGATAGTTTAGGTCGGCCTCCGCCGGTTCTTAATTAGCGGCCTCGACGATATAGGACCGATGCTAGGTGTTATACCGCACTTAGATTAAGCTTCTCTAATATCCTGCTAATACGCTGTACGGTCCTATGCCGTAATCCTGCAGGCTCTACCTAGCGGTCTATAATGTCTCCTGCTTTCCCTTCTTCCTGTCCGCAGCCTAGGCTCTACCTAGTAGTCTACGAATGTCTTCTACTTGCCTTCTCTTCTTGCCTGCACCTTTGTCCGTATAGTAGTAGCTATTAACGATCCTAAGTGTATAAGTACTATAAATTAGCAATTCCGCTATAAGACAGACTGTATCTTAAGGACTAGCTAACTTCGTCGATTCTAAGCTCGTTAAGCGCCTTATAGCGTATATCTTCGAGCATAAGGACTACGAGAAGGGCTACGAGGAAGGGCTACGAAGAAGCGGATATACTCGAGATAGGAAAGCATACTAGCTGCGGCAACTAGGCTATACCTAGCTAACTCGACTAATACTACGCTTTAAGCACTTCGGGCAAGAAGTCTATAACTCGGTCGTCTAACGTTGCCGTTACTATAGGCGTATAATGCCGAGATTAAGAATTCATCGACATTAGGCAGTCCGGTCTAATCTTTAGTATAGTAAATCGTTATTATAGGTCGCGGCGATGCCTCCGCCGGTAGTACGACTAATAGCTAACTACATTTCTAGAAATCGTCGGTATAATAGAAGAAAAGTAGTAGTACGGAATACAGTCGTTATAGCATATTTATATTAAAACCGCTAGTAAGAATGTAGGAATTCTTTATCGAACTGCTAGTCGTTATATAACATCTCGCTATAGCAAGCAGTAGCGTACTCCTTCGGTTGTCGGTAGAAGTAGGTATACTAGCAGCAGTTAGTATTTAAGAAGGCTATATCTAGCGATTGTTACAATATTAATATCTATAACTTCTCGGCAAAGACGAAACGTAAACAATAGCAGAATATTAGCAATACCGCTATCCAAACTATAGTAGAATACTAGCATTTCCGCTAGCCCGGAAGCAGAATCTTAGATATTACCGCTAATCTAGAGCTAGAATATTAAGATTACGGCTAGCCTAGAAGCAGAACCTTAGACATTACCGCCAATCCAGAGCTAGAATATCAAGATTACGGCTAGCCTAGAAGCAGAACCTTAGACATTACCGCCAATCCAGAGCTAGAATATTAAGATTACGGCTAGCCTAGAAGCAGAACCTTAGACATTACCGCTAGCTCGGATGCCGAATCGCGTTATTATAGCTATTTCGAAAGTAGAATCTTATAAATACCGCTAGCTTAGATGCCGAATCGTATTATTACAGCTATTTCGAAAGCAGAATCTCAGATATTACCGCTATTTTGTAGTCGAAACTTGACACTGCCGCTAGATTAGAAACTGAAATTTAACTATTACCGCCTGTCTATAGCGGAAATCTAGTACTCGCTTTCAGGTTTCAATCGAATCCGAATACTTGTGCTACCTTCTACTAGAAATCTCGTATATGCTATCGCTTTCTAGTTAAAATCTAATAGTGCTTCTGCCTAGTAGCTAGAATTCGAGTACTACTACTAGTTTTCTAACTTAAATCTCAGTCGTGCTACGAGATTCCGGTTAGACTTATTATTTCGTTTCGGCTAGATTAAAAGAAAGCAAAAGATAACTGCTTGCGACAAGTCTTGTCGCAAGTAGTTACAATATCTATAATAGGATTCGAACCTATACCTCTAGATTAGGTCGCCTAATGGCTTGTAGTACTATAACAGACACCTACAACTCCTGTCTAGTATGCTAGTTATTGCACTATGCGGACTCGCATTGCTTTATTAGATAACTAAGCTAATTTGACTTGTATAGATGAAGTGATGCTTACTAACTAAGCTTGAGCTTAAGCTCGAAAGCTAACTTTAGTTAATTATAAGATTTAAACGATAGGCCTTAAGCTCGAAAGCTGATCTTTAGTAGATAATAGATTCAAATAACAGGTCTTAAGCTCGAGTGCTTAGCTTTAGTAGATTACGAGTTTTAGGCGATAGGCCTACTAGCTAATACGCCGACGATTATTATCTCGAAGACGTCTATGTCTAGTATAGATACATTCGGTTAGGTTAATTCCAATAGTAGAAGAGAACAGCTAATAGCAGCTATACTAGTCTATAAAAGGCTATTTGAAGTAGAAGCTATATACTAATAACAAGGCAAAGCAGAAGCTGCATTCTAGCTATTAAAAGCAGAAGCTAACTATTAAAAGCAGGTTCTCGACTATACCGCTAGCCTTAAGGCCGATTATTCAGCTTATTATAGATTCTTTTATAAGGCTAACATCTTAGGCAGCTCGAGAAGCAAAAAGAAGTGTCTATAGCATCGCCGAAGCTACGAATATTTAATAGCGCATAGACGTTACTAAGCGAGAAGGTAAAGAACGAGTACTAAGACGACTAGCAAGTCTTAGTATAGTAGACAAACGTTACTCTTAGAGAATTTTGGAAAGTAGTAGAGACGGATGTTGTATTTCTTAGCGAAGTAGTCGTAGTAGGATATAGTTACCTCGTTGCCTTAAGGGTCGGTAACCTGTACCTTATACTACTTAGCGTCCTAGTAGATAAAGCGCTCGATGCAATACTCGTCCTCGTTCTGCTAGCTACGGTGCTTAGTAATAACGCGGACCTTATGGAACTTCTTAAGACTAAGACCGTACTTACCCTTCTCGCCTATCTTCTAGAGACTAGTTTAAGTCTAAGGAAAAACAAAAGCTTTTAAAACTACGTAGACTACTAACTAAAGCAGATAAAACTAGCAGAACCGGGGGAAGTTAATACGTACGACGAGACGTATAGGTACTAGAGGAGGTAGAGGAGGCACGAATAGTAGTAGTTATAGCGGTAGTAGTACTATAGGACCGGCCGGAGGAGCGATAGGAGGCGGCAAGGCAAGCGGCGCTAGACTAAACACACCCGGCGCAAATAGTCTAAGACCTTATAGATTTAGCAATAGTGCTATTCGAGGTAGCTGCTAGGGTACGGCCGTGCCCTATCTAGATTTATATTAGTAGTAGGAACGACGATTCAACTAGGCTAGAGAACAACTTACCTAGCCCCGAAGCGAGTAGCCCGCCGTAGGAGCTGTGCTACTACTGCTAGTATATCGGCCTCGTTGAGCTTTATAACGGCTATATTTCCTAGTTAGCGCGTACTTAAGATAGAGACGAGCCTGCTAGGGCAACTTACAGAGTGCTAGTACTATCTTTGTTACTTTCTATACCGTTAGCGTAGTTCTTGTATTTAAGGTAATGCTATTATAGAAGAGAGCGAGAAAGCGTATATAGTATCGATAAACTAAATAGAAGAGAAGCGTCTTAGGAAGCAGGCAATATATAAGCGTAAGAGTAAGGTAAGTTTAGTAGGTTTAGTTATTTAGGTAAGCTCGTATTGTTCTGAATGTTAATAGGAAACTCACAACCTAGCGTTCCTTCCTAGCAACGTCGTAGTACGCTCTAAGGCGTTAACGAATGCGGGAATACTATACTCTACCGAGACAAAGAGAATCGAGTCTATCGAGAAGGCATTTAAATCTTTAAACTAGGAGCTATTAAATTTATTAAACTAGGAGCTATTTAAGCTATTCAAACAACTAATGTTAAAGCTAGAAACTATTTAAATCAAACAGCAGGACCAATGCTAGAAACAATAGAATCTATATTAATACTCGATGCTTAGCCCTTCTTGCAATCCTTCTTGCCTCCCGCAGATCCCGGCGATATTAGAGGAGGTGTCTGCCCTAGATAATGTCCCTAAGCTGCCTTGAAATTCTCTCGCGCTATACCTGTAGCCTCTCGCTCGATCGCTGCCTAAGCTAGCCCTTAAGATCTAGCACTCGTCGGCTAGACCTACTACTAGTTAACTTAACGCTACATTTCCTAGTCTATACGCTATACCCGCTCGGTAAATAAAGGCTGTTGCTGCAAATTAAGCGGCGCTAGCTTCTTCGAAGCCTTCTTACTATCGTTCTAAGAGCTTATCGTAGCGACTAGGTTTAGTGCTACGTAATTAAGCTTAGAAAGACGTTTAATCTAGATGCTCGATACTTAATGCTTAATACTTAATGCTTGATGTTCGACGCTTAGTGTTTAGTGCTTAGTATAGAGCCTAGGTTATTAGTGTATGCTTTCGTTGTCTCGTAGGGTGTCCTACTTAAGAGGGGATCGAGCTATAATAAGTACTACTCTTCGACTAAAAGTTTGCTACCGTTGCCTACGAGAACGTAGCTGTCTAGTAGCAAGCATAACCGACAAGCATAACTAAATGACTACTATAGTAAGCAGTATATGCCGTATAATAGACGGTATAGCTATAGCTAATATACGGAAGATTACTACTCGGAACAAGGCAATTTCTAACGTAGGAGATATACTAATACTAATCTAAGTCGCAACACTAGAGCCTATAGCTCAATTTAGGTCCTATACTAGTCGTTAGAAGCAGGGGATTATCCTTCGCGGCTTTACAACCCCTATTCTAACGTATTAGGTTCTTACTCTAAGGTAGATATATAAAGGCCTAGCTATCGGCTATAACGCGGAACGCTTAGAGATACTAGCTTATCTAACCCTCTACCTTAATACTATTGCCTATTAGTTACGTCTGTTTCGTACCTACTATCTATCTAGGTCGAGTAGGTCGTTAGCTAGATCTCCTTACTATCGGCTTGCTTTAAGTTAACGAGTAGTCGGTAGTGCTAGCTATATTAGAGGGCCGTTTGCTCGCGCGTACTATATTAGGAACGCAGGCTCGTATTGCGGCTACGGACTCACTCGATTAGCGCCATTTGGACTATTGTTATCGTGCTAATATCCGAACCCCGCTAGGTTTCGAGTTAGACTATTCGGAAATAGGGTGTCCGTATCGTGCATTATTAATGCCCGCTAGCTATTTAAGCTAAAACCGCGATAACGCCTAAACATCGTAAAGGCAACTCGCGTTGTCTAATTCGGAAGGCCTTAGATGCCTGCCTCTCTAAGGTCGAAGCGATAGGTAGTGTATCTATTTCTATTCGGCCCTATTCGTACCTATACGACTAACTATACTATAGTCGCAGGGCCGCTATTGTTTAGTAGTTCGTACTGCCTCGTAGCAAAATAGACCGCACCTAAGGAAGCTCTACCTACGCCGTTCCGGACTAGGCCGATACTAATACCCTTCGAATGTTAGTTTCCGTACGGAGACATCGACGACTATAGGCACTTACTATCCCCGAACTACTACGAAGTGGACTATAATCCGCTTCGAAATAATTGAGTTGGGACTATAGGTCCCGGTTCTGCTATATATTGTTAGACATTTCGTCGGCGTTGCTCGAGTGTTGTATACGGTTTAGTAATTAATAATTGTTGTTAGAGAAGGGAAGAAGGATTGCTATCGACTAATTAAGGTTAGTTATTAAAGGAGTAAGGAAGGATTGCCGTTAACTAAAGTTGATATAAGTAGTAACTAGCTACTTACCGGAGCTCCTACCTTATCGCCTAGAAAGCGTACGTAGTTAATAGACGAAGTTACGCGGTATATAACGGTTTAAGTTATACTAGTAGTAATATTTCCGCTATTATATACTGTCTCTAGAAGCAGGCGCTAGTTGCTACCTACTATCCGCATAGAAAAGCAGGTATCTAACGCTAGTACTAAGCCCTCGGTTGAACTTATCGACAATAATAACAACCTCCGGAATACAGCTATCTTCTCGACAACTTAAATATATATCTAAGCCGATCCGAATACTCTATTATAGCTTCTACCTACTTCGACGTCGACGGAGGTATAGTACGATATTAAGACTAGCAGGTATAGATCTAAGAAAGCTAAGAATCGATAGATACTAACTATACGCTTTAGGTCTCGTATATCAAAGTTAGTAAGGTCGTTTATACCGATAGATCGATAGCTCTACTCGCGATCGGTCGCAAGGAATAGCGTACGGACAAAACGAATAAGTAGTATGCCGCTAAACTATAGACCTTTATCGTTATCGAATTCGATCGATACGATATTAAGTAGAGCGAGCTATAGTAGGACCTTCGCGGCCTCTAAGACTCGAACGTGTTTATTATATACGAATAGAAGGACCTAAGCGGCATTATAAACCTACCTCGTAGCCTAATCGAAAGCAAGAAGATTGGAATAGCTATATAGCGCAAGGAGGGTATAGGATCGCTAATGTATCCTAAATTCTATAGGATTCGCTAGTTTAAGAGATATAACGATCTTATATCTATATAACGGATCCGTAAATTAGAGGAAGACTATACTATTATCGGCTTTAGTAGTAGCGCGAAGCTAGCAATATATAGCTAGTGCCGCAATGCCTACGATAGTAAGCTATAGCCGACGTTAGTCCGCGAGCGTAGATTCGAGCCTATAATAGCGTAGCCGTAGTTCTAGCGAATATTCGGCTAGTAGAAGGAGAATGCGAGCGAGGATCGACGTTGATTAAGTATATAGCCTTATTAATATTATAAGGTGATTTCCTTCGAATAGTAGCGTATAAGGAGACTAATATAATACTAAGTCTACTACTCTGTATTTGCCGTTCCGTACGAGATCGCAATGCTATAGCTGCTATAGTAGTAATAATATGCCGCTAATATGCTTTCTAACATTATCTGTAAGCTCGTAGCTTAATCTTTATCGGATACCGCTATTGCGCTACCTAATCTCTACTAAGAGGTCTACGATTGAATGCGGTTAACTACCGAGCAACGTAGAAGTCTAGCTACCGAGTAAAGTAGGACTTTAGCTATTAAGCACCGTAGAAGTCTAGCTATCGAGTAGAGCAGAAGTTAGGCATTAAACGCAGAAGTCGAGCATTACTGCTTCCGGGGTTAATAAAAGTTGCTAAAAGTTCTCGATATCGTCGAGTAAACTATATAATACACTGCCGCTAGGCTTGCTAAAAGTTGCTAAGTCTTAATAAAAGTTGCTAAATGTTCTCGAGTCGCTATTTAGAACTAACAAGTTTAAAGCTCTAGTATATTGCCGGGCAGGGAAGATAGTCTGCAAAGACAGTTATTATCGAACGAGGCCTTGCCGTAAAGGTAGGCCATTAATTGCTAGAAGCCTAGGGGCCTAGCGGATTATAATTCGATGTTTATCTAGTTGCTAGAAGCTTACTATATTGGTCTACCGGATTATAGTGCGGTATAGGTTGCTAGGAGGCGACCTTTACGGTCGGTAGATTGAAATATAGTCTGTCTAATTATAATGTAGTGCTTATTAAGACCCTTCTCGCCTAGCTTGCGGCCCTTCTCTTTATTAAGGCTAACGGTAAGACGTAGCTCGCGCGCTCGGTCTTAGTATATATATATATATATCCGCTTAGGCGCATTATACTAATCCTGTTATAATAGCTTGTCTATACTAGACGTAATCTTTCCGCTAGCCCTTAGCAACTTTCGGCAACTTTTAGCAACTTTTATATGCTCTAGGCACTTAGTAGAGTCGTTCTGTTTAGCGCGCGTATGTCGAGCGGCGTATATACTAAGTAGGTAAGAGGGTAAGCCCGGCTTCGCGGCGATGTAGTATATACTATATTCTTATAGCCTTTTGTCTCTTAGCAGCTTTAGGAGCATATATATAGGGGCCTAGGGAGGTATAGTAACTAGCGGGTACGGCCGGAGAATGGCTTAGCGTAGAGTACTTTCGTATATTGCCGTATCCTGCCTATAAAGGATTAGCGTATGCTTCATTTCGAGCGGCGGAAGATTGAAGTACGTCCCGGGCTTCTACAATGCTATTCCGGGGGTACTTGCTACTACTTTAGGCGACTGCTAGGCACTTCGTATAGTAAATGCTAGGAAAAGTAGGGCCTTGCTATTATTAATCCCGCTAGTAGCAGCTGTCTATATAAAGTTTTAGCATCTCTTAGTAACTCTTACTAACTTTTAGCTAATAAGAAGGCGCAGATTAGAGCGGCTAGAGTAGAGTAAGCATCAACCCTCCTAGTCCGCTCCTATAATAATAGGGCGAGCGAACGAGCTATTATATTACTTGCCCTACATTTCCCTAGTAGTAAGGTTTAGATACTATTGTTAGTTTGTTTTACGTTACTCCTTAGTAGGACAATATAACTTACTCCGCTCTTAGTCTTATAGGTATATATCTTAGATCTCTCTCTCGTTTCCTTCCTTTCCTTCTTCCTCTACTAGATATCGTATATACCCTCTTACCCTCGTCTATAGCATTACCTTAAATATAAGAACTACGTTAATAGTATAGAAAGTAATAAAATGCTAGGTCCTTTCTTTACTCCGGCCGCTAGCGGCTACCCTCTCTTAGGTATAGATATATGTATTAGTTAACAGCTTCGAAGGTATTAAAAGGGCGAGATAGTACTAATAGGCATATAGGAGGAGCGAGTAACGGCGTACGCTACTCGGCGCGTTCGTCGCGCAATCCGCCGCCGCCGCCTCGTCGCTGCTCGTCTGCGTACGTAGTAGTAGTAGTATTAATAGTAGAAGTATGCTAATCTTAGTCTTTAGCGTATCGGTAAGAGCGTATACTAATATATCTAAGCGGCCCCTTCTTTATAACCCTTTAGGGTATAGTAACGTACGTATCTTTATCTATCGATCTCCGAGAATAATACTAATATACATAATAGCTATTAGCCTCCGCTAGTACTAGTACCTGCTCTTGCTCCTACTCTAGCTACTCTAGCTCTAGTTCTAGTTCTAGCTCTAGCTCTAGCAACCGCTCCTGCTCCTACTCTAGCTCTGCCGTAGGACGGTAAGTAAGTGTCTTTAAGCTCTAGTTGTTAGTAGTTTTAGCATGCTAACTATATTATAGCGACGACGACATTAACTTCGGCCCTATTAGCGACGAGTAAGTTATTGCTTCGTACCGCTTACTATTATAATAGATACTAACTATACTATAGTAACGACTACAATCCTACTAGCGCTAGTAGTAACGATAACGAAGAGTAAGTAACTAATTCCTATCCTACTATCGTATTAGTGTAATTGCTAACTATGCTATAGCGAGAATAAACCCTTTACTAGCCCTACTACCGCCGCGTTTGCGCCGCCTCCTACTACCGCCGTTCCTTTCTTCGCTCCGCCGGCCGTAGCACCGATAATAGGCAGGCAGGTTAGCAATATACCGCCTATCCCGGCCGGAGGTGCTATCGTGCCTCGCCCTTAGCCTGCTAGACCGCCGATTCTAGGTACGACGCCTAAGCCTGCTTAGGTAATAGGATAGTAGTAGTCTCCGGGCACTATCGACCGTAAGTTATATTAATTAAGTAAGCGATAGAACTAAGTATTAACATATTTGTAGCCGCCTACGCTAATCGCTTGCCGTAGCTGCACTACGTTGTCCGTATTATAGAGACGACGTTAGGCCGTCGCTTTGCTCGCCCGTACGATACCTACCGTCGCGATAGCTTCGAATACTAGGGTTATTTATCGGGCATTAAGGCCTATATTAAGAAGCCTAGCCGTAGTTGTGCTCGCTATCGTCTCCGCAAGGTATAGCATTTGTCTTCTTATACTAATATTAAGACTTAAAGCTAACATTGTTTTAGATCTCTTACTCTTACCGCGACGAGGAGCCTAGGCTCGAGCTTAAGAGCCTAGCTCTAAAGCTAGATAGTTTCGGTAGTAGCTTCGGTAGTAGCTATAGTAGTAGCAAGGATAGTAGGATAGGTAGTAGTGCTTGCGGTAGCCTCGCCGCCTACTAATTCTTTTCCTTGTTCGCGTAGTAAGACCTAAAATATAGTAGTAAGTCGTACGATGCTTACTAAAGGTATTCGGTGTTTAGCGTTTAGGCACGGCAGCTAGTCTGCTTCTTTGTTTATTTCTTTGCTTTACTATTATTGTTTGCTAGCCTTCGGGCATAATAGGCTATATTCTTTGCTTTGTTTTTATACTCTTAGCAGGTCTTCTATTTAGCGTTTAGGCATAGCAGTTCTGCTGCTATAAATAAACTCTCTTCTCGCTCTACTAATCCTGCTACTATATTAATCTTCTAACGCCCTTATTCCTTAACTTGCTAGCGTACTAATAAGCACTTTACAGGTGTAAAGTAGAAGTCCTTCTCGGATTGCTATAGATACCGGTAGCGTTACTTATAGATTAATAGAGGGAAACGAATAATAGAGGCACTATTAAATTAAGTCGTTTAAGCTACTTTCTGCTAATACAAGCTAGCAAAGGTGCTTAATACGATAGCGACGGCTCCTAGTAATAGTAGAGGACCTTAACGGCTTCGTTGTAACTAGTCTTAAGAGTTAGTACTAATAATACGGCCTAGCTAGGCGTTATTGTTAACGTTTAACTTAGCGACCTCTGTTATATTTAAGAATGCGCGGGGTGAGTATAGCTCTTCCTATCGCCGTTAATGCCGCTATAGGATAGACTATCTTGTTAATAGGCGACGCTAGACGGTTAGTGCGTCGGTTAATTTGCTAAAGCCTTAACGAGCTAGGGAGGAAGAGCTATAGTACTGCTTAGAAGAATTAGAGCTTCCGATATCCTCGTCGATCCGGTATTAGCACTAACGATGCCGCTATCGGCGGAGCGTACGAAGCTAGTCTGTCCGCTCTATATATTAGGGTATAGCGTAGGGCTAGGTCTACGCTTAGTAGAAGTCGCTAGCTCGCTTACGGTACCTGCTTAGCTTCGGTGGAATTCTAGCGCTATCTACTAAGAAATTGAGGTTAAGAGGGTTTAGATTAGCGACTAGATAATAGAGCTATAGAGCGGGGGGATAGAGCAATGCGAGGGATAAAGTACGAGTCTACGAACATATATATGTTTCCCTCGTATATATTAGTATAAGGGGAGAATGTGTTCGTAGTAGTATCTTGTTTATACGATCCTAGTACGACCGTTGAATAAGACATTGATCTCCTCTTTTATAGTCGCTATATCGTCGCTATAGCTTAGCAAAGAGACTGCCGAAATATAGCAGTTGCTTGCTACTAGCACTTCTAAAACCTAGCTCTTCTTACGCTTAGCAAGCCTTCGATGCTAATCTTAAGGATAGGTTGCTGTCTAGCCTAGGTTTAAGCTTAGCGATAGTCTGTTCCGGTCGTCGATTTCGGATATATAAAGAGTAGTTTTATTTATTCGAGGCCTTCTACTATACGCTCGAAGAGTTAGCTTCGTGCCTTAATATTATAGCATATAGTGCGGCAATACTGCTTTCAATTCTTCCGCTTCTTTATATACTTAGCAGCCTTGCCGTTTGTTTTAGGATTAGGCTTATATCGATCCTCGAATTTCATTAGGTCGTCGTTCTAATCGTCTAGCATTCGAAGACTGCTTAAGGACCGCCTATTAAGCAGTTACACTGCCTCTAGTTATATAAACTGCTAATAGGCGCGAGAGCGTTTACAATCTATATACTTGCGTAATACTCGATCGAGAATGTCTCTTTTATACTAGAGTAACCCGAGTTCGAATCTCGGAGGGGCTATATTCTTTTGCTAACGTGTTGTTCTTTTATAAAGGTCTTATTCTTTATCTATCTTAGTCTTTTTGGATTTTTATATAATTCTTCGCAAGTATTATATATTATCTTTAAAGACTGCTATCCTATCAAATTATACCGCGCCTATCTCTATATCTTTTTAGCCGGATAGTATAGTAGTTATGTATACCGACTAAAGACTACCGTAGTAGATGCTAGGAAAAACTTCCGGTATCTACCTAGTAGATATCGTAATCTTCTTCTTAGTATTTCCTCGTTAGTCTTCGGGAAGTGTACGTAGGTTCGAGTCCTACTCTAGCTATCTTCTTTTGCTAAGGTCTTGTTATTGTGCTAAAGTCTTATCCTTATGCCTATTGTCTATTTTTTAGCTATTTAAATATATAAAGTAATATCCGCGCTCCTTAATTAGGCTAGATTCCAGGTTCTAGTGCTACTATTGTCGCGGCGATATTAGTATAATGTGTGTGCTTCTCGTTTACTAGACTAGCTCTATTACTCTATATCGTTAGCGATAATCTATCCTATTTAGCGGATAAAGTCGTCGAATTAAGCTGCGGCATATTAATAGCCTTAGAGTGTTCGGATATCTTTATTGCTTCTCGCGGACAGCTTATAACTAGCGGTAGATGCACTCGATAGTAGACCTTGCGGCTAAAAGGTTAGCGGTTCGAGTATGCTTTTGCTATCGGTGCTAGAGATTGAACGCTTATAAGATCCGCAGACATCTCGAGCTATATACTGCCCTTACAGTAGATAATATAAGGGCCGAATGTATTATAAGATTATAAATACCGAAAGTTAATAAGAACTCCTAGATAGGGGCTTCTTAATGCACAATACCTACTATCGCCGGTTATTAAAACTTAGATAAGTTTGCTAAAAGTTAATAAAACTTCGGATTAGGGCTCCTTAACGTACAAGATTAATAGTTGCTAGGTCTTGCTAAAAGTTGATAAAAGTTCGAATATAGGGTTTGTAAGGTACAAGATCTACTATCGCTAGGCTTACTAAATGTCGATAAAAGTTAGGCAGGATCTACGGTTGCTAGATCTTGCTAGAGGTTAATAAAAGTTGATAAAGATTGTACGATATCTACCGTTACTATCTCTTACTAGAGGTTAATAAAAGTTGATAAAAGTTGTACAATATCTACCGTTGCTATATCTTACTAAATGTCGATAAAAGTTAATAAAAGTTGTACAATATCTACCGTCGCTATATCTTACTAAAGATTAATAAAAGTTCGAATATCTAAGGTGCAAGATCTCCTATCGCTAGGTCTTACTAAAAGTTGCTAATAGTTGCTAGAAGATCGGCTTCGTATAGTAGATCTCCTATTACTAGGTCCTACTAAAAGTTACTAAAGGTTGCTAAAAGATCGGATAGTAGCTTCGTATAGTAGATCTCCTATTACTAGGTCTTAAAAGTTGCTAAAAGTTGCTAAAAGATCGGATAGTAGCTTCGTATAGTAGATCTCCTATCGACAGGTCTTACTAAAAATTGCTAAAGGATCGGATAGTAGCTTCGTATAGTAGATCTCCTATCGATAGGTCTTGCTAAAAGTCGATAAAAGTTAATAATAGTTAGTATAGCAGGAGCCGACCTTGTCGCTATCTTAAAGCTAAAGTAATAGTTCTCCTTTGCCTCCCCGATAGGTAGGCTATAGACTATAAGTAGATGCCGTAATTCTCGGCGAAGAAGTCGTAGAGGGATATAGTCGTCTTAGTATCGTATAGACCCGTACAACCTTATACTACTTAAGATATAAGTAGCTAAAGCGCTCGATCTGAAAGGCGCCTTAGTGCTGCTAGCTATATTAACTAGCTATATATAGATATTTCTAGACATCTTAAGACCGCGCTTACTCTTCTCGCCGACGCGCTAAAAGCCTTCGACAATCGACAAATAGACTAGTTTTAGATTGCGAGTCGGCGAAGCTAGCGCTCCTACTATAGAGAGTATATTGCGGAACCCTTCTTATATTTAGACATAGCTCTTCTTATATTTCGACATTCTTCTTATATTTCGATATAGCTTAGTCCGGATATTCGTCGTCGATAGCGTCTCGTCGGTTAAGCTATACGGCGGGTCGCGGCGATAATATACTCTCGGCGGGACATAGTTATTATACCTAAGACTCGGCTCGCTAGTATAAATTCTTTAGTATATACTGTCTACCTACGTAGGAATATAGTAGAAGGTTTAGATCCGGGTCGGCTAAGTAATAGGGATATCCGCTAGGCTAACACATGCGCCTCTTATACAAATTACTACGAGGGGCGTATTTGTTAGAACGTAAACAAACGCTTAAGCAATAGGATACGCTCTAGGTATCCGATAATGCTACTACCTTTCTTAACTTTTAGCAACTTTTAGGGCATCCTAGTTCGAAAGTGTAGTATCGGGTAAGTTCTATGCCCGTAATTGGCTGAAAGTTGCTAAAAGATAACGAACATTACTAGCGCTCAATAAAAATTGATTAACACGCTAGGGATTCAATTTCCGGAGCTTTGCCACTCTGGAGCTCCGTCGCGCGTACGCCCGCCGCCCACGCGTGAGAAATGAACGCCATATCAAGTACCTTCTATCGCGACGTGGTATTCCTTCCAAGGCCGGACGTGGCCGCTGAGGATGAAGCGGTTCGTCGTGGTGTACCATAAAAAAGTGCTATATGAACGGGTGCCTCGCCTCGCCTCGCCTCGCGTACCGAGACGTGCAATCAGCGCTACAGGCCTTGTGCAGCTGTTCAAGGATATTCTACAAAGTGCGTTGTCTCTGTGGCAAAATTCCATTTCAGTGGCAAGGACGTACACGACGGACACGGGACACCAGGCTGCGCAGGGAAGTCATCTCTCACGCCCCGGTTAGCTGCGACATCCCCATCGAAACCTCGCCTTTCAATAGTTCTGAGCTCGACTGAGTCGGCAGACACTGAGCTCTACATCGCTGCCCGCCTTGACCCGCCATTCTCCCAGCACCTCCTCGACCTCGAGCGTTGTTGCCAATTTCCCGCCACTGTCGTAGAGATGGAAGCTGCTGTCCTGCTTCGGCTCGTACAGCCTGACCTCATGCTGAGAAGGATCGATCCAGTCGTACACCGTCCTCGTCTCGCCGCACCTGCCCAATACCAAGATACTTCCTTCCCGAACGTAGAGTGGAAGGGTGGTGAAGTCGTGCTGCTCGGCGACCCATTGAGGCCCTTGGATGACTTTTTGGTGGTCCCAGAAGCTAGTCCATCGTCCTGCCGGCAGGTAGAACTCCACGACGCCGCTGTCGTCAAAGACGGGGGCTACAAGAAGACTGCTGCCGAGCATGAACTGTTGATCGCATGACCAGGCTGTTTTGTCGCGGGGGAATTCCAGAGCCATGGCCCTCACACTGACTGGCCATCCATGTCCAATGGCTTCCATCGACTGACTGTACAGATAAGGCATCAATCTGCACTTGAGCTGCGTAAACCGACGCAATACAGCCGAGCAGCCTTGTTCGCCCTTTTCGTCGTCATCGATGAGCCACGGCACTCGATACGAGTTGGAGCCGTGCAGCCTGGAGTGCGAGCACAAGAGACCAAATGGGACCCATCGCTTGTAGATGATAGGGTCCGGCGAGCCCTCGAAGCCACCAATGTCGACAGACCAGAAGGAGAAGCCGCAGAGGCCGAGCGATAGGCCACCGCGCAGAGACTCGGCCATGGCTTCAAAGCTACTTTCACAGTCGCCTCCCCACTGCAGCGGAAATCGCTGAGTGCCAGCACACGCCGAACGAGCAAAGAGGACAGCTTCATCCTTGCCGTAGCGTTCCTGGAGTGCTTCGAAGACAAGCTTGTTGTACAGAAATGGGTAGTAGTTGTGCATCTTCGCGGGATCCATATTTGCATCATACCACTGCACGTCCTTGGTCGGGATACGCTCGCCAAAGTCGGTTTTGATGGCATCCACACCAGTGTCAAACAGCTTCTTCAAGCAGCTGACAAACCATTGGCACGCCTCCGGGTTCGTGAAGTCAACGATCCCCATTCCGGCTTGCCAAAGATCCCACTGAAAGACATCACCATTCTTGCGTTTGAGCAGGAAGCCCTTTTCGGCTGCCTCTTTGAA
Source organism: Pseudocercospora fijiensis CIRAD86 (assembly GCF_000340215.1). NCBI lineage: Eukaryota > Fungi > Ascomycota > Dothideomycetes > Mycosphaerellales > Mycosphaerellaceae > Pseudocercospora > Pseudocercospora fijiensis. The sequence goes on from NW_006921536.1 coordinate 1,924,419, forward strand.
CACTGGAGACGTTTGACCCAGGTACGGATTGATCCACACACAGACCTTGCTCACCAGACCAGATTCCTTCATGCGCGCAATTTGTCCCTTTGGGTCCGGGAAACGCTCAGCCGAGAACTCGAAATCGCACTGCAGAACGCAAAGTGGATGGGTCAGTAATTTTACCCGAACACAACATATGCTTCAAGTGCCGACCAGACTTACCCAATGGAAGCTTCGTAACCAGAAGCAATCAAAATGAAACACCTGCAGCGGTATATCGCGATCCCGCATCCCTTGAAGAAACGAACTGACAGTCTTCTCATCATACTCAGTCGTGAAAGACGTACTCAGCCACAAGCCAAAACTCCAAGCGGGCAACTTATTTGGCCGTCCAGTAAGCTCGGTATACCTGCGAAGGACCTCTTTCGGCGTAGGTCCATAAATAATATACCACTTCAACCTTTGTCCCTCCACACTCGTCTGCACTCTACAACACCTCTCACTCCCAACTTCCAACTCCACACGTTCGGGATGATCGATAAAAACCCCATACCCTCTATTCGAAATCCAAACCGAAAGATTCTTATAAGCCTGATCACTCGAAGTCCCACCATCGGCATTCCACAATTCAATGCTTTGCCCAACTTTATTAAAAGCCCCAAACCTTTCCCCAAGACCATACACCCCCTCGCCGACTCCGAGCGTGGTTTGCGTCAAGATATAGTGCTTGAAGTCTCGCATATCTGCCGTTTGCATCACACTTCCCGGGCCGGGGGAATATGCCAAAGCGACACTTCGGTCGAGGAGAGATGTTAATTTATGCTTTCCATCCGAGCTGTGGAAGCGAATGTCGAAAGTATGTGGACGAGAGGTGACCGTCGCAGCGATACTTCCAGACCTCAAAGTCGTGCCGGCCTCCGACTTCTCGATCGATGCATTGACGAGAGGCGGTTTTCCATGCGGGAAGAGGTCAAAGTGCGGGCCTTTGGGGAGAGTACCGTGCCAATGGGTGACTTCGACAGACAGAATGCCATCACTGACGGCTTCCAGATCAACAGTCAAGGTCGTTCTGTTCAGGGTATCTCCTCTGGAATGAACCTGTGCGGTTGGGCATAGCAGGCTTAATTTCTTGCCATCGTTCGCTTCTGTGATTGAGTAGATCTCCTCTGCGTACTCCACTCGTTTGTCTTCTGCGACCAACCACATTCCATCGCGGAACTTCATGATGGGAAGATTTTTCGGTGTGATAAGAATGAGAAATTATAGCTGGACTCGAGTCTCGAGAGAAGATGGATGAACGAACAGGAGCTCTTGTTGACACTAATATTACTTTTTTGCTTTCACAGACCGCTCTCGCGAGGGGTAGACGGAGGCACCAGCTCCGCTTGCTGCTGCTGCGTGTTCCTGGTTCGGGCATGTCGAGCTTCAAAGTTTCTGCGTGTCGGTGATAGATGTGCATATATCTCACGACATAGTTGTGGCTGCGAAATTATGTGCTAATAAGCGAGCATCGTGAGCTGCAGCAGTAGATGTCACATGAATTTCATTGTTTGTGGCTGCGGGTGAACTCCACCCGAGGGCCATATACGTCATCAAAGGAACGTCCAGAGAACTCATGTTCACGACTTGAGCTTTCACCTTTTGTATCAACTCTCTGAATGTAGAGCTAAAAAGTCATGTCGACAGAACCGGTGAACCGAGAGCCACCTCTCAAAGAACTGATCGAAAACTTCATCACTCCCGTCACCGAAGGATACGATCGAAACCATTCCGGATATCCTCAAATCGATGGCGAATCGCATCGAGTCGTTGTAGATGGCGCAGTGAGCAATTAGTTATCGTTGTCAAAAGCAGATCTCCAGAGCCTGCCACAGCATGTTGTCGTGTGTGCTTTGCAATGCGCAGGCAATCGGAGGCATACGATGCGAACGAAGATGAAAGAGGTGGATGGGGTGAATTGGTTCGATGCAGCCGTGATGAATTGCAAATGGAAGGGCCCATTGCTGAGAGAGCCAGCATCTCGCTGTGCGACGACGATCGGAAGTCAGCGCACGTCGCCTTCGCATCATACGAAGCAGAATGCCAGGATGATTCGTGGTATGGCGCAAGCATTCCACTAGACCGCGCAACGAGACGAGACGCTGAAGTCGTTCTTGCGCTGGAGATGAACGACGAGCCGCTGACTATCTCGCATGGCTATCCGGTTCGAGTTGTAACGCCCGGAATTGCTGGAGCTAGATCAGTAAAGTGGCTAAACCAGATTACAATTCAAAAGAAAGAGAGTCAGAATCATTACCAGCAACGTGACTACAAAGTAATGCCACCTGAAGCCACAGATGCTGAGACTGCGGAGAAGTATTGGGACACAACTGCTGCCATTATGGAAATGCCTGTGAATTCAGTGATAGCCTGGCCAGAAAGCGGCGGTAAAGTGCGTCGGGGTGAGAACGATCTTGTTCAAGTGCTAGGCTACGCGCTTCCGAGTGGTGCAAATGGTCCAGTGGTCAAGTTCGAAGTCTCAAGCGATGGAGGATCGAGTTGGACAGAGGCGGAGCTGATCGATCATGAAGAGGAAGGCAAGTGGTCTCGGAAACTCTGGCAGATGGTGATCGCATTGCGTCCTGGAAAATGCCCCGCGCTTTACAGCAGAGCAACTGATGCCGCCGGTAATACGCAGCCGGAAGAATCGCAATGGAATCTGAGGGGAGTGTGCTACAACGAGTGGGGAGCGACCGAAGATTTTGAAATCCTCTGAGCGCCGCGGCGGCCATCGCCTCCGTAAGCCACTAAATCCCAAAGCTATTCCAGTGTTGTGCGACCTCTCAGTCCTGTGGCACAAAGTTTCGGAATGATCGAAGATGACATTCGAAGGCAACCATGATTTCGCATGGGATTGGCGAGGGTCGCAAGGATCGCATTCGACGATGTTGTTGAGTCGAGGACGCTCTCCGCAGGAAAACCCACACAGTTCGGAGTTGATCCGACTTCACCAGGGTCAAGGTTCCCACTCGTGGTCTTCCAAACTTCCACCCAGAGATCAGCTCCTCGTTGTGAATGCTGTGTGCCATAACTCAAAGACACGTGTCGTGAAGGCGCAAGAAATGCGTCCAGCGGCCGCCCAACCACCTTTACTTAGACCACCATGGCTCTTGTAATTTTCTTCGATGAGAAATCGCACCCGTAGCTGTTCAAGATGCTGGTCGCCAGCCAACAGGGTTGGGTATCGACCGTCCTGCACCTTCAGCTTCGCTGTGCGCCGGCCGCTTCGAGTCTTTTCGCATTTGCTGCTCGGCCAAGGTGAAGATCTTCATGGTATGATCCCACACCTTTGATCCCAAGCCCATATCGCGATACTTCCGAAGCACGCTCTCATCACCTGTGGACTTGCCATCCCAATCGAGCAGATATGCTCCACTGCCCGGCTCGAAATCGGTACCGCGCATTACTGAAAGACCCTCAGGCGGGGGAATGCCAACGCCCCCTTTTCGAGAAGGGTAGCATTGACTTGTCATCTGGAAGAGGTGACGTTCGCCAGATTCTTGGACATTGATGATCCAAGGAGTCATGACGGCATACATGACTTTCACGGCAAGTCGCACAGGTCCGCTGAGCTCGTTTGCGATGCCGGTCTTTACAGTGCCCGGATATGAATGGCTGAAGGCAGTGCCAGGATAGCGTTTTGCAAGCTCCTCCATGCAGAAGTCGGTCATGACGACGCAATGTGCCAGGCATGCATGTAATGTAAAGTTACGCTTGAGGTCCAGGTCGTCGATGCGAATATCGCCTTCAGATCCAGCCGCGAGCACGGTGATGACGCGAGAGAGCTCATTCGCCTCGGATGCTGCCGTGAGCAACGGCATAAGACCGAGTATGCATCGAATGCGGGAGTAGTAGTTGACAGCCATTTTCTTGTCGATGCCTTCGGTGGTCTCATTCCGCCCTCTCAGCGTCATGTAACCCGCAGTGAGGAACAAGCAGTGGATCTTTGACTCGCGCTCCTTGAGCTCTGCACAGAGTTCGTCACAATTCCGGAGAAGGCTGATGTCCCTTTGCAAGAAGATTGCTGTGCCGTCTGGATTGATCTCATGTAGCTCGTTGCAAATCTTGTTGCCACGTTCTTCGCTCCTAGCGTTAACGAGTGGACGTTAGTCGGTCTCCCGTCCCCGAAAGCAAACGCTTACATGTGCCCACCTTCCCACGATGTATGCTTTCGGTCGCGTGGTGCGCAGGAACATCTCCTTCGCGGTGCTCTCGCCAATGCCGCCTGTCCCGCCGATGAACACCGCCACCAGTCCCTCGAGGCATTTCGCCTGGGCGTTGGACTCGCGCACGGCATCGATCCGAACCATTTCCAGGTTCGCTCCTGCGTGGATTAGTCGGGTTGCTGCAGGAAAGGTTCCGAGAGTGTCGGGTACCGTAGAGGAGAGTATCCGTGGTGGGGGAGGGTGATGCGTGAGCTGCCACGCGTGTAGCGAGCCCACTGCTTTGATGCTCTGCGTCAGCGGGTGATGTGAGGTGTCCGTCTTCCAGCAAGTTCTGGATGTCGATCGAGGCTGCCGTAGCTTTCGGCACCGCGATAGCGAGTCGGCGACTGAGACGGACAAAAGTTTAGTGTATGAGGAATCGCGGAAGACTTAACAGCACGCTTTGTCGCCGGTATTCTCACAGGCTGATGAAGCCAGGTTTATGCAGCATCGTAAGGCCACAGCACTAACGCCACACTATGGCCTAAGTTACAGCTTCGCACTCAGCTCGTCTACTGCCTGAGGCCTCTATTCTAGAACTTCCAAGCTCTGCCAAGGCGATGGTACAGTAGAACTACAGGATCAGCATGGGGCCAATGCATGTTGACATCACCTCTCTCTTCATCAGCCACAAGGCTTCATCATCTGCTTCCCACAGAAACTGAACGTGTAAATGATCCGGATGCACAATAACACAAGCTTTCATCAAGTATGGGGGCGTGGGTCTTCTCACTATAGGACAAATACCATACCGATACTGTTGGACCAGGAGGTTATGCTGATTAAATTTCCCAATTCAGCAAGCATCCCCGCATCCACCGCCAAAGTCACCAATCAATGCAGCTAACGCAGACGTACGTGCTGATCAGCAAGACAAGGAGGAACAAGAGAACAAGTCTCCGAATATCCAGCAGAAAGACGAAGACACGGGCAGGGAATAGCTAGACACATCATAAACTGTCTCGCGCCACATATGTCCTCTTCATTTCATTCCAATATTCGTACAACCCAACCACATTACACTTCAATGTCCTCCCACCTATCCTCATCATCTAGTATGAAAGTACAAAGAAAATCCAAAAGAAAAACTCCAATCCATGCGATTTCGTTGTTCGCGTATCTACATTGGGTCGCATTCCCCATCCATCGCCCCAACGCCAAGGAAAAAGTGAGAATTGTGTGAAAGAAGTCGCTTTCAAGGTATCCAAACAGGAAGGGAGAGGCGCCCGCAAAAGTGTGCTTGGCGAAGAAGTATGCCGGAATAGTGCTTTTGGTCGTCAGGTCAAGGGTGGCCTACAGGGAATGCTTGCTGAGTCGGCGTGCGAGGCCCGTCGTCGGAGAAGCCAGTGTCGATTCGAAGGGGTTTCATATTACCGCTGATCTTGCGAAAGTCATCATCATCATTATTAGGACCACCACGTCCGCTCTCGAGGATGAACTGCTTGAATTTCATATGGTGCTTATCGTCTTCCGGCATGAAGTCCGGCGAACATACTTGTGGTGCTGGTATTCGCGGCACGTCTGAGGCTTTCTTTGGTGTTTCATCATCCATTCCGTCGAAGTATGAGGCACGTTCAGTGAGGTCGGCTTTTGGTGTCGTGTCATACTTGACTTGCTCCAGCATTTTCCCAATGCTACCGACAGAGCCAGGTCGCTCAAACTTTTCATCCTCAATCTCCATATTCACCGGGATGTTGTTGAGCAGCGACCAGTTTCGATTGAGATACTGTTCGAGGCGATAGCATTGACGATCCCACTGCTCGGTCAGCAGTCGATGGGTGGTTTGCACATCTTGAATCGTGAACGAGCCAGAACTGCCTCCTATCGACGGAGATGGGCTGTGTGATTTTCTGATAGGAGGTAGCGCCAGAGAAAGCGGTGAGCTACTATTGCACCTGTCAGGAGCTGATGAAGGTGACCTGTTGGAGTATGATGGCAGCGCAGGAAAGGATGGCGCATATCCAGACGTTGCTCGCTGTGTGCTCTTTCGCACACTTGCAAACCCTCGACGGACTGCAGACCCGCCACCTAGCGAGGAAGCCTTCGAATTTGTGGGCGATACAGGAGGGTCAGTCTCGCCCATGATCTTCATAGTGGCTTCGGCTGACTTGAAAGCTGCCTCCCTGCCATCGTTCATCGTAGGCAAGTAGACAAGTGTGGTATTGTCAATTAGCGCATTGACCAGATCTGTAAGACCATGGAGCGGAATTTCATTGTTGTCGCAATGGAGCTCAAGCAGTGTTCTGTTCTCGCGCAGAACTTCTGCTAGGGTGCTAGCTCCTTGAAATCCTAGCTTCTGTTTCTCAATTCGGAAGACCTGAATGGTCTTGTTCTTCTTCAAGCCTGCTAGGGCTTCGTTGATACCGGGTCCGAACTTCGAGGCGGCCAGCCGAGAATCGTCTCCAGAGATGTCAAGCTCCGTGATCGTGCTGTTCTCACTCAGAAGACGTGCGATCGCTCTGCATGTGTCATCGCCAGCATCGCCTGGGAGTGCTGTCTGTGACATATCTAGAAAGCGGATGTTCCTGTTAGACGTCAACGCTGTGATGACTTTGCGGAATTGTGATTCCTCTTTGTATTCGATCGCTCTCATGCTGAGATGTGACGGGGTCAAATTGCTTGCGATTGCCCGAGTCACCTTCTCAAGTCCTTTGCTGAGCAGGCATTGGCTAAAGTCGAGATGCATATTCCGTGTACTAGTATGGTCCCAAGACAAGCTGTGGAGGATCGTGGCAATGTCGCCTCCAGAGAGATATGTATTGTCGAGATACAACTCATGAAGACTTGCTGACTGCGGATGGGCGAGGTACGTGGCGACAGCGTCAATCGTGGCTGCGTTCAGGGCTGTTCCACTCAGACGAAGCTCCTGCAGCCGCCAGACGAGTAGCGTTTCGGCCTGAAGAAATGGCTCCGAACCTGAAGTTCGCGAGACATTGGATAAGTTGAGCTTGCGAATGAAGCCGAACATAGCAAGCTGGCTATCAAACGTCGACGGATTGAGTCTGGCGGCATTACCAGCGATCTCAAGCGACTCGAGGGTGTTTTCTTGGGCGCGTAGTGCATCAAGGATGAGTCCCATGCTTCTGTCATTCAGGCCACAACGACTCAGCTCGATGGCACGGAAATGGCAGGATTTGTCCACAGCGGCAGCAACCAGATAATCCTGATCCGTGTCCGTGAGCTCAATTCCATTCAAGCAGATCCAATCCACGTTGGTAGTTTGATGTTTGCAGAGTGGGAACAGAGCTTCAACAATCCCACAGCCTATCTCGCTGACTCGCGAAGGCTCGTCTTCGGTCGGAGCGGCGGTCGTGCGCTTTACTGTCACGCAGCCCGAGAAGTCCATCCGCCGCAGCTTCTTGCTTGTCGCAGCTAGGGCGCGGATCTCTTGGACCAGGAGCGAAGACCGACTCAACTCCTCTGGAGTGAGTCGGATGGGTGTTCCACGCTTTGTCCTTGTGCAAACATGCTCTTGCCCGTAATTATCGTGAAGACCATTTATATTATCAAGTGCAATGCCAGCGAAGGATATGCTGCGAAACGTCTCGTTGTAGCGTAACGCGCGTGAAATCGCAAGTAGTTCGAGGGGCCCATAATTTGGCCGCCTCGTATCTGTAGGTTGCAGTAATTCGAACCGAGGCGCATCTTCGCATTGATAGTTGATTGTATATCTAATGTTCGAGGGGTTGACTCCGTAGGCAACACAGTATGCTATCAGACTGCGATCGAGACAGCTGTGTTCTTCCAGATTGGAGTCAGCAGGTGGTGCAAGAAGATCCTCAACCTCAATGGGTGCAACAAATCTGAATAACCTATGCCCGCACTCTGGACGCAGATAGTTTTCACACCAGTGTAGTCTCGCCGCAATCTCGTGCGATGAGGAAGAGGCAAGGTACAATATTCGAGGTTTCTGGAGAGGTTGTCGGAATGTCAGCTCAAATGTGTCGTCCTGGCTGCTGACCTTGATTCCGGTAAGCGTGAGAATGCCATGAGACACTTGCGAGTGATTTGGTGCGAGGGATGGGCTCGATGTCCTAGCCACAGGCTTTACTAGCTGGATCAGATGTACTTTGTGTACCCCGATTGCTAGAAAGCAGACGGTGGAAGCTACTTTGGTGAGATCGTCGGAGGATGACCTGCTCCCCGACTTGACCGCTTGCTGCCGCTGTACCACCTTATATATAGCGCAATTAGAAGGGTCATAATCGTTGTCGCGTTCGACGATGCGACAGGCATTCTCGAGGTTGTAGGGTGAAATATAAGAAGTCTCTCTTGACCTGACATCGCTGATGGCACTTCGTATTCGTCTCAGCCATGTATCTCGCTCTTCTGGAATGCCGAATTGCAGAGTCATTGCAGAGGCTGGTCCTGAGTCCTCGTCAAGATAGCACACTTCGAAGGCGAAATATGTTTTCCATCCTCCAGAATATGGGTCGCTACTACCTGCCGTAGTGGAACTCGGCCGTCCTTGTCGCCAGAAGAGTCGGAAAGAGTTTGGAGGTCACTATGTGAGCCTATTGAAGGCATGGAGCCATGCCGCACCGTAGGGCTTCGAGTACTTGGATTTGCAATGGATCTGAAGTTCTCGGCTGCCTTCGTCTGCGACTTGTAGCGCAGAAGATAATTCTCGGTGAGCACCAGGTACTCTTTCTTCTTGCGAAACATGCCTGCGCTCGTCTGTACCTCCCCATGCAACAGCACAGCTTTGGAGGAGGATGCGCCAGCAGTTGCCTCCAAGACATGATCAAACCTGATCGATGGTGCTTTGGAGGATGTGCTCGACAGCGGCTCACCACCTCCTGCGCTGAGTCCATTCCCGAGCAGATCCTCGCTGCTCCCTCTTGTCATGGTATTCTTTAAGGACTCGAATACCGAGGGTGGTCGTTTCACAGCTCTCATGCTGAGTGAGGGCCGGCGCGAGGATGATCGAGGTGGGTCTGACGGTGGGCGGGGAGAGTTCGCATCCTTCTCCCTGGCCACATCGGGATGGTCGAGGTCGGTGAACAGACTTGGAGTGCGAATGTGCTTCGGCTTCTTCTTGAGAGTCTTGGGCGGTTGCAGGCCGCCACTACCATTGCTTGCGCCATGGTCTTGCTGGTCAAGGTGCAAGGTCGACTTCAGACCGAGGCCAGAGAGGCCGAAGAAGCTCTTGCGCCTGCCCCAGGAGCCGTTGCTGTCATGGCTCTTCCTTTCCATTGCTCCCTAGCGCGAGCTGGTATGGAGATAGCATAGGAAGGCGCGGGAAATTGGGGCTGTCTGGCTGTACGAGGAGGGCAGGTCATCGGTAGCTTTTTTCCGTGCGGATGATCACGCTGCTCTGGCCGCGCTATAGGTGAAGTGAATAGTATTATGGCATCGCTGGCAGAGGCGCCTGCACCTGCTCGCCTAACAAGCAACGCTCACACGCCACGTGCGGCCGAAAGTAGTCAGGGTGTGAAGAACGAAGGCATTGGAGGCGGCGGTTCGCAGTGACGACGAGACAGGCGGGCGGAGCGCATGCGGGAAGCGCATGCGGGAACTTGGAAGGGTGTTTTGGCTTTGACAAAGAAGAGCTTGGATATGACGCCACAGGACCGCACCGCGCCGCCTCACGCGAGAATACTATAACGAGGCCAAGGCAAATGGCGATCGTCTCGGTGCTTGTGTGTTGCTGCGCTGCCTCACCTTTGACCGCATCGCCAATAACGATCACCCCCACACACTACTGTAGACTAGTAGACTCCTGTTATGATAATGATATCGTATTCTACCGAGCGCATCAATTTGCGCAAGCTTTCTCCAATACATTGCAGAGTTTCAGACGAGATCTTCTGACCACGGCAGGCGACAACCTTGTCGCCGCTATCGTTACCGCTACGCTACGCTACCGTTACAATCCTACTATTCTCGATCTCAGTGCGGAGAAACGAACGAAAAGTGGCGACGGCAAGGCAAGGCCATATCACAAGCCTCCCGACGCAGCTTACTGCCAGTCATCAAGGTTATGAGCAGCCGACCTCGTTCTGCCTATATCAGCAGACCATCTTCTCGCCTCGCACAACGCATGTAATTATACACATCCCTGACCAAGTATACTCTTCCACCGTACAGTGTACTTCGGATGTAATCAACTGGTGGAAATCACTCATTTGCTGCCGACTGGGCAACTTACCAACGCCCTCCGCTCGCTTTGAGCACATGCTATTCTATCAGCCCTGACGCCGAATCCGGTCCATTTCGAATTTGGCCGTGTCCATATAGTCCATGTCAGAGCAGCCAGAACCTCGAGACCGGCCAATAGTCATAGCCCAAGTGTATGATCTCCTTGTGTCTTTGCAAAAACGCACTCCGCATGACGCTCACCAGTCTGCTCCACCTATCGCGTAATCGAAGACGAGCACTAATAAACCAATGCGAAAACACAAGAGCAGATCACTGATGAACAGTAGTGAAGTGCACAGTTCGGCAACAGACGGCCTGAACGAGGACGCGAACTCATCAATGGCATATGAGACAGCCCTGCCAGACCTCAAATCCCCTCGTTCACCACCGTACTGAATCAGCGATTGCATTTGACAGGACGACAGCACTTTGGCATCTGCAGGGCACGACAGCTCCATGAGTGATGGGCCAAATGACCAGTCGTGGGTCTCCTCATTCGCAATACTTAACAAACACGGCAGGAGCACCGAGCAGACAGCTGCGAATCTTCACGCACCTGGGCTGCCCCTGCTATGCCCGCACGAATACGATGAGGTTCCTACAAACTTACCACACGCTCGGGCTATGGTAATCATCCGTGAAGACTCTGAAGAGTCTGAACTCTGAGAAGACCACACCGGTGACCGTAGTTAATTTGACATTTACCTACACCGAAACACAGCCATCGATACGAGACACCCACGACTTCACCAGAAAAGTCCAGGCATGAAACAATCTCTGCACCTGAGCCCGCATTGCGAAACGGGCCCGCAGCAAGTTCGCCCATTCTTCTGTTCTCTGTCTCCTTCACGCATATCCCAAGCTAGAAGACGAAGAAACCTCTTCACCTCCTCAGCCTTGGAACTCAAGGACAGGACAGCGATACTTTAGCTGCTGCTGAGGGATGCGATGCGTCAGGGCTGCAGAAACCTAATAACTAATCCACGAAAGCGGTAACATAATCATTCTATCCTCTATATACAACTCTACTTACTCCTTCAATTTCCTCGTCGCAAAACTCGAAACAACAGCCGTAATCGCACCAATAAACAAACAAACCCCAATCCCGCTCACACCTTCCGTAGAATGATGTTCATCCGGGTGCGAATCTTTCGCAAGTTCAGGACTCTTCCCAGGTTCCAAGATCGAGAACACGACCCAACTAATCGCCGTGCCCACGAATTGTGGAAGCGTAGTGTAGATGTTCAAAATGCCCAAATATATCCCGCTGAGTTCGCCCGTACTCGAGGATCCGAGGGAAGATTGCGAAGAGTGGCGGAGGTGGAGGCATGTGTCGTCGGCAGCACGGTCCGAGAGTTCGAGGCCTTCGTTGGAGTCGCGCCGGTTGTTCACGACGGTGTAGCGGTGTGTAGTGCTGGTGGGAAGGGAGGTTGAGAGTTTGTTGATTTCGACACCAATGTAAGTCGTCGCAGCGAAACCACTAATTGCGCTGGGGACTCCAGTAGCTGCCATGAGGAAGGTTGCGAGACCGACGGATTTGATGAGAGGTGCCCACACCAAGCATAAGCCAAGCATGGCGTTGCCACAAGTCCAGACATCGAGGAGCGTAGGCTGCTTTGCTCCGACCTTCTCGACAATCGGACGTAAGCTCTCGGGCGGCCTAGGCGTGAATTTTCGTTCTGTTTCTTCGTCGCCGGGACTTGTGACCAGGTTTGGAAGCAGGATTGCTGTTATGAATCCGGTGAAGGAATGGATGATGAGCGCTGTGCTACCGACTCGGCCGACCTGACTTAGCGCGTCGTCACGGTTAGAACCTGTTTGAGGCGCATCATGTCGTAGGTAGATCTCTCCGACCCATGTACTGCCGTAGAACATGAGCGGGAACCAGCCGATCCAGGCCCAAAATTGGACATTGCAGATGAATTGGATGCGCTCGGGAACGTACAACGCCCGCTCGTAGATCTGGCGTATGATAGACACCAGGCTTTGGTCAGACCCTGCATCATGTTGTTTACTTCTGCAATCGATCAGCATTTGTTTAACGGCTGCTGTTCGAAAGTGCTTACCCATCAGAAACCAACACTCGTTCCTCCACAGCCCAGCATGTGACACTGAAGCTAATGATCATAGCCAGCGCCGCAAAAGCGCAGACCTTCTTGAATTGCGTATCGCCGAACATTGGTGGCAGGATGGCGTTCAAGTCGAGAGCGCCGAACCCGAAGACCAAGATATGTCCCAGTCCAACCATCCTAGTAACTTCAGAACTTCAGAACTTTCCGGATCTCGATCACTTTCAAGGTAACTCACCCCAAGCAGCTCCAACCTGTTGTTTCGACATTGGTAAAGCATCGACGACCAGAGCTCTGCATGTGGCTTGAGCTACAACGTCACATCCGCAGTCAGCATCTATCCAGACCAATATCTCCATCTCGATCTCTCTTACCAATGTTAATCATAAAATCCAGCACATAAATATCCACAACAGCAAGCTTAATCGTCATAGCATTCCTCCTCGGCCCCTCTTCCACAAAATGTGCTACAATCTCTTTCGCCCAGCCCATAATCAGCAGACAAACCGCAACAGCAATTGTGCCTCCCACCATGAACTATCCATGCCAAATGTCAGCGCCTCTCCAACCCCTTCTTCTTCTTCTCCTGTGTCTCACTCACCGGTCTCCTCCTCCCATACTTGCTCGTACTCTTATCCGAAATCATGCCAATGATCGGCTGCATAATAAGCCCACTCAAAGGCCCGGCTATCCACACCAAACTCATCCCACCTTTGCTCAGACCCAAAGCTAGTAGGTAAGGTGTCGCGTATGTTTGTTCCGTGCCCCAGCAGAACTGTAAGCCGATGAGAGAAAATGTGAGGAGGAACATGCGCATGGCTTCTGTGCTGCCTTTGATTCGTGGTTGGCCGGTCCATGATGATGCTGATGACGAGGGTGGTGGTGTGGTTGCCGTCATGGCGATGATGAGGGACGATGCGGAGAGTCGGAGAGGTGATCTTGGTGTTTTGCGCGCCCGCGCGCGGCTTTCGCACCTTCACTCTCCCTGGGTTAGGCGTTGTTGATAAGCATTGAAGATAGAAGATCCCTGGTCAGGGGGATTTGGCGGAGGACAGCGGTTTACATTCGTCGACGATTGGAGTCGCGAGGTGTTCTGGAGCTTCAGTTTCGAGGTCGTAAGCAGAGGTTGACTATCAAAGGCGTGGAGGTCGCACGTTGTGGAGAAGAAGGTGAAACAGAATAGCTGTGAAAGCGCAATTGAAGATCGTCAGCGGAACGGGGGAAACGTGGCACGCATTGGACAGAACCTTATCCTCGCGCTTGGACGCCAAGGCATGTGACACACAAGGGACGATGAGGAATTGAGGAATCGAGGAATCGAGGAATCGAGGAATCGATCATAGGTCAGGTCGTTATGGTCAATGTATATTCTACTGCACGCCAATTTGTGGGTATCTTGTCTTTACAGGAGCCTCCTCCTCCTCCTCCTCCTCCTCCTCCTCCCAACCAGCCATGAACCAATCCATCTACTTCCCAAAGATCCTGTCAAAGATCTGGACCAATACCCTCCCAACCATCGTAGCCGCAGCCACGGGCATGAAGATCTGAAAATACTCCATCGATCCTCTAGGTCTAACTTCGGTATTAATGTATGGTGTCTTGAAGCTGTCCGTGGGTCCATCTTCAATATGCACAGCCACTTTATCCGCTGGGAACCTTCCAGTCTTGATGAACGTCTCAAGCAATTCATCCTTTTCCCTCCATCGCGCCAGGACCCATTCGTGAAACTTATCCTTATCGTCCAAAGGCATGTCCTTGACTCTGTACCGTCGCCAATGCATGTTCACGCTCTTTGGTGGCCGACCTTGGAAGTAGACGGATCTAAGGGTGAATAGCTCTGACGCATATCCACTAGGTGGAACACCTTCGTATCCTATGGTGCAGTCGTAGACATAGTCAACCGTATCCCTAAGTTCCTGCAAGCAAAACTGAAGCCCAGTGCTGCGCGGCAAGACCTGATGCTTCAGATCTGCTTGACCAGACTTTTCAGCGAACTTCTGCGACTGCTTTCGGGTGTTCGCAGATAGATTGGTACCCTCTGGGAATATGAGCAGCCACATTGGATCCAGCTGCGCAGCTCCATGCTGACCAGACATGGGACCAGAATGCCTAGTATTCAGCTTCTGCAATCTATACCGCATGCGCTGCTGATCGGTGGACCATTTCCGTGCCATGAATATGAAGCCGTACAGCTGCATCGCTGGCCCAATGAGCGGTACCCATTTGAGCGAGTCTTTGAGGATGATATAGATGTGTCCATGCATGGGTTGGCTGTTCGTATATGCAATCCACCACAGGTATAGCCAATCCGTGTATATCTGGTGATTGGCCATGATTACCGCTCGATCCTCGAAATTGAGCTCCAGCAATCCACTAGCATCCTGCCTCAATTGACCTGCCACACTCTTATCCCCGCTGATTCTGACCACAGTCGGACTCCACAGTTGGGTCATGGTTGTGATGATAAGGGCAAAGAACTGCTTCGCCAGTGCCTGCGATGCGTAGAACCAGTCCTTATTGATGAAATACAGTGGCACTCCCATGATCTGTGCGCCATGGGCGAAGAAGCAGGAGCCGAAGAAGTATATGCCAAAACCAACGATGCGGAGCAACTGCATCGCGGCGCCATGCTTAGCTTCGCCGAGGGGATGCTCAGGCATATTCTTGATCGACCCATTCTGTTGGGTTGGCGCAGACTGGAGACCAGTCTTGCGCTGCTTGAGCTCGCTCATCCGGAAGAAGTTCTACCTCGAGACGTAGGTATGCAGTGTTGCGGAAGCGATCGGCTTTGACGTGTTCAGTGAGGAATGTCTCGTGTAGGATTCGTTGTGTCCGTTGTCAGCGTCGCCCGCGGCGCTGAGCAGATAATGCTAACACATGTCTTGGGTGTCAGTAATCAGCAGACAAGCTGGAATGCTGCTCCGCTCAGATGCGATTGCTATACTAAGCAGCGAAGAACACGTGGTGGGGTGTCTCAGGTGGAAAGCAGCACCAGACGCACGCTTTCTTGTCTTTGTCCGGATGAAAAATCCCGAGCCTCCGACCAGGTTTGAAGGAAGGCCCTGCATCAGATGCAGTGCATCGTGCCCTTGTCGCAGATCATACACTTGTCGTCCGCCAAGACATATCGACCTCACCTGTTGGATCCAGGCAGCAAGCGTGGGAGCGGGAGATGATGGCAGGATGAAACGCGTCTGGCAATGTCGGCGACGCATACACGCACCCGCACGATGCTTCACAGCGTCTGCAGCTCGATGCGAGGTTCGGCATATCGCTGAACTCCCTCCGCGAATACATCCCAAGTTTCAGGGTATCACATTGCGGATATTTGCACTGCTAGCTATCTTCTAATGAAGTCACAGAGACCAAGAGTCACGATCTGCTGGCCCTGGCATGGCCGTCGCCTCCTCGAAACGTGCTGGTCGTCCGGAAGGATCATGACTCCGAGGTCCACAAGGCACTGATAGACTATGCAAACCACATCAACGACGTCTATCCAGACACGAATTTGATCTTCGAGCCATATGTAGCTCACAGTATTCACGAGCAGCTTGGCTTCCCCGTCTACGCCACGAACGGCGAAGGCAACTCGGCGTATGAGAAGCATGTTGATCTCACCACTACTCTCGGAGGCGATGGCACAATCCTGCATGCCGCCTCTCTTTTTGCTACGGCAACAAGTGTGCCTCCTGTGCTCTCGTTCTCCATGGGCACGCTAGGCTTCCTGGGCGAGTGGAACTTCAACGAATTCAAACGTGCCGTCCGGGAAGTGTTCATGTCTGGAGCCCCGATATCACTGCCTCCCAAAAGCACAGATGAGCCAGAGCAGCAAGAGAGGTCTCAGGCCTGGATGAAAATCCGAGGCAAATCGATGGGCTCCTCTCGAAACTCCCGAATCCTGCTTCGCAATCGACTCAGGATAGGCATTTTCGACTCGGATGGAACACGATTACCACACGAACCGCCGTTTGCGCATGCAGACAACCGGGGTGAGGGCATATTCGCTTTGAATGAAGTCCTGCTACATCGAGGAGCCCTGCCTCATTTGGCCCACATCACGATACTCATTGGCTCGCCCCCTCATCAAAAGATCTTGACGACAGCAATTGCAGACGGCTTCCTGGTTTCGACTCCGACAGGCTCTACAGCTTACAGCTTATCAAGCGGCGGGAGCATCGTGCATCCATTGGTGTCTTCGATTCTTCTCACGCCTATCTGTCCTCGCTCGCTTTCGTTTCGGCCTCTGGTACTTCCAGCAAACACCCCTATAACACTCAGGATTGAAGCTGCAAACCGTGGTAAGGAGATCGAAGTCTCTGTTGACGGTGTCAGACGGCAGGAAGGGTTGAGGACAGGAATGGAGGTCCGTGTCGTTGGTGAAGAGGTTCGCTCTCCTGGTGCACCTGGAGCACGAGATTGGATCCGTGGTGTGCCGAGTATAGTACGCTCAGGTGGCGATGCAGACGGTGATGATCATTGGGTCGGCGGCTTGAACTCCTTGCTAAAGTTCAACTACCCGTTTGGAGACAATGGTTGACGTGAATATAGAGCTATAGAAAATTAAGATGCTCGATGGCGCGAGACGTCATGGTACACAGCTGCTACTTCTCTCTGTCTTTGACTCTTCGGTGAATACGCAGACATGGCGCAATTGGGTCCGAATGCACTGGACTCTCTGCCATCATTGTATAGCACAGCCACGCCTCTGCCGGCCCATATCTTCTTCCCGTCCTCCTCCACCCTTATCCAGAGTCGAAGAGCATTCGATCGAGCAGCACGATCTGTCTCAGGCCCCACGAGTACTCCCATCATGCCACATAATCAAACAACAGATGCCTCAGCAAACATGTCGCCAAAATTCGACATCCCTCAACTCCGCTACATCGAGCTTCCCTCCAATCACCCAGAAACCAAATCCCCCTGCGTTTTCGACACCTCTCCAACCCCAGTGTACCCACGCAACAGCTACGACGTCCCAACTCCACCCGATCACGACCCCGACTCATCCTGGTGGCCAGATGGCCTCCTAGAGCTCGACCCCCGTCCGCGTAATCTGTCCAAGGCTTGCAGAAAAGCAATAAAAGCCGGACCCCGAAACCACTTCCTCCGCAATCTGATAAAGTTGATTGGCGAGTATAGGCCCTACGGAGAGAAAGATATCTGCAGGGAGTACATATATCAATCGAAATTGCAGGAGACACGTCGACAAAAAGCTAAGAAAAGGCTCGAGACCGCTGTGAATCGAGCTGCCGAGGAGGAGAAGGAGAAAGTGAGAAAAGCGATAGTGGAGAAAGAGGCGAAAAAGGAATTTCAGGAGAGAAATAGAGGTAAGAAGTTCTCGTCCCCTCGTAACAGACTTGTTGAGACCAACTGACCTTTTTTTTGTTAAAGCAAAAAACACAGCCCACTCCATCCTCAAAAATGCCCTACACTTCATAGCCTGTCCCCCCAAACTCAAAGACCTCATCCTCTCCGACTTCAACCTCACAGAGCAAGAAACCTCTCAACGCAAACTCCTCCGTCCTTGGGCCACTTCCCCTCCCCCACCCCTTCGCCGTCATACGATTTGTTATCACCCTCCAAACCCCGAAACAATTCGAAAAGAAAATTTGAAAAAGACGAATGAAACTGAGGCGGCGGTGAAGTTGTATGCGATGTGGGCGGACTCTCCGTTGGGGTTTCCGGCTGGGGAGGAACCGGGGGATTTGGAGGTTACGAAGGAGTGGGAGGAGTATATGAGACAGGTGAGGAGGGGGGAGATTAAGGCGGGGGAGCGGAGGAGGTATTGAGAGACTGTCGGATATGTTGGGACATGGAGGTTGTTAGGTAGGAAGTAGGCACTAGTGAAATAGTTGGCTGACATTAGCGGTCGTTACTGTCATGAGCTAGGGGTATCTCAGGGATCAAGCTATTTGTACACATTTTGGAGAGATAAATTGTAGTTCGTGAGAGGGTCGTGTCCATCGGGCTCTCGGTGTCCACACGATCATGTTCATTTCGCATGAAATTCCTTCATATCACTCGCAGCATCACTCTTCGTTCCCATCCCACTCTCGCTCCTCAATGCCGAGAACTCCGTCTCCGTTTCAAAAGACTTGACGGTAGAATTAACTCTCGCCACCCTCGGCGTCTGCACCGATCCAAGCGGAATGATATCGTCGTCCCTCGTCACATTCGAAGCATTCGTGGAGAGGATATTGTTCTTCGCTCCAGATCTTCTGCTCCTTCGACTGGATCTTGACAGACTTTCGCTCGAATTGTTCCTAGATCTTCGCCAAGGCATGAGCCAATCGATGACTCGTGCCTTTCTCTTATTCTCTTCTTCGGTCGGTGGAGGTAACGCTTCGGTCGCGTTGGCATATGCGTTGCCTGCTTCGTCGAGGGCCATGGTTCGGTTGAAGGCGGCATCTCCGAGTGGTGCTGTAGGATTATTGCAGCCGGAAAGTCGACTACCGATATTGACGTTCCAGCCTGCGATTTCTAATTGATCGAGATCAACACTGGCTCTGCTCCAGAGCATTCCCATCCTCATGTTTCGAACTGTGGCTGCATTCGTCATTTCTGGAATACGGAAGTATTCGAGATTTTGGATGTATTCGTCGACGAAGCTTGTATCGCTTCGTCGTGTGCTTCTCTGCTGCGGCTGATATAGACCGGGCTCGATCGATTCTACGCCGCCTTTTGTCGATTCGCCTACAGCATCGGGTGCCCAGCGTTTGACGAAGTTTCGTATACCTGGCATACATGCTGCCAGAACCCAGAAGTCGACTTCTATTGTTGACCATCTCGCTATCCAGTCGTAGTCCCAAGTCGGGTTCAGCGTATTGCCGTAATAGATCATGACACGAAGACGGAGAATGCTCACAAGAGACACCCAGACACCTGCACCAAACATGAGTATGACAAGTACCTTCTTGCGCTGGTTGAGATCCATCTTCCAGATCAAAGGCATCGGCATTCCCAGCACAACCAGGTCAAAGATGATATTGAATCCAGACGCTGTCCACGCTGCCGGTTGCCGCTTCATCCAGCAGTACCCGACGTGTCCTTGTCCTTTGTCCCATTCCTTCCAGGCGTATGATAATGGTATGCATTGGAAAGCTGCGAGCGAGTCGTACAGTAGCATGAACACCGTGTTCAATGCAATGACCAGCCAGACGAGCTTCCGAAACCTAGGGGATGCGAAGAAGCGAAGATAGGACAGCAGCATGGATGTCTTGACCATTGACAAGCCTGTAATGTATAAGAGCTCTCCATAGTAGAAGATCTTGAGGAATTTAGTAATCTGAGGAGGCGTCAACGTCCAGATATCCATGCCCAGGCCTGGAGTTGAGATTGGCCTTCCAAGAGAGCTCTGACCTAGTGCAAACAGTACGGTCACTGTCATAGCCACATCGTCCCACCATAATTGAGTAATACATCGAAAGGGACCATTCCACGGCCATTGGACATGTATTTTTGATGCTATCCGGATGCCGTAAGAAAGCGCTGCCACGGTCATGTATATTGCGGAGGAGAATCGAACGGTATTCGACCTGTCACGGATCGGGCGGCCACATATTGTCTGGGTGGTATTTCTCGTGATGAGTGCTTGTCGACGCGTACAATGATCCAGAACGCAGTCCTGGGCCTTCTTGCGGATGTGTTCACTGTCGCATCTGCATTGGATGTCAAGCAGTGAGCAGTTCGAGTATGCAGTGGTTTGTGAATCGAGGCAATTACGCGCACATTCCGGTATTTGCGCGTACAATTCCATAGCCGGACCCAGCTCCATTGCCTTGTGCCATTTTCCGAGCGCCACTGCCGCGAAGTAGTGCGCTGCCCAGACAGTTGTCAGTTTCATTGCATTGGCAGACGCCAAAGGCCTGCTGCAGTCCTCCAGCTGTGATGACCCGATAGTGTGACCCGCTGGGTGGTATCATGAAGGAGTCAGAAGGACGGGAGTTATAGCGCAAGCGCGACCTCAACACATCCCCGCAGAATTGTGACAGATTCGATTCGAAGGTTGGCGAAGGGAGCCATGTTCTGGTCGCCATGGCCTACAGCTCCCTGTATTCTACTGCATCCGCAGAGTCTGCTTCGCAATGGTAGCTTGACCACATCGCTCCTGACGTTGGACGGCCTATTCCCCGGCAAAGAGGAAGTCGGTATTTGAGTTGGAATAGACAGGGAGCTTAAATAGAGCTCCGGCTCCAGTCATCATGGCCGCCATGATCGATTGGAACGTCGGTATTGGTGTGAGGAGAGGCTTGTCCAGGAACAGGCAAAGAGCTGAAACGTGGGCGTGAGAACCCTCAGGCCCGCGCCGATGTGCCGCGCAAGGATGGGCAAGTTCATCGTACAGTCTGTACAGTATTTGACGTTCCCTAACTTCCCTTGCCGTCGGCATGAAAGTTACGTGCCTGTGGTCTTTGACGTGTTGCTGCACAGTGCACATTGATGATACCATAGTGCGAAGCTCAAGGATTTCCAGATCGGTCGATGGCGAGCATGCACACCAACACTCGCCTCCTGCAATCCCATTATTACTGGATCATGCTCATCATTCTTGCCGATGCTGTGTTGGTGCTGTGACAACATCGGCATTTTCTCTGTGGGGAGCAGCCGTTGATGAGTCCAGGCGCGAGCCATCTCGGGATAAGGTACGACATGGCACCCAGGCAGCCAGGCTCTTGTTTCAGATGAATTTGAAAATACGTGAGCACGTCCTTTGCGAGAGTCCAACCGCAACAGTGTGTGTCTTCCCATTTACCCTATGACCCCCGGGAAAATGGCAAAAGCGAGAGCTGTGCAAAACCTGTGAACTAGAATCCACATCGTGTCGCATTCGCTGACTCGAAAGGCCCGTTGTGCAACATGCGGTCATGCGTGCATACAGAAGTCCGTGGCATGGCATGCCTGTATAGCATTCTGCAGCTTCATCCGGGCCGTAAGTCTCATACTCCCCGAAGCTGCACCTTGCACCTTGTTGCAGTTGTTGGGGTGCTCGCACTGCTCATTAAATCTCTGGAAGAGGAAAACCATTGCCATTTGGGAAGCCTTCATTGGTCGTGCTGAACGCAATTAGGCTGTTGCAGTCCGTCAGCTCACAACTCATATACATTGTTTGTTGCTTGCGTACCTTCTCAACCTACTTCTGCACTGCTCTTCGCGGCAGTAAGACGGGAAATTCGGCAAAAGTCAAGTGCTGCAATAAAGCAGTGAGTGTGGCTGTAGCAAGAGTAGGTCTCTTTCTTTCTCTCCATTATGTGTTTACCATACCATGCTTACAAGCCCGGGAAACAGGCTATACAATCCTGCCAATATCTTGACCATCCTTCTCCTTTCGCCGAACCATGCTGCTACTATGCATCAATATTCATACACAAGACGCGCGCCTGGCTCTTGCTTTCTGTCGTCAACCCTAGGTGATTACAAGAATCTGACTCCAACTTTCAAACTGGCCACCTGCCAGGTGTATGCACTCGCAGCTTCTCAGCACGCTCTTCCTCTGCTGTCTCCTGAGATCGACGCGACTGGTCAATGGCAGCGTCTACAGCCGCCCAGTCTGACAAGCTTTCCGACGATGTCGCGCGATCGAACGCGTGCAGCTCGCGAGCATTCTATGCTTTTCGTGATCTGGTGACTCGGCCGCTGGGGGTGGCAGTCACATCCTTTCCAGAGCTGTAGCTGCTGTTGTATCCATTCATCGTCTGGGCATTACCCGACAGCCTTCTCCTGACCTCCTTGACATCTGGAACTTGCTCGTCCTTCATTTCCACGAGAGCACTAGTCGCGCGGCCTCTACCCTTCTTAACTGGCTTCTTGTATGTCGAGATGTAGAATCCAATGAACAGAACCAAGTACGAGCTGAGAATGCCCATGCCGGCAAATGCAGCAAACTCCTCGCCAGCGCAGAGCCCGTAAGTCGGGAGCCATGGGAAGTAGCGGGCGCTGAAGTAGGTGTAGGATGCGAAGTAGACGAATCCAAGATCAATGACGAATTGAATGATCTGGAGCATGGTGATGTACTTCTTCCACCAGATCCTGATGCCGCGCGCCGACTGGAAGTAGTACCAGTACATGACAACGTGCACAGTCAGGTTCAGGGTGATGGGAACCCATGATACCGCGGTATGGCCGAGGAGCTGGGTGTAGCACAGAAGTGCGGTCGCGCCGTGGTGATAGGTGTGGAGGAAGGTGAGCGGCTTCTTCTTGAGGAAGAGGAAGCAGGTGTCAATGAGTTCGAGGTATTTGGTCAGGTAGTTCAGCTGCGCGAGCAAGATTAGCACCACTCTGCGCTCAAAAACATGCTCGGGCTGTCCTTACGTAGTAAAGAACGACCAATGGCTGGGTCCAGCCTCCGTTGTAGTGGCAGATTGCGTAGAAAACACCGTTTCTCGTGATGGTCGGAATCAGCTGCTCCAGAAAAAGAAGCAGCAGTATTCCGCTAATGGCGGTGAGGTAGAAATTGTGAATCTTGAAGAAGGTGTTCAACTTGAAGGCCGGGCGATCCTTCATGAACTCGCGGCCGCCGAAGATAATGATGTAGTAGGAAATCAGAGTAATGGCCGTCTCCGGCATTGAAGCCATTGGAGTTTTGCCCGGCACGAAGCGAAAGTCCTCCGGACTGTATCCCTTGACTGCTTCGAAGGCCTTTTCGAATATGGGCCACAGGTGCACGCCGAAAGGTCTGTCCAGTGTCGGAGCGCCGACTTGGAGCCATTCGGGAGTCGCCATTCTTTCTTCGCGCTTCAATGCCTCCAAAGGGGCTGAAGGTGCTGAGTCGGCAGAAGAGGGCGAGGAGGCGAGTTTATGCCGATTGCTGTTCGGCTAGCTGCGGATGCGAGGCGATGGCGATGGCGATGAGATGACGGTGATGCTGGAGTCGCGTCCGGCGTTGCTGTCACTTTCAGAAGAGTTCCCAAATAGAAAGTGCCGCGGGCGGATCTGATGATGACGGCAGCCGCAAGGATTGCACGGCACGCTTGTGCTCTAACAACTCAAGGGAGTGACTGGGAAGAGAAAGAAGAGGCTGTTGGCAGACGCGTCGCAAAGAAGGGAGTCTCACGAGGCAAGTGTTCGCAAAGAACAATATCGAGGAGTTGGGAGGAGGTCGGTCCATTGGCGCTTTGCACGGAAATGAAAAACATTAGCTGCCGCTCATCGTGTCTCCCCAGTTTGGGCTTTGCGTCACCTGCCGAGCAAATCATCGTGCAGAGAAAGACCTCACAAGCAATGTCCATCACTTTTCCGCCCATTCACCATTGCTGGCGATCGTTAGAACTAAAGCCCAGGAAACTTCTCCTCTGGAAGTGTTGGGTTTGAGCATGCATTGAATCTGACTACCGCCACCTTTGGATCATGGGCTATGAAGCACTGTAGCTCCCGGAAAGCATCATTCATCATACGGAGGGTGACGTGCATACAGAAAGCCGGTCCGGAACCACTTTGCAATCTATGCTATGCTTTTCTCCATAACAAAGATATGCACCAACTTTGCTAGGCAAAGGAAAGTTGAAGGATTCTTCCGTAGAGCGGCGTTCTGTGTGCAGCTGACACTCTGATCGTCCGACGCATTCCGCTCGCGTTCCCGGCTCAATTATTCATAGCCTGGCCTGGATAATGCATCATGAGGTGGGAGTCAATCATGCCTTGGAGCTCGCGGTCATTGCACACACCGGAGCCGTTGACTTCAGATGTTGTTGGTCGGCTACCCGGCCAGATGAAGGGGTTTATCGTGAAGTTCTTGGCTCCGGAAGAGGTGAGAGGCCAGGCTCCAGCGGTGTAATGGCCGCGTCGATGAACAGGCAAGGCAGGCTGCAGCCTCGGCCTGGCAATGGGGTTGTCGAGATGTAGATGTCGTTCCTGCGAAGTCAACTAGATATATATGCTAGGTCGGGGACTCGGACACTCTGTATTCTAGTCGTGTATCAAGCTGAGAGCCTATCACTATCGTATCGTATCACGGCGGACGCGGAAGCTGGCAGCATGCTGTTTGAATGATGGCATCATCAAGGTGGCAGATGCCTCGTGCTCGAGAACGGAGTCGAAAGCAGTTCAGCTGGACTGTCTTATCTGCGGCTGCTGCAGGTGCTGTCCCTCTGCTCTCCGCTATCAAACTGTCCCGTCGTTGGTCGTTCTGAAAGCGTGGGCACATCATAATCTACCGGGCATGCGTCATCCGCAGCTCCAGCAGCTGCTTCACCTCGCCTGCCAGCCATCGCGAGCCTCCCGCACTCCACATACACCTTCTCCAACCCCTTCTCCACCATATATCCCGCAGTATCACGTCCACGCACAATTACATCGTTGAAACGAAAGAGCTGCATCGGCCGACTGGACACCCCGACTCTCGGCCTTCCTCCAGCCAACCAGCGACAGTCTGCTGCCACCGACCGCAGTGTGTCCACTGCTGCCTCACGCACAGCACCTCCAGCGAGCACCCCTCCCAGTGGAGCATACATATCCCATACTTCCTACTCCAGGCGCAGCACTCGCCTGAGACCAATGCCTGCGGCCTAAACAGGCCTCCAAAGGCATCTGGACTCTCCCTCCAGCACCCAGCGTGCCAGCCATCGCGCTGGAGAACGAGGAAAGAACAGACAACACCTCCCCACTCACCACCGACGGCCCATCCACACTCTCAACCTCTGTTCCTGTCCAGGAACCCTCTCGAGCACCTGAATCTACAGCACCACAACCCTCTCAGCATACCTTATCTGACGCCGAAGATCAAGCGGACCACGACGGCGAGCCCCCTGAACCCACCGGTCTTGATCCATCCGAGAGGCTGTTGAAGCGGAGACGCACATCTTCGCTCGATACCTCCAGCTACCACGCTGCGAGACCAGCTTCATCACGGGCCTCCGCTTCCGGTAAGCACGCCAGGAAGCGCGCTCGTCTGCCCGACGACGGGCCTGAGTCCCAAAACGAGAAGACTATGCGGCTGGACTCGACCGATATCTCACAAAGACAACAGCGGCCTTCGACGAACGGTTCCTCGCAGAACGGGTCTTCCCCGCACGCAAATGGCTCCGCCAAGAGCGAGACCAATGGCTTCCATACAAATGGACATGCGGACGGCGCGGCAATAGTACGCAATAAGGAGCCTTTCTTTGGGCATGACAGAGAACAGGTCACAAGAATTCTACTTCAGACCTTGACCGATTTGGGATATCAGGCCTCGGCCGAGCACCTCTCGCGAGAGAGCGGCTACGAGTTGGAAATCCCGAGCGTAGCTGCATTCAGAAACGCCGTACTCAGTGGCGACTGGGAAGACGCAGAGTCTCTGCTCTTTGCGTCAGAAGTTGCCGAATTGGACGGAGGCGTTCCTCTGGGCAATGGACATTCTGGTAGTCCGACATGGCGGAAAGCTGGACGGCTGTCATCTGGCAATCAGAATGGCTTTTCTCAAAGAGGTCTTCCCTTGACTGAAGATGCATCTGTTTTGTGGCTGAAGTTCTTGCTACGCCAACAGAAATATCTGGAGCTGCTGGAACGCCGGGATACGAATGCTGCTTTGAGCGTATTGCGGACCGAGCTGACACCACTGAAGACAGACACGAACCGTCTGCACTTCTTGTCAAGGTATGTAGCACTAGTATCTTGTCCCATGTAATGTGAAACTAAACGGAGAATCTAGTTTGGTCATGTGCCACTCAGCGGCAGATCTCCGCAGTACAGCAGAATGGGATGGTTCCGAAGGAGAGAGTCGAAGCAACCTCCTTTCGGACGTATCGAGATTCATTTCACCCTCGGTGATGATACCGGAACATCGACTTGCACAGCTGCTCAACGCCGTCCAAGAAACACAAATTCTCGAGTGCCGATATCACAACACGACCGCCCAACCAAGCTTGTACACTGACCACGAATGCTCGGCAGATGACTTTCCACTGCAGCAACAAATCGAGCTCAGGAATCACTCGGACGAAGTTTGGTTTTTGGAGTTCAGCCATGACGGAACAATGCTTGCGACTGCTGGCAAAGATGGGTTAGTCGTTGTCTACGATACAGTAAAATGGCGACCTCTACACGAGTTCCGCGAACATGAGCGCAGTCCACTCAGCGGCGCAGCAAATAACGCTGGGACAGCTGACAACAATAGAGGCATCTGCTACGTCGCCTTCTCGCCGGACGACCAACACCTGATATCCTGCAGCCAAAACAACGAATTCGTGGTCGTCAATGTCCATACGGGCCAGCGAGTCTGCCATGCTGACCATTTCGATTACCCAGTGACCACTGCTGCCTGGCTTCCGGATTCGCAGACTTTCGTTGTAGGAACGCAAGGCTCACGAAGACCGCTAGGGCTATACTCTTTACAGCAAGCATCTGGGCCCAGTAGTAATGGCGGCGTCTTGCGAAATCCTGAGATTCATTCTTGGCGAGATCCTCCTTGGGAAATTTCACAAAAAGACAACATTACTAGCTTCCGTATCACGGACTGCGCAGTGACAACCGATGGTAAGAGGATGGTGGCCACTACGATCGACAACCGGATAATGCTCTATTCTCTCGATCCAGACGTGCGATACTGCAAAGTCGGAGAATGGCAGATGGAGGACCGGCTCACCTCGATCAATTTCTCGGACGATGGCGAACTCATGTTGGTCAATATGAATGAGGGCAGAGTTCTTGCGCTTGATTCCGAAACTGGAGAGATCGTGCAGAGATACGACGGTGCTCGGCAAAGAGACTTTGTCATTCGGAGTGCATTTGGCGGCGCTGGTCAAGGCTTCGTGATCAGCGGCAGCGAAGGTATGAACGATATTTGCAAACGCGAAGTGACCACGCAGGCTGATCGACTTCTTTTAGACTCCAGAGTGTACATCTGGCGCCGACAGACAGGTGCTAATGTCGCCGCTCTCGACGCGCATCATCCTGGCACTGTCAACGCAGTGGCATGGCATCCGAAGAATCCAGGTATTTTCGCCAGCGCTGGCGACGATCGAAAGGTTCGAATGTAAGTGCTTCATCGCTGCTCATCTGCCACTATCTTGATGCTGACGTGATGACAGCTGGACATCTGCGACGGCGCGGCGATCAGCGGAGTTTGGATCATCATCAACTGGCGCATTGAGACCATACAGCGGGCCTGGACAATATCTGTGATTTGGCGTAATGGCAGCATGAGCTGGGAGCATGTATCACGCGAGACGCACGCGTTGACTGTTGCATTTTGGATTCTGAAATAGCGCCTAAGTATTACTCGCACATCCTCCGCCGATATGGCTTCTGCGGAGTGACGCCTGGGAATATCATCACTTTTGATCAAGCCGCGTCACCCACACTTGAAGTATACTTTTTTACGACGAAGGCAGATTGACAATTCTACTCGTGTTTGCACAGATGGCATCTCGACCGGCTAAACGGCTCACCGTCACCATACCTCTCCAGCACGTGTTATTCATAAACAGCTCCGAAGGATTGCGACGAAACTTTTGCTGCAGCACCTCTGCCAAGGACATTGTTCTCAACATGCCCGACAACAGCATCACCGACCACAGCAAAGTTTACGGCAGCAATGGCCATCACCATCAAACACAAGAGCGCAGGTATGCGGCATAGGAATGAATGAGGTTGAAAAGACAACTCAAGCCTGGAGGTCTAATTTGATGCTATGCTGAACGACTCCAGAGGTTCCGCGCCTGCAACAGTCTAGAGCCTCCAAGTGCTCGGATGATTCGTTCCCAAACATTCAATGTCTCGACAACTCCATTTGATACCACCGGTCGGCATAGATATCAGCACCAGCATCATGTTGTATCTCTCCAAGTAACGGTTTGCGACCACAGCTTAGAACCAAATTCCTGCTTTCAATTGCGCCACCACATCCTCCTCTGAGCCGCGATCTCTCACGTCCTTCTTGACACTCTCGGAGGGCTGGATACAGCCCCAGAAGCTGATGGACGGCGCAGCGTCCATAACCGCGCCGACGCCATATTCCTGCTCTTTCTCGGCAATCACCTCTTGCAGAGATCGAGAGCCCAAGCGGACTATGCTCGTCACAGGCATGTAGGGCCGGAGATTGAGTGAGAGGTAGTCAAGGCTCTTGACGTTGCCATCGTACAGGTAGGTCCACGCGGCGCGGATGAACATGTCTTCTTCCCGACTGTTGAGCGCCTCCCGAAGGACTGAACCTAGTGTCATTGGCTCTGCCGATGTGATGCGGTGCCTGAATTCAAGGATCAAAGACCCGACTCGAATGTTTGCGTAGACTTTGATTAGTCCGTAGCGTGGTGGGCTGCAAAGATGCATACCCTGCCATGATGCTTTCGGATCGGATCTGAGTTCCAGAAGCGCAGATTTCAGACTCGGGGCTAGTTTGAAGACGTCGCCGCCGTAGTTGCTCTTGACAGCGGATGCGTGTTCTGCTTCGGTCATTGGAGGGAGCCAACGGCGAAAGATCATGTCGTTTGGTGTGATCAAGGTGTAAGTAAAATCGGTCGTGGCGAGAGTGATAAGAGGAAGTGCTTCTTGGTTCAGTCGGTGGAAGAATATGCTGAAATGGATGTCAACGGCTCCGTGTCAACTGTCTGTCTGTCATAGCAGATTCAGACTCACCCTTCTCCCATGTTTCCAGGAAATTCCTGTACAATCCACTGCTCCACCACAGCCGACTCGTCCTTCCCGACCATCTTGTTCTGCAGCTCGGACGATTGGGCGACAATATCGCGGAATTGGTGGCAAACACGCTGGGCGGTCAGGATAGACTGCGGCGGCAAGTACTCGAAGATCCGCTGGAGCAATTCTGCCGTGTAGAGCACAGCATCGCGAGCGGCGTCGGTAGTCATGCGGCGAGTAATGCGTTGAGAAACTGAAGATTTGGGTTTGCGGTTATGGGATGGCAGCAATACACTGCTGTCGCGGACTCGACGCTTGTTCTTCGCCATAATGGGTGAGTGATCGTGGTGAGACTCGACTTTAATCGTTGATATACTTGGGGCGATCTTGTTCGGGTGGGTTTGCCACTTGGTAAGTGTTGTTTTCCGAGTTGAGTTGTGTGTGGCGAAGCAGAAGTCTTATTTATATAGGGGAGAAGTTCGAGGTGAAGTGCTTGGGTTGCCCTGTGACACCGCACAGACCACACTCATCCCAGCAATAAATCGCTCTCACGCTTCCTAATTGACACCAAATACCATAGCTGTCACTCTGATGGTCATAAGGCTCCCGCGTGAGCCCGCTATAGCATGTGCAGATACTTCCAGGTTTTCAGACTCGGAGAGCACGATGAAAAGCTATCTCAGAAAGCCGACAGTTCTTTCATTTCACCAGAGACACGATTCAATCGTCTTCGTCCGGCAGATATCTCCTCAATCTCGTCACGCGATCTAGCAGACAGATCAAAGGCGGACTCTCCATAACAGCGTCCTTGGCCTTGCCATACTTCCGCGCTTCTGACGCCATCACGTCCACAAGCGACACATCCCGATCTGGGTAAACCTTGTATCGGCGAAACAGACATGCGAGCAGCCACAGATTCCTTGAAATACCAGAACCTGGCGAGGCGGAAGCTGCGTGATGATCCGTTCGAGGAGCTCAGTAACGCCAAAAAAACGAGCGGTAGCGGGACTAGGAAAGGTGTCGCTCTGGCTTGTCGCAGTGGTGTGGTTAGCAGTGACAGGCTGGAACGTGTTGTTAACAATCTCCGACCTAGGGGCAGCACCCACTGCGGTCATACTACGAGTTAGGTGCCTCCATATATTCCTGCCTTGGCATGGAAGGATAGAAGAGGCGTCGCCACCACCGTCGGCTGGTCGCTTCCGCTTCCCCATTGCTGTGGACTTTGATCTGGATATGATTGAGTCAAAGGGGTGTAGGAACGGTGTCGAGGCGTATAATAGAAAAATTCGGTCTCTCGAACGCCTGGGCCAAGAGATGGTGGAAGGTGTCTGCGGAAGAAAGACGTGACGTCTGTGTGGGTGGGAAGGGGCCGAGGGGTGACAGGCATTGGACATTATGCCATGCTATACTACAAGCAAGACCAGGATCAGCACAAATGTACAGCTAGAACGCGAGATTCTGATTCCACTCTCGTCTCTCGTGACTCTCCTTCGCTTTCGCGGTCGAAATATGGTCTCTTACATCATCATTACCCTCATACATGTTGTTTTGTCCTTCTCTGCAATATGCTATTGATGTAGCATTTCTCACTGTCCTTTCACAGCCCCAGCAATCTCTTCCTCAGTCCACTCCCACAACTGTTCAGCTAACTTTTCATCGTTCGCCGGCCGCGTGGTCGTCTTCGTCAACTGGCAGAAAGGTGCATAAAATGCACCGTTCTTCAATTGGTCTTTCGGACATGTTGCAGCCCAGACCTGGTTCCAATGGCCTTGCTCAAGAGGGACTCGCCATCCCCTCAACCTACTGATGAGGCTGACAGGGACGCGGGTCCACCCTGGAAGATCTTCCCAGAGATTGGTGCCATAGATGACGCCAGGATGGACTGCAACTGAGGTGATGCTCGGATGGTGCTTCGCAAGCTCTTTGGCGTACACGAGTTGTGCGAGTTTGCTCTGGCCATAGCGAGCCCATCGATGACCTAACATGTTGAAGGGGCCCAGGCCTTCCTGATCGGTCTTCAGAGTTGACAGCTTTATGCCTTCCGACGGTGCTGTGGTGTACGCGATCGATGAAAGCTGTATGATCCGAACATCTGCGTCCGGCTCTGCTGCTGTGGATTCGAGAATGGGCATGAGAAGCTTCATCAGGAGGGCGTGACCGAGGAAGTTCGTAGCGAATTGAATCTCATATCCATCTTTGGACAGACCTGGAGGCCTAGCCATGATTCCTGCATTGAGCATGAGGATATCTAGTTTGTCGAATTGTGACTTGAAGGCCTTAGCGACTTCTCGCACCGAGTCGAATGAGGAAATCTCACATTTGATAAACGTGAGCTGGACTGATGGATTGTCCTTTGAAACCTTTTCGATCAAAGCATCTGCGGCCTGTTGATTTCGTCCCGTGAATACAATGTGATCAGGAGAGTGTTTGGCGAATTCTACTATCGCGTTCGATCCGAGACCAGAAGTCCCGCCCGTTATCAAGATGATTTTGCCTGCTAGAGAAGGGATGTCTGTATCCGGATTCCAGGTGGTCGAAGGCATGTTGCTGATGAAATACCTTGAGGATCCTTTCC
Source organism: Pseudocercospora fijiensis CIRAD86 (assembly GCF_000340215.1). Taxonomy (NCBI): domain Eukaryota; kingdom Fungi; phylum Ascomycota; class Dothideomycetes; order Mycosphaerellales; family Mycosphaerellaceae; genus Pseudocercospora; species Pseudocercospora fijiensis. The sequence goes on from NW_006921536.1 coordinate 1,955,978, forward strand.
AACAAGAATTGGGGGAACAGCGTGGATTTTTCAATTGTTGAACTTTTTCTCGCTTGGAACCCGAACACACATTCCTGGTCGCCCAATTTTATAGCCTTTGCGTTGGTCCACAGTTTGGGACTCTGGGTCCTAGCTACTACTATCCCTGAACACGTACGAACATCCAGCTGCCTTATCCTTATTAGTTACCTGCACAGATGCACTGGTGGTACTCGACACCGAAGGCTGACAGTCTCGAGACCATTTGCGCATATCCAGATGAGTCACGTGTGTCGGCAGTACGGATGCTGCTGCAAAGCTGGGAATATGTACATAGAACGAAAGCCTGACATGATGTCTATCCACAAGAATCCGTTTCTGCCGTCCGCATTGTCGGCACGATATCCCTGTAATGAGGCTCGTTGCACTTTCCAAGCTCCACCGGCAGCCTCGGCCCGGCCCATCCAGGAGAGCGTTGTCTAATAAGTTATGGATATCACGCACAGCGCAGTGGATTACTTACGTAATACTGCCTTGCTAGCGGTTCAATATAGCTTCGTTGATTGCCTATGTTCTGCTTATTCTATAGTCTAAAATATAGTATAGAAATCCTTCTCCTACTAAGACGTTACGTACTGTTATATAACTAAGCTTACGCGTTATATACCCCCTTAGCTTGTACAAAAAGAAAGGGGCTTGCCTTCCGTTTTAGGCAAGGTAGTCAATGCTTCTTTATATATAAACAAAAGAAAAATTAATCCTTTCGACTTCTTATATAGTACTTTATTAAAACAATAAAAAAATAGTTTAAATCTATACTATATATAAGAGAGTCTTATTTTATACCCCGATTACCCTAGAAGGATATCGTTACATAATCCGGACTGTATATATACCTTTATATATAGTCTCTATTACTAGGAACTATTGTCTTCCTACGTAGTCTAAGCACAGACCGATACTATTAAGCCTTATCTAAGTACTCGTATCGTATAGTAAAGTTAGTTTAATTGAATTGAACTGAGCCCTTTATATTATTACTATCGTTTATTAGATTAATCGTATAGGTAGCGTCTATTTAATTAGACGAAGGATTAAGTAAGGATATATATTAGTTAAATAGATTTAACGAATTAGGATAGGTAACTTAAACTAAGGACGCTACTCTTAGCTAAGACTACTGCACTATTATTACTAGCACTAATACAATCGCCGTAGACTTATTATTAGTTAGTAGAAGTAACGTTCGAAGTAATAATATAGGTAACGGCGATAGTAACGTAACCCGTAAGGTAAGGTTGCCTATACTAGTTGCTTAGTCTATATTAGAAGGTAAGGTTAAAACCTCTGTTCTAATTAGTCGTCGTTATCGTATTAGACACTTTTGTTAGCGCTAATCGATAGAGGTGTATTTAATTAACTTAGTTATAGTTAGTAGAAAGGGCCCCCTATTAGTAGAGGGGCGCCTACTAGGTATTGTATAGAGTTGTCTTCGTATTGCTAAGGAAGAGATTGTTAAAGGAAGAATTGCCTCCTTATATATCCCCTAGTGCTGCCTTAGTTAGTCTTAGCTGTTTAATAAACCTCTTCTAGTTCTACGGGCTATAGAGCTTTATTAGTCTATCGGCTAGTATATCCTATATTGTAAGGTATTTACATTGAATCCTTCTAGCCTTATGTTCTTACCTTAGCTAGCACTAGTAAATGTCTATATAACGGAGCTTCGTATCTAGTTTGCTAGTATTAGCTTTGATAATGCGGATAGTCTGTATATTGTTATAGTACAGTATAGGAATGCTGTCTAAGGTAAGGCTAATATTGTTAAAGAAACGCTTCTACTAGATTAGTTCTAAGCCTGCATATAAGGCGGCTAGCAGTTCAGCCTTAGTCGTAGATTTAGTAACGGTTAATTGTCGTACTACCTTCCAATCGACTAGTCTATTAAACAGGCTAAATAACCATCCTTCTAACGACTGTCTAGTGCCTTTATAATCACTATATAATGTATTAGAAGCCCTGTAAAACTTATAAAGCTATTGGCTTGAATAAGTAGTAATCGCTAGTCTATTAGCGTTGTATTCTACGTATAGGTGCTTTGTCTAAAGCAGGTATTTAATACACTAATTAGCTGCTGCTATATCCTTAGGTCGTAGGTTCTAAAGAGCCTTAGATAGCAAGGACACTGCCTTAGCAATGTTAGGCCTAGTTTGAACTGCTACAAAGTTAAGTGATCCTATACGGCTTTAGTATACTAGCACTACTAATAAGTCTATATGTTAAGTCTCGGTAGTTTTCTCGTACGGCTCGTATCTAGTTAGCAATAGTACCTCTGCTCGCCTACTAGCCTTAGGATTAATTCTATAACGCTAACCTATCTTCTCCGTATATGCCTTCTAAGACAGCTACAGTTGCCTAGTAGTACGGTTTCGCTTCACCTTAATGCTAAGAAACTATAACAGTTGTCTAAGGTTATTAAGCTCGTATTCCTTTATTAGCTTCTACTTAAGCTCTATTGCTTTCTACCGATGTTAGCGGTAATACAATAGCACTATATCGTCTATATAGAAGAAGATAAATACCTGTTTATCTAGGTCGGTGTATAGGCAGTCTACATTATTATAAGAAGGGTATATTAGCAGGTAGATAGGGTGGTAGTAGGTATAGGTAGTATTCGATAGAGATCTAAGAGGAGAGGGAGGAAGGCAGGCTAGTTAGCCTAACGCTAAGCGCTAAGCCCTGCCTAAGGCATCGAGACCCTAGCTTTACTCGAGCCTAGTTATATACTAATTACGTGTAACCTCTTTAGTCTTAATATACGCTTCCCTTCTAAAGGCCGCGCCCTCGTAGCCGGTCTATGTTCTATTCTTAACCTCTACCGCTACTAACTTAGTAGGTCTAGTAAGCTTCTTAGTCCGCGCTAAATTGAACACTTAACTACCTAATTATATAACTATATCAAACCTTACCTCCAAATAACACAATATATAACTCTAACTGCGCTATCTCTATATACAATAAACTATAAAGTAATATATATCTATAAGAATTAAAGGCCTTCGACTAATTACAATATAAGCGCGTCTTCCCTACTATAATAGGTAGACGTACGAGGTATTGCAGCACTGCCTCCGTTCTAAGTAATATCGTATCGAGTTCTTTACGTCTACTCTTAAAAGACCTAGCAATGTCCGCTTCCGAGGGTTTGTCCGCTTCCGAGGGTTATTGTTCTTATTGTTCGTAGTTTCGCTAGCCCTAATTAGCTAGGTTTAGCAGCCTTTAAGTATCAATCTTATCTTATCTTTTTAAAAAACACAGCTCGTCTAGTTTCTATAGGTAAAGGCTATTATAAGTGCAGTAGTAGAGGTTCGCCTCGCTTAAAGGATTAGATAGATCGAGGAGTAACCTATTATCCGCAAGATCGACCCCGGCTAGCTTAGCTCTATAGTTTTTGCCCTTAGTTAGTTAGTCTATTAGTCTACTTAATCTTTTAAGCGGCTTAAAGCTTTAACTTAGCCTTAAAGTTTTAATTAAAGTTTTAATTAAAGTTTTAATTAAAGGTGCCTTAGGCTCGTAGTGCAGGTAAGGTTGTGTCTATAGGCGCAGTAATAATAGTAAGTAATGTTAATAATAGCGGCGCTAGTCGTCTTAGCGCTAACTCTACCTTGCTTTCGATTTCCTTCTTCGACTAATAATATACTCCGTAATACCGTTACTAATATAGCCGCGCCGGCCGTATCGCCCTTTAGTATAAGCGTAACGCCGTCGTTACTATTATTATTACTAACACTATTCGCCTACACGCGCGCGCGCCGCCTCTATCGACCGCCTAGGCCTTAGGCCTTAATAGAATAAAGGAATAAGAGGGGGACCTAAATACTAGGAGAAGGGCCTTATAGGGCGCATTAGTAAAGAGGTGGAGCCCTTAAAAGAGCATGCGATTGATTAATTAACGCGTCGTAGCGCGCCTAGTATAGTCTTATTGTCCTTTGTTGCTAACAATTGCTTGTCTCTAATTAGTTAGCTAATAGCACCCCGGGGGTAGTATTGTTCCTAGGCGACATTATAGGCCCTTAGCCTTCTTCTTGTTCTTTACACTAGTCTAATACTTATCTAACAACTTAGTTATATCCTTAAAGGAACCTTTAGCTTCCTATAAGTCCTATTTAGATAAATAGCCTTACTATCTTAACAGGTACTCCTTCTTACCTTACCTAGTCTAGTACTTTAGAATACGTTCTATAGACTATAGCTCTTTACTATCCGCTAGTATGTCTTCGTGTTTAGTAGGGGCTTCATCCCCCTCGCGTAGGTAATATAGCTTAAGGAGGGATACATAGAAGGTGTTATAGATAGTATAATAAGGAGGAAGCTATAACTAATAGGCCTATACGGAGGAGCCCTTAACTTCTCGAATGCGGAATAGACTAATGTATCTTAGTGCGAGCTTGGGCCTTATTTTGCCGTTAGGTAATAGGTACTTGCGGATGCGGAGGTTCTTAGTGCTTAGTATAACTATATCGCCTTGTTTAAAGGTCCTTAGCGTATAGTGCTTGTCGTAGTAGGTCTTTTAGTACTCTTGAGCCTTTGTTAACTTCTCGGCTATCTTAGCATAGATTTCTCGTATCTTCTAAACCCTCTTAATAGCCGCTAGTGTCTTAGGTATTAGTACTTAATACGCTTCCCTTTCCTTGCGCTCGGCCTCGAGCGAGGTAAATAGGTCTTATAGTAAGGCAGCGTTCTAGCCTATTATAGCAAAATAAGGGGAGACCTTAGTAGATAAGTGGACACTGTTATTGTATACGAATTCAGCTAGTTGTAGGAGGTTAACCTAGTCCTCGGGGTTCTTATTAATGTAACTACGCAGGTACTGCTATAGGGTAGCATTCTGCCTCTCTGTTTAACCGTTAGTCTATAGATAGAAGGCTGTTAATAGCCGATGCTTTAGTCTTAGCTATAGGCATATTTCGCTCTAATAGTGCGATATAAATGTCGTACCCCTATCGGAGACTATCCCCTTAGGGGTTCCCTAATAGGTATAGAAGATGTTACTCTATAGCGCCTCTACTATATTAATAGCAGTCTAGTCTTTCCGCGCCGGGATGTATCGAGCGCCTTTAGTAAATCGATCTACTATAACAAGGATAGCATTATATACGTCCTTGCTGCCCCTACGCCTAGTAGGTAGAAGGCCTGTAATAAAGTCTATTATTAGCTTAGTAAATAGCTTCTTCGGAATAGGGAGCGAAGACAACTCGCTAAACGGTAAGTGCTTCGGTGCTTTAACTCGCTAGTATACTATATAGGTCTGTATATACTCCTTTATATGCTGTTTACTATTTAGCTAGTAGTATATACGCGATAGTAGCTCGTACGACCTCTCTATACTATAGTAACTAGCGAGCTTACTATTATAGTGCCTCTTTAAAAGCTCTTATCTAATCGATTGTTTAGCGGGGACATAGTATCTGCCCTTAAACTTTAAATGACCTTTGTCGTCGATCGACTAATTACTCTTACTAAATCGAGTCGTTCGCCTACTTATAAGCCTATTAATACGGTTAACAGCAAAGGCGTCCCTCTGCTAAGCCCGTAAAAGCTTATCTATAAACGATTAACTATCCCTATTTGCAAGGTTATTTAATAGCACCCTCGCTATTAAACGAGGTACGTATTATATACATCTAATAGTACTAGTAGCCGGAACTACTACAACCTCTTCTATAGTACTATCGCTATAGATAGCAATATCTTCAATCGAGTTATTATAGCTCGAGCGATCTACGTCCTTCTTAACGTATACTAGAAGAACGACAACTCCGCTATAGTATTTGTTACCGCCGCGGGGTCCGGAAGTCCGCTTATCCTACGCTTGCTTATTAACAATACGGGCTATAGCAATCTTATGCTATAGGGTTAGAAACAAAGAATTAATGTATTAGGTCTCGCTATCGTAATTAGGTCGCCTCGATAGGCTATTAGTAGGGTTGCTTACGTCTAGCCGATATAATATATTAAAATCAAACCCGGCGAGGTAGACGGCCTGTCTAGCCTATCGACCTATAACCCTAGTAACCTTAGTAATGCTACGGAGGTTGTTATAGTCTATATAGACCTAAATAGTATGCTATATACTATCGAGATAGTGCCTCTAATGTTTAAAGGCCTCGATAATAGCTAGGAGCTCTTGCTCGTAGGTCTCGTAGCGACGCTCTATATTAATTATCTTCCTCGAGAAGAAGGCAATCGGGTGCTAGTAGGTGTTATTAGCCTGCTATAACATAATAGCTAATATAGCGAACTGTAAAGCGTTAGTCTCAATTCGGATCTGTTTGCTTAGTACGAAATAGTATAATAAGGGGACTTTAGTAAATCGTTTCTTTAGACCGTCAAAAGCGGCTTGTGTTTTGTTAGTCTACCTAAACTCTCTAGAAGGGTTTGCCTTAGTCTTAGTAAGCTTAGTTAATAGCATTATATACCTCGAATAGCCCTTAATAAAACGGCGGTAGAAATTAGCGAAGCCGAGGAACGATTAAAGCTCCTTAATAGACGTAGGAACAGGCTATTTAGTAATTGTTTTAATCCGATTAGGATTAGCCTTAATACCCTCGGTTAATACGAGGAAGCTAAGGAATAATACCTCCTTAGCAGCAAAGGTGCATTTAGAAGGTTTGTAATATAGTCTATAGGCTCGTAGGCGGTCGAGGACCTTATATACTACGGCCTAGTGTTCTACAATATTAGGTAAGTATATGTAAACTAGGATGTTATCTAGGTAAACTATACAGAGATAGTCTAATAGGCCCGAAAGGGCCCGATTAATATAGGACTAGAATGTTATAGGGGTATTAGCTAAGCCGAATAGTATAACTAAGTACTCGAAATAGCTATAACGAGTACGAAAGGCTATCTTCTATTCGTCGCCCTTACGGATACAGATACGATAGTACGCATCCTTAATGTCTAGTATAGTATAGAAGTAGGCCCTAGAAAGGCGATCGAGGGTCTTATTAATAAGCGGAAGTAGACAGCGGTCTTTAATAGTAACAGTATTAAGTCTACGGTAATTAACGTATAACTGTAGGCTACTATCCTTCTTTAGAACAAATAGGATTAGTACGCTAGCAGGGCTGTTACTATACCGTATCCGGCTATTAGCTAGGTTTTCCTCTAGGTACTTACGTAGTATAGCAAGCTCTCGTTTACTAAGATTGTAGAGGGGGCTAAAAGGAACCTCCTCGCCCTCTATAATATTAATCTTATAATCCGTCTCTTTAAATATAGGCAATGTCGATGCTAAGTGGTGTTTAAACATATTAATATAAGTCTCTCGAATAGGTTCTAGTATACGCTTAAGTTGTTTAGGATCTATGCTATTAGGGGGCACTAGTTTATCGTTATTACTACCGAGCAGGTCGGCAGTTAGATTAGCTAAGGCGGGGGTTAGGTTACTAATAAACAGGACCCTAATATTATTAGGACACTCGCTAATATCGATGTATTTAATGTCCTCTCTCCTAGCGATTCTAAATCGCTATTATTAACTGCCTAAGTCTATAACTATAGCATAGTACTTAAGAATAGGGTTGCTAATAACAATAGTAGCTCCCCTATATAGGTTGTCTATATCTACTACGTAGGCAGTAAAATCTAGTAGGCGTTCATTTCCGAGGTCGTCCTTTAGAACTATAGGAATATAGTAGGCTCTATAGGTCAAGTGCCGAGCATTATTAAACTAAGCAAGGGTTAGTAGGTTAGTCTTCGGCAGTTGTCGAAGGTCTAATTGCTTAGCTAGGCGATAGCTAATAAGGGCACTAACTGAATTTCCTAGATCTAGTATAACCTTAGTCTTATAGCTGTCTCTATATGTGTCCTATATAAGATAGGTACGTATAATAGCTAGTACAATGTCGATGGTTTTACGCCGTATAAGGCTAACAGTTAGTGCGGCGCTTACTCTTTTTTCGACTAATTAAAGAAGCCGACTAGGGTAGCATTAGCGGCTAAAAGGTGTTTCCTATACTTAGCGGAAGTACGGTCAATTCGGGCCTAGTCCTTAGGTTTGTCGCATTAGCCTAGTAGATAGCTAGTGCTATTATAATTGAAGCACTTTAATCCGGTCGGGAGATTGTTACCGTAGCTATTATTGCTACTATTGTTAGTCGAGCGGTTAGCATTATAGGGATACGAGCCCCTTCTACGGCCCCTATCGCGGCCTCCTCTATATAGCCGGCGGCTACGGCCTCTTCTACGGTTATTGTTACTGTTCCTATTGTTAGTATTGTTGTTATAGTAGGAACCTTAGTTTCCTCCGCAGCTACTACGATTGCCGCGGTTAGTACTAGCTAGCCGGATCCTCGATTCTAGTCGTTATTAGAGCTAGACAGCTCGTTCGGCTATTTCTACTTCGACTATAAATTAAATACGTATTAGGTTAGCTTGTTCGAATATACGGCGACGGTCTAATTCGAGGATAAGTTCCTATCTAAGTTTTAGGCGTATTTCCGAGATCTATATAGAATTAGTCTTAGGCGGAAGGTTATCCTCGAGGGTCTTTAAATAGGCTTTAAATAAGCGAGCCGATTAATTAGTCTTCTGTTTAGCTCGAAGATATAGGTCCTAAGTATGTTATTACCTTAGTATAGGGTTTCTAAGGGTATCTAGTATAATAGTTTTATAGGTCTGCTACTAAATAGCGGTCTAGTCGTCGAGGGAGTCGAAATAGTTATCCTATATACGCTTTAGGTCGCTATTAATATACTATATAGCGTATACGACTAAGGAATAGTCGTCTAGTAGCGCTCTTAGTATATTGCGCTAGTTGAGTTTATAGTTACGAATGTAGTCGTTATACTGCTTTCGACTAGAGCTATTAAATATAGTATAGTCCTTAAGTTTAGCATCCTTCTTTTAGATAGGTAGTAAAGAAGGTCCCGCTATTAGTTTTGCTATTAGGGCTTCCTAAAGGCGACGGAGCTCGAGGAGATTATCCTTTAGCTATTGTTCTTAACGTAGGGCAGTAAGCCTGTTTTAAGTAGCTTCTTAAAGTCTCCCTAATAGTTAAGGGCTAAAGGCTAGTTAGCTATATCGACGGTTGACAATATTACTAAGAATGTCGTTAATAGGCAACTCTAGGTCGTTACCTAGAATTACAGGTTCTTCGGTAGGCCTAGTAGTAGGCTCTTTAGTAGGAGGCACTTTAGCAGGTACTCTAGTAGGCACTTTAGTAGGCACTTTAGCAGGCACTATACTACTAGCGTTGTCGTTGCTAGCGCTGCTAGCGGCGCCGCGATTGTTGTTTCGTAATAAGCCGGCTATTGTAATAAGGGGTAGCACTAATAATGTATTATTAGCCCCTAAGATACGGATGTAGCGGAATTAGTAGATATCGGTCTAGTATACTTAACTTAGTATAATAGGCCGTATAGAAGGCCTTGCTTAATAATTAGTACGGTTGCTTCGATAGAATAGTACGTATAGGTCCCGTTCTTCGGGCGTAATATAGTTAGATTAGTCTTGTTCGTAGCTATACCGCTAAAAGCTTGAAATAAGGACTATCTAGCTGCTGCCCTTAAAGGGTAGATCGAATACTATATAAGAAGGGTATATTAGCAGGTAGATAGGGTAGTAGTAGGTATAGGTAGTATTCGATAGAGATCTAAGAGGAGAGGGAGGAAGGCAGGCTAGTTAGCCTAACGCTAAGCGCCAAGCCCTGCCTAAGGCATCGAGACCCTAGCTTTACTCGAGCCTAGTTATATACCAATCACGTGTAACCTCTTTAGTCTTGACAATTATCTACTAGTTGCATACTAAGCTTGTTCTCGAGAGTAGTTATAAGATAATTGTACTATAACCTTAGTAATTCCTAGAGACTATATAGTACCTATAGCAACTATAACACCTTTCCTTTCTGTTTAAAGCCTTCTAGTAGCTTTAAGTATAGTATATAGGGTAGGCTAGCATTTAGGAAGGCATTAACAGCGTCTATTTGTTTAGCCTCTAGGTCGAAGGTCGAGGTAATTGCTATTAAGGCTCGGAACACTCTTACTACTAGTATAGAAGTATATATATCTAGGTATGTATTCTTCTATAGATCACCCCTTGCGTATACTCGTGCCTTGAATTTTATAAGCCTTCCTTTAGTATCGCCTTTACACTTAAACACCTACGTAAGTAGTAGTAGGTTATAATAGTGTTCCTCTATATCTACCTACTTAAATATATTAGTCTTTAGAGCCTTATTAAATTCTACTCTTGTAGCGTATATCTAATGCTCTTTGAACTTGCTCTTTATAACTTAACGCTAGTTACGTAGCTCGGATAGTAGGTCTACTACCTTCGGAGTAAGGGTCGAGTCGTCTTTATTACGAGGAAGTAGTAGTAGATCGATGTCGGCTTGCTCGCTATTGCTATTGCCGTATATTGACCTAGCTTCGTGCTCTGCTACTATATATAGGTTGCTAAATAGAAGGAGGTTTCTCGCTTAGTCTCGGTCGCTAATATAGTAACGGCCGGCTTAGTAGATAGCCGCTGCTCGCTATCGTTTGTTTAGGTTATTAACTCGATAGTAGGGACCTCCTATATTCGGTAAGTAACGATAAGATATATTAGCTGCTTTAATTAGCATTAGCAATTCAGCTAGCTTAGTACGTAGCAAGTTGAAGTCTATATTATCTATATAACCTAGTGCGTCTATATTATTAGTAGGGGCTTTATTGCTAGTATCGTTCTTAGGTTGTTGATTAATAGTTAGTTCTACTAATCTATCTAGAACATTATTACGCGGTTATAGTACTTCGCGTAGATTAATTAGAAAGTCTTGTTTCTATAGTACCTATATAGTCTTAGCTAGTGCTAGTAGTCCTTAAGGTAGTATTTGTTTAATAGGCTTATCTACTAGCCTTATAGTATTAACTATTATAAGTCGACTAGGTCCTATTAGTATATCTATCCCCTTAGCTCTAAACCTAACAAGGTCTAGAGGTATATCGTATGCTTCTCGAAGCTCGTTAAATTAATACTCCGAGGCGGGTGCTTATACTTCTTCGAGATTACTAAACTAAGTCAGTTCCTAGTGTTAGGACTAAAGAGGTTATACGTAATTAGCATATAACCGGGCTCGAGTGAAGCTAGGGTCTTGATGCCTTAGGTAGGGCTTAGCGCTTAGCAATAGGCTAACTTACCTGCCTTCCTCCCTCTCCTCCTAGCTCCTTATCGAATACTACTCGTACCTACTACTACCCTATCTACCTGCTAATATACCCTTCTTATATAGTATTCGATCTACCCTTTAAGGGTAGCAGCTAGATAGTTCTTATTTCAAGCTTTTAGCGGTATAGCTACGAACAAGACCGATCTAACTATATTGCGCCCGAAGAACGGGACCTATACGTACTATCCTATCGAAACAACCGTACCAATTATTAAGCAAGGCCTTCTATACGGCCTATTATACTAAGTTAATCGTACTAGACTAATATCTACTAATTCCGCTATATCCGTATCTTAGGGGCTAACAATACATTATTAGTGTTACCCCCTATTATAATAGCCGGCTTATTACGAAGCAACAACAACCGTACTGCCGCTAGTAGCGCTAGCAATAACAACGCTAGTAGCATAGTGCCTACTACTAAAGTGCCTACTAAAGCACCTGCTAAAGTGCCTCCTGCCGAAGAGCCTACTATAGGACCTACTAAAGAAGAACCTATAATTCTAGGTAACGACCTAGAATTGCCTATCGACGACATTCTTAACAATATTGTTAACCGTCGATATAGCTAACTAGCCTTTGGCCCCTAGCTAGTAGCGAGGCTTTAAGAAGCTACCTAAAACAGGCTTACTGCCCTACGTTAAGAACAATAGCTAAAGGATAACCTCCTCGAAATTCGCCGCCTTTAGGAGGCCCTAACAACTAACACTAAGTCGATAGCAGGACCTTCCTTACTATTAGTCCTAGTCTAGAAGAAGGATGCTAAACTTAAGGACTGTACCGTGTTTAATAGCTCTAGTCGAAAGCAATACAACGACTACATTTGTAACTATAAGCTTAACTAACGAAACGCACTAAGGGCTCTACTAAATAACTATTTACTAGTCGTCTATACTATATAGTACATTAACGGCGACCTAAAACGCACCTAGGATAACTATTTTAACTCCCTTAATAACTAGACTACTGTTTAGTAGTAGACCTACAAAACTATTATACTAGACACCCTTAGAAACCCTATACTAAGGCAACAATACGCTTAGGACTAGTACCTTTAAGCTAAACAAAAGACTAATTAATCGGCTCGCTTATTTAAGGCCTATTTAAAGACCCTCGAAGACGACCTCCCGACTAAAACTAATTCTATCTAGATCTCCGAAATACGCCCTAAATTGAGATAGGAATTAGTCCTTAAATTAGACCGCCGCCGTGTGTTTAAATAGGCCAATCTTATACGCATTCAATTTATAGTCGAAGTCGAAACTGCTAAACGAGCTGTCTAGCTCTAGTAACGACTAGAATTAAGGATCCGACCTACTAGTAACCGTAGCAACCGTAGCCGCGGAGGAAATTAAGGTTCCCCCTAAGACAACAACGCTAATAACAGGAATAGTAACAACGACCGTAGAAGAAGCCGTAGCCGGCGGCTATATAGAGGAGGCCGTAATAGGGGCCGTAGAAGGGGCTCGTATCCCTATAGTACTAATCGCTTAACTAACAATAGTAGCAACAATAGCTATAGCAACAATCTCCCGACCGGATTGAAGTGCTTTAATTATAATAGCACTAGCTATTTACTAGGCTAATGCGACAAACCTAAGGACTAGGCCCGAATTAACCGTGCTTTAGCTAAGCATAGGAAACATCTTTTAGCCGCTAACACTACCCTAGTCGGCTCTTTTAATTAGTCGAAAAAAGAGCAAGCGCCGTACTAACTGTTAGCCTTATATAGCGTAAGACTATCGACATTGTGCTAGCTATAATACGCCCCTACCTTATATAGGACACGAAGGGCACTAGCTATTAAACTAAGGTTATGCTAGATCTAGGAAATTCAGTTAGTGCCCTTATTAGCTATCGCCTAGCTAAGTAATTAGACCTTCGATAACTGCCGAAGACTAACCTGCTAACCCTTGCTTAGTTTAATAACGCTCGGCACTTAACCTATAGGGCCTACTATGTTCCTATAGTTCTAAAGGACGACCTCGGAAATGAACGCCTACTAGACTTTACTGCCTACGTAGTAGATATAGACAACCTATATAGGGGAGCTACTATTGTTATTAGCAACCCTATTCTTAAGTACTACGCTATAGCTATAGACCTAGGCCTCTAGAAGTAGCGATTTAGAATCGCTAGGAAAGAGGACATTAAATACATTAATGTTAGCGAGTGCCCTAACGATATTAGGGTCCTATTTATTAGCAACCTAACACCTGCCTTAGCTAATCCGACTACCGACCTGCTCGGTAGTAATAACGACGAACCTGTGCCCCCTAATAATCCTAATTAGCTTGCTCGTATACTAGAGCCTATCCGAGAGACCTATATTAATGTGTTTGAACACTACCTAGTATCGACATTGCCTATGTTTAAGGAGACGGATTATAAGATTAATATTATAGAGGGCAAGGAGGTTCCTTTTAGCCCCCTCTACAACCTTAGCGAACGAGAGCTTACTATATTGCGTAAGTACCTAGAAGAAAACCTAGCTAATAGTCGAATTCGGTATAGCAACAGCCCTACTAGTGTACCTATCCTATTCGTGCTAAAGAAGGACGGTAGCCTGCGCCTATATGTTAATTACCGTAGGCTTAATGCTGTTACTATTAAAGACCGCTATCTACTTCCGCTTATTAACGAGACCCTCGATCGCCTTTCTAGCGCTTACTACTACACTATATTAGACATTAAGGATACGTACTATCGCATCCGCATCCGTAAGGGTAATAAATAGAAAACAGCCTTCCGTACCCGCTATAGCTATTTCGAGTACTTAGTTATACTATTTAGGCTAGCTAATGCCCCTACTATATTCTAGTCCTATATCAATCGGGCCCTATTAGGCCTATTAGATTACCTCTATATAGTTTACCTAGATAACATCCTAGTCTATACCTATTTACCTAATATTGCAGAGCACTAGGCTATAGTGCGTAAGGTGCTCGACCGCCTACGGGCCTATAGCCTATATTACAAGCCTTCTAAATGCACCTTTGCTACTAAAGAGGTGTCCTTCCTTAGCTTCCTCGTATCGACTAAGGGTGTTGAGGCTAATCCTAATCGGATTAAGACTATTACTAAGTAGCTAATACCTACTAGTATTAAGGAACTTTAGTTATTCCTCGGCTTCGCTAATTTCTATCGTCGCTTTATTAAGAGCTATTTACGACATGTAATGCCCCTAACTAAGCTTACTAAAACTAAGGCCAACCTAACTAGAGAGTTTAAATAGACTAATAGAGCACAAGCCGCTTTTAACGGTTTAAAGAAGCGCTTTACTAAAGTCCCCTTATTGCACTATTTCGTACTAAGCAAGCAGATCCGTATTAAGACTAACGCTTCCTAGTTCGCTATATCCGCTATTATATTATAATAGGCTAATAATAATTACTAGCACCTAATCGCCTTCTTTTTACGGAAGATAATCGATATAGAACGTCGCTACGAGACCTACGAGTAAGAGCTCCTAGCTATTATCGAGGCCTTTAAGTACTAGAGGCACTACCTCGATAGGGCTTAATATACAATACAGGTCTATATAGACTATAACAACCTCCGTAGAATTACGAAGGTTACTAGGGTTATAGGTCGATAGGCTAGATAGGCCGTCTACCTCGCTAGGTTTAATTTTAATATATTATATCGGCTAGGCGTAAGCAACCCTACTAATAGCCTATCGAGGCGACCTAATTACGACGGCGAAACCTAATATATTAATTCTTTGTTTCTAACCCTATAGTATAAGATTGCTATAGCCCGTATTATTAATAAGCAAGCGTAGGATAAGCGGCTTACCGGACTCCGCGACGGCTTGAAGCATATTAATGCTCTTGCTATATTAATAGTACGTATTAAGGCAAGGGCTAAAGACACAGATAGGAGAAGTTATAATAACTCCCTAGTCGATATCGCTATATATAGTAACAGCGATTAAAGCACTAATGCAGTTAATCCGGCTACTAGTACTATTAGATGCATATAATACGTACCTCGTTTAATAGCGAGGGTGCTGCTAAATAACCTTGCAAATAGGGATAGTTAATCGTTTATAGATAAGCTATTACGTGCTTAGTAGAGGGACGCCTTTGCTACTAAACGTATCGACAAGCTTATAAGTAGGCGAACGACTCGATCTAGTAAGAGTAACTAGTCGATCGATAACAAAGGTTATTTAAAGTTTAAGGGTAGATACTATATCCCCGCTAAACATTCGATCCGATAAGAACTTCTTAAGCGACACTATAATAGTAAGCTTGCCGGTTACTATAGTATAGAGAGGTCGCACGAGCTACTATCGCGTATATACTACTAGCTAAATAGTAAGCGGGATATAAAGGAATACGTTAACACGTATGCCGTATACTAACGTATTAAGGTACTAAAGTATTAGCCTTTTAGCGAGTTGTCCTCCTTACTAATCCCTTACAAGCTATTTGCAGAGCTTATAATAGACTTTATTATAGGCCTTCCGCCTACTAAACGTAAAGGTAGTAAGGACGTATATAATACTATCCTTATTATAGTAGATCGATTTACTAAAGGCGCTCGATACATCCCGGCGCGTAAGGATTGGACTGCTATTAATATAGTAGAGGCGCTATAGACTAACATCTTCTATATCTATTAGGGAACCCCTAAGGGGATAGTCTCCGATAGGGGCTCGACATTTATATCGTACTATTAGAGCGAAATATGCCTATAGCTAAGACTAAAGCATCGGCTGTTAACAGCCTTCTATCTATAGACTAACGGTTAAACAGAGAGACAGAATGCTACCCTATAGTAGTACCTACGCAGTTACATTAACGAGAACCCTAAGGATTAGGTTAATCTCCTACAACCTACAGAATTCGTATATAATAACAGTGTCTACTTATCTACTAAGGTATCGCCTTATTTCGCTATAATAGGCTAGAACGCTACTATACTACAAGACCCCTTGTCGCTCGAGGCCGAGCGTAAGGAAAGGGAAGCGTATTAAGTACTAACACCTAAGATACTAGCGGCTATTAAGAGGGTTTAAAAGATGCGGGAAATTCACGCTAAGATAGCTAACAAACTAGCAAAGGCCTAGGCCTATTAGAAGGCCTACTATAACAAACACTACCTTCTAATAACCTTCAAGCAAGGCGACCTAGTTATACTTAGTACGAAGAACCTCCGTATCCGCAAACACCCCTCGCCTAATAGCAAAACAAGGCCTAAACTCGCACTAAGGTATATCGGCCCTTTCCGTATCCGAGAACCTAGGGGTACCTAGGCCTATTAGTTATAGCTTCTACCTTATTACACTATCTATAACACCTTCTATATATCCCTCCTTAAGCCGTACTACCTACGCGAAGGGGATAAAGCACCTGCTAAATCCGAGGACATACTAGCTAATAGTAAAGAACTATAGTCTATAGAACGTATCCTAAAGTACTAGACTAGACAAGGCAAGAAGGAGTACCTATTAAGGTAGCAAGGCTATTCGCCTAAATAGGACTCGTAGGAAGCTAAAGGTTCTTTTAAAGATATAACTAAGTTGTTAGATAAGTATTAGACTAGTGTAAAGAATAAGAAGAAGGCTAAGGGCCTATAATGTCGCCTAGGAATAATGCTACCCCCGGGGTGCTATTAGCTAACTAATTAGAGGCAAGCAATTGTTAGCAATAAAGGACAATAAGACTATACTAGGCGCGCTACGACGCGTTAACTAATTGCCTGCTCTTTTAAGGACTCTACCTCTTTACTAACGCGCCCTATAGGTCCCCCTCTTGTTTCTTTATTCTATCGAGGCCTTAAGGCCTAGGCGATCTACGAGGACGGCGCGCGCGTAAATAGCGATAGTAATAATAACGACGGCGCGGCCGGCGCGGCTATATTAGTAATAGTGTTGCGGAGTATATTGCTATTTAAGAAAGGAAGGACATAGCTATATTAGTAACGGTATTACCGAGTTGTTATTAGTTAAAGAAGGAAATTAGAAGTAAGGTAAAGTTGGCGCTAAGACGGCTAGTACCGCTATTGTTAATATTACTTACTATTATTACTGCGCCTATAGACACAACCTTACCTATACTACGAGCCTAAGGCACCTTTAATCAAAACTTTGATTAAAACTTTAAGCCGCTTAAAAGATTAAGCGACTAATAGACTAGCTAACTAAGGGCAAAACTATAGAGCTAAGCTAGCCGGGGTCGATCTTACGGACAATAGGTTACTCCTCGATCTATCTAACCCTTTAAGCGAGGCAAACCTCTACTACTATACTTATAATAGCCTTTACTTATAGAAACTAGACGAGCTGTGTTTTTTCGGAAAAGATAAGATAAGATTAACAATTGAAGGCTACTAAACCTAGCTAATTAGGGCTAGCGAAACTACGAACAATAATAGCCCTCGTAATAATAAGAACAAACCCTCGGAAGCGGATATAGCTAGGTCTTTTAGAGTAGACGCAAAGAACTCGGAACGACATTACTTAGAGCGGAGGTAGTACTATAATACCCCGTATACCTACCTATTATAGTAGGGAAGGTGCGCTCGTATTATAATTAGTCGATAGTCCTTAATTCTTATAGCCTTATATCCCTTTACTTTATTGTATACAAGAATAGCGCAGTTAGAGTTAGACATTGTGTTATATTAGAGGTAAGGTTTAATATAGTTACATAATCGGTAGTTGTGCGTTCAATTTAGCGCGGACTAAGCGGCTTGTTAGGCCTACTAAGTTAGTAGCAATAGAGGTTAAGACTAGAACAAAGACCGGCTACGAGGGCGCGGCCTTTAGAAGGGAAGCGTATATTAGGACTAAAGAGGTTATACGTAATTGGCATGTAACCGGGCTCGAGTAAAGCTAGGGTCTTAATGCCTTAGGCAGGGCTTAGCGCTTAGCAATAGGCTAACTTACCTGCCTTCCTCCCTCTCCTCCTAGCTCCTTATCGAATACTACTCGTACCTACTACCACCCTATCTACCTGCTAACATACCCTTCTTACACCTAGTTAGTTAGGTTAACTCTAAGATTATTATCGTATCTATTATAGAATAGGGTTTTATTAAAGACAACATCTCTTGTCCGTAGGACTGTTATACGTAATATTACCTAAATCCTATAGATTAAATAGCCTTCGTAACTATATAGGTATCTAATATAAGTGCGAGAAGCTACCTTTATAGTCCTTAGCAGGATGTCCTTTCGCTTGTATAATAATAGGGCCTTTTCCGTACTATAAATTAGTAGATAGGCTCGTATACTAAATTAATACATATAGGCTATATTAGGCTTATATCCTATTCTAATCTCAAATAGTGTCCTTATTGTATAGTCGGCAGAACGTAACCTTAGTAAACGGTTAATTAAGAAGGTTGCTATATAAACTCCTTCCGGCTATAGCTTATATAGAAAGCGTGTATATATTATAAGGGCCCTAGCTACTTTAATAATAGTACGGCCCGCTCGCTCTGCTAGATCTTGCTTAGAGGTGTATAGTGCTAATAGCCTCTAGGTAGTATAATTATTACGTAAATAGGACCGAAAGCGCATTCTACTAACAGCTCCCTTATTATTAGATAATAGGTAGATAATATCCCTTCTAATACTACGTGCAAATAATGCTAGTTAGTTCTAATATTGCAACAAGGTTGTTTCAGTTCGATTGCTAATTATCTAACTAAAGCGAAGTCCTATATTTAAGTTATATACGTAGAAGATGTACTAGTCGCTATTGTAGGCCGTATCTAGTTACATTAAATTAGCTGCAATGTGTCTATATAGAGTTAATATCGATACGTTATAGTGCCTTAGCCTCCTAGAAATAAGCTTCTTGCCCTTTGCTTATATATACGTAGGGCATAGTAGCGTTCTTAGTACCTTATTGTTATATGTGTAATCCCTTTTTATTCTATTAACTCTATTAACTAGCTCTTCTACTCTTTTAGCGCCTAGGTACCTAAACACCTTATATATTTGCTTAAGTGTAAGCTTTCTTAGTAGCAGTAGGCGTACGGAGCGGCGAGCTATTATATATAACGATAGAGGGAGTTAGAATAGGTATTTAAGCGGCTTATTATCTAAGTCGACTAGCTACTTAGTTAGTAGTAGTGTTTTATCTACTTTGCTAACAATGTCGAAGTAGGGCATTCCTTAGGTTAGTCTAATAAACTTAACTAGTAGCTTATATTATAGGCTATAGAGGGTGTTATCGATTTCTTAGTGTTTAAATCTACGCTAGAAGAAGAAGGCACCTCCTATAATATTAGTATAGAAGTTAGGGATATAAAGGCATTCCCTTAGTTCAATCTATAGGGGCTTACTACTAACAGCTGTAATAGTAAAGGATGCTATTCCGATAGCTACTACCTTGTTATAACTAGTACTAGTTGCTATAGTTAAGGAGGCCAGTAATAGAAGTAGTATAAAATTAAAGCGACTAGGATAGTTAATAATGTTGCAGTTTAAGCCACTATCGTATATTAGGCTATTAAATGGATTCCACTCTATTAATGCTACTATACTAAAGCAGGCCGTAGGCCCTACTACTCTAGCAAATAATAGTGTATTAGAGTAGAAGAAGCAAGCAAGGGAGAGCTTATCTAGTATAGAATCCTCGTTGCTTTCTATTCCGTAGTGCTCCTAAGCAATTTTAATAGCTAGTAGGTCCTTAAAGAACTTAGCCTACCTTAGATAGAGCTCTTGTTCTTACGTAGGTATCCCTCGAAGTGCTTTAGCTTAGCCTTCTACTTGTTATCCTTATCCTTCTCTTCAACCTAGTTACGTAGGCGGTAGTTAACTATATTGCATTTGCCTCGGTTCTTATATGCCTTCTTCTTACTAACACTAGTAAGCTTAGTATATGTCTTTAGTATACGGTTTCTACTACTACTACGGCCCTTGTTCTTGTTAGGTCCTTTATTAGTGTCTTTAGCTACTTATAGAGCGGCATTAGCTTGCGGAGCGGCTTTATGTTAGGACTAAAGAGGTTATACGTGATTAGTATGTAACCGGGCTCGAGTGAAGCTAGGGTCTCGATGCCTTAGGCAGGGCTTGGCGCTTAGTAGTAGGCTAACTTGCCTGCCTTCCTCCCTCTCCTTCTAGCTCCTTATCGAATACTACTCGTACCTACCACTACCCTATCTACCTGCTAACATACCCTTCTAATATAGTATTCGATCTACCCTTTAAGGGCAGCAGCTAGATAGTCCTTATTTCAAGCTTTTAGCGGTATAGCTACGAATAAGACTAATCTAACTATATTACGCCCGAAGAACGGGACCTATACGTACTATTCTATCGAAACAACCGTACCAATTATCAAGTAAGGCCTTCTATACGGCCTATTATACTAAGTTAAGTATACTAAGCCGATATCTACTAATTCCGCTATATCCGTATCTTAGGGGCTAACAATACATTATTAGTGTCGCCCCTTATAATAGCTAGTTTATTACGAAACAATAACCGTACTGCCGCTAGCAGCGCTAGCAACGACAACGCTAGTAGCACAGTGCCTACTAAAGCGCCTCCTGCTAAAGTGCCTCCTGCTAAAGAGCCTGCCGGAGAGCCTATTAAAGAAGAACCTATAGTTCTAGATAATAATCTAGAATTGCCTATCGACGACATTCTTAACAATATTGTTAACCGTCGATATAGCTAACTAGCCTTTAGCCCCCAACTAGTAGGGAGACTCTAAGAAGCTACCTAAAACAGGCTTACTGCCCTACGTTAAGAACAACAGCTAAAGGATAACCTCCTCGAAATTCGCCGCCTTTAGGAGGCCCTAACAACTAACGCTAAGCCGATAGTAGGGCCTTCCTTACTATTAGTCCTAGTCTAGAAGAAGGATGCTAAACTTAAGGACTATACCGTGTTTAATAGCTCTAGTCGAAAGCAATATAACGACTACATTCGTAACTATAAGCTTAACTAACGAAATGCACTAAGGGCCCTGCTAGACGACTATTCGCTAGTCGTCTATGCTATACAATATATTAATAGAGACCTAAAGCGTACCTAGGATAACCACTTTGACTCCCTTACTAATTAGACCGCTGTTTAGTAGCAAGACTATAAGACTATTATACTAGACACCCTTAGAAACCCTATACTAAGGCAACAACACGCTTAGGACTAATACCTTCGAGCCAAACAAAAGACTAATTAATCGGCTCGCTTATTTGAGGCCTATTTAAAGACCCTCGAAGACGATTTGCTAGCTAAGACCGACTCTATCTAGATTTCCGAAATACGCCCTAAATTGCGATAGGAATTGGTCCTTAAATTAGACCGTCGCCGTATATTCGAACAGACCAATCTAACGCGCATTCAATTTATAGTCGAAGTAGAAACAGCCGAACGGGCTATTCAGCTCTAATAGCGACTAGAATTAAGGATCCGACTAGCTAGTACTAACCGTAGCAACCGTAGTAGCCGCGGAGGAAACCAAGGTTCCTACTAGGACAACAATACTAACAATAGGAATAGTAACGATCGTAGAAGAGGCCGTAGCTAGCGGCTATATAGAGGAGGCCGCGATAGGGGCCGTAGAAGGGGCTCGTATCCCTATAATGCTAACCGCTCGACTAACAATAGTAGCAACAATAGCTACGGCAGTCTACTAACCGGGTTGAAGTGCTTCAATTGTAATAGCACTAGCTATCTACTAGGCTAATACGACAAACCTAAGGACTAGGCCCGAATCGACCGTACTACCGCTAAGTACCGAAAGCACCTCTTAGTAGCTAACGCTACCCCTATAGGCCAACCTTCGAAAAAAGAGTAAGCGCCGCACTAACTGTTAGCCTCGTGCGGCGTAAGACTATCGACATTGTGCTAGCTATTATACGTACCTGTCTTATATCCGGGCCCGATACTAACTATAAGACTAAGGTTACACTAGATCTAGGAAATTCAGTCAGCGCCCTTATTAGCTATCGCCTAGCTAAGCAATTAGACCTTCGACAACTGCCTAGGACTGACCTGCTAACCCTTGCTTAGTTTAATAACGCTCGGCACTTAACCTATAGGGCCTACTATGTCTATATAGCCCTAAAGGACGACCTCGGCAATAAGCGCCTACTAAACTTTACTGCCTACGCGGTAGACATAGACAGCCTCCTATCTAAGATTGTTATTAGCAACCCTATTCTTAAGTACTATGCTATAGTTATAGACTTAGGCAGTTAATAGTAGCGATTTAGAATCGCTAGGAAAGAGGACATTAAATACATCGATATTAGCGAGTGCCCTAACGATATTAGGGTTCTATTTATCGGCAACCTAACACCTGCCGTAGCTAACCTAACGGTCGACCTATTAGGCGATAACGATAAGCCTATGCCCCCTAATAGTATAGATCCTAATTAGCTTGCTCGTATACCGGAGCCTATTCGAGAAACCTACATTAATGTATTTAAATACCACTTAGCATCGACATTGCCTATATTTAAAGAGACGGATTATAAGATTAATATTATAGCGGGCAAGGAGGTCCCTTTTAGCCCCCTCTACAACCTTAGTAAACGAGAGCTTGCTATATTGCGTAAGTACCTAGAGGAAAACCTAGCTAACGGTCGCATTCGGTATAGTAACAGCCCTACTAGCGCCCCTATCCTATTCGTACTAAAGAAGGATAGTAGCCTACGTCTATATATTGATTATCGTAGGCTCAACGCTATTACTATTAAAGACCGCTACCTACTTCCTCTTATTAATAAGACTCTCGATCGCCTTTCTAGTACTTACTACTATACTATATTAGACATTAAGGACGCCTATTACCGTATCCGTATCCGCAAGGGCGATAAATAGAAGACAGCCTTTCGCACTCGTTATAGGCATTTCGAGTACTTAGTTATGCTATTCGGCTTAGCTAATGCCCCTATAACGTTCTAGTCCTATATTAATCGGGCCCTTTCGGGCCTATTAGATCACCTTTGTATAGTTTACCTAGATAACATCCTAGTTTATATACACTCTCCTAACATTGCGGAACACTAGGCTATAGTCCGTAAGGTACTCGATCGCCTAAGGGCCTATAGCTTGTACTGTAAACCCTCTAAATGCACCTTTGCTACTAAAGAGGTATCCTTCCTTAGCTTCCTCGTATTAACCGAGGGTATTAAGGCTAATCCTAACCGGATCAAAACTATTACTAAATAGCCTGTTCCTACGTTAATTAAGGAACTGTAGTCGTTCCTCGGTTTTGCTAACTTCTATCGCCGATTTATTAAGGGCTATTCGAGGTACGTAATACTATTAACTAAGCTCACTAAAACTAAGGCCAATCTATCTAGAGAGTTTAGATAGACTAATAAGACACAAGCCGCTTTTAACGATCTAAAGAAACGATTTACTAAAGTCCCCTTATTGCACTATTTCGTACTAAGTAAATAGATCCGAATTGAGACTAACGCTTTACAGTTCGCTATATTAGCTATTATGTTACAGTAGGCTAATAATACCTACTAGTACCCGATTGCCTTCTTCTCGAGGAAGATGATTAATACTAAGTGTTAGGACTAAAGAGGTTATATGTAATTGGTATGTAACCGGGCTCGAGTAAAGCTAGGGTCTCGATGCCTTAGGTAGGACTTAGCGCTTAGCGTTGGGCTAACTAGCCTGCCTTCCTCCCTCTCCTCTTAGATCTCTATCGAATACTATACTAATTTACCACTACCCTATCTACCTGCTAACATAACCCTTCTTATATAGTATTCGATCTACCCTTTAAGGGTAGCAGCTAGATAGTCCTTATTTTAAGCTTTTAGCGGTATAGCTACGAGCAAGACTAATCTAACTATATTGCGCCCGAAGAACGGGACCTATACGTACTATCCTATCGAAACAACTGTACCAATTATCGAGCAAGGCCTTCTATACGGCCTATTATACTAAGTCAATTATACTAGACTAATATCTACTAATTCCGCTACATCCGTATCTTAGGGGCTAATAATATATTATTAGTGTTACCCCCTATTACAATAGCCGGCTTATTACGAAGCAACAACAACCGTACTACTACTAGTAGCTCTAGCAATAACAACGCTAGTAGTACAGTCCCCGCTAAAGTGCCTACTAAAGTGCCTCCTACTAAAGAGCCTACCGGAGAGCCTGTTAAGGAAGAACCTGTAATTCTAGGTAACGACCTAGAATTGCCTGTCGACGACATTCTTAACAACATTGTTAATCGACGATATAGCTAGCTAGCCTTTAGCCCCTAACTAGTAGGGAGACTCTAAGAAGCTACCTAAAACAGGCTTACTACCCTACGTTAAGAACAACAGCTAAAGGACAACCTCCTCGAAATTCGCCGCCTTTAGGAGGCCCTAATAACCAACACTAAGCCGATAGCAGGGCCTTCCTTACTATTAGTCCTAGTCTAGAAGAAGGATGCTAAACTTAAGGACTATACCGTGTTCGATAGCTCTAGTCGCAAGCAATACAATAATCACATACGTAATTGTAAGCTTAACTAGCGAAATGCACTAAGGGCTCTTCTAGACGACTATTCCTTAGTTGTCTACGCTATGCAGTACATTAATAGTAACCCAAAGCGCACCTAGGACGACCATTTCGATTCCCTTAATAATTAGACTGCTATTTAGTAGAAAACCTACAAGACTATTATACTAGACACTCTTAGAAACCCTATACTAAGGCAATAACACGCTTAGGACTAGTACCTTCGGGCTAAGCAAAAGACTGATTAGACAGCTCGCTTATTTAAGGCCTATTTAAAGACCCTCGAAGACGACCTCCCGACTAAAACTAATTCTATCTAGATCTCCGAAATACGCCCTAAATTGAGATAGGAATTAGTCCTTAAGTTAGACCGCCGCCGTGTATTTGAACAGACTAATCTTATACGTATTCAATTCATAGTCGAAGTAGAAACAGCCGAACGGGCTGTTTAGCTCTAATAACGACTAGAATCGAGGATCCGACTAGCTAGTACTAACCGTAGCAACCGTAGCCGCGGAGCAAACCAAGGTTCCTACTATAACAATAATGCTAACAATAGGAACAGTAACAATAACCGTAGAAGAGGCCGTAGCCGCCGGCTATATAGAGGAGGCCGCGATAGGGGCCGTAGAAGGGGCTCGTATCCCTACAATGCTAACCGCTCGGCTAACAACAGCAACAATAGCTACGGCAGTCTACTAACCGGATTGAAGTGCTTCAACTGTAATAGTACTAGCTATCTACTAGGCTAATACGACAAACCTAAGGACTAGGCCCGAATTAACCGTGCTTCCGCTAAGTATAGGAAACACCTTTTAGTAGCTAACGCTACCCCTATAGGCTAACCTTCGAAAAAAGAGTAAGCGCCGCACTAACTGTTAGCCTTGTACGGCGTAAGACTATCGACATTGTACTAGCTATAATACGCTCCTACCTTATATAGGACACGAAGGGCACTACCTATTAAACTAAGGTTATACTAGATCTAGGAAATTCAGTTAGTGCCCTTATTAGCTATCGCCTAGCCAAGCAATTAGACCTTCGACAACTGCCGAAGACTAACCTGCCAACCCTTGCTTAGTTTAATAACGCTCGGCACTTAACCTATAGGGCCTACTATATCCCTATAGCTCTAAAGGACGACCTCGGAAATAAACGCCTACTAGACTTTACTGCCTACGCAGTAGATATAGATAACCTATATAGGGGAGCTACTATTATTATTAGCAACCCTATTCTTAAGTACTACGCTATAGCTATAGACTTAGGCATTCAGAAGTAGCGATTTAGAATCGCTCGGAAAGAGGACATTAAACACATTAATATTAGCGAGTGCCCTAACGATATTAGGGTCCTGTTTATTAGCAACCTAACACCGGCCCCCGCCTTAGCTAATCCGATAGCTAATCTTCTCGGTAGAGATAACGATAAGCCTATGCCCCCTAATAGCATAGACCCTAATTAGCTTGCTCGTATACCGGAGCCTATTCGAGAAACCTACATTAATGTATTTAAACACTACTTAGCATCGACATTGCCTATATTTAAAGAGACGGATTATAAGATTGATATTATAGAGGGCAAGGAGGTTCCTTTTAGACCCCTCTACAACCTTAGTAAACGAGAGCTTGCTATATTGCGTAAGTACCTAGAGGAAAACCTAGCTAATAGTCGCATTCGGTATAGTAACAGCCCTACTAGCGCCCCTATCCTATTCGTACTAAAGAAGGATAGTAG
The DNA here is from genome assembly GCF_000340215.1 of Pseudocercospora fijiensis CIRAD86. NCBI lineage: Eukaryota > Fungi > Ascomycota > Dothideomycetes > Mycosphaerellales > Mycosphaerellaceae > Pseudocercospora > Pseudocercospora fijiensis. The sequence goes on from NW_006921536.1 coordinate 1,982,356, forward strand.
CCTACGCCTATATATTGATTATCGTAGGCTTAACGCTATTACTATTAAAGACCGCTATCTACTTCCTCTTATTAATAAGACCCTCGATCGCCTTTCTAGTACTTACTACTATACTATATTAGACATTAAGGATGTATACTATCGCATCCGCATTCGTAAGGGTAACGAATAGAAAACAGCCTTCCGTACTCGCTATAGCTATTTCGAGTACTTAGTTATACTATTCGGCTTAGCTAACGCCCCTATAACATTCTAGTCCTATATCAATCGGGCCCTTTCGGGCCTATTAGACTATCTCTGTATAGTTTACCTAGATAACATCCTAGTTTATATACACTTACCTAACATTACGGAGCACTAGGCTACAGTCCGTAAGGTACTCGATCGCCTGCGAGCCTATAGACTATATTGCAAGCCTTCTAAATGCACCTTTGCTACTAAGGAGGTAGCCTTCCTTAGTTTTATCGTATCAACTAATAGTGTTAAGGCTAATCCTAATCGGATTAAAACAATTACTAAATAGCCTATTCCTACGTCTATTAAGGAGCTTTAATCGTTCCTCGGCTTCGCTAATTTCTACCGCCGGTTTATTAAGGGCTATTTACGGCATGTAATGCCCCTAACTAAGCTCACTAAAACCAAGGCCAACCTAACTAGAGAGTTCAAATAGACTAACAGAGCACAAGCCGCTTTTGACGGCCTAAAACAACGCTTTACTAATGTCCCCTTATTATACTATTTCGTGCTAAGTAAGCAGATCCGAATTGAGACTAACGCTTTACAGTTCGCTATATCGGCTATTATGTTATAGCAATTAGATAGTAACTATTACTAGCACCCGATTGCCTTCTTTTTACGAAAGATAATCGATATAGAGCGTCGATATAAGACCTATAAGCAAGAGCTCCTAGCTATTATCGAGGCCTTTAAGCACTAGCGCTACTATCTCGATAGTGTATAGCACACTATTTAGGTCTATACGGACTATAACAACCTCCGTAGAATTACGAAGGTTACTAGGGTTATAGGTCGACAGGCTAGATAGGCCGTCTACCTCGCCGGGTTCGATTTTAATATATTACATCGGCTAGGCGTAAGCAACCCTGCTAATAGCCTATCGAGGCGACCTAATTACGATAGCGGGACTTAGCAATCTATTAATTTATTGTTTCTAACCCTATAGTATAAGATTGCTATAGCCCGTATTGTTAATAAGCAAACGTAGGATAAGCGGACTTCCGGACCCCGCGGCGGTAACAAATACTATAGCGGAGTTGTCGTTCTTCTAGTATACGTTAAAAGAAAGGACGTAGATCGCTCGAGCTATAATAACTCGATTAAGGACATTGCTATCTATAGTAATAGTCTATATAGCGACAGTACTATAGAAGAGGTTGTAGTAGTTCCGGCTGCTAGTGCTATTAGATGCATACAATGCGTACCTCGTTTAATAGCGAGGGTGCTATTAAATAACCTTACAAATAGGGATAGTTAATCGTTTATAGATAAGCTATTGCGTACTTAGCAGAGGGACGCCTTTGCTGTCGAGCGCATTAATAGGCTTGTAAGTAGACGGGCGACTCGATCTAGTAAGAGTAATAGTTAGTCGATCGACGACAAGGGTTACTTAAAGTTTAAGGGTAGGTACTATATCCCCGCTAAATAATCGATTAGACAAGAGCTTTTAAAGAGGCACTATAACGGTAAGCTCGCTAGTTACTATAGTATAGAGAGGTCGTACGAGTTACTATCGCGCACATACTACTAGCCAAATAGTAAGCGGTATATAAAGGAGTATATACAGACCTGTATAGTATGCTAGCGAGTTAAAGCACTAAAGCACTTACTATTTAGCGAGTTGTCTTTACTCCCTGTTCTAAAGAAGCCTTTTGCAGAGCTTATAATAGACTTTATTATAGGTCTCCCCCCTGCTAAGCGAAGAGGAAGCAAAGACATCTTTAACGCTATCCTAGTCGTCGTAGACCGATTTACTAAGGGCGCTCGTTACATCCCTGCTAGGAAGGATTAGACAGCTATTGACTTAGCTAAGTTACTATAGAATAACATCTTCTATAGCTATTAGGGAACCCCTAAAGGGATAGTCTCCGATAGAGGCTCGACATTTATATCTTACTATTAGAGTAAGATATACCTACAGCTAAGACTTAAGCATCGCCTATCTATAGCGTTCTATCTACAAACAGATAGCTAGACCGAGAGGCAAAATGCTACGCTATAGTAGTACCTGTATAGCTATATTAACGAGAACCCTAACGACTAGGTTAACCTCCTGCAACTAGCCGAATTCGTATACAATAACAGTGTCTACTTATCTACTAAGGTTTCACCTTATTTCGCTATAATAGGCTAGAACGCTACTATACTATAAGACCCCCTATCGCTCGAGGCCGAGCGTAAGGAAAGGGAAGCGGGTCAACCTAAGATACTAGCGGCTATTAAGAGGGTTTAAAAGATGCGAGAAATTCACGCTAAGATAGCTGATAAACTAGCAAAGGCCTAGGCCTATTAGAAGGCCTACTATAACAAACACTACCTTCTAATAACCTTTAAGCAAGGCGACCTAGTTATGCTTAGCACAAAGAACCTCCGTATCCGTAAACACCCCTCGCCTAATAGTAAAACAAGGCCTAAACTCGCACTAAGGTACATTGGCCCTTTCCGTATCCGAGAACCTAGGGGCACCTAGGCCTATCAGTTATAGCTTCTACCTTATTATACTATCTATAATACCTTCTATATATCCCTCCTTAAGCCGTACTACCTACGCGAAGGGGATGAAGCACCTACTAAATCCGAGGACATACTAGCTAATAGCGAAGAGCTATAGTCTATAGAACGTATCTTAAAGCATCGGACTAGGTAGGGCAAGAAGGAGTACCTATTGAGATAGTAAGGCTATTCACCTAAATAGGACTTATAGGAAGCTAAAGGTTCCTTTAAGGACATAACCGAGTTGTTGGATAAGTATTGGACTAGCGTAAAGGACAAGAAGAAGGCTAAAAGCTTATAATATTACTATTAAGGCCTAGGATTAATGCTACCCCTAGGGTGCTATTAGCCGACTAATTAGCTGCAAGCAATTGTTAGTAACAAGAGACAATAAGACTACACTACTATAGTAAACGCGCACCGAGTATTAATAAGCGCGCTACGACGCGTTAATCAGTTACTACTCTTTTAAAGACTCTACCTCTTGTTCCTTTATCCTACCGAGGCCTCGAGGCCTAGGCAATCGACGAGAATACGCGCACGCGCGTACGAATAGCAGTGTATTAGAAGATAGCTAGCGCGGCTATATTAGTAACGGTGTTGCGGAGTGTGTTATTAGTCGAAGAAGGAAATCGAAAGCAAGGTAAAGTTAGCGCTAAGACGACTAGCGCTGCTATTGTTAATATTACTTACTATTGTCGCTACGCCTATAGATACAACCTTACCTACACTACGAGCCTAAGGCACCCTTAATTAAAACTTTGATCAAAGCCTTAAGCCTATTAAAGGTTTGATTAAAACTTTAAGGCTAAGTCAAAACTTTAACTAAGACAAAAGATTAAGCGACTAATAGACTAACTAAGGGCAAAACTATAGAGCTAAGCTAGCCGGGGTCGATCTTACGGACAATAGGTTACTCCTCGATCTATCTAACCCTTTAAGCGAGGCGAACCTCTACTACTGTACTTACAATAGCCTTCACCTATAGAAACTAGAAGAACTAAGTTTTTTAAAAAGATGTAATTAGTTAATACTTGAAGGCTGCCAAACCTAACTAATTAGGGCTAGCGAAACTACGAACAGTAATAGCCCTCGTAATAACAAGAACAACCCTCGGAACGGACAAACCCTCGGAGCGGACATTTCTAGGTCTTTTAAGAGTAGACGCAGAGAACTCGGTACGACATTACTTAGAACGGGGGCAGTGCTACAATACCCCGTATACCTACCTATTATAGTAGGGAAGGTGCGCTCGTATTATAATTAGTCGATAGTCCTCAATTCTTGTAGTTATATATCACTTTATTATATATAAGGATAGCGTAGTTAGAGTTAGACATTGTATTAAAAGGTAAGGTTTGATATAGTTACATAATCGGTAGTTGTGCGTTTAATTCAGCGCGGACTAAGCGGCTTATTAGGCCTACTAAGTTAGTAGCAATAGAGGTTGAGACTAGAACAAAGACCGGCTACGAGGGCGCGGCCTTTAGAAGGGAAGCGTGTATTAGGACCAAAGAGGTTACACGTAATTGGTATATAACCGGGCTCGAGTAAAGCTAGGGTCTCGATGCCTTAGGCAGGACTTAGCGCTTAGCGTTAGGCTAACTGGCCTGCCTTCCTCCCTCTCCTCTTAGATCTCTATCGAATACTACACTAATTCACTACCACCCTATCTACCTACTAACATAACCCTTCTTACACTAAGCGCCGCTACGAGACCTACGAGCAAGAGCTCCTAGCTATTATCGAGGCCTTTAAGCACTAGCGCTACTATCTCGATAGTGCACAGTATACTATTTAGGTCTATACGGACTATAACAACCTCCGTAGAATTACGAAGGTTACTAGGGTTATAGGTCGACAGGCTAGATAGGCCGTCTACCTCGCTAGGTTTGATTTTAATATATTATATCGGCTAGGCGTAAGCAACCCTACTAATAGCCTATCGAGGCGACCTAATTACGATAGCGGGACTTAGCAATCTATTAATTTATTGTTTCTAACCCTATAGTATAAGATTGCTATAGCCTGTATTATTAATAAGCAAGCGTAGGATAAGCGGCTTACCGGACTCCGCGACGGCTTAAAGCATATTAATGCTCTTACTATATTAACAGTGCGTGTTAAGGACACAGACAGGAGAAGTTATAATAACTCCCTAGTCGACATCGCTATATATAGTAACAGCGATAGTACTACTACAGTTGATCCGGCTACTAGTGCTATTAGATATATACAATGCGTACCTCGTTTAATAGCGAGGGTGCTATTAAATAACCTTATAAATAGGGATAGTTAATCGTTTATAGATAAGCTATTACGGGCTTAGCAGAGGGACGCCTTTGCTACTAAACGTATAGATAAGCTTGTAAGTAGGCGAAAGACTCGATCTAGTAAGAGTAATTAGTCGATCGACGACAAAGGTTACTTAAGGTTTAAGGGCAGATACTATGTCCCCGCTAAACAATCGATTAGACAAGAACTTCTTAAGCGATACTATAATAGTAAGCTTACCGGTTACTATAGCGTAGAGAGGTCGTACGAGCTACTATCGCGCATATACTACTAGCTAAATAGTAAGCGGGATATAAAGGACTACGTAAACACGTATGCCGTATATCAACGTGTTAAGGTACTAAAGCATTAGCCTTTTAGCGAGTTGTCCTTATTGCTAATCCCTTACAAGCTATTTGCAGAGCTTATAATAGACTTTATTATAGGTCTTCCCCCTACTAAACGAAGAGGAAGCAAAGACATCTTTAACGCTATCCTAGTCGTTATAGACCGGTTTACTAAGGGCGCTCGATATATCCCGGCGCGGAAAGATTAGACTGCTATTAATATAGCAGAAGCGCTATAGAACAACATCTTCTATACCTATTAGGGAACCCCTAAAGGGATAGTCTCTAACTAAGGCTCGACATTTATATCGCACTATTAGAGCGAAATATGCCTATAGCTAAGACTGAAGTATCGGCTATTAATAGCCTTCCATCTATAGACTAACGGTTAAACAGAGAGGCAGAATGCTACCCTATAGCAGTACCTACGCAGTTACATTAATAAGAACCCCGAGGACTAGGTTAACCTCCTATAACTAGCTAAATTCGTATACAATAATAGTGTCTACTCATCTACTAAGGTCTCCCCTTATTTTGCTATAATAAGCTAGAACGCTACCTTACTATAAGATCTATTTACCTCGCTCGAGGCCGAGCGTAAGGAAAGGGAAGCGCGTTAAGTACCCGAAACACTAGCGGCCATTAAGAGGGTTTAGAAGATGCGAGAAATCTATACTAAGATAGCTAAGAAGTTGATAAAGGCTTAAGAGTACTAAAAGACCTACTATAACAAACACTACCTTCTAATAACCTTTAAGCAAGGCGATATAGTTATGCTTAGTACAAAGAACCTCCGCATCCGCAAACACCTATTACCCGATAGCAAAACAAGGCCTAAGCTCGTACTAAGATACATTAGCCTATTCCGTATTCGAGAACCGAAGGGTATATAGGCCTACTAGTTATAGCTCCTACTATACTATACTATCTATAACACCTTCTACATCTCCCTCCTTAAACTATACTACTACCGCGGAGACCCTAATAATGAAGCGCCTGCTAAGTTAGAAGAAGTCTTAGCTAATAGTGAAGAACTATAGTCTATAGAACGTATCCTATAGCACCGGACTAGGAAAGGCAAGAAGGAATACCTCCTAAGGTAGCAAGGCTATTTACCTAAATAGGACTCGTAGGAAGCTGAAGGATCCTTTAAGGACATAACCGAGTTGTTAGATAAGTATTAGACTAGCGTAAAGAACAAGAAGAAGGCCAAAAGCTTATAATGTTACTATTAAGGCCTAGAACAATGCTACCCCCGGGGTGCTATTAGCTAACCAATTAGAGGCAAGCAATTGTTAGTAATAAAGGACAATAAGACTATACTAGGCGCGCTACGACGCGTCAACTAATTGCCTACTCTTTTAAGGACTCTACCTCTTTACTAACGCGCCCTATAGATCCCCCTCTTGTTCCCTTATTCTATCGAGGCCTCGAGGCCTAGGCAATCGGCGAGGACGGCGCGGCCGGCGCGGCTATATTAGTAACAGTATTGCGGAGTATATTGCCGTTTAAGAAAGGAAGGACACCGCTATATTAGTAACGGTATTACCGAGTTGTTATTAGTTAAAGAAGGAAAGTAAAACAAGGTAAAGTTAGCGCTAAGACGACTAGCGCCGCTATTGTTAACATTACTTGCTATTGTCGCTACGCCTATAGACACAACCTTACCTACACTACGAGCCTAAGGCACCTTTAATCAAAACTTTAATTAAAACTTTAAGCCGCTTAAAAGATTAAGCGATTAATAGACTAGCTAACTAAGGGCAAAACTATAGAGCTAAGCTAGCCGGGGTCGATCTTGCGGACAATAGGTTACTCCTCGATCTATCTAACCCTTTAAGCGAGGCGAACCTCTACTACTATACTTATAATAGCCTTTACCTATAGAAACTAGACGAGCTGTGTTTTTTTCGGAAAAGATAAGATAAGATTGACAATTAAAGGCTGCTAAACCTAGCTAATTAAGGCTAGCGAAACTACGAACAATAAGAACAATAACCCTCGGAACGGACAAACCCTCGGAAGCGGACATTGCTAGGTCTTTTAAGAGTAGACGCAAAGAACTCGGTACGATATTACTTAGAACGGAGGTAGGGCTATAATACCTCGTACGTCTACCTATTATAGTAGGGAAGACGCGCTCGTATTATAATTAGTCGAAGGCCCTCAATTCTTGTAGATATATATTACTTTATAGTTTATTATATATAGAGATAGCGCAGTTAGAGTTGTACATTGTATTGTTTAGAGGTAAAGTTTAACATAGTTACATAATCGGTAGTTATGCGTTCGATTTAGCGCGGACTAAGCGGCTTGTTAGACCTGCTAAGTTAGTAGCAATAGAGGTTGAGGCTAGAACAAAGACCGGCTACGAGGGCGCGGCCTTTAGAAGGGAAGCGTATATTAGGACTAAAGAGGTTATACGTAATTAGCATATAACCGGGCTCGAGTAAAGCTAGGGTCTCGATGCCTTAGGTAGGGCTTAGCGCTTAGTAGTAGGCTAACTTGCCTGCCTTCCTCCCTCTCCTTCTAGCTCCTTATCGAATACTACTCGTACCTACTACTACCCTATCTACCTGCTAACATACCCTTCTAACACTTTACCTGTTTCTTCGTAGATAATGCTAAATAATAACCCCTTCTTAGAAGTACCTAGTATATTGCGGGCATATTCTCGCACTATACTAATAAGTTAGAGGAAGTGATTAGTATTAGGTAAGGCCTAGTGCATTATATAGAGTCCCTTCCCGTAGGTTTTATCTACATTCGTAACTGCTATATAGAGATAGACTACTAGGTTATCTAGTTCTAAGTGCTATATGCGTTTTATCTTCTTATATAGATTAAGCTACTCCTTATACTACTATTCTAGATCCTTAACCTATTGTAACCCTATTAGGCGAGCTAGTTCCTTACTAACTATTGTTCTTTGCTATTATATATTTAGAGCAAGCTTGTCCTTTAGGCGTATAAGAATAATACGCAGTATTAGCACTATTATATTGTTATTATCGGTAATCTCTAAATAATAGCGTACGTCTACTATAGTTACTAGGTACTCGATAGACTTATTACGTACTAACCTAAATCGATTGAATTCCGCTAGCTAGACCCTATAGATGTCTATAGCTATTTTAACTCCTTACTAGTATAGAGGGTTAACTAGTATACGCGCTGCGTCTAGTATAGGGGTTATAGGTTGTGCTAGTTCTATAGGTTCATTCGTATATAGATTAGTATATATCTAGGTCTCGTATCTAGTAAGATATGTCTTAGTTTGCTTAAACTAGCGGTCCTAGTCGTTTAGTCCTTAAAGGGTAATATATTTAGTACCGCTAAGGCGACTAGCCGATAAGAGAGCTATTATTAACGATATACTAATCTTGTAGGCGCTTATAGAAGCTTAATTAAATGGTGTTTGCTTTAGTGCTACTAAGACTACTAATTGTTATCTTATACTATAGAAGTCTCTAATACTACGGATTTCCGGGCTTATAACTATTACGTATAGCGCAGTAGATTACTTACGTAATACTGCCTTGCTAGCGGTTCAATATAGCTTCGTTGATTGCCTATGTTCTGCTTATTCTATAGTCTAAAATATAGTGTGGAAATCCTTCTCCTGCTAAGACGTTACGTGCTGTCATGTGACTGAGCTTACGCGTCACAATGGATGCACTAGCTGGCTCCAGGCGGAATGCTACTCCCTGGATTGAGTGATATTCCATCTTTCTTCTGTGCTTTATGCAATGCTAGCGGAAGTCGTTACCTGAAGATCGGGTTTGGCTGATATGTGTAGCGCCCGTTCATGGGCTTCAATTCAGAATCACCACCGGTGAGAGGTGCCTGATCTGAGTCCGCGAAAGCGTTGGCCTGCGGTACTTGCAACTCGCCTGCTTATGTCAGCTATTGTTTCGCTCGGTGATTACATCTCTAGCGGCTCAGGAGCAATATTATTAATGTGTGTGCATGCTAGACTAGGAGGGACTCACCTCTGAAGATTTCCAGTGCCGAGACGAACGGCAGTATCAAGAGCAGCATGGTCAGAAGCTGTCCAAAGCTCCAGACACGTTCTCCTGTATCCGAAAGGTTGACCGGGGGGTCGCTGAAAGCCTGAGAGATAACCATCACTCGCACAGCCGCTCCTATCGCCATAGCCAGGAGGACGACTAAGCTGATAATCCTGACAGTTGCACCCCAAATCTGCTTTCGAAGGTGTAGATACCAGCTGCCCAGGATGAAGATGATGCAACTCGCTGCTATGACTGCGATCGTGCCAATGACACTCAATGTACTATTGCTCTGCGCTTCACTGTCTTGAGCGTGGTCCTGCCACACGCACGCCATGGGCAATGTAGGCGCCATCTTCTTCAGATTTGTTTCCAGCACGAAAACGCCAAAGACAATCGTGAGGACCATGTTGACGAACATAGCAAACTGTCTCAGCCATCTCAAAACCCAGTCGCGCTTGAAGTCCTGCACCAGCGTAAGTAATGTCGCAAAGTTGGTGGCAGTGGATAGAAGCGAAAGCATCCAGATGATGAAGAAATGATATGGTATCATGCTGTTGATTCGCGCAAGCCCGATGACTTGTATTGCTATGCCTTCGACGATCTGTTGATCGCTGAGGCCCGACAGGATCTTGCGGGATATGTTTCGCGGTGATTTGGCGCGTATCTCGGAGAGGACGATGAAGGCGGAGAGTATGAGCGCGAGGGCGGCGGTAATGATGAAGGCGAGCAAGATCTAGGCCATACTTTAGCATGATTCTTAAGTGTCCAGTTTCTTACTTACTCCTGCGCCCGCTACGCCGGCATCTGAGCTCGCCGACTGTGGTGGCTTCGTGCAGTTGACGGTCAGCGCCAACGAGCTGTTCGACATCTTGTAGAGTCAATCCGTGATATCTTTCGCGCTCAGTGGGCCCTTCACGAGTTTCCACTTTGTTGGTATGCTCCTGCTTGCTACACGATTAGCCTTGCTGGTTGCTCGCCCGCGAGCGCGTGGTCCAGTATGGGCGTGAAATGGTAAAGAAAGAGTGACTGGAAACGTCCAACGCGTGAGGTTGAAGATAGCATACTCAGCCGAACATCTGACTTCCTAACCGTTTGCTAGCGAATGAAGATCGGAGGCTGTTCGAAAAATGCGACATCAGCCATGTGAAACAGACCATAGCAGGATTTGCCCCTGGCAGTTTGGCAGCTTGATGACGTTGGCGGCGGCTATAGCTTTTCTATTTAGACCAGGGTATTGAGTGCAATACTCTCGCTCTCGCTACTATTCTGACTTCTCTACGCTATGCACACCATCTATAACCACTGCCTTTATTGATGCTCACAGCAAACAGGAGATTTCATTGATGCATCATGACCCGCCTAGACATCCACAAGGCAAGGGCTGTCAACGCTGCCGAATCCAGCCGCAACACCACCCTCCTCGCTCTGATTGCCTTTGGTTCTCAACAGATACCCAGCTTCGAAGTTCTCGATGATGTCTCGCGTGCCATCGCGCTTTGCATTCCACACACAAGCTCCGTAAATGCCTAGTTCGCAGATAACACCTCCGCTCTGCAGCTCCCCGTTACGAAAGATGGTGTTCTGCTGGGCCGGAGGCTCAATCATCTCCATCAGGATGTAAGCTGGCCAGTGGGATTCCGGCAGGTCCTTGAGGAAACCAGGAATGTTCTTGCGGTAGATGTTATTACCACCACCTTCACGCTGGGGCTTAAGCACATACTTGATTGCGCTGTCTGGATTCGTGGCGAGCTGCTTTGCCTCTTTCCCAGCCTCTGACTTGTCCATTGGATAGATGAGCGCGAATGTGTCTAAAATGCTTGCTGCTTTATTTTCGTTTGGAATGAACCTGGCGAGATGTGGGGAGTGAGGTGTTGCAAGGACTTGCTGGACTTTCTTGGTCCCTGCGAGCTGGGTAAGGACGGTAGGGCATTTGATTGCGGCGCTGCGCTCGATCTGGAGACGACCGTCCCAGTGTGATTGACTCGTGTACTCTGAAGGAGCGTAACCAGCTCTGAAGTAGACTAGAGTCACTTCGTACTGTTTGTGAGGTGACGATGGCGGTGTGTAGACCAGGCTTCGCTTCTCATCGACCTTGGTGTCCTGCAAAACGCGATCAAACGGCAGACGGAAGGTACGCACGCCATGGTTCTCACTTAGAGCGTACTCCAGATGTCGTTGATCAAAGACGTTACGCTCGGGTTCTTGCACTAGAAATATCACGCAGGTCGGTAGACCGGACTTTGGAGCACCGTATGCTTCATGAGCTTTTGCCATGCCCTTGGCTAATGAAGGAACGGAAGCACTGTCCGGTAAAGAAAGACCATTGACAGTCGAGGAGAGCTCATCCGGATATGCATCGATCGAAGACAAATAGCGATGCAAGCCAGACACTTGACTTGACAGGCCGCCGAAGGAGGACGCAATGGTATTAAACTCGACCTGCTTGACGGATGGCTTGGTATCGCTGCTTTTGTCAACATGGACCATGTAATCGGAACGGAAAAGTCCTAGGGCAAGAGACTTTCGTGCTGTCAGATAGATGATGACATTGAATGGAATATAAGAGGAGCTTTACCTGGGCATAACCGTCTTTCTTGACAGTTTGATGCACCTTCCAAAGACCAGCCATAAAATCATCGATCTCGACAAGCCTAATAAGGCACAGATCAGCTAGGCCCCAGCTGAGTGCCAAAGGTGAGATGGATTAATCGGTGCGTGTGACCCAGGAAGTGAAGCCGCGTTTGCACAAGTGATGGGACAGGTCTGAGCATGTGATAATGAAGAAGTGAGGGACGTTGAGAGAGAGGCGCGTGCACCTACTCTTCGACGATGCCAGTCAGCCATGGCTCGTCACTGGCAATAGCAGAGTAGAGCTCATTGTACGCCTCCGCTACCGACTGGGCCTGCTCGAAGCAGACTCTCGGGAACAGACTCGGGAAAAGCGTCACAGGCGCAGTTGCTGCCAGTGCTCCGGACGGATTCTGCTCTTCTGGGACGTATGCTGGGGCTGGTCTGACGGCAAGTCCATGCGCGATCGACCAGTCCTTGAGATTCGACAAGAGGTATTCTTTCTGCTCTGGATTGAGCTCCGGCGGGTACTCTGGATACAGACTGGTCGCCATCTCGTCGTGGTATGGTTTTGGAGAAGGTGTTGGCAATGGTCAGGGTCAGGGTCGGGAACCTTCTTCAGTGTGGAGCCGCTTCCCGATCTCGGACAAGGAACCGTCGGGCCAAACTTTCGAAGCTCACGACGACATCGCGTCGGGTCGTGGCTCTATACCACGCGTCCACGCTCTGTGAGGCGCGCGAGAAGCCTCCAACAAGACCTTTGATCCTCGTCGAGACACCAAGGGCACTGGCGAGGCTTGCTTGCATACCTGAGCAGCCCGCGTCGTCCGCAAGAGACTCCAAAATCACCCAGGAGCAGCACACAGCTGGCCGCGCGCTGCGAACGAAGAGCCTCTCCTCCCGCCAACAATCGTCATTAGCAGGCTCCTATTGCGAGAGGGAAGGCCGAGAAGCTTTGCGGGCCAAATGCCACACGCGACGCTTCCAATGTTCAGACGCTGGAGCTTTCCTGCCACCGGTGACGACAAGTTACCGAAGAGGAGGCTCAAGGATACCTGAAGAAGGCACAGATATTTCCGGCAATACTTGTGCTAAAGTGCACGACGCACAGTCTAAGCGGCAAGCAGAGCTCCCCTTCATCGCACACTGGGTTGTCGTGAGGGAGCTCCGTAAGGACGTCTGGTCCATTTTCGGGCCCTTCCAAAGCCCGTGCCTACGCTGCTCTGCTCTGCATTCCACCTGAACAAGTCGGACGCGATCACCTTTCGTTTTAGCGCATCAGTTTACCCGAACAGTCATCGCTCGCTCTTGCCTCTGCTGCCAGACCTACTCCTTGGACGACGCTGTCACGAGGTGCATTCTGCGTCAGATCTCCCGAAGCTCATTGGTTGAGGTGCTAGCATTGAGACAAGGTCACTCGTCTGCTCCGCGTCGCACTTCTGCGCCGGAGCAGGCTCCACCTTCGACCTATTTAAGAACTTCACTCGTCCACTTCCACCTGAACATCAACATCCACCTCAACAACTCATATCCACCGCGGCGCCGCGCGCTACACTTCGCCACCATGGATACCAACCCGTGGCTCTGGGATGTCCGGCGGGTTGCCAACTTCTTTCGATATGATGCCGCGAATTTCATCAGCGATATGCCGAATGCTCGACTGCCGGACACAGACCGACTCGCCGCGACGTTGGAAGAGAACGACGTTGCTGGATCAGTACTCCTGAGCGGTGTCGTTGATACTGGCTTCCTAAAAGAGGAGTGCGCCGTCAAATCTCTGGGTATGAGAAGTGCTGTGATCCACTGCATCACAAAGCTCAAGAGCCTCGCCACAACGTTCGAGAACCACACAGAAGCTGCTGCACCTGCTCCGGACACACCAAAGTCGATCGCTGCGCAACCACAACAGGAGCAGCAGCAGGAGATATTACCTTCTTTTGATGCCAAAATCGGAGAGCACATCCGTGCAGGTGAACTTGAGGTGCAGGATAGGAATGGGCGCAAGCGTCGCAAGCTTAATCTCATGGACTCCGCCAAGCCTCAACTGCGAGCACCTCCGTCTGGGCCGGCAGCTTACTTTGGCGACTCTCCCCTTCCTATTGATGGTCTCTTCTACGGCGGCACCGCTATTGGTGAAGAGATCAAGGATATAGAGACCATCGTCGATGGCGCTATCCATGTCGACAATGTGGACATCCAGAAGGACCGCAGCCTCTCCGAGACAAACTTCAGCTTTCAACTGCAGAATAGATTGGCCGGAGAGTCTCAGTATATCTACCGCCAGATGCGCTACATGATGCAAAGTGCGGAGGAGAGAGAAGTCATACGACATGGTCGAGACGCTATCGCTATTACGCCATATCGTGAGCACCTTCAAGCAGAGAATAAAGCGAGATCAGCTACAGTCATTCAGATGGCCGAGGACGATGCCATTGCTGTGAAAGAGAACGCCGCCTTTCTAGCGTCTGGCGTCGACTACAGCGAACTGGAGCTGCCCGGTGGATCGAATGCTCCAAGCGGTGAATTCGACTATCTGCTTGAGAAGTATCGAACTACAGCTCAAGAGAAGGTCGTTGCTGTGGACGAATCAGAAACTGAAACGGTTGAAAGCTCACGTGAGGGCGAGGACTCGGACAACGACAGCTCCATGGCCGAGGTCGAGGACGCGGACGGCGAACATTCTTTACGCGACAGAATGGATGCTGTCATGGATAGTTTCTGCGAGGAGACGGCTGCTGGGTGGAGAGAAAAGAAGATCCCTCGACTGGAAGAAAAAGAAGCCTGGAAGGTTTGGAAGATGACCAAGAAGAGCCGATCCATCCAAGAGCAACTGCTTTATACGGCAAAGTCGTCTGTGGAGAAACTTCAGGCGCGCTTGATGAGATACAAAGCAGAGGTCAAACAGGACAGCTGGCAGTCGGAGGCACAAGTCAAGGCTCAGTGTTCCATTCTACAGCCGACGGTCGAGGAGATTGAATATCTTCTCTGGAAGATGGACGTATGGAAGAGAAAGAAAGAGCCATTCCACGTCGCTCGTCATGGTTATCACCAAGGATCCGGAGCAAAGTCGACTGCTACTGCCGGTCAGCGTGTACATGTACCTGCCAACGACCGCCTTAGTGTCGAACCTGCAGACGTCCCGATGGCTCATGATGAAGATGAGGACCGCTCCTCTGCGCAGCCTGGTCTAGATTATGGCCAGGGCGAATCTCAGGCTGCCCAGAACGAAGAGCACGACGCCTCAGATGAGATGTCTGATGAGGAGGAAGGCTTCGTTGTCGATGACCAAGCTATGGATTTGGATTTGCCTAGCGGCAACACATCCACGCCCGACAAGTCGCAGCACGGAGGCGAATCCAATGAATCGAATCTGCTATCATCCACCTCGACCACCAAGGGACGACGCATCGAGGAACCCGGAAGCGCGCAGAAGAGCGACCCCAGCAGAGGCACAGATTCAGACCTTCCGAGTCCCTCGTCATTCTTCACTAGTCAGACGACCAAGTCAGAGATCAAGACTCCGACAAAGCAGGCTGGTTTGTCCACTATCAACCAGTCTGACCCTATCGTAATCTCTTCGGACTCTACGCCAGCGAAGCCCAAGCGCGGACGCCCTAAAGGCACACCAAACAAGAAAAAAAGTCTCTCAAGTGATCCGGAATCTGCGAATTCCGAAGAGGTAGCTTCGTGGAACATGCAAGATCTTATCAGGAATGGGGATAGGAAACGCATTCTAATCAAGCTTTTGACTGAAATCGGACGGCCGGCGCGAGAAAAGCTATCAAATGTCATCAGGACGAGGAGAGTGCCCCAGTTCACGAAGATACTTTTGCAAGAATTGAGGCGAATGCAATCTGGCTCATCGCAGCGGACTGAAGATGATGGCGAGACGATACCACTTGCAGCCAAACTCTACCTGGCTCAGGCCTATCCAACGCACCTACCAGAGATCATGGACTCCGCCAGCAACCTCAACGTCGACCTTCCGTGGAGTTCAATCGTCAATGATCATGAGCAGAGCAGATTATTTGCTGGTATGCTTGACAGATTCTTGAAGAATCCAGTCCTTTTCGCGCCCCCGAAAGTGGAACAAAAAATCAGTCCTTCCAAGGTGCCCTCAGATAGGATCATCTCACTTCTCGAGAGTTCCGACGAGGACGGGCCAGAAACGCCTAAAAAGCGCAAGAAGAGACATGCATTGACTGAAAAGTCTGCGCAGTCTCAGGCTGCCGCCTTTGAGCGCCAGAAGAGATTTAACATCATTGAGAGTCAAGCTTCAAAATCGCAAGAACTGCAAGCCATGATTCAAAGCGACCCCAGCAAGTCCACCGTCGCTATCAACATTGCCACCAAGGATGACAAACAAGACTTAATTTTTGTCGAGCAAGGCATCGCTGCCAAGATGAAAGACCATCAGATCACAGGCGTACGGTTCATGTGGCGTGAGCTGACTGCACAGGGGGACGATGCAGGTCAAGGCTGTGTACTGGCGCACACCATGGGCCTAGGCAAGACCATGCAGACTATTGCTGTCCTCGTCGCGATCAACGAGGCAGCACAGTCTCGCAACAAGCGAGTCTACGAGCAGATACCAGCACACTTGCGTCCAAGCGATGTTCGTGAGCGTCAATTGCGCACGTTGGTACTCTGTCCCCCTTCACTTGTCGAAAATTGGCGTTGTGAGATCAACAAATGGGCAGGCCACATCTTTCAAAACGTTTATGCCGTTGGGACTGGCAGCAGCAATAAGGAGATGAATCAGAGGCTCGACCAGATGCGAACCTGGCACCAGCTAGGCGGTGTCCTCCTTGTCGGATATACGATGTTCCTCAACATGGTGAATTGGAAGGCCAAGGGAGAAAGCAGCAAGCTGGCGCATTTCGGTCGTGAATTTGAGAAACATCTACTTGCATCACCTGAGCTTGTTGTTGCCGATGAAGCTCACTACCTGAAGAACGACAAAGCTCTCGTGTCGAGGGCTGCAAAGATGATACGCAGCGAGAGCCGTATCGGGCTAACAGGCACCCCCATGAGCAACGATGTGGATGAGATTTACTCTCTGATATCCTTCGTGGCGCCGGACTATTTGGGAGAGCGTGGCTGGTTTACACAGCAATTCTCGACTCCCATCAAGGAGGGCAACGGCAGAGATAGTACATTGTCCCAGCGTCGAAGATCTCTCAAAAAGCTCGCCGTGCTTCACAGTAAGATTGAGCCAAAGGTCAATCGTGCAGACATTACCGTTCTCCGTGGGTCCATCAAATCAAAGGTGGAGTATGCTGTCACAATGCCCCTTACAGCGGTGCAACATGCAGCCTACCAAAAGTTCCTGGGCGTGCTGCTTCGCACGGAGGATAAGGAGAAAGCCAGCCAAGTACGGATCTTCGGTTGGCTTGCTGTGCTTACACTACTGCTCAATCATCCACTTGCCTTCAAGCGGAAGCTTTTGACGCCGGTACAGCCAAAGAAAGCGAAACGTAAAGGCAATTCCGAGGACAATTCGCGCGAAACTACACCGGGACCTTCTGACAGCGGCTCTGCGACCCCAGCTCCTGCTCTAGCAGGAGATGAGGAAGAAGACGGCCTTGCGGTGGACCTGGACAAGATTGGTGACATTGACGACACACTTCGTGTTCTGGGCTTCTCGAACGAGACCGTCGATCATCTGGTCAGTGACATTGACGACGAGTTGGATCCTTCTTTGTCCTCTAAGATGTCTCTGCTCATCGACATCATCAAACTATCGAAAAGCTGCGACGACAAGGTGCTTGTATTTTCTAGCAGCATACCGACCCTTGACTATGTTGCACAGCTTCTCAACAGCCGTGGCTATCGATGCGGGAGGATTGATGGCAACGTCGCAGCGAACAAGCGTCAACAAGTCGTGGAGAACTTCAACAACGGCATCGACGACGTCATGATAATCTCTACGAGAGCAGGCGGAGTCGGACTCAATATTCAGGCTGCAAACCGTGTCGTTATACTCGACTCTGGTTTCAATCCAGCTCACGAGGAGCAAGCTATCGGTCGTGCATACCGACTCGGTCAGGAAAAGCCAGTATTTGTGTATCGCCTCATCATCGGCGGTACGTTTGAGGACGAGATTCACAACAAACAACGCTTCAAGCAGTCTCTGACCTCACGAGTTGTGGATAAGAAGAATCCAAAGCGGAACGCCACTCTGAACTCACGAGAGTGGCTTTTCGAGCCGAAAGAAGTGGAGCAAGAGATGAATTTGCACGAGTGGATCGGCAAAGACGAGAAAGTGCTTGATGCAATTCTCAAGAGGCAAATCAAGCAAATGGGGGATGGCGGGCATCTAGGCCATATGATCCGTTCGCTTATCACTACCGAGACGCTGCAAGAGGATGCCAAAGACGAACCATTGAATGAACAAGAGCAACGAGAGGTACAGGAGGAGCTGGCCCAACAACTGCAGACTCGGAAAGGCAAGAAGGTTGGTATTATGACAGCGAGTCAGACAGCTATGCCGCCGCCCACTCAGGGCAAGCAAACGTCAAGCAGCGGAGCCGGTAAGACTAGCTCTGCACCGAGCGCTGCTAAGAGTGGCCTTCCTGCTCAGGGACCGTCTGCGTTGAACGTGGTTCTGCCGGTGAAGACGCCAATACATGGCTTGCCCATGCCTTCGTCAATGCCCAATGTCGGACGCAACAACACCCCCTTCCCGCCCAGCAGCAGCAACCCCACGACAAATAGACGACCAAGTTCGACTCATAACAATCCGAACAGACCACACGGCCTACCTACTGCATAGAAGGCATTGGGTTTTAAGTGACGGTGTGTTATGCGGCATTTGCTTCTCGCAGGACGGTTGAGAGGTCTAGTGGACTTCTCTATTAGTATGAACAAAACACAAGCACGGAAATGGTGCGAAGGAAGAAAATGATGCATTTGGGAGGCGTTTCACATTCAGCCGCATTTTGCTGTTCCTGCATTTGAGATACCCCCAGAAGAGCATTGTAGATGTGATGATGAAAGGAGCTAATAATGACACGATTGAGACCAAGTCAACGAAGATCTTATGCGAATATCACTGATATGGATGCAGATTTCTGCGCTAGATTGCGGCGAGCCTCAAATTACATTTGCTGCTGTGACACGGCACAGCGGATCAGCTGGTAGAGACTAAGCACTACGCAAATCGCAGCCTCGCACCAGACCAACATTTTCACCGCCGTCATGAACAAGCAATCCGATGCGATCCATCCAAGATGTGAAGCCCAGAAGCACATCAGGCAGTAGGAAACGAGTGCATACAGCACCAGCACGACACCAACCTTTGCACACCGCTCTCCTTCGCTTATCGCTTCCAGAAAGAGCCAGGAATACTGGGGGTGCTCATGGAGTGGCTCCGAGCTGAGAAGGTATTCGCACAGCATGCTCGAATAGACGAGGGCCTGTAAGATTAGGCAAAGGGTCACGAAAGTCGTGATGATGTTGATGGGTATGACTAGGGGGCGGATCAGTAAGAGCAGGGCAAAGGCGGTGAGGATTTTGAAGTTCTCGGAGCAGATGCTGCATGTTGGGTTGTTGGTGTGGATGCAGCAGCGTTGGGGCTCTTCGTCTTCGTCTGAAAATTGTGAGGATGACATTTTGGGTTCGTGGTGATTTGTGTGGTGCAGGCAAGAGACGAAGATGGAACGAGGATGAGAGAGGTATTTATGGATGTGTGTAGAGACAATGTCTGATCTCTTGTGCACGACGTTGGATAATTCATTGTGTGGGATCTTACGAACAGAGATTTCTCGACTGGAGATCTTTGACGAAGCCTGGTACATGCAGAAGCGCCATTACAATGGCATTGTCTTCACCTCTGCCGCTGACCTTCACTTTCGAACGATCTCGCCACAACATTCGTCCTGGTGCCATCAGCTTTCACATGCAAAGCTCACGGTCTCAGATTGGGAAGGAGCGTTCGGCGGACTAGTGCCGAATTGCACACCGGTCTGCGTCCACGCCTTCAAAACTTTGCCGTTCACTGAAGCACCAAGTGCGATATTGCGCATCCAACCGCAACGCCTGGTCGGTATCACCTACCATCATAATGCAAAGGCGCTATGATTGCTAATGTCGCTCTCAGTGAAACGGCGAGGGAGCACCAGCTCACAAATTTCGCGCTTTTGCAGAGGCCTTCGCTCTTGTCCTTGACGCGATTTTGGCGAGCTATGACAGTCAGTACCATCGCGGTCACACGGCAATTTTACTACTGTAGCTGACATTATCTCCAGCGCGGTGCATCAGATGCTCCAGCAGGAGATGCTGAGGGAGCCATCCGAGCTGCTATCGAAGAGGAGAAGCGTAAGAGCGATTGCCGTATCGCACAGCTCCAGCGAGAGCACTATGAGGCTTGCGCCGCCGCTTACGAAGAATATGCCCGGTTTGCGGCCGCGAGAGATGACGAGGTTTCTGATCTTCGACGTGTCAATGCGGAGTTATCGGAAAACCACGAAAAGCAAGTGACGCTTATTGCGCATTTGCAGTCATCAGTCGCGCAGAAAGACGCCACTCTCAAGCAGAAAAGCGACCTTCTTGCGCAGAAAACCGCCGAATTGCGACTTCATAGCGATACGGCGCGCAAATCCAGACAAGCAGCAACCGATCATGAGACCACTATCCAGAAGATTTTGCAGCTCGAGTGTGATGTTAACGAGAAAGATCGCGCCATCAAGGACCTACAAGATAGATGGGCCCAGAGCAAAAGAGCTATGCACGAGAAACTTGCACTAAAGCAAGAGAATATTGAGGTGCTGGAGGACTTGCTTCGAGAGAAGGGAGATTCCAAGCAGAGCACATTGGTCCTGGAACAGGCGATCAGTAGGAAGGCTCAAAAGATTCAGGAGTGGACGAAATATGCCAGCGGACTCGAAGACGCTGTTCGCGCTCGTGACAAGAGAATCAAAGACCACGAGCGAACCATCAAGATACATGAGCGGAGTATTCGACAGCTCGGCGGTTGAAAACGCGCTCCACCTGATACCCTTGTCATTCAAAGTCTTCGTCAGTGTCCAAATGGTGGCCAAGCAGGCTTTGGGACGAGTTTTCAGCATCAATGGCTCAATAGACCTATGGTGGCTAGACAATCAGGCTTTCATTAGATGAGCTGATGGAAGAGGGAGGCTGCTCAAGTCAAGGCCGCAGGAGGCGTTGAAAGTCGCTGTTGGTTGACGAATGGTCGATCAATTCATGTTCGGCGATATGCAAGGACAAAGCTTCGGCGTGGTAATAGTCAAGTTTGTGCTGAACTTCGCGGGTCTGTACATGGCATTCCGGATAAGCAACGTATAGGGCATGATTCAGACGAGATCTATGCTGATGCTTCAGGCTGTTCTCACTTTCTTTGACTTATTGTGAATAGCGTCGAATGAGTCCTAGAGGACGACCATCGGAGATGAAGACGTCCTAAGACCGTGGAATAATCACGATATAGCGCATTGCTGTACGCCACGAGAAAGATTCGTTCAAACTATTACTGGCTAGATCGCAAATATGTCTTCACGTCTGAGAATGCTGCATTGCTTACCAAAGTCGGCTAGACTTCTTCAATGCGCCGAGTGTTGGTGGAATGCTGGATTCCAGATATCACACTAGTTGCCAGAGGCAGGAGCGAAGAGGCATACTGATACGGCGTGGTTCAATTGGAGCAGTCGTGACGGACAGGACATTCGCGCTCAAGCATCTGTTCCGGGCTGACTATCCACTACTCGACAACCACAGCGGCAGCAAAGCCTTGGTACTGCGCTGGTCCATGCGACCACAGCGCGCCCGAGGCCGCAATCTAACTAGCAGCTCGTTACTGGAAAGCGGTCAGATGCTTGGCCGAATATGATCTTGAGCTGGACCTGAGAGAGGTCCGCGGCAGCTCACCAAAGCTAGAGGGAAGTACTTACTCCAATGCCCGCAAGAGCGAAAAGGTCATACAGGGACAATGGAATAGATACATGGACAAGTTCCTCGAGAGGAAACACCGACGGTTCAAATCAGAAAGACGATCGCGTTATTCGAAGGAGTGTTTCGTCTTCAAGATATGCGAAAGCGATTATACATCAACTCCAAGATCCCTAAGAAAAGCCGTGCTGTTCGGCGGGCGACCCAGAAACTCTTCAAGAATCTTGTCATAATCCTTCGTCGCACCAGGTTCTAGGACAGTTTTCCTCCATTTGGCCCCGACCTCGCGGCTGAAAGGATCCTTCTTAAATGCAGTGTAGAAGACATCTTTGGCATTGATCAGGGCCCAGGTATAGGAATAGTACCTGCCTTCATATCCGCCACTCATGATGTGCGTGAAAGTCGTCTGGCCGTGACCCCAGGCAAAGCCCTTCCCAGCGCCAACTTCCTTATTGCCCGGAATGTTCGGGTCCAAGACCTCAGGACCGTCACGACCACTGTAGTCCTTATAGCCTTTGTTGTATGCCACAGTCTGATCGATCTTTTGGAGGTCTTCCCGCGACTTGGGATCATGAAGGATGTAGTCATACGCTGAAAAAAAGGCCTGCCCGAGCATGTATGACGCCGTAAACGCATTCTTGGAAAGTATTAGTTGCTTGATCAGATCGTCCGGAAACTTTTCTTCCGGTTGCTTAGTGTCTTTTTTGGCGTCTGTCCGCTCTTTCTGCCATGCCTTCAGAGCTTCTGGCGAGAGATAAGACCAGTGTTTGCTGAGTCGCTTGAGGACAGCAGGAATGTACGACCAATTTTCCATGAGCTGAGAAGGCATCTCCACCCAGTCACGCGGTGTATTTGTACCGTGGAAGCGGCCATATTTCACCTTCGATGTCAATCCGTGCATGCAATGACCAGCTTCGTGGAGGATAGTCTGGATTTCGCTGCGCTTGATGAGTTGCGGCTTCGCCGTATTCGAATCGCTCTTCTTGAAATTGCAGAAGAGGCCCACAGACGGGTAGGTACGCGAGCCATCTGGGTTCTCAAATCCGGCAACGAAAGGCATCATAAACGCACCAGGGGCTTTTGCCTCACGGTAGTATAGATCGACATATAAATAGCCAATAAAATCCCCCTTGGTGTCGTCCGCATCGTCCCATACAGCATAAAGGGTGACGTCTGGTGCCCAGAAGAGATCTGACCCATTCTTCGTCGGAGACAGATCGTCAAGATCTTTCCCAGTGATAGCAATGAAATTGAGGGCATAGATCTGCTCGTACATTTCGAGGAGCCGCTCGAACATGTAGTCTGCCGGGAACCATTCCTTGAGGTAGTCGACATCCAGCTTGTACTCGTCCTCGTATATTCTCGAAGTGTAGTAATAATCATCCCAAAGGTACAGGTGGTCGGCATTGCCAGTTTCATTCTTCTTCCAGTCTTTGATATGCTGTATTTCCTTGGGCAGTTTCTCAAGCATTGGTTTCTTAACGTCTGCCAAAAGCTTCTCAACTGCTTTGGGGGTCTTCGCCATCTCATCTCGCACTGCTAGCTCCGCGAAGCTGCTATAATTTAGTAGACGGGCCATCTCATCTCGCAGCGTGATCAGCTTCTGTATGACCTCCAAATTGGATGGGGCCGTCTGTGAACTTGTGTACGTGATGAGACGCCGCACAGTCTCGTTCTTCGCATGCGAAATGACTGCTCCATAATCGGGACTTGCCATGCCGAGCCCAAATTTGCCTTGGTTCTCGCCAGTGCCCTTTGGAAGGCCATTCAAGGTTTCTAGAGGAGTGCCGTCTAACTCGTCTTTGGTAAAATACAGTGTCGTGTTGATCGCGTTCACAGTGTCTCCAAATTCAGACGTGAGTTTGGTGATACTGAGTGACAAGTTAGCTCTTGTGCCTGTGACTTCATACAGAAATCAAAGATTTACTTTTTGGAGATGTCCTGAAACCTTTTGAGCTCTCCGTCCGGGAGGTTCAGCCCATTGTTTGCAAAGCTGCGCCAAAACCTTTCAAGGAACAGGCGGTCCTCAGCGCTTAGCTTGGGATCTGGCTGCTTTTTCTGTTGCTGGTAAACGAAGTCGACACGAGCGAAAAGGTCCCTATTCCCCATTGTTTTCTCGTACCTCTCATCCAAAGGAATGGCGGATACACTAGAGAAGTTCCGAAGCCCTGCATCTGGGGATATAGAGGAATACGCATTAAGACCGTGCAGCACCAGAATAGAATCGTTCTCGTGGTCAGCATAAGGCTTGATGGTGTTGTTAAATGTTGCATCCTTAGGGGTCGCAGAGTTCTTGATGATGGTCTCGACTGTTGCTTTCTCATCGGCTACCAGTTTGTCCAGCAACTTCTGCAGCGACTCGACGGTGTCCTTGCCAAAGACTAGTGGAGGCTGAGGAGGTTTGGGATCAGCTGCTCGCTTGTTGTGACGGCCGTATGATGGTTGTTCGGGATTCAGACCTGGTCCAAATGCGTAGATTGTGCAGATTGCAAGCAGGAGAAGGACTAGAAGGACACAATGCCTTCCGAACCAGAATCCATTGCTATCCTTCGATTTCCGAGTTGCCGCATGCATTTCGCACCGCATCGTCATGAGCTGTCACCGCGATTCAGAGCCAGATGGGAATGGCTCGAGAGTATCTACCGGTTACGGAGTCGATCTCCCAGCTTAAGGATGTCGGTCGCCAAGAGGTCAGTCAGTTGCTCTAGCGTTAAACAATTGATGGGAGGCCGCGACTGATGTACAGTAGGTAAGTAAGTTAGCATCGCAGCGGCAGTTACCTACGTGCCCGCTTTCATAGTTTCAGTAGCATGATCTACACCCTGTGGAAGAGCCTCCGAGCCCTGCGACTGCTGTCTTATCCAATGGGAGCAGCAGATTATGCCTGCATTGAGTTACACTCTATATGTGTTTTGATCGACCAGGATCCTGCCTGCCTGTTGTCCGAGTGCCAACGTGGGAAAGTGGTGCGTCGTCGGGTTGGTTGAGGTGAACACCACGGAACTGTCGGGCCCTCGAGCTACTGACGTTAGGTATTATTGTGAGCGAGATAGATTTTCGCTTCCTCTCCTGACCTTCTGGAAGTGCTGAGGCAGCTGGCCACATGGGCAACGGCAGCGGCAACGGCAGCAACATCTCTGGCATGGACACGATTTCCGCTGATGGCAAGGAGAAGACGCTTCGCGCCCATACGGTCGAGCTTATTCTACGGGTTGCATTGACGCTGGGTGGGATCGCAGCCTGCCTTGCACCAAAAGTGGACTAGAACACCACAATCCTTGTCAGTCGTTGCTATACATAGCTTGGTATACACACTCACCAACCGCGAGCTGATCTGGACTGAGAACATTAATATTCTCCTTCGGAGTCCGACACCACCGAGAAAGGGCTGCTGATAAAGGCCTCCTTCGGCACAGAGCTGCGTGCTACGAAGGGACACGCAGGCAATGTGAAGTAGCACAGTTCAGAGATGTAAAAACCTTAGTAATTGTAATAGTAATAGTAAATAGTAAATAGTAAAGTCAAATTGGCAATAGTAATAGTAATAGTAATAGTAATCCTACAGAGAATTCTATAGTAATAGTAATAGTAATAGTAATAGTAATTACTATAGTAATATTACTATTACTATAGTAATTACTATTCTACTATTTAGTATAGTAAATTGTATTCTATACGAGTCCTAGCATCTATTTTTCTAGAATATATTATAATATTTACTATAGATATATCTAGTAAAACTATAGAGATATTAATTTTTAAAATTCTAATAGTAGGTTCTTATAGAAGTTAATATCTTTATAGTTAAAATAGATAGACTATTAAAAAATTATGTATAGTTAAATTTTCTTTTACAACTGATTAAGTAGACTATATTACGAATACTAGTAAATTAAATAAAACAGCATTTATAAAGAACTACTTATTTATTAGTAATTCCTATTATATAAGTTATTATAGTAAACTGTTTTATATATAAGCCCTAATACTTATTTTTCTAGAATATATTGCAATATTTACTAGAGCTATATCTAGTAAAACTATATAGAGCTTAATTTTCAAACGTTTTAGAATACATTTTTAAAGAAATTAATATTATTATATGTTTTTTAGATATACTGATTTAAACTAAATCTATATCTAGCTAAAAAAGATCTAATCTTTCTTATATCTAAACTAAGTAGGCTATATTACTAATTCTAATAAACTAAAATAAACTATATAAATTAATATTTATTATTTAAAGAGAATTAATTATTTATTAGTAATTACTATTATACTATCTATTCTACTAAAGTGCATCCTATATAAGTCCTTGTCTTTATTTTTCTTAAATATATTATAATATTTTCTAGAGCTGTATCTAGTAAACCTGGAGCGATATCAATTTTAAAATAATTTAGAATATGCTTCTAGGCAAATTAATATCTTTATCGTTTTACTAGTTATAGTATAAAGAAAAATTATATATATAGTTAGAAAGATCTAGTTTTTTTACTACCTAATAGTACTAGGTTATAGTACTAACACTAGTAAAGTAAATAAAACTAGATCTAGAGAGAACTACTAATTTATTAGATATAGTAGCTATTAATAGAAATATTAAAGAATTAATATATATACTAAAATGATTAGAAATCTCGTAATATAATATATCTAATTGTGTAGATACAGGGATAGCGATAAAAGTAACAGCATTTAAAAAGGCTATATATATAATAATTAGAAAATCAAAAAAACAGTCTTTTATATACTTAAAAATTATAGAATTTATTATAAAGCTATCTAGTTATCTAGAATTCGCTAGGAAAAAGGATATTTTTAATAATCTAAAATATATCTTACTTTAAATCTAAATATCTAAACAAATACTATATATATTAAGCTAATATTAAAAATATAGACTATTAAGTATATATCGTATCTGCTTACAACTTGTTTTTCTAGAGTTTCTTACTAAACCGTCCTATAGAATTCCGTACGGTATTCGAAGCCTATTAAAGTTATTTCCTAATTTAGTAGTTCTAAATTAGGAAAGTTTCTACGAGCGGGGTTAGAGCGGAGTTAGAGCGGGGTATGTAGGGTATTACTATACGTCTTATGCGACCGTATAGCGCAGTCTCTCTATCTAAACAAACTCGTAACGTAGACAAAGAATACAGAATAACTTAACAAATTCCGAATAAATCTCTGCCTTTCGAGATGCCTCGACAGCGCCGTTTTTACTATCCGTACGGCTTTAATGCCTACGATCACCGTTACGACTTTACTAGGTCCCTCGGTGAACGTGTTACGCTAAAGAAATACGGGTTTGTACTGCGATACCTAGGTTCGTTCGCTAATTCTGTTTCGAAGCCCGACTTAGCGTCGCGACTTCTTTGCTCTTAAGCATGCCCTTCGTAAGGTTTAGAAATATATAGACAAAATCAAGGACCTTAAGGCCGAGATTCGGACTCTAAACGAGCGTATCTACGACCTAGAAACGCGCCGTACGTACGCTACTACCCGCCTTTGAGGTTGCCGTCGCGTTTGCGTTTCTAACGGCTTTAGTCGCTGTTTAGCACAACGAGAATCTGCCGACAGTTATACCGGGTCCCCTGCCTCTTCCGGAGCCCGAACTCGAGGATTTGCCAACTCTAAACTTCGAAGAATTTACCGCCGAACGTAAGTATAAACAGGAATACTAAAACGAGTACTAATTTTTGTTTCAGAAATCGAAGAAATTCTCGGAGGCTTGGACATTTAGAGCTACTAAGGTCGCTCTAAGATAGGCTATATATAGCCTATATAACTACCAAATACTATCGTTAGTTAGGGGTAATCTAAAACCCTACTAAAATCTTAATTTAGGCCTTGTTTTTCCAACGCAATCTAACGCTAAGGTAGTATAGTTTCGGGACTAAATAGTAGTATTGTAGGTCGAATTTAGTCTCAATCTATCCTATATAATAATAGAATTTATATCGTATACGTAGGAAGGCTATAAAAGCCCTAGAAGCCGGGGGGCCCCCGATATTAGACTTTGAGAAATCTAACGCAATCTAACGCTAAGGTAGTATAGTTTCGGGACTAAATAGTAGTATTCTAGGTCGGACTTAGTACAAATCTATCCTGTATAACAATAGAATTTATATCGTATACGTAGGAAGGCTATAAAAGCCCTAGAAGCCGGGGGGCCCCCGATATTAGACTTTGAGAAATCTAACGCAATCTAACGCTAAGGTAGTATAGTTTCGGGACTAAATAGTAGTATTCTAGGTCGGACTTAGTACAAATCCATCCTATATAATAACAGAATTTATATCGTATACGTAGGAAGGCTAATAATCTCTAATACAAAGATTTCTAGTGTTTAAATAGAATAACCCTTAATTATAAAATAGTATCCTCTCTAGATCTTAGTCTTATTATATTTCTTTCCTATACTGTAGTATTAGACTAAGCCAGTACTATTAGTACTTATAAAGCCAAGATTTAGTATTATAGTAGTATATTTTTCTATTTTTCTTTATATTTATACTATAAGCTATACTAACTTCTAATCTAATTAAAACCTATTTCAGCGTCTAGGTCTATATCTTCATTGTCTATATCTAAAGCATCGTAGTCTTTATCTTCACTAAATACTTCTTCGTCTTCACTTAGAAGCCCTATAGTTTGTTCTAATTCCTCTAAATCTAAATCTTCCTTAGTAGCCTTTCCTTTTCCTTTATTACTCGAACTAAATGCTTCTAGAATTCTTTCTGTATCTACTTCTTTATCTTTTATTATATCTTCTTCGTCTTTAATAACCCCTAGACTCTTTAATATAATAAGTCTCTTAAGATTCTCCGAGCTAAGTCTATTACGTTTCTTTGTTAATATATCGACTGCTATAGAGAACTACGACTCGCTAGGTACCGAGGTTGCTAATATAGATAGCCAATCTCGAGCTATATTATAAATAATAGGTAGTCTATACTCCATACTTCTATAATAATCTTCTAGTAAATTTGTATTATTCCTATCTTTCGGTACTCTAGGCTCGGATAAGTAGGTCTCTAACTCGTCCGTTTCTAATCGTACTTTATTATCTTTAATATAGAATTCGTCGTCGCCGCTATCGTTATTATTCGTTCTAGAACTGCTAGCAACCGTAACTTGCGATTCGTTATAAATATCTGTGCGGCCCCTAGTACTATTATACTCGCTTTTATAACTATTATATATTTCTCTCAGATAATCTTTTACTTCATCTATTATAATAGGGCTAAAGTTAAGCGGAGGACTTTCTAAAACTTGTAACTTAAAACACGGATTTAGAACCGTTATAACTAGTAAGTCTTTTAGTTTATTAAATGTAACTGTTTTACTATTACTATCTAAAACGGTCGTATCTTTAATAGGATAATACTCTAAGGCTTTTGTAATAGCCTGTTCTACCCCGTATTTTAGAAACGGATTAGCTTTAATACTAGGATTTTCTAAGGTCTTTTCTAAACTCCTTATAATTTTAAATATTTATAATATAGTCTTTGATATAGTCTCGTAGTCTCGGGCCTGAAATAGCTTAGTAGGATGTTTAAATATCTCTAGAATATCTCTTAATATAATAAGATAGTCGAACTCTTCGTTACTAATAGTAAAATTATCTATATTCAAGCTACGTCTCTGTTTATTAGGTAATCTACTAGCGGTATCTAAGACTTTATTAATTTCACTAAAATGATATATTACACTAGTAATCATATTATATTTAGATAGCCATCTAGTAACATTATCGCCTTTAAGCTTCTCGGAACCTCCTTTAGTATTATATAGCTTTTTATTCTCTTTTACTACTCGACTAAAAGTGTTTTTTAGAAAGTGATTTGTTTTAAAAGCCCTAATAATCTTTCGTAAGTTACTAGGTAGTATTTTCATACTAGAAGTAAAAGAATAAGTAGGATTATTTCTAACTATATTATCTATAGTATTTATAAAGATTTTGCTTGTATTAGGTATAAAAAAGCAATATAATAGAATAGAGTTACTTATTAAATTAATAATATGTGCTACGCACCTTATATCTACGATATTGTGAGAAGGGTATATTAGTAGGTAGATAGGGTAGTAGTAGGTACGAGTAGTATTCGATAAGGAGCTAGGAGGAGAGGGAGGAAGGCAGGCAAGTTGGCCTATTGCTAAGCGCCAAGCCCTGCCTAAGGCACTAAGACCCTGGCTTTACTTAGCCTAGTTATATGCTAATTACGTATAGCCTCTTTAGCCCTAATACACGCTTCCCTTCTAAAGGCCGCGCCCTCGTAGCCTGTCTATGTTCTAAGACCTCTATTGCCGCTAACTTAGCAAGTCTAATAAGCTGCTTAGCCCGCGCTAAATTAGACACTTAACTACCTAATTATGTAACTATATCAAACCTCACCTTTAAACAATATAATATACAACTCTAACTACGCTATCTCTATATACAATAAACTATAAAGTAATATGTATCTATAAGAATTAAAGGCCTTCGACTAATTACAATACGAGCGCGTCTTCCCTACTATAATAGGTAGACGTACGAGGTATTGTAGCCCTACCTCCGCTCTAAGTAATATCGTACCGAGTTCTTTGCGTCTACTCTTAAAAGACCTAGCAATATCCGCTTCCGAGGGTTATCCGCTTCCGAGGGTTTGTTCTTATTGTTACGAGGACTATTATTGTTCGTAGTTTCGCTAGCCCTAATTAGTTAGGTTTAGTAGCCTTTAATTGTCAATCTTATCTTATCTTTTAAAAAACACAGCTCGTCTAGTTTCTATAAGTAAAGGCTATTATAAGTATAGTAGTAAAGGTTCGCCTCGCTTAAAGGGTTAGATAGATCGAGGAGTAACCTATTGTCCGCAAGATCGACCCTAGCTAGCTTAGCTCTATAGTTTTGCCCTTAGTTAGTCTATTAGTCGCTTAATCTTTTAAGCGGCTTAAAGTTTTGATTAAAGTTTTAATTAAAGGTGCCTTAGGCTCGTAGTATAGGTAAGGTTGTGTCTATAGGCGTAGTAACAATAGCAAGTAATATTAACAATAGCGGCGCTAGTCGTCTTAGCGCTAACTTTACTTTGCTTTCGATTTCCTTCTTCGACTAATAATACACTCCGCAATACCGTTACTAACATAGCCGCGTTAGCCGCCGGCGCACTGCTAGCTCGTAGCGCGACACTATTACCTTTATTACTGTTATTTGTACGCGCGCGCACATCGCCCTTATCGAACGCTTAGGTCTCGAGGCCTCGATAGAATAAAGAACAAGAGGGGGATCTATAGGGCGTATTAGTAAAGAGGTAGAATCCTCGAAAGAGCAGTCGATTAGTTAATAGTTATAGCGCGTTCGTTAACGCTCGGTGCGCATCTGTTATCGTAGTATAGTCTTGTTGTCCTTTGCTAACAATTGCTTACCTCTAATTAGTTAGCTTAATAGCACCCCGGGGGTAGTATTATTCCTAGGCCCTAATGGTGATATTATAGCCTCTTAGCCTTCTTCTTGTCCTTTATACTGGTCCAATACTCGTCTGACAACTTGGTTGTATCCTTAAAAGAGTCTTTAGCCTCCTATAAGTCCTATTCTAGTAAATAGCCCTACTATCTTAGTAGGTACTCCTTCTTACCCTGCCTAGTCCGGTGCTTTAGGATACGTTCTGCAGACTGTAGCTCTTTACTATTGGCTAAGACTTCTTCTAACTTGGTAGGCGCTTTATCGCCTTTACGCTAGTAGTGTAGTTTAAGGAGGGATACGCAGAAGGTGTTATAGATAGTATAATAAGGTAGAAGCTACGGCTAATAGGCCTATGCGGAAGAGCCCTTAACTTCTCGAATACGGAATGAGCTAATGTATCTTAGTGCGAGCTTAGGCCTTGTTTTGCTATTAGGTAATAGGTGCTTGCGGATGCGGAGGTTCTTAGTGCTTAGTATAACTATATCGCCTTGTTTGAAGGTTATTAGTATATAGCGCTTATCGTAGTAGGTCTTTTAGTACTCTTAAGCCCTTATTAGCTTCTTAGCTATCTTAGCATAGATTTCTCGCATCTTCTAGATACGTTCTATTGCCGCTAGCGTTTCTAGTACTTAACGCGCTTCCCTTTCCTTACGCTCGGCCTCGAGCGATAGTAGGTCTTGTAGTATAGCAGCGTTCTGGCCTATTGTAGCTGTGTGTAGTAATACCTTAGTCGCTAAGTAGACACTGTTATTGTATACGAATTCAGCCAGTTATAGGAGGTTGACCTAGTTGTTAGGGTTCTCGTTAATATAACTGCGTAGGTACTGCTATAGGGTAGCATTCTGCCTCTCTGTTTAACCGTTAGTCTATAGATAGAAGGCTGTTAATAGCCGATGCTTTAGTCTTAGCTGCAAGCAAATCTCGCTCTAATAGTAAGATGTTAGTATCGATCTACGATTAGACACTATCCCCTTAGGGGTCCCCTAATAGGTATAGAAGATATTGTTCTATAGCGCTTCTACTATATTAATAGTAGTCTAATCTTTCCGCGCCGGGATATATCGAGCGCCTTTAGTAAATCGATCTACTATAATAAGGATAGTATTATACACATCCTTACTGCCCCTACGCTTAGTAGGCGGAAGGCCTATAATAAAGTCTATTATAAGCTTAGTAAATAGCTTCCTAGGAACAGGAAGTAAAGACAACTCGCTAAATAGTAAGTGCTTTAGTGCTTTAACTCGCTAGTATACTACATAGGTCTGCATATACTCCTTTATATGCCGCTTACTATTTGGCTAGTAGTATATACGCGATAGCAACTCGTGCGACCTCTCTATACTATAGTAACTAGCGAGCTTACTATTATAGTGCCTCTTTAAAAGCTCTTATCTAATCGATTGTTTAGCGGGGATATAATATCTGCCCTTAAACTTTAAGTAACCTTTATCGTCGATCGACTAATTGTTATTACTCTTACTAGATCGAGTCGCCCGCCTACTTATAAGCTTATTAATGCGCTCGACAGCAAAGGCGTCCCTCTACTAAGCACGCAATAGCTTATCTATAAACGATTAACTATCCCCATTTGCAAGGTTATTTAATAGCACCCGTACTATCGAACGAGGTACGTATTATATGTATCTGATAGTACTAGTAGCCGGAACTACTGCAACCTCTTCTATAGTGCTGTCGCTATAGATAGCAATATCTTTAATCGAGTTATTATAGCTCGAGCGATCTACGTCCTTCTTAACGTATACTAGAAGAACGACAACTCCGCTATAGTATTTGTTGCCGCCGCGGGGTCCGGAAGTCCGCTTATCCTACGCTTACTTATTAATAATACGGGCTATAGCAATCTTATACTATAGGGTTAGAAACAATGAATTGATGTATTAGGTCTCGCTATCGTAATTAGGTCGCCTCGATAGGCTATCGGTAGGGTTACTTACGCCTAGCCGGTATAATATATTAAAATCGAACCTAGCGAGGTAGACGGCCTATCTAGCCTATCGACCTATAACCCTAGTAACCTTAGTAATACTACGGAGGTTGTTATAGTCTATATAGACCTGTATTATATATTAAGCCCTATCGAGGTAGTACCTCTAATACCTAAAGGCCTCGATAACAGCTAGGAGCTCTTACTCGTAGGTCTCGTAGCGACGTTTAGTATTAATTATCTTCCTCGAGAAGAAGGCAATCGGGTACTAGTAGGTATTATTAGCCTACTATAATATAATAGCTAATATAGCGAACTATAAAGCGTTAGTCTCAATTCGGATCTGTTTACTTAGTACGAAATAGTGCAACAAGGGGACTTTAGTAAAGCGTTGCTTTAGACCGTTAAAAGCGGCTTGTGTTTTATTAGTCTACCTAAACTCTCTAGAAGGGTTTGCCTTAGTCTTAGTAAGCTTAGTTAATAGTATTACATACCTCGAATAGCCCTTAATAAAACGGCGGTAGAAATTAGCGAAGCCGAGGAACGATTAAAGCTCCTTAATAGACGTAGGAATAGGCTATTTAGTAATTGTTTTGATCCGATTAGGATTAGCCTTAACACTATTAGTTAATACGATAAAACTAAGGAAGGCTACCTCCTTAGCAGCGAAGGTGCATTTAGAAGGCTTATAATATAGTCTATAGGCTCGTAGGCAGTCGAGGACCTTACGGACTATAGCCTAGTACTCCGCAATGTTAGGTAAGTATATGTAAACCAGGATGTTATCTAGGTAGACTATATAGAGGTGATCTAATAGGCCTAATAGGGCCCGATTAATATAGGACTAGAATGTAGCAGGGGCATTAGCTAGCCTAAATAGCATAACTAAGTACTTAAAATAGCTATAGCGAGTACGGAAGGCCGTCTTCTATTCGTCGCCCTTACGAATACAGATACGATAGTACGTATCCTTAATGTCTAGTATAGTATAGAAGTAGGCCCTAGAAAGGCGATCGAGGGTCTTATTAATAAGCGGAAGTAGACAGCGGTCTTTAATAGTAATAGCATTAAGTCTACGGTAATTAACGTATAACCGCAGGCTACTATCCTTCTTTAGAACAAACAGGATTAGTGCACTAGTAGGGCTATTACTGTACTAAATGCGGCTATTAGCTAGGTTTTCCTCTAGGTACTTACGTAATATAGCAAGCTCTCGCTTACTAAGGTTGTAGAGGGGGCTAAAAGGAACCTCTTTGCCCTCTATAATGTTAATCTTATAGTCCGTCTCTTTAAACATAGGCAATGTCGATGCTAAGTAGTGTTTAAATACATTAATATAGGTTTCTCGAATAGGCACTAGTATACGAGAGAGCTAATTAGGGTCTATACTATTAGGGGGTATAGGTTTATCGTTATCTCTACCGAGAAGATTAGCTATCGGATTAGCTAAGGTAGGTATTAGGTTGCTAATAAACAGGACCCTAATATTATTAGGACACTCGCTAATGTCGATGTATTTAATGTCCTCTCTCCTAGCGATTCTAAATCGCTATTATTAACTACCTAAGTCTATAACTACAGTATAGTGCTTAAGAACAGGGTTGCTAATAATAATATCGGAGGGGAGGCTATCTATATCTACCGCATAGGTAGTAAAGTCTAGTAGGCGTTCATTTCCGAGGTCGTCCTTTAGAACTATAGGAATATAGTAGGCCCTATAGGTTAAGTGCCGAGCGTTATTAAACTAAGTAAGGGTTGGCAGGTTAGTTCTCGGTAGTTATCGAAGGTCCAATTGCTTAGCTAGGCGATAGCTAATAAGGGCACTAACTGAATTTCCTAGATCTAGTATAACCTTAGTTTAATAGTTAGTGCCCTTCGTGTCCTATATAAGGTAGGAGCGTGTTATAGCTAGTACAATATCGATAGTCTTACGCCGTATAAGGCTAATAGTTAGTGCGGCGCTTACTCTTTTTTCGACTAATTAAAAGAGCCGACTAGGGTAGCATTAGCGGCTAAAAGATGTTTCCTATACTCGGCGGAAGTACGGTTAATTCGGGCCTAGTCCTTAGGTTTGTCGTATTAGCCTAGCAGATAGCTAGTACTATTATAATTGAAGCACTTCAATTTAGTTAAGAGGTTGCTATAGCCGCTATTGCTACTATTATTAGTTAAGCGATTAGTGCTATAGGGATACGAGCCCCTTCTACGGCCCCTATCGCGGCCTCCTCTATATAGCCGCCGGCTACGGCCTCTTCTACGGTCGTTGTTACTGTTCCTATTATTAGTACTATTGTCTTAGTAGGAACCTTAATTTCCTCCGCAGCTACGGTTACTACGGTTACTAGTAGGTCGGATCCTTAATTCTAGTCGTTACTAGAGCTAGAAAGCTCGTTTAGCTATTTCTACCTCGACTATAAATTGAATACGTATTAGATTAGCTTGTTCGAATATACGGCGACGGTCTAATTCGAGGATAAGCTCCTATCTAAGTTTTAGGCGTATCTCGGAGATCTATATAGAATTAGTCTTAGGCGGAAGGTCGTCTTTAAGGGTTTTCAAATAGGCCTCGAATAAGCGAGCCGATTGATTAGTCTTTTGTTTAGCTCGAAGATATAGGTCCTAAGTATGTTATTACCTTAGTATAGGGTTTCTAAGGGTATCTAGCATAATAGTTTTGTAGGTCTACTACTAAATAGCGGTCTAGTCGTCGAGGGAGTCGAAATAGTTATCCTATATACGCTTTAGGTCGCCGTTAATGTACTATATAGCGTGTACGACTAAGGAATAATCGTCTAGTAGCGCTCTTAGTGCATTGCGCTAGTTAAGCTTATAGTTACGAATATAGTCGTTGTATTGCTTGCGACTAGAGCCGTTAAATACGGTATAGTCCTTAAGCTTAGCATCCTTCTTTTAGACTAGTAGTAAGGAAGGTCCTACTATTAGTTTAGTAGTAGTTGTTAGGGCTTCCTAAAGGCGACGGAGCTCGAGGAGGTTATCTCTTAGCTATTGTTCTTAACGTAGGGTAGTAAGCCTGTTTTAAGTAGCTTCTTAAAGTCTCCCTAATAGTTGAGGGCTAAAGGCTAGTTAGCTATATCGTCGATTAACAATATTGTTAAGAATGTCGCTAATAGGCAATTCCGGATTATTACCTAGAATTACAGGTTCTTCTTTAGTAGGCTCTCCGGTAGGCTCTTTAGTAGGAGGCACTTTAGCAGGTACTCTAGTAGGCACTTTAGTAGGCACTGTGCTACTAGCGTTGTCGTTGCTAGCGCTGCTAGCGGTAGTACGGTTGTTGTTGCTTCGTAATAAGCCGGCCATTGTAATAGGGGGTAATACTAATAATATATTGTTAGCCCCTAAGATACGGATATAGCGGAATTAGTAGATATTAGTCTAGTACGATTAACTTAGTATAATAGGCCGTATAGAAGGCCTTACTTAATAATTGGTACGGTTGTTTCGATAGAATAGTACGTATAGGTCCCGTTCTTCGGGCGCAATATAGTTAGATTAACGGTTTTCGTAGCTATACCGCTAAAAGCTTAAAATAAGGACTATCTAGCTACTGCCCTTAAAGGGTAGATCGAATACTATATAAGAAGGGTATATTAGTAGGTAGATAGGGTAGTAGTAGGTACAAGTAGTATTCGATAAGGAGCTAGGAGGAGAGGGAGGAAGGCAGGCAAGTTAGCCTATTACCAAGCGCCAAGCCCTGCCTAAGGCACTAAGACCCTAGCTTTACTTAGCCTAGTCACATGCCAATTACGTATAGCCTCTTTGGCCCTAACAGATATAATTACCCTATTGCTGTTTATATTCGGATTTAATTTGTAAAACTAAGGTATTAATAGGGCTAGCGTTATCCCTAGTTACTCCTAGAATTCTATTTCTAATACTATATTATTAAAGTAGGCCATCTAATTCTTTAAATAGAAAATCTCCGCTATAGGACGTAGCGCTATTCAATACTTCGAATCCGATTAAATAACTCTCTAATTTAAATCTTTTATTTATAAAATGTAAGGTAATACTATTGGCTAGTAACCGGCCCTATACACCTAGGCTAAGTTTTGAGCCTATATAAGAGGCCTCCTTCTGCATTGTAGATAGAGCACCAACCTCGTATAGCATATTGTTTATGTCACACTTCTATAATGCCTATGTTGCAGGGCTCTAGTCATTAGCCTAAGCAACCGTCTTATTATCCTATTATGCTAAACATAGCTGCCTATATTGCTATAGGTTATGTTACCCTCGGTAGCCTATACTATTACTATAGGTAGTAGTAGTAGTGTCGGTTTCCGTCCTTTATTAGAGCCGAAGGTAGGGCCATCTCTTTATATCTAACAGGTTCGGGTATATTGAAGGTAGTCTCTAGGCACGAATGGCTATAACTAAAGCGAGGGCACGATAAGAGCCTACGATACAGACGATACCGAAGTATCTTAAGGGGCTATTAAGACAAGCAGAGAAACCTCTTAACGAGGGCATCGCTTTAACCCCGAAAAGCTGCAAACCCTTAGGACTGTTACAGCTTAGGGCCTAGTCTATAGCTATAGCTAGCTTCTAAGGACTCGGCTCCGGGTCGAAGACCTATTTAGCACCGCTTGCTCGAGATAAGCCCCGCCTAAGGAGGAGATAGACTAATTACCTATCGGCCTTGCTTGGTTTGCTAAGACTATTAATTAATAGCAAATACGGATTGTAGGTCGGATAGCCGGGGAGTCCCCTATTAATCGGGTAGGGCGTTCCTAGATTCGCAGCCTCGCTTAGATAGTGCTTAGCCTTCTACTAGAAAAAGAAGGCTACCGCCCCCCCGCCTAGCTAAAGGAGATACGAGCTAGTTTCTAGGATCTAGGTATAAATAGAGATTGTAGTCTCTCCCTCCGAGCGGCTTTTGTCTAAAATCTACTAAACTAAGCTCCTAGAGGTAGTTAGGCGACCCCTAGGAGGCTAAATCCTAATACTACCCCAGGGGTAACACTAGGAGAAATAGCCTAACACACTACTCTCTCGCATAGCAATATTACAACAAACTAAACAAACTAAAGACACCAAAAATACATTTATATAGCATTCTATTTCAACTTTATATAGCATTCTATTTCAGCCATTTTAACTATTTTACAACAATCGAATAAGCTCTAGCGCTAGCGAAAACGAGCATTACGAATTAGTAGAATCCTCTAAATCCGAAAACGCCCCTAATCCTATTAACGAAGAAATCAGGCGGCGACTAGTTAATATAAGTAAGCCTCCTACGCCCTCTACGCTAGAGGCGCTCTACAATATTATTATAAAGATAATAGAGAAGTAAACTGAACTTCTCCGTTAAAGCAAGCGTCGCCCGCTAGAACTAGGGAGTACTACAAACCCCTTGTTCGAAGGGTAGAACGCTATAGCACATATTGAGCGCTTTAAGGAAGGCTTAGTTAATTACGAGCTCGACAGAGAATCCGACTAGTACAAGATTCGGTCCTTTACGAGGACTACCTCCTCTAAGCTTTACCGAACCCTTAAAACCCTAGTTAGCTACCTAGAAAAGGACGACAAGTCTAATGCCAACTAGGAGACCTTCAAGGTAGCCTTTATAAGGGAGTATTAGGAGCGCGATAGCCGTCGTATTAAAGGTAGTCGTACGTAGCTCGAGACCCTCTACTTAGTAAGGCGCACCGAGGATAACGACCTAAAAGGGTATATCCGCGAGTTTGTCGAGTTAGCGGACGGTATCGAATAGAGTAACCTCGAAAACTCTTAGAGAACGAGGCTGCTCCTCTAAGGGTTGCCGTAGCCTATAGCTTAGCGTATCTTCCGTCGCTGCAAGCTTAGCGAGTCCGATCCTAAGAGTTTTAGGAAATACAAAGAGGTCCTAGTGTATATTAAGGCCGATATTAATAGCACAGCCGATGCGAGGAAGTTCATCTACGGCGAAGACCGGAATAACCTAGCGTAGGTTAGGAAAGAAGCCTTAGGAAACAAGGGACCTAAGTTCCTTCCTAAATCGCAAAGTGGTCCTAAGACCGTAACTCCTACTATTACTAAGCACTCTTAAGACGTTGCGGACTTAGCTGAATCCCTAGCCTAACTAAACCTAAATGCGAAAGTATTATAGCGAGTTAGGGAGGTTATTAATGCTACTACACTAGGCGATGTACTACTAGTCTACTAGGTTTCAGATCCCAACTACCCTAAAGCCCCTTTAGTAGATGTCTACGCTATACGGAAGATCCATTCTAACTTAGATAGTAAGTGCTAGATGTATAGCGGGTTCAAATATATCTAATCGTCCTACCCTATCTAGAAAGAGCTTCTTAAAAGGAAGCTTATTATACAAGTAAATGGCCGATTCTACTATATAGACACCGGCGACAAGATTGATTTCGAATAGGATCGGAGAGCCCCGAAGCTGCCTTAGCTAAAGACCCTTCTAGAAAAGAAGTATAGCGGCAAGATCGAGTTTAAGGACACTAGGAACAGTACCCTCGCCGCTATTACTAAACGAGAAACTTAGAAGGTTAGGGCAAAATAGGTTGAGGAGCGAAGTAGTAACGGAACTACTAAGCCTATTAAAGTCAACTTTGTTTCTTAGGATCCGGACGTAGTTACTAATGTTTACGCGGTTACTAAGAACAGTGTAGATGTCTACGCTACTACGCGGTCTCAGACCTAGTCCTAAAACAAGGGTAAGAGCCCTTAGAACCCTATACGCCCTAGCGCGGCAGCCCCTACTAGGGTACTAAAGAACAAGGCGGCCGACAAGGCTAAGCAATAGCGAGAGTCAACCGCTAAAACTAAGACTCTCTAGACCGCTATAGACCGTGCTGCCCGATCTAGCGCCGCACCTAGCACCCTACCTATAGAAAGCCTAGTCGTCCTAGAGACTCTAGAGGTCGATATAGAGGATGTTGCTACTAACATTAGTAGTACCCTAGGTCTAGCTAACCTACCGGCC
Source organism: Pseudocercospora fijiensis CIRAD86 (assembly GCF_000340215.1). Lineage (NCBI taxonomy): Eukaryota > Fungi > Ascomycota > Dothideomycetes > Mycosphaerellales > Mycosphaerellaceae > Pseudocercospora > Pseudocercospora fijiensis. The sequence continues at coordinate 2,022,539 of NW_006921536.1, forward strand.
TATAAGCGAAAGTCATCCGATCTAAAGAGCTTTCGCTTTAATAGGTATATAAAAAAGTATAGTACTAGCCTAGCTAACTCCTTAGACACAAAGGCAAACGCTCTCTTCTAGGCTTTATAGTTCCTAGACCTTAAGTCCAATGTGTCTATAGGGGAGCTACTAGTATACGGTTTGCCTACTAACCTGTTCTAGAGCCGAATCCCTAACGATACTACCTTTATAAAAGACCTCGCTGCCCTCCGACGAAAACAGGGACGAGAAGACTATATCGACGTCTCTTCCCTACAGTTCCTTCCTGAATTTTTAGGTGCCTAAGAGTTAGCAGAAGGCGAATCGGTAACCTACGAGAACTAAGAGACTATCGATAATACTAACGAAGAGGGAGTTGAGGAGATAGGCTAAGGGGATAGTAATAATCCCGACCCTACTCTAGTTTCAGTTTCTATTAAAGCTGTCCGGTTTACTAGCTAATAAATCGGTCGAGTAGGACCTCCTCGACCTAAGGAACTTTACTCTATCCCTAATAATGTAGACCTTTCCGCAGTTACCTGTTCCTTCGCCGTCGTTCCCGCTATCTATATTTAAGTCACTATCGGGAGCTATAGTTAATAGATGCTAGCAATACTTAATAATAGTTCGGAGTCACTTATTATAAGTAAGCGTTAGGCTAAACAACTTAGGCTGCTAATAAACAGAGACATTTCCCTAGGCATATAGGGAGTAAATAGGGAGGTTGCGCTAGTAGGTGCTTACTACAATGTTATAGTAGACGCCTTCGGCATATGCTTTTCCTTTACCTTCTAGATTGCCGCCGACCTAAACACGCTAATTATTCTAGGTCGACTATAGTCTCGCATAACTCGAGATATCTAGCGCAACTGCGACGATAGTTCCTAGGAGGGAACTATTACTAACTAGAAGGGCAACCGAGTCGTATTTACTAGTTATATCGGAAATACTAGCTACAAGTCCTACGAGGATATCCTTGCTGCTTCTAGACGGTCTTCGGGAAACGCTACGGCGCGGTTGTAAGACCGGCAATCTGCGCTATAAGTTAGTATAGCTTGAATAGGTTATTTCTAGAAGTGCGCCGCTCCGTACGTTAAGGCAAGTTTCTAGGTTCTACACTAAGAAGACGAATGCTCGAAGCGATAGCGAGTATAACACAACGACCACCTAATATACGAGTGAAGGTAATAATACTATCGCAAGTATTACTACCGGACGCGGGTCTACCCGAACTAACTAATCAGAGCGCGAGTCTAATGCTACCCCGGGGGTATTATTACGAATCCAACGTTTTCGCCGGCGTTATAAATCAGGACTACTAGCTACATACCTATCGACTTAAGGAAACTTCTAAAGAAGTTTACGCGCTGTTTTGTTGCGCCAATCTCTAAGCCTAGCGACAAAGAGAGCGAGCTCGGGTTCGATAATCGATTAGTATATATACCCTATACAAGAGGGTAGCTAACAAGATCAAGCCTATAAAGGGTAGCGTACACATTACCGATAGGTCCAATCCTAGCGGGAATCCTAACTAGCGATAAAAGTGTCTTAATTAGGAAGCAACATTGCTACCTAGGGATAGTCCGTACGATCAGAAATACATTACTAAAAAGTTCTCTACTATCCCTAGGGGGTTAAGGCTAATAGAGGAGAGGCTTACGAAAATCAAACCTAGCATCGAGCTTTCGGATCGTAAACTAGATTTGCTATACGAGCTTCTATACAATCGCGAGGCCGTATTAGTATATAACTTCACTTACCTAGGTAGGATAAATCCGGAGATTGCCCCTCCGTAGAGGATCCGAACGATCGAATATAAGCCTTAGGCCTACCTAGGTTTCAAGCTAAACCTAAGCCTGCGAGGTATAGTTGAGGACATAATACGACAGCGTATAAAGGCTGGCACCTTAGAACCTTCCTATGCCTCGTATCGCAATCTATACTTCCTAGTTTAAAAGAAGATAGCTCCTAGGGAACTAAAGAAGTACCGTCTAATTAACGCTATACAAAAGTTTAACGCAGTTACGATTAGAGATACTAACCTGCCTCCGGAGACTAATAGGTTCTCGGAAGCCTTTGCTAACTGTATTATAGCCTTACTAGTTAACGTTTTCTCGGGCTACGACTAGATTCCTCTTTACCCTAATAGCCGCGACCTTACTAGTTTCGAGATACCTCTTAGGCTATATAGACAAACTACCCTTCCCTAAGGGGCAACTAACTCCGTAGCCCAGTTCGTTCGCATTATAAACCAGGTCCTCGCGGCCTATATCTCCTATATAGCGATGCCTTTCCTCGACGACATCGGTATCAAGGGCCCTAAAACTAGGTACGATAATAAAGAAGTAGAGCCTAGGATCCGCAAGTTCTTTCTCGAACATATTTAGAACCTCGATAGTGTCCTCTACGACCTAGAGCGAGCTAACCTAACGGTATATAGGGAGAAACTTTAGCTCCTATACAAACGAATAAACATTGTCGGGTTTGTAACTAATAAGAACGGCCGCTATCCTAATAATACGCGGGTCCTAAAGATAGTGTCCTAGCCGGATCCTACCTATTAGAAGGATATCCGAACCTAGCTTAGAGTAGTCTCCTACTTCCGTATCTAGGTCGAGAACTTTGTATTAGTATATAAGCCCTTATACGCCTTGCTTAAGAAGGATGCTGAATTCGAATAGACCTCCGTTTACTAAGCGGCTAAGGATACGGTAACTAAGGCGCTCGTTAGCGCACCTACACTAACATCTATTAACTACTTAGAGGGTGCGGGTTTGATAATTGTTACTATCGACTCGAGCGGGGAAGGCTATAGCGAGATACTAATGTAGTATAACCGTAAGGAGCTATCCTTACGTTATCCTATTAGGTACGACTCCGGGCTATAGAAACCGATCGAGGCCCGGTACGATGCTAGCAAGCGAGAGTGCCTTAGAGTCTATAAGGCTCTAAAGAAGTTCCGACTATAGCTCTTTAGTGTGTTCTTTCGCTTAGAAATCGATGCTTAGACGCTAGTCTATTAGCTTAACCGTACAGCCTCCGACCTACTAAACTCTACGATAGCTCGGTAGGTTGCCTAGATCTATTTATTTAATTTCGACGTCTTCTACGTTCCTAGCAAGAAGCATACTAGACCGGATAGCCTTTCTAGAAGGCCCGCTATAGAAGAGGACATCGCCGAGATAATAGAAGAAGAGGATATCGATACGGTAATTAACCGCACTTTCTTCGCTACCTTCTATATTAATGCTATACTAGCGATTACTAGGCCTGCTACCGACGACCAACCTAGCGACCAACCTAGTAACTAGCCCGACGGGAGCCCTACTGCTAACGATAACGACTAGGCTAAAGCTAAGGCGGATAAACTAGAGAGGGATAATATCCTTAATAGGGTCTACTCCGACGACTCCTATTACATCGCCTACTTCCTAACCTATACAAAGAAAGCGCCTAGCCTATTAAAGAGTTAATACCGTCGGGTTATTCGCTATTCTCGACGATTCCTAGTTAAAGATCGAATCCTTTAGCGACAAGCGATAGTTAATGCACCTCTCTAGCGTATTATTAACGACCTAGCAGCCCGACAAGAGATCCTTCGTTCCGTTTACGATAAGCTCGGCTACCGGGCGGCGGAGGACACCTTCGATGTCCTTCGTCGGCGCTACTAGTAGGATAGCGTATAGGCTAATGTCTCCCGCTACTATAAGAGCTGTCCTAAGTGCAATTTTAGGAATAGCTACCGACGTCTAGGGGAGCTGCGTATTCCTACTGCCTAATTAGTCGGAGAACGATAGTATAGCGATAGGGTCTATCTTAGTCGCAATAACAGCTTGTATATTATTCGGGAGGGTCTTTCTCGATAGCTAGAGGCCTATTATTTCTATAAGGGCTACGGCGCTATTAATGCTCGTAATATAGCTACCTTCCTATTCAAAGATCTGTTTTGCCGCTAGGGAATACCTTACGAGATTATCTTAGACAATACTACGAATAATATAGCTAAAGAAGTTCAAGCGCTACTTGTTTCGTATAGGGCGAAGAACGTTCGCATCTCCCCGTACTATCCCTAGTCGAATGCTATTGTTAAACGTAGCTATCGGTCTTTGATTAATGCCCTATCTAAGATAACTAATAGAGGGGACAGGTCGGTTCCTATCTCTACCCGCGTTCCGGCCCTTCTCTAGGCGGATCGAACTACTATTATCGACACGACTAGACTTACGCTAGTAGAGCTTATAATTAGGAGGGACGCCGTTCTTCCTATTAAGTTGTCCTATCGCACGTATAGCGTTTACGACTAGGGGTCTGTTCGTACTAGAGCAGATCTCCTTGCCCTACGCGCTAAGGCTCTTAAGGATATAACCGCTACTTCTTAAGAGGGTCTTACTCGACAACGGCGCCTCCGTAAAGAGGCTAAGCAGTATTTTGATAACTATAATGCTGTTGATTGGGAGCCTCTAAAGGTTAGCGATATAGTTCTTATATACCGGTCCGAGTTAGAGTATAGTTACTCCTATAAGCTAGCCTTCAAATAGAAAGGGCCTTATAGAGTATAGGAGGTCCTTTACGATAGTTCTACGTACCGGCTTTAGGAACTTAATAGTGCCACCTTAAAGCACTCGTACCCCCGGGCTAATCTAAAGAAGGTCGTCGAGTTAAGAGAGCCTACCCGTCCTCCCCCGACCGAGGAGGAAATTAATGCCTCTATAGACCCTCTACCGACCTTAGATACCTATCGAGAGGAGGATCCTACCGCGATTATAGATCCTGTTCTGCCCGACAACTATACGCATCCCTAGATATATCTTAGTAAGCTATTAGGAATAACTTATAAACAAAAGGAGGGTTATATACGTATTAATTGCGCGTAGAGTATTTCCGATATTGATTCCGATAGTGAACTAGACTTCTAGCTATCTAACTCTAACTCCGAGGAGGAGCTCGACTAGTCTAGCGACGAAGACCGCCTAGAATTATAGCTAGATCCCGAGACTAAATGATTGCTTACTCTTCCTTACCTCTATCTACCTCTGCTACGTTGCTTCCTTGCTCTTATTAATCGTTCTCCGCGCTGTTAATGCAGTGCCGCCCTATAGCTTCAGTCCTTACTACTTGTTCCTACGGTGTTAATGCTTATAGTTGTTGCCCTCTTTTGCTTTTACTTTGTCTATTGTTTTGCTCTTTAACCTTCGAGATGTTGCTATAACTTCATTCCTTTGCTCTTGTTTCCTTAGATAGAACTATACGAGGCGTGTTTTCCTAATAATACCCCGGGGGTAGTATTAGGAAAACGGCCGAACCTAACCCTCTCCCTTCCTAGCTCTTAGATAGACATAGCAACCTAGGCCGATAGCCTCTAAGAATAGGGACCTTAGGCTGTTAAGCTTAGCGTTTAGAAGAAGGAAGAAGGAAGAAGGTGAACGTATAGACTACCTTTACGTACTTGCTGATATAAAAGGTAATGCTGCATCTATAACGGCAGTGCTATAGGCTAACGCACTAACGAATTAGCTACGCTAGGCCTAGGCGACTTGCTCCTCGTTACCGAGCATCTCTAGAGAAAAGCCAATACTACCCCGGGGGTGTTATTAGTCCCGCTAGCTTTACTACTATAGATTTCTGCTAAGGACTCGAACTAACTAGTTACATTTCGAGTACGCGAGAATCTACGCTAGCTAAAGGTCAATAAAGGCGCGTAGTCGCTACTAGCAATTAGCTAGATCGATTGTTAAACTTTAGCCTGCCCTAATAATAAAGAGGTCTCGTATATAGCTTTACTTTTATATATAGCCGTTATCCGTTTGCTTTACTAGCGCGGAATATACGGACTACGTTACCTTCGCACTATATTTAAAGCGAGCTTCCTAAGCTCCTTCTTCTACTCGGTTACTAACTAACTCGCTACCGCCTAACTACCCCCCCCTTCTATCTAAACCCTTCAATCATTATTGTTAAGCAACGAATATACTTGCAAACTCGTTTATAACCTACTTCGGTCGACTATATCTTCCGGCGCCCCGAATCCGCTAGGCGCTAGTAGCAGCAACGACCTACCTGCCCCTATTAACCTAAGCCTAGCCGCCCTAGTTCCGATCGAAGCCCTATCCGATAGCGCCTTAGCTGCTACAACTAGCCTCGAGCACTACTTCTAGATCGTTACCGCCCTTAAAGACCCTTAAGAGAAGATCTAGAACGCTCGTACCCTACTACGCGTTATTAATAGGAACATTGAGAAGGCTGCTATCTTAGTTACGTATAGTATAAACAACTTACGTTAGTCTATCGGTAAGCGTATCTTTAAGCGCGAGGTTCTTAATAATATAGATATTAAACAAGCCTTTCCTATCGTCTATAGCCTCGAGACTACCGGCACCTAGATTCGTTTGCGCTTTAAGACCCTCGACTAGGCCTTCGAACATTAGGGAGGACTAAGCAGTCTTCCTAAGAGCCTTATTAACTTCGCCTACGGTAGATAAGAGCGTACTAAGTAGGTTTCTTCGTTCGTTAATAAGTATAAGGTCCGTCGTTAAGGCGCCGAGTATCTTTCCCGCACTATAATCTATCGTATATCTACCGCTAGTAAGAAGGTAGGCAAGCAGTTGCTTAACTTGTCCTTTACGCTTAACGACTTTACGACAGCCTACTAGAAGAAGTACTACGATGCGATTGTCTAGGTCGATCTTAATATGTAGACAACTAAGGATCTACTAAAAGAGAAGGGCTATCGTATTAATAGTATAGGCTTTATTGTTAAAGGTTAAGAGGCGCCTATCGTTAATATTCTTAAACGTAAGGCTCTTCGCCTAGAAACGGAGGCCGATACGGCTGCTAGTCTCGCGCTCGCTGCGGAGATATAGGCTAAGGGTCGTCGCTCGACCCGTAGCCGCAAGGTCCCTTAAGAAGTTTAAGACGAGCGCGCTAGGGCCGAAGCAGCGCGTAAGAAGGCATTGCATACTCGCTAGGCCCTCCGCAAGGCTACTAAGAAGTGTGGCGCTCCTTCTAGTACCGACTATAGTACTAACTGTAGTACTAGCTGTAGTAACTCGGATGTTAATATACTAGATGCACTACTAGAAGATGTCTCCTCCGAAGGCTCCTTTAGCGAGCGTAGAAATAGAGGCCTCTCGCCGATCCTGTTAACTAAGAACATTTACGGTTCTTATAAGGGCGACTCTATCGCGCACCTTATTACCGACATCGATATAGTTCCTAAAGCCGCAATAGGCGAAGCCCCTGCCGCTTTCTCTATTTGTTAACAGCTCGACGACCTTAGTAAGCTAGGAGAAGAGCCGTTCTCTATATATACTAACTATGTTAAGAAGGCCGCTAAGGTCTATAGTCTCTATACTAGTACTAAGGCGAGTGTCCTCGTCGGTCGCCTATTAAAGATTAGTCGCGAGGTTCCTAATTAAGACGCCTTCGCTGCCCTTAAGGCTAATTAGGCCTATGCTAACTAGTTTCCTAGACGCCCTATTGCCGCCCCGACATCTCTAGGACTCTACGCGTTCAACCCTACTAGTACTATTACTCGCGCCCTTACGCTAACGGATCGCTAGAGCAAGTTCGTTACCGGCATTCTTAGCTAAGGCACCTCCTTCGATCGCTTTCGCTAGACTAGCAATACTATCTTCCCTTAAGTCTTTAGTTAGTTACAAGAGCCTCGTAGAGCACATCTTCCTTTCCTTATCGACCTAATGTAGGAAGAGTTTAAGATATACCTTTAGTATATGCGTAACATACCTAAGTCTAAGCAAGAAGGCCGCAATGCCCTTTAAACTTATAGTGTAAGCAACTAAATCGTCCGCTAGCACCCTGCCCTATAGCTCTTAGCTATCGCCCTTCGACCTAATTACGTATACGAGCTTATCTCCGTCCCTAAGCCTACTAAGTTCTTTAAGGTTAGCGGTACTTACGAAAACTGTCCTTCTAAGGAGTCTACTCGTCTCGGACAAGATATAGTTAAGCTCGTAGCTAGCGAGGGTGCTAGTTACCTACGCATTAAGGTCTATCTTATATCTAAGGATAAGACTAGCTACTCTACTATTGTCGAAGGTATATATTAGCCCGAGGTCTTTGCGAACTAGGTTGAGAAGCTTAAGGCTCGTAGCCTAGTCCTACTAAGCAAGATCGGCAAGCTTACTAATAAGCACCTTACCGACGACGACCTCGACTATATATTCGATAGTTAGCCTAATAGTAAGGGGCGTAAGGCGGAGTAGATCCTCAACCCTCTAAAGGAGTGCGAGGTCTCTATTTAGATACCGCACCTACTATATAGTAATCTGAAGACCGAGAGCAACCGTATATTAATTGACCTAGGCTACTCTCGCGTTATTAATAGCACTAAGGTTGAGGGTTACGAGAACTTAATAGTCTCCTAGGTTGCTAAAGCGTACCGCAATCTAACCGCCCTCCCGGCCTCTAACTCCTTCGTACTATTCGCTTTCCCTACGGCGATCTTAGTCGAAGGCCTCGGCTATATCTCCGACGCTCTAGTTAGTAGGATTCCTTAGTTAAGTCACGTTATTTAGAACGAAGTTAAACAGATCCTCTAGCTTAATAACGAGGGACTTAAGGAATATCTATACAATTAGGAGAATGCTGCGACGGAAAAGGCTATTAACCTCCTCGTTAATTAAGCTTTCTACGAGGGACAGTACTTCGGTGCTAACAGCTTCAACGTATGCGGAGGAAATTTCGAGAGCCGACTAGCAGATAAGGTTATTGCTAGTAAGGATTACGGTACATTAAAGCAGCAGTAAGTTAGCGTAGTAGATTGGATACTTAGGAAGTTGTTTTTGCATATTAATAGAATCTAGGAACAATGCTACCCCGGGGATGTCATTACGGAGTCTCTAAAAGATAGCCTTAGCTAAGATGCCTGAGGTTACTGCATGACTATTTGTTTTAAGCGCACAATGTAAAGCGTATCTAGTTAGACACGAAGAAAGGGAGGGATATTAGCTGGTAACCGGCCCTACACACCTAGGCTAAGTTTTGAGCCTATATAAGAGGCCTCCTTCTATATTGTAGATAGAGCACTAACCTCGTACAGCACATTGTTTATATTACACTTCCACAATGCCTATATTGCAGGGCTCTAGTTATTAGCCTAAGCAACCGTCTTATCATCCTATTATGCTAAACATAGCTGCCTATATTGCTATAGGTCATATTACCCTCGGTAGCCTATACCATTACTGCAGGTAGTAGTAGTAGTGTCGGTTTCCGTCCTTTAATACCTAGATAATCGTTACTATTATTAGGAGAGTTCCATTCGTCGAAGGTTAACGAGAATCTACTAGTATTTTTATTTACAATTCGTATATATTTCTTAATTTCGTTATTATAAAAAGTATTAAAAGCTTTAGTAATAAGATATCTAGAAGGTAACTCGTCTATTTCACTATTTAGATAATTTAGCAAGTTAAAAAAGCTCTTACTTTGAACTATAGTAAACGGCTCGTTATTATTAATTATAAATAGTAATAGTAATCTCGTAAATTCGTCGGTATTAAATAAACTATAACTTTTTCGCTTTCTAAGATTAGGTACTGTCTCTATACTTAGATGCTTATCTAAAGTAGTCTAACTATTATTTAAAGTATTATTATCGTTACTATCGCTATTATAATCGGAATCCTTAGACGTAACTATATCTTTATGTTTTTGACTATAGTGGTTATATAGATTACTCGTATTAAAAGGCTAGGTTCTATTCCTATAGATATGATTACACGTAGTACAAGAAATTGTAAAAGTCCGTACTTTATTTTCAATATAGGGATCTAAAGTATAAGTGAAAAGCCGTTCCCTAATCGGAGGGGGCGCGTGTTTAAGTGCCGGTAATTTAGCGTCCGGGGTATTAAAATTAAATTTAGGAGCCATGTTTTACAGTTTAAGACAATTATTAAGATTTATAATTGTTCTAGCTATAAGATATTATATATATAAAGACTAATAGAATAATAAATAATAACTTTTTTTTTAATATTAGTAGTATATAAGAGGTAAGTATATAGTAGAGTATATAGTAGATTGTATAGTAGATTATATAGTAGATTATATAGTAGATAGTAGTCTAGTATACTAGAGAACTATAGAGAAAGACATCAAACTTAGGAAGAGCGAAGGCGAGTATATATATTGCTCCCTCTCTACTTGAATTACGGTTTATATACAATATTATAACTATATATAGTAATAATAATATAATAGTATATTAAAATTCATTTATTTATTTATAATAGTATATTAGAATAATAGGATAATAGAATATATTTATTCTAAAATAATATATTATTCTATTATTCTAAGATACTATTATAAATAAATAAATTTATTTAAATATATTATTATATTTTTTTTACTAAATATAGTTATAATATTGTATATAAACCTTAATTGAAAAGGAGAGAGTAATATATATACTTCGTCCTTTCCTTTCTAAAGATCTTTCTTCTTTCTATACTACTTTAGTATACGAGACTACAACTAACTACGCTACTCTCTACTACGCTATAATCTTATAAGACGTCTATTCAATAGTAGACTACTACTATAATACGAAGTAAGTCTACTAATATAAAAAAAACTACTTACTTAGTAATATACTAATTTTATTGTTATTAGAATGTATACCTTCGACGATACCTTAACCTCTATTACTTTTATTAATAAGTTTATTAATAAGAGTCCTATAGTAGCGTCTAGCCGCATAGACAAAACTATTAGGGCTGTTATTAATAGATAGATAGATAGATATTTCATTTGCCTATTGTAGTGCCTTTCGGCCTATGTAGGTCTGTTTCTATATATTGTTTTAGGTAGGAAACCAACTTAGTTAGTAAAAACCTCCCTCCTATCCTATTTATAAGTGTTGATCTTCCTCGTTTCCTTGTTTTCCTTCCTCTAGGGTATACTAGTATTATAGTTGTTACCCTCTAACTACCTTGCCTACTGCCCTGCCCTTCTTTCCCCCTCTTCTTCCTTCTTTCTTATCTACTCCTTAGTTTCCCTTGCTAGTGCGAATTGTTGTACAAATCCCTATTTGATAATCTACTTTACTATCCTCTTTAGGTCTTCTTTGCTCTAGATTAGCTTGTCGTATTCCCTTTCTATTGCTTTTAGTCTCTAATTACTTCTGCCTTCTAACTATTAAAGGCAGACTAATAGTATATACTTAGGGTTCTAAGATTGGTAGCTATATTAGTAAGCTCTGCTTTCAATTCCTAGGACGTTTCTTCTAAATAGGTAAGATCTAAGTCCAATATATTTAGATCTGATTTAGATAGCTAGGCTTGCCTCGGCCCTGTTTAGGTCCTTATAGAGCTAGTAGTTGTGTTAACCAAATTTGATTAGTGCCTTTAGGGTTCCTAGTCTGACTTGTGTTTTGTTCTATTCCTGCTCCTATAGGTATCTAGCAATTAATTCTACTAGGCTTTGTTTCTCTCCCTTTAGCTTATCTTCCTTTAGCCTTATATTTAGTCCCTAAAGCTCTTTCTCTAGCATTTCTCTTATTAAGACTCTATATTGCTCTAGGTCTTTGACTTTCTAGGGAGTTATTTGTAGTCTATCTCGCCTCCTAGTCCTAATGTACTAGGCTTTTATCTTGTCTAGTGCCTTTTGGATAGTCTATTAGGCTAGGTATTCTATTGTCTTTGCTACATATTAGTGTCTTAGTCCCTTAAAGTATTGTTTGACTAGTAGGATCCCTAATTCCATTTCTACTACCCTTATTAGTATAGTTTTGTATACTCCTAGGATTTTCTTTAGGCTTTAGGTTTAGGACCTACTAACTAGTTGCTTAATCCTCTTTAGTGTTTTCTCCTAGGCTATCTATATCTGTGCTCTATATAGCATTACTAGCTTAACAATTGCTTTGTATATAACTTTGGCTTTCTCGAATATAGCCCCCTATATAGAGGCTATAAGCCTATTAATAGATTGTATATTAGTATCTGCCCTCTACTTTGCCTTCTTTACTTATAGTCCCTAATTTAGTTTTAGATCTAGCTAGATCCCTAGTACCCTAAGCTCTGCTAATAGTTAGGTTTTAAAGCCTTAGATAGTGATTGATTGCTTTATATTATAGGTTGATTTAGCCTTGCTAAAGTAGATAAGCTAGTACTTTTCTAGGGCGAATTTTGCTCTATACCTCCTTACCTATTTTTTATACTCCTAGTACTTCTCTTCTAGGATCTTGCAGTTAGTTTCTGTTGTCTTAGACTAGGCTAGGATGTTTGTATCATCTATAAACCCTAATACTAATATGTTTTTTGATTCTAGGAGTAGGAGTAGGTCTACTATAAAGATAAGGAAGAGGATTAGGGAGAGTATTGATCCTTAGGGGATTCCCTTTTTAGTTAGCATTAGGTCTAATTTGAATTTGCCTAGAATAAGCTATATTAATCTTTCCTATAGAAAGGACTAGATGAATTAGACTATCTAGTTTAGTATAGCTTTCTATTTGAGTATATATAGGAGCCTTTTATAGGAGACATTGTTAAAGGCTCCTAAGATATTAAGGGAGAGGAGGGTTGCTACCTAGTTTTGACTATAGTACTAGATATACTTGATCTGTTCTGTAATTAGTTCTATAGCTATTAGTATTAACCTCTTCTTTCTTCCTCCTATCTAGCCTTTAGGAAGGATGTTCCTTTCCTCGGCAAAGATTGTTAGCCTTTTAGCGACAATTTTTTCTAGTACCTTGCCTATTATATTAAGTAGGGCTATTAGTCTATAGGCCTTGAGCTATATATAGTCTTCCTTCTAGGGCTTCCTTAGCACTACTGTTAGGGACTTCCTAAATAGTCTTAGGTAGTATCCTAGTACTAGGCTTTGTAAAAAGATATTAGCTAGTGCTAGGGCTAGCCCCTTCCTATATACTTTTAGGAGTTTGTTATAGATCTTGTCTTCTCCTAGTACCTTATTGCCTAGAATTTTCTTTAGGATCCTTTTAATAGTTTCGGGTTTAACCTAGGTATCTCTTAGTATACCTAGTAGTAGAGTCTCTTGTTCTTTCTCCTTTATATCTACTAGGTCTGCTTATACTTCTCTATAGAAGAAGTAGTAGCCTAGGGCTCTTGCTTTCCCTTCTATTGTAGTCTACATTTGTCCTTATTAGTCTATAATATCCGGGAATTGTAGTAGTATATCCTTGTCCTATTTAGGTCTCCTTGCCTATTTAGCTATCCTCTATATCTCCTCTAGTTTCTTTGTAATTATTCCTATTGTAGATCTCTATTCTTATATCTTGTCTTTCTTAATCTAGATCTTCTTTTTCTAGTAGGCTTTGTTATAGTTGTCTTATGCTTCCTAGGTATAGGTTTGTATCTACTGTCTCCTAGCCTTCCTTGCTACTTTAACCTTCCTTATATACTTACTAGTCTAGTATAGTTGCTAGTATAGTGAATGTTTCTTTGCTAGGGTATACTTTCTAGCTACCTATTTTAGGATTCCTATTAGTTCTTCTACTGCCTTATTAATGTCCTCTAGCCTTAGTAGGTGCTTTATTAAGAGTTCCTCTAGTTTTAGGTCCCTTTCTAGTTCCTCCCTAATCCTGCCCTATTAGGCACCTTTCTAGTTGAGCTTCTCCTCTAGTTCCCTTTCCTAATTAGTTTAGATATTTAGCTTAATCTATACCGGGAAGTAGTCTAATAATTCTTCTAGTTCCTAGTTAACCCTATATCTTGTAATCCTATTCCTAATCTAATATAATGTAAAGTATAGGTCTAGTATACTGCTGCTTCCTCTTACCTCTTAAGTAATTAGTCCCTTTAGGGTAACAATTTCTATTCCTTCCCTCTCTAATATATTAATTAGTCTTCCTGCTAGGAAGTAGTAAGCTAGGGTAAAGTCTAAGCCCTAGAGGGGGTAGTAGAGGTTGAAATCCCTAAGTAGGATTTAGTAGGTATTCCCCTAGATAACTCTAGGTAGTCTTTCTAGGGTTTTTAGTTAGGTACTGCTTCTTAAGTCTAGTAGTAGGTTGTATATATAGTAGACTTAGAGTATACCTTAGAATATCTCTACTTGAACTAATATTAGGTCCCTATCCTCCTATAGTATAGCCTACTAGGTTTCTATATCTATCTCCTTGCTAATATAGATATATATCCTTAAGGCTCCCTAGTTATAGATAATTAGGTAGTATCTTAGGTCTTTAACTGTTACTAGTCTCTTTATATATAGGTTGAGCTAGGGCTCTTAGATTACAATAATGTAATGTTCTTTTAGGTTTAGTACTTAAAGGAAGCTCCTCTATACCTTATCTTTGCTCTTATTGATATTGTACTATATAATATTTAGTAATATTGCAATGTTTATTAGGTTTCATTTATATTATTTCCCTATAAGTTTTCCTTTAGTCTTCCCTTACTTTAGACTAACATTTAACTAAGCTTTATCTGCCCTGCTTCCTTTCCTATAATGTTAAGGTATCTTAGTCTCCCTAGTTGCTAGTGACTCTCTTGTGCTAGTAAGGCCCTAAATGTAAACCTATTATCTTGCCTAGACCTCTTTTGCAGTACTTAGCTAGGTTGCTTCTATACCTAGCTGCCCTAGCTTATTGTATATCTTTTTAGTATATTAATTCTAGCTTCCTTTGCCTTCCTAGCTGCCTATATTCTTACTAGGCATTCTTTCGCCTAAGAGGGGTGTCTTTTAGTATAGTATATATATTTTGCTTCTCCCTTATATGCTTTGCATTCTTTAACCTAGTGCTCCCCTATATAATAGGAGTAGGTATTAGTTGTCTTTATGCATTTAGCTGCTAAGTGTCTATAGTATTGATATTTGAAGTACTACATTATCCTATAGTTGCTTCTATGTATCTCTGTTTCTAATCTTTTAAAGTCTTAGAACAACCCCTAGTCTAGTACTATGTTGGCTTACTCTATACTCCCTACCTAGATAATTAGGGAAGACTGCTTCTTAGTCTCTTCGATTTTCCTTTTAATCTATACTACTTTTGTAATCTTTAGGCCTAGGTATATAGCTTAGTTTTGTCTCTATAGGCTCTTAATATCCTATTCTTCCTTAAAGCTTCTTATTATACTATAGGCTATAATTATAAATTGCTATTAGGAGACCTTTACTGTTTTCCCTATCTTAGTTATCTATTCTTTTTGTGTTTCTAGCTTCTTTTTGTCCTACTCTTATACTATAAACAGCTTAATTACCCCTTTACCTTCGTTCCTAGCCCTAATTATCTCTTTAACTACAATTCTTTCTACAATCTCTTTCCCTATAAGTCCTTAGATTTCCTTTTGCTCCTATAGGTCCGTAATATAGACTCTAACTACTATCCTCGGGGGTTTTAGCGCCTCCTAACTAGCTACTGCTGCCTAGGTGCGGTAGTTTAGGCTTATCTCCTATTGTTTCTTCGTAATCTTTGCTGCGACTGTATTAGCTACCTTTATAATTACGTAGCTTGCCTAGTTGTAGATTGCTTTCAGTCCTCTAAGGAGTTCTAAAATTATTATCCTATATGCCCTCTTAGGGGCTCTTCTATCTTCTACCTTTAGCACCTCCTCTGCCCTAGTATATAGTGCTTTCTATTCGTCCTCCCTTCCTTCTTAACTGTCTTCCCTTCGTCTCTGATTGTTCGCTGCTATTAGGAATCTAGCTGTTATTAATAGCTTGCTAAGTGATAGAGCTAAAGGAAATAAAGAAATCGTCGAATATCTAAATCGACTTCGGATTACCTACTTTATTAAGCGTATTAAGCAGTACGATATTAAGGAATATAAGAAGATTAAAGGTATTATACCCTAATATACTAACCTAACGTGTTATACTAATAATTTTTAGCTTTTGTACACTCTATCGATAATTTAGACGAGTTTAATTCTCGGCTAGATATTCGAGCTTATATCGACTCTTTAAACGATAACGATATCGTTTCTAGAATTGAATACCTTACGCTTTATATTCTAAGATACTCGCTATACTTTCAAGACTATAGTAAGTGTTATATACTAGCCTTAAGATCTAGTAATATCTCTATACTAATAGATATTATAGCTTTTATTCGACTATTTCTAGATAGTAGTATAGTATCCCCCGAGAACTATACTACTATTAGTACTAGTATCGAGTCGGCTAGAGATACCTATCTCTATACGGATATCTACGACGATATCTACTTTCTTATTAGACTTAACTTCTTTAATTTAGAGTATAAAGAGGAGGAAAAGATTCTTATAGAGGCCTATTTAAGTACGGCCTCAAAGGAGGAGATTAAATCTCTAAGCTATAGTACTATAGAAGAGATTCTTAGTACTAGAAATAGTATCGAGATAGACAGTAGTAAGGAAGATAGTAAGGACTCGGAGGAGATAGCCGATAGAGAGATAGACTTAGACTAGGCTAAATAGCCTAGTCTTAGCTATCTAGGTATAGTAGTATTATATATAGTAGTAGGAGTCAAGGGTATTAAAGGGTTTTCTTTATATAAATTGCTTTTAATTCTATAATAATCTAGACTTAGATTATAGTATAGCTATATTAGAAAGAAACATTAAGTAATTATAGTCTATTAGATACTTTCTATAAGAATACCAGTATTATATTATTTTTATTATAGTAGTTTCTTTATTTAGGTAGATACTGTTAATCTTTTATACCTATATTATACTGTAAATATCTATATAGTCTAGAGCACTATATAAGTAATCCTATAGCTAGTATAAATATAAAAAATATATATTAAGTATACGGCTATAATATAATAGAATTGTAACGATTATATAGTATAAAATAGATAACGGCTCTATCTAGCTATTAGAAAGACTGCCTATATAAGTATACCTGCCCTTACTAGATAATAGCAACTATAGCGGCTAATATTAGCGGCTACTATACTATTGTATATATATTATCGACTATAGCGACTAGTAGAAGCCGCTACTATACTATTATATATATACTATAGTAATATATATTTCTACTCTTAATATTAGACTATCCTTAATTATATTATAGTATATTATAGTATATTATACTTATTAAGTAATTCTATAGCTTAGAATAGGTAGAAAAACTACTATAATAGTAGAATAGTAATTACTATTTTACTATTACTATTACTATTACTATTTCTCGAAGGTCCCTAGTAATAGTAATAGTAATAGTAATAGTGATTACTATAGTAATGTTACTATTACTATAGTAATTACTATTTACTAGTTTACTAAGGTTTTTACATCTCTGGTAGCACTATCTGAATGAATAATGTCTTTTAATACTAACCGCATTCGGATAATAAATGACCCGTCATGTAATACCATTGCCGTGACAGCAGCCACCACAAGTGAATGTATACCAGCGACCCCGAGGGTCCGATGGATGGGCGTCTTACTCTTCGGGTCTACGAACGTGATGTGCTTACTTCATGTCTGGGCAGGCTGGGCTACTGCCTTCCAGAACGACGGCAGAACACCTTCCGTTCCAAGACCTTACTTACT
Organism: Pseudocercospora fijiensis CIRAD86; assembly: GCF_000340215.1. Classification (NCBI taxonomy): domain Eukaryota; kingdom Fungi; phylum Ascomycota; class Dothideomycetes; order Mycosphaerellales; family Mycosphaerellaceae; genus Pseudocercospora; species Pseudocercospora fijiensis. The sequence goes on from NW_006921536.1 coordinate 2,040,016, forward strand.
CCGAATGCATGCGACATGCGAAGTGCATCGTATTTATATTATTCGGCCTTGACCGAGCCGTCACATTGACCCACATGCTCGCGTGTCTTCGATAACGTGTAGATTGCGCCATGCAATGCGGCGAGAGCTTGAGGGCTTGCTTAGAGGTCGATGGCTGGGAAGCGAGATAGTAGGTTGGAGCTCTGGCAATGGTGTAGTGTAGCTGATGACTTCTGCGTATCCGTCACGTCTATCGCGTCCTGCGTTCAGCGCGTGATTGCTCCAACCAAATCCAGCAGGTATACTAGAAGGCCAAGTGCCCAGGACTTGGCTGCCTGCCGAGCCTGCAGGTCTGGTTGTACCTGTGCTTTTCTCGCGTGGAATCGCGTCCGGTCCGGTGGGATGCGAGATCAGATCTTTGATGATATGGACACTTGTAAGGTTGAAAGAAGAAGGTGAAGAACTTAAAGCGCGCACGGCGTAAAGATGACAGGAAATAAATCTGGAAAATCCAAATCCTTCATTCATATGAACTTCGGGTTTCGGATGCTATATCTCAAGACATCCTCAACCCAGATACCACCCAACCTATACATTGTGTCTAAAACATCTTATCAAGAGCTCTGCGCCATGCTGGCCATGAAGCTCGCTTGGCCTTGAATTCATCCCACAGTTCCATGTCGATCTCACGACGACCGGAATCGACATCAATTTGAGATGTCTTCATCCATGCCTTTTTCTTCCAAAAGTATCCAATGGCGTAGAACAAAAGCACAACGAAGAAGGCCAGGTAGGAGTAGAAGAAAGATTCAGCGTCCTTTGGAGCAACGGCGGTATAGAACTGTTTAAGTGTGTTAGCATCGGGAGTCCTTCTGTCGCAACTGGGGCAACTAAGCGAGTGAGCTTACCTGAGCAATCAGAACAAGAATAACAAGGATGAATCCAACCCAGGATCCATAGACACCAAATATGGCCTGGAATGGCAATTCATCGAGAGTGTGGCCGTGGTACTTCCAAGCAGATCTGAAGCGAATGTGGGCCAGGCAGATGCTACCCCATGTGAAAAGGGCAGCAAGACCAGAAAGCGCCTGGAGCCAGCCGAAGACCACAGCACCGGAGCTGGCAAGCGAGACGTATGCGATTGGCCCGAAGGCGATGATGAAGATGGTTGCGAAGAGTGGACGTCCAGCCTTGTCGATGTACGAGAAGAAGCGTGGCGCATAGCCTTGTTCGGCCAGAGCACACAGTGTTCGCGAGCCTCCATAGACACCGGACAAGCCGATCGAGACGACTGCCGTCATGATCACAACGTTGACGAAAGTGCCGAATGCTGGGATGCCGGCGTTGTCGGCAACGATGACGAATGGCGACGCAGAGACGTTGATGTAGTCGCCACCAAGGAGTCTACCATCATCGTATGGGACCAGAAGACCGACGAAGAACAATCCCAGGATATAGAAAAGGGTGATTCGCCAGAACACCTGCTTGATAGCGGATGGGAGTTGCTTCTGTGGGTTCTCAGATTCGGCTGCAGCCAAACCGACCAACTCAGTTCCAGAAAATGAGAATGCGGCAGTGACGAATACACCACAGAATCCTAAGAACCCATTGTTGAAAGCACCAGGATTGTACCAAAGGCGAGCGCCCCTAAAATAGGTCAAAGGTCAGCACATGTCTCGAACACTGGAGTGCTGCCCAGTCGACGGTTTCTTACCAATACTCTGAATATTGTCCATTGCTAGGCCCGCCACCGCAAGCGAAGATTATACCCATGATCATGAAGACAATGATTGTCGAGAGCTTGAGCAATGACACCCAGAACTCTTCCTCAGCATAGCCTAGGACACCAAAGAGACTGATCACCACGATAATGATCATGAAGAGCGATATCCAAATTGCCACGTTTGGCGTCTCTTCAGGCGTGTCTATCCAGAAATAGTTGACTGTCAAGCTGGCAACCACGAGTTCGAGAGGTAAGACAATGGCCCACTGCAAGACGTAATTCCAGCCCATGGCGAAGCCCCATGCGGGATCGATGAAGCGGACAGAGTATGTGTAGAAGCCTCCAGAAATAGGATACATGTAGGCGAGTTCACCGAGAGCATAGACGACGTTAAACATCATCTGCAGTCCATGTCAGCCGAAAATTGCATTGGCCAATGGGTTTCTACTCACTATGCCGATAATACCGAAGCAGAGAAGCAGAGAAGCAGGGCCGCCTGTGCGCAGAGCGCTTCCCGATCCGACGAACAAACCCGCACCTATCGATCCTCCGATGGCGATCATGTTAAGATGACGGGCTTTCAATGTCTTGTTGAGGTTATTGTGCTTGTCTGAAACAGGTCGCTTTCTGAACGAGTCTGGAGATAAACCCAAGCGGGTCATGAGTGGGTATCGAGGTTGCTCCTCGTATGTAATTTGGCCATCATGGCTGATGTCCGATGCGGAGGTGTCGACAGCAGGCTGGAAAGCCTTCTCGGCGTCGGCCATGGTGTAAAGAATCCTCGCGAGGGACTCTGTCGTCAATAACAATGATAGGAATAAGGAAATGCGACAGAGAGGGCAGCACAAAGCCCATCGCTGTGGATTTATACATGCCACGAGCATCTGGCAGCGTACCAGCAGCGCCAGCCGCTACTGCAAGCGGCGCAGGTGCCAGACCCTTGCGCCGTCTTTGTGCCCAGCCGGTGAAGGAGCAGAACTCTTGGAACCAAGACATTGGCACGCCAAGTCCGCCACGAGCTGGCACACCACGAGCGCGTGAAATGCGCAACGAACCAATGTGCGGCGCAGGCCTTTATCGTAGCTTATCTCGTTTCGATACCTCCATCCTCGCTGGGATAGATGTCCGCGATCCTTCGAACAAAGCGGCGTTGTGAGGCTGTTCTTTGGAAGCCTTTGTTCTGCATCGAAGGCTGCTAATCTCGGCCTTGGTATTGGCGTTGCACTTCGCCGATGAAAACCGGCTGTAACATCAAATCATTAGCTGATTAAAACACGCGGAAGCAGCGTGAGCACGACATGAACGCCTGGAGTCGTGCACGGAGGCACAACTGCAGCTGATTTCGTTACATAATTAGTCGGTTGTGAAGATGGAGAAGGCGGAGTCGACTGAAATCTCCAAACGACGTTAAAGCGGCGGGAAGTAGCCGCGCAAGCGAAACCTTGCGCCTACGCTAGATAGCCTTGATTGTAGCAGACTTTTAGCGTCCCATTCCTTTGGGTTCCTGCGGGACTGTCTCCACCATTCCGGCTAGGAAATGGCCCGATTATTAGGCGTACGATAGGACCTACTAAGCTTACGGAAATGCTCGGTTTTATGTATAGGCTCGGCTTGCCTAATTAGGCTGTTATAGTAGCTTCTAAGGTATTGTTACTATCTACTACTTCTTCTTCGGCCTCTTAATAGCTCGTAGTATTGTCGCCGCCTTTAGTCGCTTACGCTTGCTATTACTACTATATTTATTAGAAGTCCGCCTCTTACCTACTACCTCTCGTAGAGCATTATTATTATCTAACTAAGAGAAGTCTTCTACTGCTTCTAGGTCTTGTTTTAATAGCGAAGCGGCTCCTACTAGCGAAGTAAGGTCTACAAGCTCGGCTATTTCTTCGATAGTGTCTAAGTCGAGCGGCTAAGCCGATTATATAGATAATAGCGACTCGCGCGGCTACTATAGTAGCGGCAGCTTCGAAGGTAAGAGTCTAAAGGGTAGCGGACTCGGCGTAAGAAAGTCGACAATATAAGGGCGCGTTAGTAATAAGAGCGTCTTATTAAGCCGCAGAAGGTTAAACGCTCGAGGTCTATATTTAGTCGCTAGTAGTAGTAGTAGTAGTAGTAGAAGAGTCGGATACCGAGGCAATTGCTAGCGAGTTAGAGTAATAGGTTTAGGTAGAAGTTATTATTAAGTCTACTATCGCTGTCGGTTACTAGTTAATTAAACCTTAGGCGCACCTTCTCGAAGGAAGTTATCTAGTAAGAAGTTAGCTAGCTAAGTAAGCGTGTCTTTAATACGCTATAAGAAGCTTCTTATATATTTGTCCTTTAGCGTACTATTACGGATAGTCTTATCGTTACGGACCGCATAGAAGTGCTATAAGAGGCCTTCTATACCTTCGTTAAAGTAAGCGCGAAGGTTACGAAAATAGGGGTCGCTAGCAGTATATTAAGTCTCTTCGAAGCCCTTAAGGAAGAGAGTAGTACTATCTCGCTGCCGCTAGTATTAACTGATTTCTATACTATTAAAGCTATAGTAGAAACTAACGTAGAGCTGTTGTTGCTATAAAGTAAGCGGCGTTACAAATAGGTAGTGTCTTAGTATATAGTAGCATAGCAAATACTGCTAGAACTAAGGAAGGCAATTGCAGTAAGGCAGTTGTCTATTACGATACAATACAAGGCCGTCGTATAGTAGCAATGCCTTAGCCTTATATTCTTCCGTAATAGCTAGTTGTTTCCTAACGAAGTCCTATATAGTAGGAGGTATTAACTCCTCGAAGTATAGCATCTCTTTAACCTTCTAATATTGCGTACGTTTGCTAATTCTATAGCTTTAAAGGTCCGCCTTATATAGTTGTCGAGCGTCGATTGTTAGTAACTTAGTTATAGTACTATATATCGTTAACTAAGGGAGGTCCTTCTTCCGGTCGTATTTAATAGCATTATAGTATCCTTCTAGTAGCAATGTAGTACGTATTTGTATAAGGACTGGATTGTTTAAACGAGCCTATATAGCCTATTTCTATAACTTGTCCGACGACTAATTCTTTAGTAAATACTAAGTCTCTTCTTGCTTATTAAGAAGCCGCAACTCCGCTTCTATTATAGTAACAACTTCTTTAACCTCTGCCTTACTCCGAGCCTAATAAATAGCTCTTTTAAATAGTCTCTAGACTATAGGGTACTTAAATTTAGGAAAGTGTCGAAGGAAGGTCTCTTTAGCGTGCCGCTAGCAGAGATATAGTCGTATTTCCTCGTCGAAGGACAGTCGAATAGCCGCTTGTTCTTATACCGAGTCGTTAGTTATAGCTAACCTCGGCTTCTAGCGAGGGCACTACTACTTTAGGACTCGGAAAGCAGCTTACTAAAGCCTCGCACGCTGTGTTTATAGCAATATATATATAGCTAGCATCTAACTTTCGAATCTATTGCGGACATATACTATAAAGAGATACTAGCCTATATTAGTAGTCTTATGCGTTACGTCGTAGAGAAATAACTAATCCTAGATTAGTCGCTACTTTGCGGTTCCTATAGCCTAGTTACGTAAGCGGGGTAGTAGTAGTAGTACACTTACATCTCCTGCTAATCTATTATCTAACAACTGCCTCTACTAATCCGCCTGCTATATAATGCCCTTATAAAGGCGCCCTTCTATAGTTACTAATATAGCTTTATACTATAACTAAGCGCCGTTTACTAGATTAGTTAATAGCGATAGCTCGTTATATAGGTTCTCGAGTTAGAGGGAGATATTGCCCTTCTTAGCAAAGGTTACCTTCTTCTTGTCCTTCTTCTTCGACTATTTTATTATACCTTCCTTTATACGATAGCCTCTAATAACGGCAAAGCGGTTAGTATTACGACCTTCCTTTATTAAATAGAATATATAAGCTATATTATAGTCGTATTAGTCTATTAAGTACTCGAGAACGACCTTTAAGCTATTACTAGCACCTCGTACGTCCTACTAACTATTAGCTTCTAACTAGGCCTCTGCTATCGACTTAAGAGACAATACTACCAAACTTACTATATAATCTATCGAATAGCAATATAGCGAGCCCGCCTCGGTACTAGAATCGGGGGACGAAGAAGCGACCTTATATATATAAGGCTCCTTATACTGTTTCGAGCGATATATAGCAATTACTATACATATCGCATTATACCCTTCCTTATAGAACTCTACCTTCCGAATACTATCTAGCAACTCGCGTAGCCGATTAGTATCCTACCGATAACGACAATAGTATATTATTCGCTATATTAAGCTATCCTTATGCCTCTCCTATAGCTTCTAGTACTAGAAGTTGCTAGCAAATAGCTATACCTTGTTGTATTTGTCTATATCTAAGAATAGGCTATTTAAAGGTAGATTAAAGAGCTAAGAACGTAGTAATATATTAAGGCAAGAGGGGATTAAATAAGCTATTATAAAGAGCGTAGATTAAAGAGCGTAGATTAAAGAGCGTAGATTAAAGAGCGTAGATTAAAGAGCGTAGATTAAAGAGCGTAGATTAAAGAGCGTAGATTAAAGAGCGTAGAATTTGCCTACCTAACTGCTAATAACACCTTTTATATAGCTATATAGCTGTTTCTTCGTCGATATAACGACTAACTACTACGATATAAAGTTGGCGACTGACGAGTCCTCGGCATGCCCGATTTAGCTAGCAAAACCGGCTATATCTCGATCTAATTATCGACTCTACCACCACCGAGTATGTCCGTAAAATGTGAGCAATCGACAACAACCCTGCACGCTAAAAGTCTGCTACATCCAACACCATCTGCCTACGCTTCTTTCGCATCTCTCCGCTGGTACAGATAGATGTAACTTACACTTGTCTTGCAGTCTTGGTAGATTGTTGGTATCATCAGCCTCGCGAATCAGATCGCCGCCCCCAGCATTGCATATTCTGCTGCACCCATCGCACGACATCGACTCTGCGAATCACAACGTCTCCTCCAGCAGCACATGGCTCGTCCAGCCCATAGCACGAACGTAGATCTTACAGCTCTCGAGGAGCCTCCCTTTCACACCGCCCGTACCTCTTGATGCTTCATTGGGCTGTGTGTACACATCTTGCCCCTTGAACGCGCCGATACAGGTATTGAACTCGAGTGGTTTGACCGCACGCCAGATTTTGACGATGTCGTCCGGGTGAAGAGGAACGCGGTTCGGTATGCTGCGGTCCAGTCAGCTGGATCGACACAGAGATAAGAGACTTAGCAGAAATGACAACAGAAGATCCAGATGGGTGGGGCAAAGCACCTACAATGAAATTCTCACAGACGTCGGGTGTTTTGAGGAGACGTCTTGCTAAGGTGAAACTAGACCACCATCATCCTAGCCAAGCGCTGTTGGAGATGGTACTGCTCACCTCCAGAAGAACGTGAAACTGAACACTCCATCTTTGCCCGGCACAGGATTTGTAGCACTCGGGCTCGTAAAGATCGTGTCCGCGATAAACAGAGTCTTCTTCCAATGTAACAGAAGGCTACCAGGGAAATGGCCTCCAGCCAGAATCGCAGTCGCGCCAGATCCGGGCAAAACGTCCGTATAGGTCTCCGCCAGAAATCGAATACCCGCGCCAGGAGAGTCTGCCCGCTCAAGCCATATCTTGTCAGGTTCGCCGACATAGACCGGACACTGGAAGTGCGAGACCCTTCGGACCAAGTCGAATAGTAATGAGGGTGGCTTATGACGATGCACGCCAGTCCACCTAAAGAGACGATCTTGTCTATGGTGCCTTGATCAAGGTATGTGATTAGGTCCCAGAGGATATTTCCAGCTGGAGTCTGGATCAGTTCGGCGCGTTCACCGATCGCGAACTGGACAGCGAGTCAACACCAATTCCTCTCAACACGCTGCTAGAAATGACTTACGGGTGGATAAGTCTTCACACTCCAGATCTTTGGATTTTGCTTGTCTTGCCACCATTCATTCCTATGGCCTTGCTCCTCCAGCTTTCCCAAAGTTGTAAAGACCTGCCCTTCAGCAGGAACATATTGTCTTGGATCATCACATATCTTGCATTCATCTTTGCCCGAATCCGCAGTCACGTCATACTGAGCGCCACACTCGTTGCAAATGAGCAAGTCGTCGGACGTGCGCAAAGTATAGGAAGTGTTTCCGCTCATGATGGTTTGTTCACCTGAACTTGCACCATGATGGACACTGGCTGGCACATGCCCTTCTGATACTTTCGAGCTATTGAGGTACAAATATGATGTCCTCCGCAAACTCTCAATCTCCGCGCAGGGCGTGTACAGCTAAGCAGAACAGCAGACCCGGAATGCTTTCATAAGACATCGCAATTGTTCCGCATACATCTACAGCAACTTTTCGATTCCTGTTTTAGCAAAAGATCAACAGTTCCAGAGATCCTTCTCCGCACAGAGGAGCTAGGAACTACTACCTGTAGTTCAGGTACTACGAGCAAAGCCAGGATGCCCTAGCGATCGCACTGCAGGCAAAGAACTCGATACATCTGCCTCACCTGACGATAGAAAATGAGAATTATTCTTATTAAGAAAGCAGCAACAACGCACCGCGCGCAAACATGGCTCCCGCTTTGCCAACCCACGTCTCATGAGCCGAAAGGCCCGAAACGCCTCCACAGCGCCACGCATGCACAGGAACTTATTACTTGTCCTCAAAAGGAAGCTCGAGCAGTCAAAGTTTAGAGGCGTCCGGGGTGCGAGCACAGTGAATAAAGACCGACCGGCATGCTTTGCGTTATTTGGGAAAAATACAGCTGTAGTCTCGATAGTGTACATTGATGAATTCAACAATTGCATCCAGCAGTCAGACTCCTCGCCTTGTCACGTTTCTAATCTACTGAAGACTCATGCAAGCAAAGCTCATCTTCGTGACATTGGCAGCAGTCGACTCACCGCCCCATCCCGAAGGTGCATCGAGACTCCACTCCATGTTGACGTATGGCCAGCAGATGCTGCCGTCGTTCATTGTGACCATATCTCCAGCAAAATACGTATTGTTGCTTACCACCGGGTTGCCAATTTTGGAGCCAGAGCTGTCGACGAGCTGGAAATATGACCCGCTGAGAGTTCCGCTGCAACCCATGGCGATGAAGTCGCAAGAAGGCTCGTCGATTTGCTCCCAAGTGACCAAAGCGTACTGGTCGTCGAAAACAGCGACGTGAGCATTGCTTCGATCTGGGCCTTCTGTGGGCGTGAAGCAATTGACTTGACTGTCCCCATCTGCTGCGCCAACTTCAGAGCTTGCCTGGGCTGAAACCTTGGTCTCCTTGTCTGAGAAGAGAGCGATAGCAACGCGGCGTCCATTCGTACGGTTCTGGCAGTTCGTGTATCCTTCACCCATCCACGCGTTCTCAGCGAGGTCGACTGCACCACGCGAGACCCAGGCAAAGATGTATGATGAAGAGTTGGCGAATCTTGCAAGACCAGAATACGAGCCAGACATGCCGCCCATCGCTTCACCTCCGGCACCGTTTGTGGTGTTTTCGTTTGAGACTTTGACACCGGTGCTATGCATGCCTTGGCCGTTGGTGTTCAGCCAGATAGCACCTTGGTCCTCAGTACAGATGCTGGCGAATGGTGCCTTTTCTGCTGCCTCGAACGCAATACTAGTGTTGTGCGAGCACCCCCAGGAGCTTGAAGCGCCATCAATGGTCTCAAGTGTTCCATTGCTGTTAATGTATTGGATGCTGTCGCCGAAATGACCTTCTGCATCTCCAGTGTAATCCGTGACGACGAAGTAGGCGCCGTACAGCTCAGCCTCGTCGGACCAAACCAGATCCCCATTCATGTCAGGACTCATAGACAGACCTGCTTCCTCGTGCACACCAGGGCCAGCCACGAAGGTCTTGAAGGTCTGCTCGCCGTTGGTGTAGCGATAGATTGCAGGTACTGGAGTGCCGCTTGGGGGAGCATTTTCAACCGTGGTGGCAATCGGCTCATTTGCAAGCAGGGCGAAGCCATCGTTATGAGCTACCAGACCCCCGGCTTCCTGAACCGCATCGACAGTTACTGCAGTTCCAGTGGCAGTGAATGCTGATGGATCGACATGCTGAACGTGGACACCGCTGCCACTTGCATCCAGGTAGGCGACGAATCCTGTCTTGCCATCTGGAGACACAGCAAATGGCGTGCGGCGATGGTGTGGAAGTCCAGTCCAATAAGCCTCCTTGATAGGATTGGAATTCGCGTCCAGATCAACAGCATCGACGTAGGTCTTCAGATTGAGCGAAGGATCAGCTGCAGCGACCAGCGCAGCAGCAGACATAAGGAACGAAGCGGCACGCAATGCCATTGTGAAAAGAATGAAAAACTGGGCTTAGAACTTTTGTGAATGCGCGACTCACATCTCGTCTGAAAGGCGGATACATGCTATTTGAATTGCCATGCGCGGCCGCACGGTAGACTTGGCATTCAGGAAAACATGAGTGAGTCGGCTCGAAATATAGACGTCGTCCTGCCAGGCAATATGAATGAAACGCAATGGTCCAGTGTTGAGGATAGGACACTAGCGATGGTTCCAGACGGCTAGAGAGCCACGTGCGGTGGCGGCCGACACAAAACGCGTGATGTTGATGAACATGGTGCGATCCTTCGTATTGCTGTCAGGCGATACGGGCGGAAAAGTAGGACGTGGTTGTCAATGTGTATGTGCAACGAGAGAGAAGCAGGAGTGCATGAGTGAACGAACAGTGCCAAGCGAGACTTTGGCTAGCGCCAACCAATATCGAACCAATTGTGAGCGATCAAGTAAGCTCTGCGGCTCTTACCGAACTTGCCATCTTGATCTCGAACATCACTCGGAGAGCATTGGGTTTGAACGATTGTGGATGTAGCGCACCACAGGCAGTGAAAATGGTCATCAACCCGACATATCTCGCGCAGCGCACGCGCTCGTGTATGCTGATGCCATGAACAGTTGTGAAAGGGCCACAGACTGACCAGAGAGCAGCCAAAACCTGGGCCGATGCGAAGACAAGAGTGCTGGCCAGCTACCGAGACTGGCTGAGAGCGGTACGTACAGAAAGCAGTCCGCTGTGGAGTGACATGAATATTTGGATCACAAAGAGCTGGGCGGAGAATGGTCTGGTACAAGAGGCGGGAGGCGGGGCGCATGGACGTGCGGGATCAAGACGACAAAACGGCAGGAGGGAAAAGCTGGTGAAGATTGCCATGGCCACAAGACAATGATCGATACGCTTCAATATTTTCCGGAGCCACAGCTGACCTATGTTCACTCCCGCAGGCTCCGGAAGTCCAGACTATGTACTCCCTGAATATGCCAGTAAGCGCGATACGGACCAAGATACGACAAGAATACGAAAGACATAGATACGTCAGCCAACTGAAAACGGTGGACGTGCTACTATTCAACAGCCACTCGGAATTTCAGGTACGTCAGCAATTCCTCAAGGCACCTAGAAGCCCTGTAACGCAGACGTGGAAATGAGCGTAGAGCCAGCTCTGACATTTTCTCGCAGGAGACACTCAATTTCTGGAAGCAACTTACACACGTCCTCAAATACTTCCGCGCAGAAGAAGAGCCGAAAGCGAGATTACCGAAGAACTTCATCCAAGGTTTCATTGAGGGCAGGAACTAGGACACGAGCGCAGGCGCGGTGAGGCTGTGGCATTCTGTACATATCATACCCTTAGGACGAGAGCTGCTACAATTAGGGCAATGCTCGTGCGAATGTCATGATTTATGGAAATCGTAGTGTCCCGCGCACAACGACGGAGATTTCACTGACATACAGCAGTCACAGCGACCATCTTTCGGCAATGCTCGCTCCCAGGCCACGTGCGAAGAGTTTCCCAAAAGATAAGCCTCAGACGATTGACAGAAGACGTTCCAGGAAACTCGAACATCTCAACCCTCCAAATCCTCATACAACGCAAACCTCAAATCCCCCTCCTCCAAAATCCCCAATCGACTTCGAATCCGACTCAACGGCACATCTCTCAAATCATCCTCAATCACCGTCTCAATCACACATCCACGCACAATCGCCACACGCGAATTCCCACCAGAAGATACAGAATCCACGAGATCCGCGATCGTAAAATTCGGCACATGGACCCAATACCAGATGCTTTCTTGTTGACGTCGTACATAGATCTGATGAAATGTTCTAGGCAGGAGGATGGGACTGTTGGTGGAAAGTGGAGAGTCTGGGTTTCGGTGGTGGGGTGTGAGTGCGAGAGAGATTTTGGCGCTGGTGTGAGGGAATGGATGTTCGGTGAGGAGTTTTGGAGGTGGTGGGTTGGGGTCGGAGTTGGAGAGGAGGCCTTCTTGTGCGGTTTGCTTCACCGAACGGTGAGGATCAGAGGTGAGGCGGATTGTGTGGGACATTTGTGGTGGTTTGCCTTGAAGATAGTGTTCGTGCTTATTTATGGAGGGTCTCTCTCCGAGGACTACTAGTATAGCCGATCTCTGATCTATGGGATCTTGATAGAGTCGCATCGCGGTTACGGTAGACCTCGCGATCTCGATGCGATCGATATTTGATCGAAGTTGAGAGTGTACAGGATCTCCCAGTGACTGAAAACGAACAGCCTCTTACGAAGACCGTCCTGCTTCTAACCCGTATTGCCACAATGTCTATTCCCTGGGTCTGGAACTCCAACGGTCCTTGCATTGCCCACAGACAAGCTGAATGTCATCTTTGCGACGTTCTTGAACGCACAAGGTGGCACGAGCGTGGAAGATGTCGTGAACACGAAATCTTGCAAGCCGATCTATAATCCCACACGACTCGCCGCTCTTCTTGTGTGTAGTCCAGAACCAGACCACGACCGAGAAAGCGTTCGTGCTGCAAACGTCATGTATGTCCCAGGACTTCGCAAGCATCGATCACACGAAGCAGAGCTGCACGACACCAATAATTTACCCGGAAACGAAGAAAAATGGCAGACAGCAGCAAGACCTTCAGAAGATTTGCCAAAACGGTTCGAATCAGAAATCGTCCGCCAGCGAGAATCCGTGCGTTCCAGACTGCGCGGCGCTTTCCACGATGGCAATCAAATCGATCCAATGTGTCGAGACATACGGCGCTCCTCCTCCCCACACCCGCCTTGCCATTTCCTTTGCACTGACACGGAACAGCATTACACAGTCTACGTTCGCGGAGCTACAGATGATTCCTGGACACCTGTAAATGTCAGCGCTTCCACGACTCTTCGAAACTTACTGAACACCTGGTCCCGTTCGCCAGAGCGTTGGATGCACTGCTCTGGAAGTGAAGGGAATATGAATTACGAAGAGCTGAGCGATGGGGTTCTGAACCGTAGTATTGGCGAGCATTTGCGAGGGCGCGGGGGGCGGTATTTTATGGTTCATGATTCTGCTTGGACGAGTAATTGGTCGCCTTTCAGCTGCGGAGGATGTTGAGGACGTTTTCGAGGACTGTCGGGCAGGATGTTGTGGACTGTGCTTGCGGGCTCCAGTGCTCTGGTTGGGACCAAAACATCTGATGCCCTCCTCTTGCGGTCCCAAAGACCCGTTCTGACCTGACCAAAAACTATTTAAATCAAAGCGAAGTTTTCAAACGCGTCTTTTGCTGCCCGGAGCCCAAAGGTCACGTTCAGTGCCATACAGCGCCATCTAACCAGCTCAGATGAAATCAGAGCAAAGTCGTTAGACGTATGTCCTCTCCCAAGACAGAGCACGAAGCTCAAGTTTGGTGTCAGACAGCGCCATCGAACCAGTCGAGATGATAGCTTGACATGTCGAATCCTTATCCACGGCCATCGTCACGGTCAACCATCCTCCACAGTGATCTGCAGCTCACTGTGAAGTCCTGCGACCGGTCAGGACAGACAGGCATCAGATCTTCAGTCGAAGCTTGAAAAAACTGACTTCCGAGACTGACAATAGCAACCACGAGCAACAACAGATCACGCTGAAAGCTAACAGCCCAGGATCTCTGATGCCGCTTCGCAGGCGTCAGATCTCTCGGTGAAGTTTGAAATTGTTGACTTCGATGCGACCCTCAACTCCAACAATGAGCACCTACTCCGGTGTCATGTCGCGCAAGAGTCACCTCTTCAGCCGAAACTTGATGAGGCTCGTCCTGAATTATTCCACACCCTTGGTCCGTGCTGAAACAGGCCCATCCAAAGCATGGCTTCGGCGAGCGCTGTATTCGCAGCAGGTCAGGCAAGTGTCATATCCAGAGCCGTAGCCATGAATGATGGCTTGAACATGATGGCTTCCGCCTAACAACACGTGATCAGGTGTCTCGCCGCTTCTTTCAAAGCACCCGATATTCCTGACCGCATGTCGAGCTGGAGAACGACCACATTCGAAGCCTTGAAAGCCTGACCTATGGCAGGGTTCCAGCCTCAAACGCGACGACCTCTTCACGGCCCGAAAGGCACCGCGGGATTTCGTGGTTCGAAGATCCGGAAGTATGCTGCCGCGGTCGAAGCTCTTGAACAAAATGGAATCGAACCCTTTGCAGGTCCAACACGACTCTCTGTAGAATCATTGATCTTTGAATCACTAAATCGTTGCCGACTTGGTACATCACAGCGCTGGATGGTCTGGCGACCACCGTACGTTGACTTCTGCCCCCGTACACACCGCCTGAAGTTTGCCAGTGCGCACACTCCAACCAACTCCATCAAGACAGGCTATCTGAGGGCGGGCCTCCGTCGCACTGTCAATCTGAAGAAAGTCGTTCAGCATGGCGCGTTCTTGGGCACCCGAGGCTCATCCGGACATGCCTGCGTGGGAACAGGAGCCGTAATGAGATCTCCAGACGATGCACGCTCGTAGAAATGCATTCAAGTCTAGACACTGGAACTCACTTCGGAGAGGCCTTCTCGCAAAGAGCTCATCTCGAAGACAATCGAAATCATATCCTCAACCGCCCTAGCTTGTAAGCTCCTCGTCTTATTCAGGCCTGCTTTGACACCACAGCAGATCTTACTGACAGGCTTAACGCGGGGCGGTTGGGTGACTCGAAAATCCTTTCCTTTCATGCAGCCGGCGATGCTTAGTAGATCGGCGCCTTATTCAGCTGCGCCTTCTGGCTTGTGCTCTGTCAGACTGACGCCTGCTCAGCTCGGCCTTCGGCGTCTGTACGGCTCAGCTATTTGGCTGGCGGCAAGGTGCAAAGTTCTGCCTTCTCAGGGCGGCGACTTGCTTACATCTGCCTTTGCTCAGCTTTCTGGCCGACGGCGGCGACTGACATCTTCTTGCTCGGCGTGCATGATTAGTGACGTCTTTCTCCGTGTACTCGCTGGCAACCTCTGCGTCTTGCTTGTGATGAGGGAGACGGGTGTGAATCTTTGCTCATTCTTGAAGCTTAAGACGGTTTGCGTTCTTGACAGCGTATGTATCTGGAGGACAATGAAACATTAGCAGCTGCATGATGCTGCGACATGTTTGCCTTGGGTGTCGTGCAGGCAACACGGCATCGTGTCCATGGACCGCTACTGAAGTGGGCGAGAAGGGTGCCAGGACGAGGCGCGCAGCGAGAGGTGGCCACATGTTCAAGGAGTTCGACAGCTGTAACGAAAATTGATTGAGGTGTACTACCGTCGTAGTTGCACATTGCCGTCGCAATGTAACGAAAGCCTCGTTCAATTCAGACAGCTACCAGCGCTCGCAAGCAACATACTCTCTGCTACTGCCAGATGCGTAGGAAGAGGTGCAGTCCAAAGCTGTTGGCGTTGCTCTTGCGGGCTGCGGGAACGGACGTGAATCTGTGATGACGCAAGGTAACCTTGAGAGAGTGGCCCACGCAGCGTCCTTGGTCGGAGCTGGAGGCGAGTCTGTGAAGGCAGCAGTCATCGAAGACATCAGGTCACTAGCGGCGCCACGGCAAGAGATGTATGCCTGGAGACGATGGAGCTGCAGACAGGGCCGGCATCAACTCGTTGGACAGTGGTGAAGTCTGAGGCCAGCCGTGAGCTTGGCGTGCAACGCTCCGCCTGTGAGTGTGTAGCCAGAGAACAGCACGGAGCTGCAAAGGAGATGCCGATTCCAAGAGCAATGTAGTCTGCTTGAAACGCGTGATCATCGAGCATACACGCCGGCGTCGGTGTCGGCCTTGCATTATGTGACCAGCGCGGAGAAGACAGAGGCCATCGACTCGAGGAGCGGTGAGTCCGGAGCGCGTAGGAAGGTGGGTAGTGGCATTATTAAGCGGAGGAAGAGATGCGAAGAATGCAACTGGCAGAAGTGTTCGTGAAGTAGGGGAAGTTGTTTGCAGAGACTGAGCACAGAAAGACGCGTCGCGCGTGTTATGACGAGGAGATGTGTGAGTGAAGATGGAGGTGTCGGAAATTATTGCGAGAGGAGAGGAAAGCTGCCCGCAATTTATTGACCAACGCAGCACAGACTGCTTGGCAAACTTTCGAGTCACATGTTATTCTACGGTGAGACGCAGGGAAGATCCATGAGCGATGCGATACGCGCCGATGAACGTGCAGCCATGTTTCAGCTATGTATGTAGACAGGCACACCAGCAAAATGCACTTTCCCGTCCCATCGTATCTCCCTATCTACGCCAGCATTCGTTGCTGAAAGCAGAACTCCAAACTCCTCGCTAGTATGTACCATTCGTGACCCTTTGGAGGCATCATCTCATCTGTCCCGCTGTCTTTCGCTGCTTCATCCGATATGCCTGCTGAATCGATCTTTTTGCATCACTTTCTTCTCACCCCGGAGGACTATGCGAATAATTGCTATTTTGATCACTTCGCCAAGCACCTGCGTAACCGTTCGATGGATGCGACTGTATCGGCGGCAGTCGTATGTGCTGCTGTTGCTGCTGCTGCTGGCTGGGTGGTGGATTTATAGAAAAAGGCCGAAAGGTGGGACCGGCGGAGGCACTTCCGGACTCTTGACCAGTGGATGGTCGTGAGTATTGGCTCCAGTTGTTGCTCGTATTACTGGTGATCGGAAAGGACGGACTAGAGCTGCTGGCAAGGCGGAAAGGAGATCCCGTCCTGGTGGCCAAGTTGGTGTTGCCGAAGGTGCTGCCGTAGTCGTCGGGCGCAGCGCTGCTCCTAGCGTGGCTACTGGGCGGTCTAGCTGTGTTACTGACGGGCTGTCTATAGCTGTCAGCAACATAGGCCTGACCACCATAGTACGAAGTAGGACGAGGATCGGGTAAAGAATTGGGTGTGCTGTAAGGTTGTGTGGATGTGCCATGATGCGTACTCGTATTTGTGGACTGCCTCTTGGCCGGCCTTGGAGGCTCGTCGTCGTCCGAAAGTGTCAAGTCGATCACCGCGCTCGCAGGGCGCTTGTTGCTCTGTTGTGCCGATGTGGTCGAAGGTGCTGCGGACGGTCCTCTTGATGACAAAGGCGGCGTATTGATAGCGAAGCCAGAACCAGGCATCGGTGACAGTAACGAAGGAGTAGAGCCATTGCCGATGGGAACGCCGTTCGTAGGTCGTGATTTTGAAGTCGGGTCACTGACTTCCACGATGTCATCGTCATCGAAGTCATCATCGTAGTGTGCGGGTTTACCTCTACTAGAATGACCGTTCGGCTGTGAATCTTCTTCTTTGAGCATATGCCACTGTCCATCTGGTTCAATGTCCACCTTCTCGACCGAAGTTGGCGTCTGCTGCAGGATCTCTTCGAAGTACTTATCAACGCAGAGGCTCTGGAAGGAGACGCTCTTCGAACACACAGGGCAGGACCACTGTGGAGCCTGCTCCTGCAGGTGCATGAACATTGATCCATCAAAGCACTGATTGTGCGAGCAGTTCGTCGATCTCACTGGCAGTGTGATGCGCAACGTCGAGATTGGATCTTTCAGTGACATTCGTACCGAGGTTGCAGCGATGTCCGGATCCGCGTTGGCCTTGTTCATTTCGTTCAGGACAGTCTGCTTCGTGATGATACCACCGCCGTGCTGTCCTCGCTTGATGCGTTCTGTTAATGCATCGGCTGAAACGTACTTCACCAGATATACCGCAAATGAGAACCGCTTCTGAGTCAGTGCGTATGTTATAGACAACTGATTCTGATAGCCACCGTGTTTCCTAACCTTGTCGGTGATATCGGCCGGTTTTGTCGATCCTGGCTTATTCTTCAACCCTTTGAAGTTGGCGCGAACGTCATCACCATTGATCTTCACCTCAAGCTGATTCGGGAAGGCAACGTCGACATAGCCGTATGCAGAGATGCCAGTGCCGCAGTACATCAGAAGCTTGAGGTTGGGATCTAGTTTCATGCGATTCACTTGATCCTGAGTGAGGGTCACATTGGATCGCACGGTATGCCTGTTCTGTGGCATTTCTGTAGGGCCATCTGTAAGTTTCCATCGTAAGTGCGCTCAAAACTGAAGCATGGAGGGGCGGGAAAGATATTTACCAGGTAGATCATTGAGCGGCAGGACTTCTTCGTGGCCTTCATAAAATGGACTCGATTTGAATGGATCTGCGCTGCAGTTAGCCGAATGCGCGCATCGTCCAATACCAGGTCGTGAGCTCACTTCGACCTCCAATGGGGATTTTATGGCCGCCATACAGCGCCTGTCGACCGCCTGGCGGCATTTGGCTGTTTTGTTGCGAGGTACCGTTGGAGTGTGAATACGTTGCTGAGGAGGAAGGTTGCGACGCTCGTAGCGGGGCTTGACCGTGGTTGCCCACTCGATGGTTGAAGATGTCGAATTCGGTCTGATCGCCTCGCTTGACGATGGTGTTCAAGACTACTCACGAGTGTCAGAAAGCTCACACGACCTGCAGACTTTCCAAGTGACGGCGGTGGATCTCACTGTCAGTGCATCTGGCCTGCAATATGGCCTTGGTGCCGGAGACTTGATAATTGTACGCTTTGCATATTTCCTTCAAGTCGTTGTTCACCAGAGTCTTGATGCGCGCCTCTACAGACCCTCTCTGCTGCTGCATCACATGTCCGCCAGATGCCATTGCTGTGCGCTTCGGAGCGCTCTCGCCGGAGTGGGGGATTTGCGATGACTCGAGGAAGGATATGGCGTGCGGTCGATATGAAGTCGTAGGTTTGGCGCTCAGCTCGGTGCTGGCGAGGGGTACTGAAAGCGCTGTGCCAGCAGCTTATCGGGTAGTCGACGGTGTATCACAAGGAGTGCGAGTGGTGCAGAGGATCAAAGAGAGGGAAGGCTCCGACTTCACATTTGGTGTGCACGCATTGACGAGGAAGGCACGACCAGCGCAGTTCCGGCGATCTGTGAACAACTTGAACTCATGTGAAGTCCACAGACTATTGTCACGCCGCACAATGAGAGTGCTCGAGTACGACCTCACACGGTCTGGTGTCTTCGCCGGGTGAAGTCAAACGGCGAACATCGAAGGCAACCCGCAGCACGCAGCACGGTTCACTCACAGACGCCGGCGGTGATCTCGGCAATCGGCCGCGCTTGTGGCTGCTGCCGCCCGACCTGCATATCGATTTCGATTATTTTCTTGCGGTCTACATCACTGCAGAATACACTCGACGCTGCGATGGGTTCAAGCGCAAGAGCAAGCAGAATCAAGAAGAACAATTCCGCGCTGAAGAAGCGGGTATTTGGACCCGTTGAGCAGGCACGAAATGAGCGACTTTCCGCAAAGCTGCTCGCACTGGCAAAAGCACCCAAGGACGAGAAGATGGACATAGAGCAGGAAGGTGCGTCGCAATTTACGGAATCGTCACAAGCAAGATGAACATTATGCTGACGCAATTGCCGAAGCAGGCGCAAAGGAGATGGCGAAGGAGAATGAGGCAGCGGCGGAAGACGTCGAAATGGATGCTCCCACGAAAAAGACTCGAAGCAAACGAGAGGTTAAGCGCTTGCAAGAAGCAAGAGCACAACGACAAGAGAAGAAGTCACGCAAGCGCGCACGTAACCAGGTCGCGTTTCCGAGCAAGAAGAAGGGTGGAAAGCGATGAGCTGAAAGGAATTCGGATTTTCCGAGCGCACAACATGGCAGCCATAAGGTCCAGGGGCTCTTTTCTACGCTGAAAGGCGCATGGATGGAAGAAATGGTCAGCCTGTGGAAAACAGGACATGCAATCCGCCTGCTGGGCTTGGTTGAAGAGCAAATTCACGTTGGGATGCAGTGAGCATTAGCGAGGCGTTCAGGTGTTCCAAATAATGAAGAACAGGGAAACAAATGAAATGGGATCTTGCAGAGGCACAATGTCAAAGAGTCATATCCATAAACGGCCTGGGTTCCATTTCCATCACGCTACTTTTCTGAAAAAGTATTATGCGCCGATTCAGACATTACATGCATGTACAACTAAGTGTGTAATAGTAAAAGGACGGATCATGTTTTGCCTTTCCTGTGCTTTCATGTATGGTCCAAAAACAATCCTTGTCCTTGGGTATCATGATACTGGGGTATGGGTATCAACACTTTCTTCTCCCATCGCGTTAAAGAGTCAAAAGAAGAACTGGACATGTCCCTCATGCCCAAAGGTGTAGAGTATGCGTGCCAATAGAAAATCATAACATTTCCGTCCGCGTCGTTAGCGCCATTGTGTTCATGTGCAGTAAGTAGTGTGCATCATATGTTCTTGTCGACTTTGTTCTGCATTCTTGCCAGAACTTCTCGGTGACGGTCGTGCATTCCACCCATTCTCATATGGACATCGATCTGTTTCTGCATCTCTTTTTTGCGCTGCTCTCGAGCTTTGGTCTCTGCTTCGCTCTGCATTCTTGCTGCTCGCAACATATCCATTTGTGAATCAGCATGGTTGTATGAATTCCTCGAGCTCGTTGCAATGGCGTTGCTAGATAGCCAAGCACTCCAGTTCATGGCTTGCTTGTTCGCGTTGTGTGACGTTCGTCGGGGCTGGTGAGAATCGTAAATTGGTTGCTGAGTTCCTGAGGAAGAAATTCGAGCAGGTTTGGGAGCCGGAATTGTGCTCGAACCGGGAATTGCGTTGACCAGAGGCGCTGGCACCATCGAGTTGCGAAGGGTTTGCGCTGACATGCGAGTGTTCAGTGGCAATTGGGCCTGTGAAGCATTTTGCGGCGAGAGAATGGCTTGTTGCTGGACGAGTGCTTTTCGTTCCGCTAGTGTCATATCTTCAGCTCCTTCTTCATCGATGGCAACTCCGTCGGACAGTGACGTTGCTGAGCTCTTGCCTCCAGTGGAGCCTTCTCTTTTGCTGCCTCCCAAGGTCGAAGCTGTCTCGATGATGACTTCAGGTGTGGAAGCCATGAAGGAAGTGGTTGTTACCCGGTTTGATAGCCGCTCACGACGCTCATCAAGTAGATTGGGAGTGGCCCGGCCGGGCATCAGGGAGAGCCTATTTGGCACCTGCGAACTGCGGTCCGGCTTGAGCGTTGGAGGAAAGAAGTCACGAGGTGGCTGTTGTGGTTGTTGCTCGAGCAGAGGTGCGGATACCTTACGCTCTTCGTCAATCATTGGTGCAGAGGTTAGAGCAGGATTACTACTCGTCCTCTTCGCCAAAGGTGTCGACCAATCCGCATGGCTTGCTGTGGAGGCATGAGCATAGATCGGTACCGCAGCGCCTCCTGATGGAGTGTGAGAATGGCGCTGGCTGATCTTCTTTTCCGCCTTCGAAGGCTCAGCTACCTTTTGAGGAAGAGGTGGTACGGGAGGCGGTAGTGGCGACGCATTGTTTTCTCGAGCTCTGGCCTTTTCTGCGGCGTCGTCCATTTCGACTTGAACAGCATCAAGCGTGTGCTGCGGCACTTCTTCGAGAGGTTCCGGCTCAGCTCGGGTGACCTCTTTGGCCCATTCGCCCGTCCTGTAGTTTTGTGCGGCCTTCGATATCCGCTTTGGTAACTTGTCCTTGAGCTCAACTGGCTCTCTAGGTGTCGTGCTGCTGTCTGCTCCAATAGAAGGCGATCGACCTAGTGTGCCCGGCGTTCGTGGGCCGACCGAGAGTCGACTCGATGCACCGCCAATGCTCGGGGTCTTTTGAGGTAAACACAACGCTTCGTCGTCATTGTCTTCAATGAACTCTTCCTGCAAGTTCAACGGCGATGACCCAGATCCATAAGGAAAGTAAGAGGATCCGGGTCGAGAAAGTGCTTTTGTGGAGAAAGCATCCATGTCTGGGCCTTCGGCCATAGTGGCCGCAACAGATGACGCCAGGTCATCTTCTTCAGGTTCCCATTCTTCTTGTTGCGGTGCAGCTTCTTGCGCTGCTGAGGCAAGTGAAATTCGACTTCGGTCCTTAAGAGCACCGGCACCACTGATGCCAAGGCCTGGCGTTGACGGGCCGGCAGTCATTGATGGAGAGCGGGTTAGCGGTGAATTCGCACCGCCATCTCCAAATGTGAGCGGCGGCAAACTAGGCACAACCGAAGGTCGCCTAGACGAGCCCGAAAGAAAGTCAAAGCTTGCGGTCGACTTCCGTTTGGACATGGACGACCTTTTGCCAATACTATCTCTGGTACCTGGGCGCATGTTGACCATTGCGAAAGAGAATCGTTTTTCGTCATCCTTTCTGGAGGTGTTATAGCTGTCCGCGCCGCTGTCCTTGCGAACAATGTTGTCCGTCGATGCCGATGCCGAGCCGATATGTACCGTTGGTGCCTTCTTCTTACCATCGTAATCGCCTTCCCACGCTGCGCGGTCGATGGCCACCCGAGTCTCAATGTCTCGTCCGACTTCTGCCTCCTCTGCATCTCTAAGCTCTTGCTCGCGAAGCCGGTCGGCCTCTCGTTTTGCTTTTTGCTCCTTCACGATCTTCCAGATCTTGATTTGAGACAACGTTCCGAGAAATGCAACGATAATGATGGCCGCGAGTTCCGCTCTCATGTTACGATTGATTGGGTAGGTATCAGTGAAAAGGGGGAAAACGTCGTCGTTCAGATCTGCTTGTTGTCAGTTTTGTCGACGATACGAATAACGCAGAGACTCACTCCAGATGTACATCCAAAACTCCTTCAGTCCGGCTTTACTGAAACAATCGATGCCCAGGACAAAGGCGACAGATCCAGCGAAAGACGTGCAGCCAATGATGCCGTACACTCGAGTGTAGCGGCTGATGTACAGGGAGAAACATGCTGCGCAAAAGACGCCAATGAGGATGATGCGCCCGACCTGATTCTGAATCAAACCACCTGGAGCCAGAGTGAGGAGCCACATGGCAAAGCAGAAGCCTCCCAAGACACATCCGAAGCCTTCGGAAACTTCCTTGAATATCAAAGCCAGAGAGCCCAAAAGACAGCCTCCAACAACTCCGGCAACCACATATGCACCTTGAATGGCATCTGGAACCGGCGGGTGCATGAGGTAAATGACAAGGACCTCAATTCCAAGCGCGATCAATAAAGATGTGCTTAGGAATGTCTGTGTGGGTCTATGCTTGATTCCCACGAAGGCCAAGATCAATCCGGCAATGATCAGGATGGCACCGGCGACTCCACAAGCAGGTGTAATCTTTGGCTTGATGGGCAAAGCATCTTCATCCTTGTTGGCATCCGCAGGCAAGGTCGCATTCGAATGTGTAGTATCAACGTTTGGGGTGGCAGTCGGCGCGAGCGTGATGGGTGAAGTGGCATCTCCACTGCTGATGTCGTCGGACTTCGTCTTTGCTTGGTCTCCAGTGGTAGATGCAGATGCGGTCGAAGTTGGACTGGTCGTGGTGGGCGTGCTTTGGACATTGGTTTTGCGGCTGGCGGGAGCGCTGTCTGTGGCAGTGGCAACGTCGTTCTGTCTCGCGCGCAAGCCAATCCTGCCGAGCGGTTCGGCGCAGCATAGAGCTACAAGTAGCGAGATCAATGAGTACCGTAGACGCATGATCGCCCTTGTCGTCGACTGAGATTGATCTGCGCCAGGTATCGAATGGCCAGGTCAGCTCCAGTCAGCTCAAAAGACTCTTCAGCATCTCCAGACTATAGGTGGTGTTGCTCGGGGTCCATAGGTCAGTGCGAAAGGCTGGTCCGGTGCGGTTTCAGCAGTGTTCGGTAGGCGGTAACGCGCACATTGTCGACGTTTAGCTCGGCAGCAAGCGGAGAGGACCAGGTGACGAAGATGGAGGACGAAATGTTGCGTCTATATCACGAAGCCCTGCAAATGACCAACAGGTATTGGCTGGCAAGGTTGTC
Organism: Pseudocercospora fijiensis CIRAD86; assembly: GCF_000340215.1. NCBI lineage: Eukaryota > Fungi > Ascomycota > Dothideomycetes > Mycosphaerellales > Mycosphaerellaceae > Pseudocercospora > Pseudocercospora fijiensis. The sequence continues at coordinate 2,063,737 of NW_006921536.1, forward strand.
CCGGCACATGCTTGAATGAAGGACAATGTCAGAATCAGGCCGAGTCGTTCAGCCATTGACAGGCCAGCAGGCTTCCCTTTCCAGCCCCGAGAGAGCGGTGCGTCGCGCGCAGCCGCAGCGTGCTAGAGCCAAACTCTGCTTCGCAACGAGGTTACGAGGGCCACTCATACCATCGGAAACGTCATGGAACGATAATAGCACAACGGCTTCAGAGCCACCCGTCCATTCTGGGACGCAGCAGAGACCAATGCGTTGAATGCGATGTCTTGGGTTTCGGGGCCTGCGGCTGCGTGGGCTCGTGAAGACCAGGAGGCAGGAGCTGCAGTCGGACGCGCGCAATCCAACCAGACAGGCTCTGAGCAGCACGCGTCTGCACCTGATTGTACAGGATGAATGGCGGGTGATGATCGGGCTCTCTCAGACCGCCTCACCGCCACCAGCAGCCGTCAAAAGCGTTTCGGGCGAGGAGATTGCACGAAGCTATGCGAGATGAAGTCGAGCTTTGCATCCACTCAGCACCCTGCACCCCGAAGCCCTGGCGATCGCCCGGCGCCCGGCAAGAACCTCTTTTCTCGCAACCCTGCACGTGCTGCCCGTCTCCCGAAGTCCCCGTGCACCGCCGACGCTAATCAATAAGATGTACCTGTATACATACAATGGCGCCTGCCCTGCGACCTTTTAATAAGTACACCTCTCGTCGTCGACGCTCGTACGCCTCTTGTCGCACTCTCAAGCACACGAGCACTCGGACATGATTCATACGCCGGCATTGTGCTTTCGCGCGCTTTCTGCTTAAGCTGCCGATCTGCTTCTGTGCGCGGGAGATCCTGGAGTAAAGTGCATCGATACCTTGTTCCTGCGCGATTTGCCCGGGAGCCGTGAGACGCTGAGAGATCGGCCTTCAGCAGCAACTCAGCTTCATCGCTCCGCCACATCCAGATCGTCACCTCACCTCCTTCAAGTTTGCCTTTGGACAAAGCGTGGGCCGCACGAGACCTTGCAAGCACACCCTGCCATTTCACCAAGACTATGAGATGCATCTCCCGGTCAAGCAGTCCTCGCGCAGTGCCATGAGTACGTCACAGTGAATCTGACCCAACAGCCAGCTCGCGCGAATGCGATGATGCTTTGCATCCCAAGATAGTGGCCGGGCAATGAAGGATACCCTACACTGATGGCAATAGCGCATCAAAAAGTCGCACGCGATATGCCTAAAAGCTCGAAGTCATGGCTCCAAATTGCGCATTCGTGTCAAGTCTTGTCATTGCCATGCATTTGTCATTTCGACAGAATGCATTGTCATGCAGCACCGAAGATTCGTCAGTCGTGTGTCAACCTCACGTGCCGAGCTGCACAATTAACCTCTCGGCACTCATCGAGCTCTCGACGTTGCTAGCGATGAACGAAATGCGGATGATCTGATGTGGCATCGATCGCCTTTGAGGCATACCAATACTGCTTGCGTTATAACTTGTAGCCAAGCTAGGGACTTACATGCACAATAAGGAGCTGGAACCTACTACTCCACCTTAAGCACCTTTTGCAAAGACTCCTAGCACGATCCGCGGGCAACACTTTCTGCACCTTTGCTCGGCCCAGCCTTTACTAGAGCCTGCCCTTGGTGCTTCTCATAGACCTCCCTGACAGCATGCTGAGCACTCTGTCGTGATGTCATCGGTGCCTCGGATAGTTCTAACCTTTGTAAATTGATGATCTTTCCATCGGAGAAGACAGCGTATACATCTTGCAGTAGGAGGTAAATACCGCATCGAGGCCGATGGTGTCCAAAACTGTTCTTCACTCCCATCGGCACTCGTGACTGGTTCACGTGCTGTGTTTCATTATTATACCTTGTGTACTGCTTGATAGTGTTCGAAGGGCTGGTTCGCTGGCATTTCGGCTGCGAATTGTGACCTGATGTGTGAAGGCAGCATCTTCCTCAATATTCATCATGCTCGATCATGAGGCATCACTTCTATATTCATGCCCGGTAAGTGTTCTATCTCTCTGATCCTCTGGTGTCTCTCCTCCAGCAATCTCATTCGCTGGCTTCAAGATGGAGCCAGAGGGTTCGGCGATCTGGGCCCGCCGCCTCAGCTGCACCTGCAAGCTGGACAAGGCGACATGCTCGTTAGCATTTGAGTGCAGGACACCTGGGAAGAGAGCATTTCTGCCACGGCTTCTGCATTCAACCCATTGGGCACACTCTCCCGCGAATTGGAGCATCTCCATGTGAGCCTGCTTCGCGCCTGCACCCTCGGTGGCGCGCCTGTCAAGCCCATGTCCGAAGCAATTCTCCTCCAGAACACAGTGAATAAGCCGGGCACTTCTTGCTTGGGATGTCGGCGGCGGAAGCTGAAGTGCAGCCGTGAGCCAGACGGCTGCTTGAACTGCACCAAAAGCGACCTGCCTTGCGTCTATCCAACACCGGATGTTGGCGTCAAGCGCAAAAGAGGCCCGTACAAGAAGGACAAACCGCCGAGGCAGAGACATCTGGAAGATCTCGTCAAGTATCTCGAGCCGAAGAATCATGCGCAAGATGGCACTCGCAATGGTGACTCTGCAAGCCCAGGCCACGCATCTTCTCCAAGTCGTTCCGCCTACGGACAACCTTCTCTCTCAGCTGGCCCTCGACCGCCAGCTCAGACGGCAAACTCCGAGGATCTGGTGAAAGATGCACTGATAGCGCTTACCAAGTCGTCAGTCTCGGATCATGACAACAAATACGATGATGGAGCTTGGCCTCATCGTGATAACACTTCTGGCCCACAAACCGCCGTTGGCACACGACATCCTCCGGTGCGTCGCATCTTCGAATATTGGCATCTGTTTGTGACCCGAGCCGATCCCATGACGAAGCTGATACATTGTCCGACATTCGCAACGAAGTTGTTCAGTGTCATCGACAATTTGGCAAATGTTCCATCGTCCACCGAGGCTCTGATGTTCGCCATCTACTACGCAGCACTAAGCACGTGCACTGCACGTGAGGCACGACGCAGATTTGGCGACGCACAGGACGTCTTGATGCATCGCTATGGACGTAGTGTTGAGGCCGCGCTGGGAGACAACTACGACACACCTCAACTTGAGGCATTGCAGGCTCTTGTGCTCTACATCATATGTATCAGACGAGCAGATGATGGCTCTAATATTCGTGCTTTATTTTCGCTTGCAGTACGCTCGGCACAGATGATAGGATTGCACGAAGATCCCGAAGGCAGATACTCGCCGTTTGAGGTTGAAATGCGTCGAAGATTGTGGTATCACTTGTGCGGCCTGGAATCTCGAACGGCTGAGGAAGGTGGATCAAGGAACACGACAATTCTGAAGGATCGAAATGTCCAGCTGCCTGCCAACCTGAACGATAATGACTTGGACCCCAGCATGACACATCCACCCCAAACCCGCGTAGGAGTTGCAGACATGACATTTCCCATCCTTCGCTTTGAGATTCACCGACTTGTGTTTGGCCTGTGGGGTATCCGGAAAGAAAGGAACGGCAACTGGGCTGGCCAAGAATCTTCAGGCCCGGACAGCGTGAGAGATCACCAAAACGACTACTACGAGCAAGCGAAATTCAGGTTCGACACGAACTATATGCAATACATGCACACCTCACGGGCGTACGACTGGCTATGCACAAACTTCGTCGAGAGCATGCTGATCAAGGCGCGCTTGATCATCGATTTCCCTTTTGGCACCACGCCCACAAAGGACATGCCAAAAGAAGAACGCATGACCCTACTTCAAGCATCTGTAGACATCATCCAAATGACGCATGGCGTCGCGAACGACGAGCGATTATCCGACTACAACTGGTACTTCCGAGGCTATGTGCAATGGCACTCGCTCGCGATTGTGGTTGCTGAGCTGGGCTGGAGCACAAATCTGGATTTCGCAAATAATGCTTGGGCAGTGCTTGATCCGATCTTGGCTGATTGGGACAGAATGTACAAGACCAAGCGAGAGGAGCCAGCGTGGCAACACGTGCATACCCTGATTGAGCGAGCGCGTCACATACGATTGCAGAGAAGGCAGCAGCTAGCAGCACAGAAGCAGGCCAGTCATAAGCGCACTCGGACCGATATATCAGCTCCAGCCCAACGAGAAACACCTCAATACAGTCCAAACATGGTGCACGTCCAGCAGAGCGTGCAGCCGGAGCAAGCACCTGAAAGTCATGCGCCCAACCACCAGGCCATGGCGGCCGGGCAATACAACTATCCTCAACCAGAGGCACCTGCATCATACTCTGCAGGCACGCCCGCTAGTCACAATGGCTCATCATTCTCGGGACCATGCACTGGAACAGGATCAGTCATGGACTTCAATCTCGATTTTGACCCTTTTGCTGGTATGGAAAATGTGGACTTTAATGCTTTCAATGAGGTATTCAATGATGGAAGCTGGGAGATGCTGGATAATCTTGAGGACGTGAACATGCAGATACATGACGAGACTACGTGCGGGAATTGGTGGGGCTTGAATGCTCCAGTGCCGCAAGCCAGCACAGGAGCCTATGACTATCAAGCTCCGACGCATAGCTGAGCCAAGAGCGTCATGTGAAAGATAGCCGACAGATCACGAAGCGATGCACATGTCAAGTGATGCGCCAGGCACGTTACTTCAAACCCTTGAAACGACGCTTAACTGGCTTCATGATTGTGTATGCACGCGCTTGTCTCTGCACGCGACACAGAGCAAACAGATGCGCGGTCAAGAGATACAGGCCACATCTGCTGTCACTCGCTTTTTGGGAAGCAATCCTCGCTCTGGCAATATACTTCTATTGCAAGCCCTCGCCCGCAACTACTCGCTGCAACTCCACCTCGAGCGCTTCACTGCATTACTGGACTGGATACAATTCGAGGTTCCCAAGTCAGCCAATACGCAAACGACAGCATGACCAGAGAGATTAACGTTAAGAAAAGCTCAGTCCCTGCCCCAAAGCACCGCGACGCCCGAGTCCTGGACGGCCAACTCCATCGAGACGCCTTTGGCCCACCTCCATTCAAGTCATCAAACCCCTCTACCACCAACCGAACGTATCCAAACACTTTCACGCCCACGCCTGGCGCCGGCAAATATCAGCGCAAAGCCGAGAAGCTACTCTGGGAACTCGAGAACAAACTGCGCAGCTCAAAGCTCCTGGCATCCTATCCAGTCAGCAGCAGTTTCGCGGAGGAAGACAGATTCGGAGGTGTGGTTTTCGACTCGGATAGCGGATGTAACACTATCGATGGGGGACTATACGCTAGCAATACTGAGCTGCTTGTAATGAGCGGCGCTCTTTCGGCAGATGACCACCGCTGTGAATTGGGAAGGGCATGCTTTCGGACCAAGATCGGGGAACAGAATGGTGACAGTGGCGAGGAACGAAGGAGTTTCGACGAATTGGAGGCGCAGCGCGGGAAGAGGCGTGAGGAGTCCGAGTTTCGGGGCTTCGATTCTGGATGGTATGCGCCGAGTGAAGAGAGTGTAGAAGCGGACGAGGAGGGGGAGAGAAGAAGCGTAGCGAGAGATTGTGGTTCGATGAGGCTTAAAGATAGATTTTGAGGTACAGGTGCAAAATTCGGGCTTGACGAGGCATGGATGGGGCGGATAGATATGCACGATACCAATCTTCATCACCTCACATTGACACAAGCCTTCTCTATATCCGTTTCTTTGACATCAGTAGCATCCATTTCACGCAAAGAAAAGTGGACTCGACACCGGGATGGAGCACAGGCAAGTCCTCCAATTGTGCGTGCCGTCGAGTATGCATGACTGGTGTCTGGCTTTCCAGTCGGGTCGTGTTGATGCACTCACTCGGGAGTACAGTAGGAGTATGACGAGATCGCGGAAAACTAAAGCCGTGGTTGCTGTAGCGAAGCTTGCAGTTTTCCGATCGGACTCCAACGTAAGGCAAGGCTGAGCACAGACCCTTTTGATGGGCTTGTGTGTCGAACGTGTTCGTGAGCCAACTCGTCTGATCATTGGAACTGAAAGTGATCTACATATGGGCATGGTCAAGTGAAGCTTGTGACGACTGTTGGCAGATATAGGACGGAAGGTGCATGCATTCGCCTATGCTTGAAGCTTAAATCAAACTGTCTCGAGACAATGGTATCTCTGTGGTATCCAACGATTGAACGCTTCACGAAAAAATGCAAGCAATAAATGGTGGGCAAAATGCCGGACAGCGTGTGGACGCATCCATCCGCGCAGCAAAGACGAACATGTCGAATCTGTTCTTGTGTGCGTGCCGTGACTGCACATTCCCGACCTCAATCGCTCAAGTCGGGATTAGCAACAAACAAGCGTGGTCCAGACATGGTCATGGTCCTCTCGTCCACACTGCCTCTCCGCCTGAGGTCATCAGCATTGTTCTTCTGCTGTTGTATTTGTTCTTCGACTGTGATTTTCCGCGAAGGGAGGCCGCCGACTTGACCGAACTGCTCCTCTTCGCTGCTTCCACTAGGCTTGCCGAAGTAGTCCAGCTCTACGCCATCGTTCCTGGGCATCGGCGTTTCCTCCTCGATTGGATCACCCATACTGTCTACTGGACTGACACCAGGAGGCGTGTTGCCGTTACTGTATGAGTTGTTCAGCCCGGAAGCGTGGAAGCTGTGGCCTCTCCTGCCACTCCCCAAACTGCTCCGACCACTGCCAGTTCGGACGTGATACCGAGCTCCGGTGTCATCATCACTGGTGTTTCCGTCGTCCACTTCAGAAGCACTGAGCCGCATCGGGACGCCGGCACCAGGCTTCAACGTAGCGTTGTATGCACTGGCCTTTGGAGCTCCGTGATGCCGGATCTTGCTACGCACCCCGCCTACAACACCCGAACTGCTAGTGCTTGTGCGTACCGTGGAAGCGTAGTTGTGCCCACCAGCCACTTCGGCCGCAGCCCGCATCTTTGCTTGGCGCTGCGCAGCCAATATTCTTGGATCCTCATGTTGAGCTCTATCGCACCACACCGTGGCCTTTTGTTTCCGCATGAGGGCGACATACGAGGTGGGCGAGAGGGAGGAGTTGCTGCGAGAGGAGGTGGATCGACGCACGCCATTGGTCATGTTCGTGGGCGCTCTTTGCAGGTTGGAGTTTTGTGATGAGGTCGAGGAGCCGGTGGCATTTGATAGGGTGCGGCGGGTCTGCCCAGGCTGAGGATATTGTGACTGCGATTGTGTCATGCTGTAAGACGGCGATATGCTCGGTTGCCGAGAGTCGTTCTGTAAGCCAAGAGCGGTGGAGGAATTGGTTCTTGCCCGACTGTGGTTATATTGGCTATTCATGGTATTGCCATTGCCATTGCCATTGTTGTGTTGTGCAGGAGCCAGTCTCTGTCCCTGGGCGGGGAGGGGCTTCCTCGCAACGGCGACTGCAGACATGGTGAAGGCTGGTTGCTGCTGTTTGCGGCTGTCTGCGTGCGTGCGTCTTTGCGGGGTCGAGAGTGGTGTTTCAGCTTCTCGCAGCAGCAATCAGCAGCAAGCGCAACACCGGCGGACACACACAGCGGGCAGTGTCGGCGTCGAGGGCAGACGCGTCGAATGTATGTGTGCGGTGCGGTGCGGTGCGGTGCGGTGCGGTCGTATGCTCGCCGGCGCAAGGTCGACTATTCTACGCTGCGTCGGGACCGGGGGACTGCGATGGAGACTGCAGGCCAATATTCCTGCATGCGCTTGCTGCACACTGCCGTGCGAATGAGCGGCGTGCGTCTGGCGGGCTTTTGGGCTGCGAGCAGCTGGACTGTATGTGTATGGATCTGGCGAAGCAGACGCGGTGCAGTGCAGATAAGAGAGAGTGATCGGCGCGAGTCCGAGACACGCAGCGGATGCGCGATGGAAGATTCAAGATAGAATAGCGTTACAGTGCTTCGCAAAGGTCTCGCGCGATTATCAGCCCAGCCCAGGCCAGCCCAGCCGTCGCTCGCCCGTAGTGTGCCAGTAATGATGCACTGAGGAGGGAAGTGGGCTCAGTCGGCGCTGTGCTCGGTGCTTCACATGCCACCCTTGCAGCGAGGCGTGAGCGTGAGATGTGGATACGAGAGAAGACGAGGGACAATAATAATAATGCTTTGTCCTCCCGCTGCTGCACTTGAAGAGCTGTCGACACCTGGCCTGGCGACAGCACCGATCGATGCCACCCCGAGACTCACCACACCTATCCCAATGGCCCAGGCACGATGTCCCAGGGCAGCCTGTTGTTGTGGTATTGCCAGAGGTGCGTAGATTCGCTGCGGAGGAGCTCAGGAGTGTAGCTTGGGAAGAAGAGGGGTGGACAATGCTGCGATGTGATAGCGGATCAAAAGACCTTGAGGCAGAGTGAGACGGCAACGCAAATAGGACTCCGGACTGCAGCTACATTGTACTGTATCTTTGCCCTTTCTCCAATAATACGAAGCATCGCCCCAATGATCGTTGCCTTGCATTCATCATCTCACATTGATGTCGCGCGGCAAGCAAGCACTGCATTTAGCCTTCGCTAAATAGCTGCACGCCCGCCGTATGCCCACCCGAATGAATGCTCTCGTTGGTACGGAGCTTCACGGTACGCAAGGTCGAGTCTGCTTTGGGGCTGGAGCTCAGGAGGAGGTGGCCGGAAGAAGAAGCCCAGCCTCCCGAATAAGCCATCCTCGAGGCCATTCACTCTGTATGGCAAATCGCAAATAGCATCGACGTTGACGCAATTGCCAATACCCCAAGCCAAGAGGATTTTAGCAGCAATCCTTAGCGCGCACATAGGGTAAGAAAAAACCGTAATCTTACAGCAATTCTCAGTCCAACTGTATAAGTTATTTTCAGCTGTACGTCCACTGTAATCTCCTAATATGCTGTAGACAGTTAGCCTACTGTTGAATCTGTGTACTATATAGATTTCTAAACCGTAGAGATCCACTTTTGCTATAGGATCTAATAGGAATAGCCGCTAAGCGGTTAGGGATGTGGATACTACCCGTATTTCCTTCCGACTTTATGCTATTATATAGTAATCTTCCTTTACGCGCACCTATTCGCATCGCTTCCGTACTACTAAGTCCTTTATATATCGACTTTCTAGATCTCGCGCGCGCCCGATTCGATATAGCAGAGACAGTAGCAGCAGCAGTAGCAGCAGCAGCAGCAGTAGCAGAGCCGCCGGCAAAGCGGCTACTACTAGAAGCACCGGTATATTACATCCTACACTCTTTACTATTCCTATATAGTATTGGTCTGCACAACACTAGCTTCAGAATTCAGGTTATATAGCTTTAGAATACAGCTTTAGAATACAGCTTTAGAATACAGCTTTAGAATCTAGCTTAAACTGTCTACTACGACTATGTCTAATACATACACCTCTTACACCTCTACACTATTTATTTATTCTAACGTTTGCTAAGCCTTTATATGTAAACAGGCGGCTATAGTAATATAGTGCAGTAGGCTAATTCATTTACAGATTCGAGAGCACTTGCGTTTCTTTACGAAATATCCCTATATACGATTACCTATAAAGTCCCTTCCTGTTCCTACTACTACTAAGTCTTAAGCCTTTAAAGCTAAGACTAACAAGCGTAATTTACTTAATTAAGCGTTCAAATAGATGCATTTCGAAACTAGTAGCTATAAGCCAAAGGATGATATTATTAAAATAATTTATAGAGATGCTATCTTTAAGGAGAACAAAATGCTGTTTGCTTAGGCTCGGAGCAAAGCTCTTAATACCCGAACATTGAAGTCGGAAACTATTAGAAATTGTCGTATAAGTTGATCCCTCTAGCCGCCTATTTATATCTTCTTTTTTTACTATTAAGCTATACGTTTGCATATTAGCATCTAGCTTTAGAACTTAATGATTTCGAAGCCTACTAATCTTTAGTACAATCTCGAATCTTCTAGTTCTGAAACCTTCAACTTTTGCTTACTAAGGTACTCTTATTAGTGTAGATATAGCTAATTTATATACAGAAATACGTCGAGAAGCTTATAGCCGAGGACCCCTCCCTTTTAGGCCTAGATATCGAAGAGACGCTAGATTTCTTCGACGCCCGCTTTAGCGAAGACGAGTTCTTCGTTATATAAGTTGATTATAATACTAATGTTTTATTTCCTATTTCTTTTGATATAATATGCTCTCTTCTAGCCTAATAAACGATGCTAACATAGATATATAGCTTTAAGTATATAAAAGGTCGGCTAGATGTCGACTAGTCCGGCCCTTAGGGGCAAGCCTTCTACAAGTATATATTATTTAACATAGCATACTATACTAAGTCTTTGATTCTCGAAGCATTATTTATTATAAGCTTTATACCTAAATCGATACCTCCGAAGCTCCGTATCGAAGAATCGCTACTCGTACGATAGCTAATATACTAATTCTATATAGGGTAGTATCGCGCTCTATACTCGGAGGTGGCTGCGGCTACTCGAGCCGACAAGAAGCTTAGTAAGTCGCTCGGAATAGTAGGTAATCGCTACATATAGATAGAGCTAACAGTATATATAGGCGAGCAATACGCCAACGTAAACAAAGCCCTCGTAGAGGCATACGACAGCTACCCGTAAGACCTTCTAGCATCTAGCATCTAGTAGCTAATTAATATATATAGCATTAATAAAGATTTCGATAGAGTAGTCCGCTCCGACTTCGCGGAGGTTATACCGAAGAAGACTAGTGCTAGCGACAAGGGTCGCAAGGTATGTATAGCTTTCCAATACTATATAGATATACTAACTATATAATAGAGAAAGAACCTCGCTAGCGCTAAGCGCGCTAAGAAGCGGCTAATGGCCCTTCCGCCTCTAAAGGCATAGGCCCTTTATTATTTTTATATTTCTATATCTCTGTGTATTTTTTTAGATCTTAGCTAAGCGATAGCGCTAGTAGTGTTGCTGCTGCTATTTTTTTTTTAGCTCTGCTCTGTATTTATTTTAGCTTATAATACCTAGATAATAAACAAGTATTAATATACACTAACTACTACTCCTTATAGATCGACAAATAGATCTATATACTCGACGCCGATATCGACATACTATTTAGCGCTTCCGGCGACTTCGTAAACAAGCAAGAATATACAGAAAGGACTCTAAATTACACGGTCGCGTAAATAAGACAAAGGAAGATCTACTATATTCACGCGTATTGTCTTTATTTACGAAGCAACCTTCGCTACGCGTATTATGCTTAGCGCGTTAAAGCGCGTATATGCCTTCCGTAGCAAACACCTATACCTACCTCTATCTACTAACCTCTAACTCTAAGCAAACTCATCCCTCGAGACACTATAGTCTAAACACTACAGTCTAAACACTATAGTCCAAAAACCACAGTCTAAAAACCACAGTCTAGCTATGCGTTTCACCTTCTTGCCGCTAGGCGTCTTAGGTATTTAGCCAAACCCTCCCTAAGCGACACTATAGCTAGCTATAGCCGCAGCCGCAGCCGTAGCAATACTATCTGTTCTAACCGGAACGAAGCGCCCTCGCGAATACGAAGAACAAGAATAAGAACAAGAGGAGGAGGAGGATAATAAGGGATACGAAGGCGCGGCTAAAGACTCGAGTAACCTTCTAGCCCTAGATAATATCGTTGCAACTACCGAGCCTGAAAATAATGAATTAGTACAGATAGAAGCCGTCAATCCTATAGCACGTATAACTACTAAGCTGCTTAATCTTCAGCTAGCTTTAACTTAAGCTATCGAAGATGCTAATTAGCTAAGCGTAGATAAAGTAATCGAGGCAGCTAGGTATTAAATCCAGGCTAATGAAGAGCCTATCTTTGTATAGGAAGCGACAGCTGTACTAGGTTAAGAATATATTAAAGCTGATAAGGAACACGTACCTCCGACTTAATAGACTAGCCTTATACTTCTACCTCCGACCCTAGCGAGCGACTAATCTTAGCTCCTTAATTAGAAGAGGGGCTATCGTATCCGCGCTATTAACAACCTAGAGATGTCCTTTAGTCTCTAGCTCTAAGGTATAGGCATCTCACGATCCGACTATGCCTCCTTATACAATATCTTTACGACCCTAGTACTAAACAGTAAGCTATCCGATCTACCTAAGTCAATTAATACAATCAAATTGCACCTAAAGTCGGTTCTTCTACTACTACTAATACGCTACTAGGAAATCCCTCTATAGAAACAGAAGACATTGCTAACTATACTAGGGTCTTAAGATTTCAAGACCTCCGAGCCGCTATACTTCTTCGACCTACAAGAGCTATTCACTCGCCTACTTAGCTCTAACAATGCTATATATAGCGGACTAGCTAAGCTTGTCGACCTACCGACTAAGCTATTTTAGTCCCGTGCTTAGGCAAGCTCGATCCGTATAACTTCTAGTATATTCGCGAGATATCTATCGTTAGGCGGCGCACTAGTTACCTACGCTACTAGACCTGCACGTAGAGTCGCACTACAATACGAGCTTAAGAAGAAGACTCGTACGAGGAAGGTAGCTCGGACTAACGGTAACGAGGAGACTCTACTAATACTAGCACCTCTAGTTGACTAGCAGTAATTTATCGGCAACGCTAGTAGACCTGTTTTTCTATTAGACTTTGTCCGTTTCCTATACTAGGATATTAGCTACAGTTGTCGATCGACTTAAGCCTACGCTAGCCGCGTTATAGCTATATAGGTCGATAATCGCGAGCCGACAAAGCGCAACCCGAAGGCAGATTACAAGGGTAGTAAGGGATTAACAGTAATCTAGATCGTACCGCTTCTTAACTACGGCGCGTTACCTACATATACACGACAGTCTCTTACTAATAATGTTGTCGAATACGAGCTGTTCTAGGTAGAGAATCAACTCTACACTGTTCTAGAAGCTAATATATAGCCGTTCAACTTAGGTTTAGTTACTATATATTACCTATACGAAAGCAAGATCGACGCTGCTCCGCTTCTACGCGACGATAGGTACAAGTTTGTTATACGGCGTATTGTTACCCGCAATGGTTCTATCCGCCCGATTTATTAAACCTATCTAATCCGCGGTAAGCTAGAAATCATAGTATACGGTCGTTAGTAGCTCCTTAAGTTTGACTCGTATACAACCGGTTTAAAGGTTCTCTCCGCGCCTTTCTTACTATTCATCGATAGCTTTAGCCTATACCGCAACATGCACCGGTTATTAATAGGCTAGTATATAATTATAGCTAGCCTCTCTATATAGGAGCGAAATCGGACCTCTAATATTATTCCATTTACATTAGGTCTATACGGTAGCAATACGGAGGACGTAATTAGCGCTATTGCCCCGAGACTAAAGAGTCTTGATATCGGATAAGAGCTTAATCTATATATACTAGGCGGTAAGGCGTTAGTTTACGCATTCGCATTAGCGTATATTAGCGACATGCTACAACAGCAAGAAAACTCTAGTATACTCGGCCCTAGAGCTAATGTCTCTTATCGCTTCTGCTATATACACTTAGCAGATCGCGGCAACCTCGACGTAGATTGCCTACGCTTCTACTATAAGAACGAGCGAATCCGACAGTATATGTCTTCTATAGGTATAGCAGCTTCTATACGAGCGACCTTTAGCCGGCAATATAGCATACTTAGTAAGACTCCCGCACTCTAGTAGCTATTTCTAGCCTTAGATATTATCCTGTTACGACCTTCGGATCCTACTTACTTAGAGTATAAGGGCATAACTAGTATGTTCTATACTGTCCTTCTCGCAGAGATTCTTACTAATACGGCTCAACTCGAATACGGTAAAGCAATTTATAGGTTTCTAATGCCTCCTAGCTAGAACCGCCTCTAGTCTCTACTATACTATCTTGCGCAATACAGCCTCTCTAAGCACGCGCGTTAGTCTGTTACAGTCCCAATTTTGGGTCGTCTTTAGCTAAATAATAGCTATATTGTGCAGTTATTCCGAGATACCGTACAGGGCATATTATCCTAACAAGGTACTATGCTGTACTAGGTTGCTAATAGTCTTGCTTAGGAGCTCTAGATACCAATAGACGACGTATTAGTAGCTGCAATTCTAGTTCGCTTCCTTATAGTATTAGCTCGTTCGAATGTCTACCTTATATCGAAGAAGACTACTACCTAGCAACGCATCGACTATATAACTAAAATGGTAGCAATGCGGCGTATCTTCTAGGAACTTATAGAATACGCAGCTATTTCGAACATTAAGAATCTATACACTCGACAGCGTAGCCGTAGTTATAGCATCCCTCCTGTTGCTAGCACCTAGCTTAGCTAAACACCTACACCTATAGCTATAGCTGCAGCTATAGCAGATTAACAACCGAAGGAGACTAAGGGCGCAGCTAAATACCGTAGTATAGCAAAGCGACTAAATGTCTATATCGGGCAGCACTACGCAGAGATAATTGCTAAATATACTATAGCTAGCAATCTTAATATACTAGCTAGCGAAGCTAAGTATAAGACTATAAAGCAGCAGATTTACCTTACTAACTAATATAGGCCTAAGAAGGACCTCCTCGAGCGGTAGGGTCTTAAAATAACTGTGCGACTGCTGCTATAAGGTACGTATAAGCAGGAGCCTAACCTCTCGGCTTAAATAAGCGACCTCTTTAAGAATAACCTATAGCTCTTCGACAATGTCCTACCGCGGTCTAAGCGAGGCACTAACAGCGACGATTACTCGGTTCTCGATAGTACGGAGGTTATGCTTAGCGACGACAACTATCTAAATGTAACAACTGGCGATCGCCTGCTATAGTATTACTATAAAGACTTCTTGCTACTTCCTATCCGCAATAATGCTATAAAGAAGCTATTCAAAGATGCACTTATAGCCGTATACTAATACGACTACAACCGGACTAATTGCATACTAGACAATAGCGATGCTCTATACTAGTACAAGCGCTTTGCCTTCGATAATAAGCCTACCTAGCGCCGGACTGTCCTTCGCCGGGGAGACTTTGTTCGATATCGCGGCGGTATTAATATCGGCCGTATCGATCAGATCTTTACGTACCGTACGGCTCGTAGCATCTCGCTTTTCGTACTAATTACTGTCGCCTAGATGGACCGAAAGGATCTAATGCTACAGCTTTTAGTATATAAGCTTACTACTAAGTAGGTAACTGTCGGTATTAACGGTATTAATAGCAGTAAGATTTGGATAGTGCTAGTAACTAGGCAGGGCCTTTAGATAGCAAAGGGCAAGGCTGCTATTAATATAAGAAGCAGTGACCGTGCCCTCTTTGTCGATTAGGACCTGCAATTCCTTTAAAGGTAGTTAGGTATGTTCAGCTTTATCTTAATAGTAATAACTTAATGCTAAACAATAAATAGGCTAAGCCGACGCGCTAGATGTCTATCGAACACACGCTCCTTATAGTATAGACTCTCTAGCAGAATACTACACTCTTAACTAACTAGAAACTAGGCTTTCTACGCGGTCCTTTATATAGTCCCTCTACTCTTCTACTCGTAAGTCTGAAATCTATACTCTAATAACAATCGCTAACTTTTAGTATAGATTTGCCATTCTACTGCGACCGAGCTATACTATTCTACTGCGACCGAAGCTATGCTATTCTACTGCGACCGAAGCTATGCTATTCTACTGCGACCGAAGCTATTCTCCTACGACCGAGCTACGTACTAACAATACCTCTTAACGCTTTCTATAGCTAGAAGGACAGGTAGATAGCCGGATAGCTAGCAGTCGGCAAGGCAGGTAAGGGAATAGGATGTACTAAGTAGCCTATATAGAAAACTGCAATCGTATAAACTAAAGCACCCGTATAAATCTCTATACTAAATAGGCCTGTCTCTCGCATATACTATTGTACTATATAAACTGCTGAACAGTAGGACTCGCTCCTACTACATAGATTGCTGAACTGTAGGACCTACTTCTACTGCAGGACCTAATTAATAGCAGCCTTAGCAAACAGTACTTAGGTTATAATAGCATCTTACTATAAACAGCACCGCTTTAGAAAACTGGAGAAATGCTGTTATCTGAGCCTACAGTTGAGATTATTATATCGCATATCTACAGCATATCTACGGTCTAGACTGAGCATATGCCCCGCTAAGGATCTATTTTGGATCCGGATGCTGCAGAACTTCCCTTCGCGCTGCCAAGGAAGCCAAAATCGTTGCCAAGCGTCCCACCATCTCCTGTATCAAGCATCTTCTTCACGAACAACATCCTCGAAAGGGTCCCAGCTACCGTTCACCAAAATACCTTCCTTCTGCTGGCGCCGCCTGTCACCCCAAATCCTCGGAGTCGATCGCGCTGCACAACATCCTCGCATCCCGTTCGTGTGCAACATGAGAATAGAATAGGGGACTTGCGTCATTTGATGCAGAACGATCATCCCGCAACATACTACTAATCACACGACACGCCGGGTGGTTTCGACCTTCGGCATCTCCGTTCGAGGTGGCAAAGAAGATACCTCCTCCACTTCGGATCGCTGCTAGGTGATTACTATGATGGAGAACAAATTCCACGTCCCGAGACGCGCGCCGACACCCGTGCAGATGGCTGACCGCAGTTCCTCAGCCACGAAAAGCGAATGTTGCACGAGGACACAGAACTGGAATCAAGATATGGAGCTTTCTCCAAAGGAGAACGCCACGCCTCGCCTTTCTCTGCTATCAGGACGAGACTCGCACGCGTCTGGAAAGGCTCGGTCGTGCAAGGAACTCTCTGCCCATCAAACAATGTCTTTCTTCTGGGAAATCTCACCATGCTCTTGTCGAGACTCGTGGCAGCCAAGGTGACCACTCAGTCCAACTTGCAAACGGCAGTGTGGATCTTCATGCGGTTGACCGCTGTTGCCAGACTCCTAGTGGAAATGAATTGTCTTCTCCTCGAGCTCGTCAAGGATCTCCCAGAGGAATTTGGAGAAGACAGACGCCACAGATACCAATATGGCAACGTCTTCGCCAATGACAACACCATACTGGTAAATGCCAAATCCTTCCCTCACTGGTTCCAGCCTCGGTGGCAGTTCATGATCCAGCACCAACAGAGAAGTGGGTTTTGGCGCACTTACCCGCGGGACGTCGCTTTTGACTAGGATGATCTTCAAGCAAGGGATGCCACACCCCGAAGCAGTAAGTCAGTAGGAAAGGTAAGGTACACGTCACATCCCTTTTCGATCATTCTCATTTTCTGCCTTCTTGTCAACATCACCTGGAAGCGCGACATCAAGCCAACGAGTCAAGGAGGATGGCGAAGTCGACCTGTATCCTCCTCCAAGTGCTGCCTCGTACGTGAGAGCTCCATCAAAGAAGATCTGGTTGAGCTGACAAAAGTATCCAGGTGAACTTCGCGACATGATCTACGAAGAAGTCCTCGCATCCGCGACAGTCACGATCCAGGCGGAAGAGAAGTTGGAGAGGAGAGGCAGCGTAGTACATCGCCGTGGTTTCTCAGTCACAGGACCGCCAGCTTTGTTAGCCACGTGTAAACAAATCCGTGCAGAGGCGTCGAAAATCCACTACAGCCGCAACGCTTTCGCCATTACAATTGCAGCCGAGAACATGTCAATGCCTATCAAATGGTTGAACTCCATCCGGCCAAGACACAGACGAATGCTCCAACACATCAGCATCAATTTCCAAATGAGCTCAAATAGTTTGGTACCCGCGGGACCTTCCTGGCTAGCGACGTACTCCCCGAGATGGCTTCTGGATAAGAGGCGGAAAGACACTCTTGTGTTTTTAGAGGAACTCTTCTCTATGCGACACCTTAAGCATACCAACGTCTCGTTCGGCTTTCTAGGTCTCGAGATGGGGCAGAAAGAGCCTTCTCATACCGCCGAGATCAACCACGACTGGATTCACTTCTTCTTCGATCAACTGCTGCATTTTCAGCCTAGGTTTCTGAAGTCGGGAAGTACGCTGGGATGTCCGTACTGCGAGTTGAGAGAACGGCCGCAGGACGGATCTTGAGGCGTGCATAGGCGAGCAAGCGGATCTGAAGACCTTGTGGATTGTCAGATACTATAAGCAGTACCGGAATCTGGAACCTAACCCATCGAGCATGATGTTAGCACCGATCTCATGAAATTCCGGGCACATTTATCTCTGGCGGAAAACGATTTAATTTCCGTCAAAGTGGCCACATCTACGCCAATACTTGATTGCTGGGCTAACTAGACTATGACTCGGTTAATGTGCTGAGAACTGGACAAAGGCAGCGATGCCGGAGCACTGTCAGTACGTACATATAAACACAAAGAAAGCAGAGCCCTGCTATACAACTTTTCTTCAACCTGACATTCTTGAGCTACGATCCCCATCTCCAGGTGGCCTGCTTAAACGGCACAATATCCTCCATCGACAACAATATCAGTGCCAGTAGTGTATGAGCTCGCGTCACTCGCCAAGTAAAGATATGCTCCCTTCAGCTCACTAGCCTCTCCTTCCCTACCCATGGGGATCTTCCCATGCCAAATCCTCTTCGTCTTCGGTGGTATGAAATCCGAAATCTCGGTCGCCATATATCCCGGACTGACACTGTTCGCCCTCGCAAATTTCACCCACTCCACCGCCAAAGACCTGCACAAGTGTATCACGCCCGCTTTTGCAGCATTGTAAGCGGCTTGAAGTTGAGGGATGTTGGCAATGTGACCACTCATAGAAGCCGTAGCGATGAATGATCCATAGCTGTAGTTTTGCAATGGTGAACCGAAAGCGTCGACTCCCGACGTATACTGTCTCCTCCAAATCTCGCCCGCAGCTTTGGCGCAGTAAAAAACACCATCCAAATCAGTGGAAACAACTTTATGGTAATGATCCAATTGGCCATCGATCATTCGTCCCTGGGTCCAAGGGATGCCAGCATTAGCCACAAAAATGTCAAGACGACCATTGAATTCTTGTACGATTTCATGGATGACGCGCTTCGTATCTGCAAAGTCCGTGACATCTGTTTGATAGGCTTTGCATTTGACGCCGAATTCTTGCTCGATGGCTTTGGCCTTTTCAATCGCTTTTTTGTTGCCGTGATACCAGATTGCTACGTTGGCGCCCGCTTCGGCGAAGCCTTGTGCCACAGCATATCCAATGCCGGCGCCGGCTCCTGAGATGATAGCCGTCTTACCCTTGAGACTGAAGAGGGGGAGGATTCGGTCTTGTTTGGGCGGAACGGTGTTGTCTATTCCGCGAGCATTATCAGTTGGTCCGGAGCTCCTCGTCCTGTAATTGTAAGTGCAGACGACTCTTACCTTCCTTGAATAATCCGTCGTGCATAGACGAGTCTTCTGGAGACTCCTGAAGCTGAGCTGGCAGGGCTGTTCGGACCATTGTGAGTGATGAGGCACAACTGTCACCGGTTCAACTGGATTCCAAAAAGATTGTAAGGCGTTCCGACTGGAGATGCTATTCTGGTGATGCAACGCGATGTTGGGAGGCGTGGAGTCCAATGTCAATTGCGTGATGATAAATGGTCGGCGCTCCGGCCAAGGCCGGCCGGAAAGCAACGCACGGACGCTCGACCGACCAAGTGAAGCTGGCACTCACTCTGACTTCCATCTTTCCTTCATCGACCTTACCTTGGAACCATCTCCAATCCCCTGCAAAAAGCAGATCTTGTGGCTTTTTGCGATGCGAGCAGTCGTTCAAGAGGGCCGAGCCAGCCGACCGCGCCGGACGGGCTTGGATCTCTCATTTCTGAGAATCGCTTCTTCATCGTCTTCTCACCGTCGTGAGCCATCGCACATTTTATTGCGGTCCCATGCCAACAGCGCAACTGCTGTTGGAGTAAGATTGAGATGTCGCGACGACGGTTATTGTCAACGCGCTGGCTGCCCGCGGTGCAGAGTCCCTTGCTCATAGAGAACATACCTATGGTTGGTGGCAGAGCAGTTTTCAAATGAATACTTATGAGCCGCCCTCGTTTCTCGCCAACGTTCATTTTCCCGTCTCTCAAACCTACACACTCGTTTTTGTTTTTGCTTTGGAGAAAGTCACTCATTTCATCATCTGCTAACTGTCTAACGGGCTGCTTTTGCCACGCGAAGCCCATTTTATTCACATTCCAACGCACCCGTCTAGCAACGGCCCGCATACCAGTCAGCACTGGGCCACAACATACCAGAGAAAGCTCAATTTGCGACTACGATCGGCGAACACCTTGCCTGAGCAAGACCTGAGCTTCTGACGCTTGAAGGACGAGCGGCCGGCGTGCCCAAGACTGGCCAAAGTTGTAATTACGACAGGTGCGAATTAGCGATCTGGACGACGGGAACTACACTGGAACTATAGCTGGACTCTGGAGCTCGAGAAACCTGGCAATCTACGTTGACAACGACTCGGGCAGTTAGCTCGAGCATAATTTCACGACATCATGGCACCTACCGAACCACCACAACACACTGGCGCCATGCCACGCAATGCAAGCGCAGAAACAGCTAGTGCTGCGGCGCCAAATACGACCGCTATAGTGATCGGTGCCAGTATAGGCGCTTTGATCGCTCTGGCTTGCATATTCATCACGGCTCGCATAGTTCGGGCACGAAGAGCTCACCGAAAAGCTCTAGCCGCAATTGAAGAGGGTCATGCAGTGCCAGGAGCTATTCGTCAGGACATGTCTGAAGTGCCACGCCCCGTCAGTGGCTGTTCTGTAAACCGTTTCATGCCGTTGAACACGCAAGGCGGCTGGGATGCTCTCGGGTCTAATGACACCATCAATGAACCACAGGCAGTCGCCCAAAATGGCAAGAGGAAGAGGAACAGAGCTTCTCTTCCAAAGCGTGTCAAGTCGCGTGGCATCCCTTTGAAGTCGTTCAAGCAACTGTCAGCCATCATCGAAAGTCCGAGAGCTCCACCAGAACCGATGCCAACGGCGAAGGCTGTTGAAATCAGTCCGAAGGTCCCGCTTAGCTGTACGATTACGGACGTCCATCCGGCGCACAGAGAGCAAGTCTTGAGCGCCCCCGATAGTCCCAAGCCAGCCGTTATGCCATCCTTTGCGATCCGATCGCCTGGCTCTTACGGTGCTGCCATTGCGAACAAACCACCGAGGTCCGTCTCGACTGGTGTGCTCACTGACTATGTCTCGGATGGTGCGGTATTTGGAAGTCCTGAGCCCATGCCAAATATGAGCAAAAAGCGCCGCGGGCCTCCCCTACACATTCGTTCAGTCAGTTTGGGAGGTCCTGCAAGCAGACCTCCATCAGGTCCTGTTCCTCCGCTTCCAGTGATTTCGCCATTGGAGACTGATTTCGATGAAGCTCGAAAGGGAGTGTGCATATCGCGCATGTCTTCTTCTTCTAGCAACGGCTCGACTGGTAGCTCTGTCTTGGTCGTCAGTCCAATTCTGGAACGCAACAATACGGATGATGCTGTTGTCTCGCCCACGGTTGAGGAGATCGTGGACGACAACGATGGAGCGATGAAGACTGTCACCAAGCACCAGTGGCAAGAACCATCAGTCACTGTGACGAGAGCGACTTCGAATATGAAGGCTGGAGGGCATTCCAGGGCGCGATCATCTGTTCGTGGTCGAATTGTGCGTTCAAGCACCGATAGTGCCTTGACTCATAATCGCCAGACATCGTCCAGCACCATCAGCTCCTGCGGAAGTGGCGGCAATCGATTGTCAGTACCACAAATTTGTTCCGCCGAGCGTGTTAGCCTGAGCAGAGTATCTTCCTCGAACTCTCTCTGCTCAACAGGTGGCATCCAAAAGATCAGCACACCAACCAAGCGAGCTCGAAGGCAAAGCTCGGTATCTGCGTACGGATCACCAGCGGAGCGCAGACGAGCAAGTGCACTTCGTGATATCTCTGGTAATGCGGTGCTCCGCAAGGACACTCCGACCAGAGAGGCATCCCAATCGACCATCAACTCCGGCAGGAGCAGCAACGGTAACCCGTTTCAATGGGACACACAGTCGTCAAATGTGCTGCCCAAGCCGAGCGCTCTCAAAGGCAGTCCAAATGCCCGCAAGAACCACAAGAGGCAGAAGAGCTGTGTGCGAATCAGCACACTGACGCCTGAAGTACTTGGCCCGGACCGAAGCAGATCAACAAGTCCTTCTGGTCTCATGCATGAAATCAAAGAGGAGCGCGAGAGCGATGAGATTGTTCGACAGCCAAGCCAAAGACAGAGCTCGATGTATCTCGCCCGAGGCGCAAAGCCACCCAGCGCTTCGGCTTCGACTGACAATCTTCGTATCCAAACGCTTCGTGCCTCACTCACGCCTAGCTCGCCGACTTTGTCGACCTGGAATGCGTACCGTGAGACTTCTGGTCTACCAAGTCAACCCTCCGACTCCAACATGACCACTCTGACCTTGACCGCAAGCCGCCCAGTATCTCGACAATCGGACAGATCATTCTCGATTCCCAAATTCCCATCGCCAGCAGCACGCAAATCACAAGCCACCATCTCGCCCGTGGCAATCGACACAGCACCAATGCCAGAATTCGCCCCTGCATGTCCAAGCTCAGACGAAGGCGAAGAAAGCCACAGCTCATCTCCTTTCGCTCTCGACATGTCCAGCGAAGAGGCAATGCCCGTCGAAATCCCCTCCAGCCCACCTCTACCAATATCCAAAACCGAAGAATACGATCCCGCTTGGCCCATGATCAGCTTCATCCCAACAGCAAGCAGTGAACACGACCCTGCTTCCCCTCCAGACAACAACAACAACAACAACAACAACGACGACGACATCCGAAGCAGTCTCTTCCTCCCCTTCGCGCGTCCAATTTCCTACAGCTCCCGCGACTCCGTCATCATGGAAGACGAAGATTCTCCGCCTTGCTCACCAAAAACCCTTCCGGAATCGCCAACAATCCCGGCGAAAAATCCTCGAAGAGCAGAACGCAGAGAGTTTTCTAAACTCACCTCGGAAAATGCTTCGACGATTATGGCGCGGTCGAAAACTGCTCCGCAGCTTGGATTCCCGGGTGCAGTACCGATTTTGGCTCCTACGTCGCAGTATGATGAAGATCAGGATCTTCCACGATGGGAACCACAACAGCAACAAGAAGGGGAGGAGGTGGAGGAGGAGGATGTTACACCACGTGCCCCGGATATGAGAGTCGCTCGAGCACCAAGCCTCTCGACCATTCCTCAAAGCTCATCAAGCCCCCCTCCACTCCCACCAAGAACGACTTGCAGTCCCAGCCCCATGGGTCCACGCCCAGAACCCGCACAAAGCACTTTGAAAAACGCAATGGCGTTGCGAAGAATGAATTCCGAAGTCAACTGCCATCGAAGCAGGGCTAGTAGAACTTACGTCCGTTTGGGGAGGGAAGCTTCTCCGCTGCTCCCATACATTGGATCCTCCGGGGCCGGAGCCGAGAGGGAGGAGAGTCGGAACTCGCTTTTCGAATTCGAATTCGAGTCTTCAACAAGTGCCGAGACGACGCCTGGCAAGGGTGTTGGTGGTGGTGGTGTTTCTGGCTCTGCAATGGATGACATGGATATGGAAATTTTTGAGAAAAATGTCGAGGGTGCGTTGAAAGGGTTTGATGCGGAGTGGCAGCACCAACAACAACAGGAGAATCTTAGGCCGGAGAGGAGGAGTAGTGTTTGGGATGATGGGGAGAAGTATTGGGAGGAGACGTCCGGGCCTCGGACGAGTGGGATTTTGTTTCCGGCTTATACGCATGCTACGCCGACGAAGCAGCAGAAGGAGCAGATTTGTACGACGAGTATTGATCCGAGGCTTTTGATGACGCCGGCTGGGGTGAGGAGTAGTGCGAGTGTGGCTGCTACGCCGAAGAGTTTGTACGATGCCGATGGATTTTTGAAGGCGTAATGCTTAATGCATAATTTTTGAAAGAGGTGGATGGTTACTGGGGATCATATCATGTCCTTAGATAGATTCTACCCAAGTACGCACTCATGTTCTTTTGTGAGATTCACAAACTTCTTGGCATGTCTTTCTCCTTCTCTGCTGTACGCTCTTTCGGATAGCCCGCGCCGAATCTTCATCGAAGAAGTGTCTCGTCGATGAGATCACTCACTGGCCTGTTCTCGCCGGACCGGCAGCTGGTTGCGGGGCTTATTTGAGCGAAGCGGCGGGCGTGGATGTGTGACAAGCAGCGCTGATATCGCGTGAGAAATCCACCAACAGTTCGAATGCTGGAAAGGAGATGCGCCGAGACATCAGTGCGTGTTCATCCAGTGCGCTGCCACTTCGCATCATCCCCATCAGCACCTTCTTCAGCATCAAGCTCAGCGGCTGTTCTCGATCGACCTGCGCCTTCCCCGAGAGGCTCTCGCTGCTCCTCTTCACCACCAATGACAGTCATGCCGGCAGGCATACGGAAATTGCCGTTCTCGTCCATGAAGTCTGCCATGTTCTCGCTGGTAATCCAGCCCGTGGCTCCTGGTGCTGTCTCATCGAACTCCATCCCTCCATCTTCACCTTCTTCGCCATTCGCGACAGAATCCGGGTTCAGCTCTTGACATTCTGATATTGCCTTCCACAGCGCGGTTGCAGTATCGTTGTCACTCGTGGTCCCATTCGCGCCTGATTGTGTTTCCGTCTCTGCAGTAGTGGTCGCATGGTGTTCGATTCTCGTCGCGAAGATTCGTAGTTGGATGTATTGAATGTCTTCGTCGGCCGTGTCTGCGTCTGAGAGATTGAGCTCGAGCAGCACGTCTGCGCCGTCTTGGGCGGTGATTGTGATTGCCGGGTAGGAAATTTGAAGTCCTGAAGAGGCCGGTGGACTGTAGAGAAGGAGATGTCTTGAAGTCACCCACACATCGACGCCTTGTATATTGAGACTGCCATCAGATGGCACCGGCGCGGTGCTGCCTACGAGATGCTTGAGGTCTGCTTGCGCTTCATATTGCTCTACAGGCACTTTGATCGTTGCGGCTGGCGCGTGGAGGTGCAGCACTGGCTTTCCGCCAAAGAAAGATCCTGGCGTCTGCTGTTGGTGCTCGCTGAGCGCCGTGAAGTCGTCCAGCTTTGGGGCCTCAGAAATTTGCTCCATGACTCCAACAGTCTTTGCCTGGTCCCGCGGATCGTAAGGGCAATTCTGTGTTTCGGTGTCGCGAAACTTTAGCTCGGACTTGGTTGGCCGGGGCGGGCCTGCAGATCTCCCTTTCGGCCCCCAGGTAGTCCATCTCGGCTCTGGACGCCATCTCCGAAGGCAATATCTCTCGCAAAGCCTTTACGTTCGTTCAACGTTTGCTAGTAATGGCTGCTGAACTCGCAGCCCTCCATCACATATCGAAGGTAAAGGCCACAGCCAACGGGTTGGCGAGACCAGCTCCCCGTACCAGCCACCCAGCCTTGGAGAAGCTGTGCCCTTTCGCTTACACAAACCAATGCGGGACTCCCACTCCACATGCCTTGCATATTCAATATGGTGGCTTTGGCAAGCGGCAGCATGCACTTACACGTGAGGCCCGCGTGGCTGCTCTGGGTAGGCCTCGAACACATAGCTTGCAATGCTTTCGTCTCAACGAGGCTGAAGCCTTTGGGAAGAGGATGCTATTAGATTCCAAATCCACCAGAGGGAGGCATTATAAAGAACAGCTAATTTCTCGTAACATCAGATCATCACACAGTAGCAACCCGATCAACCAAGGGCTTCAGTCGCAATACACAGTCATCAACAGCTCCTCACACCGTCAACAACTTCTCACACAATGTCCAAGATGCTTCTTCTCGCAGCCACCATCCTTGGTCTCGCCACGGCCAGCCCTTTCAACTCCTTTCCCATCATGGAGCGACAATCATCTTCCATCACCTGTCCAGACATGAACCAGACCACTGTCATCTCGAACGGCAAATCTTTCGTGGTGGAATGCGGAATGGACCACGCAGGCGGCGATCTTCCCAATCAACCAGTCTATGTCAACAGTCTGGCGCAATGTGTTGCTGCTTGTGCTCAAGAGCCAAGCTGTGTTGACTTCACCCTCAGTGGAGCTGCTTGTTACATGAAAGGCAGTGTGGGACCGACTGTGTACGGAGGTGCGAACGGAGCTAGGCTTATTGGTGTTGAGTCTGGCGTGGTTTACTTGACTTGTGGTCAGGCTGCTTAGAAGTAACCTACCATGCTTCACGAGCTTCAGAGCAGATATCCACACAGGACGCCAGCGAGGAATGAATGAAGGGAGTCCACGCATACGCATAGGGTTGGAGGATCGAAACGCCACTAGCATACATAGTGAGAACGAGCATCTAGGTCAGCATGAAACACTGGGCATTTGGTATGGGAACAACGGCTTCATAATGTAGTCCACAGTGCTGGTGCTTTTCCTACCGTTCCTCGCTCCAAGAAACAAACACACAGTGCCATGTCTGCTGTTGTCCCGAGTTTTGTTTTGGCCCCCTGTCTGCCAGAACTTCCGCGGCACGGGCCTGCAGATCAGCGCAACTCATTAAAAACCTTCTACTTCTTCGCCGCCCTCCACCTCCTTTTCGCCTACATCATCACCTTCTCAACGCCGGCGCCCATCAACCGTAAGAACGTCGCTCATGAGAAAACATCCTCAGTTGGGCTTAGCAAAACAGTCATCGCCGCACGTCTCACCGTGTGTCGTGAGCCTGCCACTCAACACTGCATTCATCAAGGACGGCGACAAAGCATCCACCGAGGACTGCCCAGTGCGCTCCCGCGGGATAATCAATGTCGTCGATGAGCTGCGAACATGCGAACGAGCGCCCATCGTGAGCTTGTCAAAACTCCCGAGACGCATCGGGCAAGCTGCGACAAAGGTCTCAACGCGAGTCAGTCCGCGATGACGATGACCATGACTGAGCGCTGTCTGTACAGCTGACGAGTCTTACCAGCTTTTTGGGCAGTGCGTACAACGCGTTCGTGCTCAGCACGTCACCGGAGACGACTGACCTGCCAGATCCAGCGCAAATAGGTCGAAGATACCCAAACAGGTAATGGAATCCACTGCATTTTGCTTGAATCAGAGTTCGACTCACACTTGCCAATCGACTCCCGCTTCTGATGCACGCAACCGGGCTGCCGATATACACCGCCCCGACCCCGACCAAATTCCCAGCTCCGACTCACTGGCTCTGACGATTGCGTAACTACTCTTGCAATTGCCTCACGTTGAGATTGAATGCTTGCTGCTACCTGATCTCGCCTTGTCTTGCGCGTCTCGGGCTGTGCTAACAATGACTCAAAGAGCATCTCATCTACTCCTCGTCATTATGCCGAGTCTTAAGCATTGTACTTTCACTTTCACTCTCCTTTCATCTCGCCTAATTCCAACCTCTTGGCTTATAAGTGCCGATGGACGACGAGAAGGATGAAGAAGTTATAGACCCTGCCATGCCTCCGCGACGACGTGGCATCACGCTGTCCGGCTGGCGCCAGATCGTGACGGAGGCGTTGTGGAACGAAAGTGATCAGCATTCACTGAAGAAGCTACATTACAACAGTGCATACAATAGCGCTGCCACATCGAGGTGAGGGCACCACCATAGTACGAAGGAGGTCGAAGCTGACAGATTACTGCAGCGAGGATCTCGTTCTAAAGCCAGCCAAGATCGATCACTTGCAAGAATCGAGACATATTTCAAGAACGAGAAGAGTCATTGAGGGTATGTTGCGCCGTCTTTGCGCCACATCAGCTCTGTGCATCGGTTGAAGGGCCACAGTCTGCAGAAACACAACGACTGACAATTCGCAGCGATCTGGTATGAACTCGATGTCTTTCCCCTAAACAGCTTCTACTGGCGGACTGCTCTAGCCTCGGTCGTTGGAAGTGTCATCTGGATTCTCAGCTCGCTTTTCAGTTTCCTTCCATTCGCATTCCCCAGCACCAGGTTTCCCGACGAGACCGAAGTGTGCGTTGGCCTTCTATCATGTACGGGCACCATCTGTTTCTTCATCTCCAGCTTGACCACTATCCTACATACACTCAACGAGAGTCGACCACGTTATGATGGATGGAAAGCACAACAGATCAGGAACGAATTCCGTGCAGCTCGCAACCTGCACAAGAAGAACTACCGTGTTGGAGACTGGGGCTGGCGACCGCGCTGGAACGATATCAAGGAGCACTGGGCTGATGACCTTGCCTTCAGGTCTTGCTGCATACAACTCGTGTGCTCGCTGCTCTTTCTCGAGGCAGGCATTTGTGCCATTCCTGCCATCTACAACAGGATCTCACTTTCGCACTACCTCATGAATTGCATTTACTGGTCGCCTAAAGTCTTCGCTTGCGTCGGTTTCATCTGGATGGGTTTCCTCGGTCTCGTTCAATCTCACCAGAGCGAACGAAGAACCCCATTCTGGCGAAAGTTGAGCTGGCATGCGGGCATCTGGTCAACACTTGGCGGCATTGGTTTTCTGATCATGTCATTTCTTGGATTTGGCACCCTGGAGTGGATGCAACGACAAAACCGTATCTGCGCGCTCTGGGGATCTTGTGCTTTCTTGGTGTCCAGCTTGCTTGTCATCTGGGAACAGACTTTCAAAAGGTGTCCGGAATGAGCTTTCGCTCCTACGACTCACGACTTCACGATTCATCTCGAAAAGCTTTGGATAGACAAAAGCCTACAAGAATTTTGACTTAGCATTCCAGCGAGGCGTTATGGGAGACACGCATACCCGTTTGGGATTGGACACAGATGGAACATGCGTGTATGCATGAATGCGACAAAATAGCAATACGAATGCAACCTAGCAAGCACAATGAAAGAAGAATCTTCTCGCGTTGGTCCTCAACAACAAGACAAAGTCAGTTCTCACCTGTTACAGTACACGACACAACACACACTTATGCACCACACATCCATCACGACGATGACACTTCTCTCTCCAAGTCGTATACACAGCACTACAATCTCTGTGCCGGACAGGATGGTCACGCCGTGTCGATCTCATAACTCTTATACTTTTTGGGCAGTTCCGGCGCAGGACTACTTGTTAAGAACCATTCAGGTCAGCGGGCATACACCTGTTGAGGATGCGGCTGCTACTATGGCTCTGTACTTGAGGAAGTTCCCGTACGATCGGGTGAGTGGGGCTGCGAAGTGGGTACCAATGTATGAGCGAAAGTCGGTGGAGGATCAAAAGAAGGAAGAGAAGAGATATCACGGTCCGCAGAGACGTGGTCATCGCAAGGGCAAGGGAAACGGCAAGTGAAAGAAGACAGCGATGGAGACCCAGTCCAAGTTGGAGAGGGAGAACGACTTCCCTGCTCTTGGCTCGAAGTAGCTTCTGAGGCAGAGGCATTGAGTCGACGACTTTAGAAGGCAGTCTCTTTGAGTAATTGGAAACCTACACGTGAGGACTGGTTTGGATCTCACCTCTGCATCCGAATTTTGGATTAGCTGACGGTAGACTCAGGATTAGCATAGTTCTTGGCGTTTTTAGGCCGAGATACCCAGAGCATGGTCCTCGATGGACTAGCTTAAATGAAATGCTTTGATGAGAAGTCTGGGTGAGGTTTCTGATGCCATATATCGATTTGCTTGCTGCCATGGATGCATGAATGCAATCTCATAATAACAACTAATGCACACCTAGCAAGCAATTTGAGATCCTTCGTCGGCTTTGTGCCTCACAACATAGATAAGTTGGTCCTCGCTTTTTTAGCACACACTGTAGGGCATCAAGACTCAACCATCCATACAGAGTATATTCCTCTTTCAATATCGTATATACATCAATTTATGCATCATGAGAAGCCATTCGACACTGGCACTACTACCATCGTCCTCGACCAACTCCGAGATGTCGATGAACCAGAAGAGTCCCTTGACGACTTTGCCGCGCTTGACGATGCCGCCGAGCAGAAATACGACACCCAGGCGCAGGAGAAGAACGACAAGCCCCCACCCGAGTATGTGTCCGACAACCAGTCTCTCTTGCAGGACACGCGCGCCGCGAAGCCATCCATCGTCATCGGCGACGAAGGTCACCACTTCAAGAACAAGTTTGCTCTCCAGAGCGACTCGTGGGCTGGTTCTAGCGGTGCTCGCCAGCCGGGTCTTGCGTTCTTGGTGGATAAGCTGCTTGGGGAGGCCATTCAGAGTGGTGGCGAGCATTCGCCGGTTGAGGACGCAGACGCTACACGGAAGATCGATCAGCTGCGGTATGGGTATGATCTTGTTGCAGAGGCGCGGAAGTGGGTTTGCTGTCTATGACGAGGGGCCGGGTCGGTCGTTCAAGGGAGAGAAGAAGGCCAGATGAGGTGAAGGATTGAACATGCAAGGATCCAAAGGATGTTACTGGAGATTAACTGTGAACGACCATTGGAAGGGCAAGATTCCTGTTGCTGACTGAATGCCTGCATTCAATGATACCCTTGTTTGATATGAGCGACATTGTATTCACCTACGTGACTTAAAAGAACCATGGTCCGTGCACTCTCGCTTCTTCCGTAGACACGCCATCGAATTTACACTCTTCGATTCACTGCGACTATGCTGCTGCTGTCACATGGAAAGAAACACTATGGTCCTGTTTCTCGTATGTGATGCACTTGCGTGAGTTGTGCGAGCTTGAATGAGATCTCACTCGTTCTACTTGGGTGAAGAGAGAGAAAACAAGGGGAGGATAATAGTGATTCCGAATCGATCGGCGGTATAGAAATTAACAGGTCGAGAATGAAAAAGAGTTCGAGATGCCAAAGTGTGTTCACCATTCTATGTCTATATGCATGCCTGCATGCAATGCGCTATTCTGTCCGCCCCGCCTCGCGTGTGCCTTCAGAAAAACCAGGTCCAATCAATGTCAAGCGCCAAAGTCGGTATGCTGGGCGGGAGTTGTGCTAGGTGAGGTTATGTAATTAACAATTAGGGAATAAAAAGATTTCAAGATGCCGAAATGTGTTCGCCATTCTATGTCTATCTGCATGCCTGCATGCAATATGCCATTCTGTAATCCGCCACGCCCAATCATGCTCGCGAGTGCCTTCAGAAGCTCAGGTCCAATCAAATCCAGACGCCAGAGGCGGTATGCTCGGTAGGAGCGGTGCCAGGTGAGGTTATATGTCTTGTGTAAGACTCCTCACTTGCCAGCGTTGCCGCGTCCTCGAGACCAACCTCCACGGCCCCCACGACCACGACCGCCGCGACCACGAGAGCCGCCTCGACCGCCTCGCTGGGCAGTCTGCATTGCTGGCCTTTGGTATGGCTGCTTCAGCAGATACAGCTCCATGGTGGTTTGGGCATCTTCGACCGGACTGTGGTTATCTACTTGAATCGTCTTCCCAAGCACATCCTGCGCGCAAGCCCTGAGACCAGGCTGACGATTGTTGTCAACCTCGTACGAATACAAGACCTGGGTATCGACGACTTGCGGGTGGTTGAATAGGAAGTCCTCATGAATGTAGAAGGCCTTCTTGTCGTTTGAACCACCATGTAGGACGACAGGGCGGCCGGTGAGTATGCGGACGAGCCAGCCCTCGACCCTCTCCGCAGGCTGGGCATCGTTGTCTTTCTTCAAGTCCTCGTGGGTTACGCCAAAACCTCGCCACTCGGCGGGAAGGACTTTTTCTATGCCGAGGTGTTTCTCGTTCTTGTAGTAGACGAAGGTGTCAAGGATGACTTGACCGAGAGTGTTGGTGACAGCTACTCGGCCTAGTCGATTCGACCGTCTACCATCTTTCTTCCAGTCTTGGAATTCGATGTCCATGGCCAAAGGCTCATGGGGATCGACAAGGAGATTCCAATGCGGTTTGATCTGGGTGGCGATGCAGAATGGAGGGTTCCGCGGCGCGCTTTGCTTAAATACTGGTGCTGGGTGGGACTGGTCTGTGAGTGTAGCCGGAGCGGTAGCCTGATCGGCGGTCGAAGTGGCTGCGGTCGAGCCTGAGGAGGAGTTCGGGGAAGAGGATGGTGCTGATGCCATCTCGAGATAGGTAGATCCTCTTGGATCGAAGGGAAAGGAGTTGGTGCTTTGGTAAAGCGAGATCGATGTAGCGAATGCTTGTGTGCACTTTTCCAGTATGCCAGAAAAGTAGAGTGTGGTATCGCTGTCTGGAACTTGCTGAAGAAAAGAATCCAACCGAGGAATCAAGAGCCTTTTAAACCCTCCAGCCTCGACCGTCACCATTGCAAAATCCATTCACGACCTGGCGACCTTCACCAGAGAAGCCATTCACGTCGAGGATGAATGCCATTGTTTCGACTCCAGCCATGCCCTTCACAAGCTGCGGGATAACAACAAAGGGTTGTCGACAGGACAGGGCTTTGTCGTCAAAGCTCTTCCGAAGCTGCTGAGCAGAGTGGTGCTGGGCGTTTGGGGATGATTGTATACATTGTATGAGTTGAGGGATAGCAACAAAGGATTGTCGACAGAACAGGGCTTTGTCTGTCGTTAAGATTTTTCCGAAGCTGCCGAGTAGAGTAGTGCTGGGCGTTTGTGTATGATTGTATACATTGCATGAGTGTTGAGTATAACCTAAGAAAAAGTCAGAAAAGTGTGCTTCAGAACAGCGGATGTAGGCGGAGGGAAAGGAAGAATATATTACCTGTCGTCTGCAGGACGTTTACTCATGGGGAGCATGTCTCAAGGCTTTCTCTGATGTCTAGAACAAAGATTTCGGAGGCCCGACAGTCTCATCACCTCTCGGAAGTGGCACGTAGTCTGCAGGCCTTCACCTCATATGCCGCATGTCTCAAAACTTCCTTTATTAAAGTCCGAAGCAAAAAAAAGAAAATTTCAGAGGCGCCGCAACAATCTCATCACCTCTCCGAACTAGCCTCTCTCGCCATCGCCATCCACTCATCATAAGCCTCCCGATTATCCTTCAAAAGAACAAGAGCAGGAAAATTATCAAGTCTGATTTCTCCTCTACCTTGATTGCCGGGAACTCGAGCAATCTCGTCTCTTCGACCTTGCTGTTTGCCGGTCTGCGATTGCCCTGCAGCAAGTTTTGATTTAGAAGATTGCGAGGCATGATCATGATCATGATCGGGGGGTGCATGAGTTGTACTGGAACGGGAGGTGACGCTCTTGCTGTGCCGGAGGCTTGTCTCGCCGTGAGACATGTTCTGCTTGTTTCGTTTATGGAGCTGTCTCTTGGGGCCTGAGCTGGCGTTTTCCTCCGGCACGGCTGGATCCCAGTGGACTCGCCGGTCAAGTTGTTCATTGTCGTAGTCGATTGTTGCTCGTCCTTTGCCTTTGTTGTTGCGGGGTCCAGCAGAACCCCCTTCTTGCGGGGCATCTGAGTTATACTCGTTGTTGTCTTCCGTGCTGTAAGACATACTTGTCTGGCCTGTAGCGAGGGAGAAGATTGATTTCTCGATGAGTAGGTCCTTTTGAAGGCAAGTTCAGTACTCTCTCAGTGACGTGATGTTTCCTCAGACGGTTGAGCTACTGTTATTCCTGAAGACTTTTGATCTTTCTGAAATCGCAAGGTTCCAGTTGTAGTAATGCGAGTGAAGTCGCTAGCGTAGCCGCTCAGTTCGGACGAGTTCTCGCATGGCATATGTAGTTCGGGCTTCTCTCGTTCTCGCCAAGACTATCAGGTCATGCATGTGATCATCCGACAACTGTGTAACGTTCGACGGGTCAACGCTAAGAAGTCCCATGGATTGGGAGAACAGGAATTGCAAATTGGATGACGGACAGGTCGCCGGGGAGCAAAGTGTGAAAGCAGAAGATGAGAATACTGTGAATAGGATCAGTAGGATCCTGAGCTGATCGGCGACTCGGTGTCTCAAGATCTGCGGCTCAAACAGTATATAAGGCTCCTCCCGAAGATTGTACCTGCATTTGGTGCCTGAACTCAACAGGCAGGGTCTATTAATGCCTGGAACAAATTATTCCAAGGATGACTGACCTTCAATCGTGAGATCTTGCTAGATCATCTACAAATTATTCAGCTGCTCGATCTATAGGTCACTGGGTATCATGGCAGCTGGCCAAAGAATATACAAACCAGTCTAATCCCCAAACTAAACAAAGCCTCTCTTCGTAAGGTGTGCATCTGACGCCAATAGCCTCGACCATCGCAGTCAGACCATCAAGACTTGCGCAGCCAGGTCACGAGCCAACCCAACAAGCGGTAGACGATGATGATGGCGATCATGATGCCAGCCCACTTGCCCTCTCTACCCAATGCATAGCCATAATCTTGCAGAACTGCCGGCCCAGCGATCTTGCATTGACTTTGCAGTTCGCTTGAATACATGCAGTGACAGCTGTCGCCGACACGTGCGCAGGAGAAGTCTCTGGCCTTGAACTCGTTGACCATCATGCCCTGGAAGACGTAGGCTTGATAGTCGATGTAGTGGAACACGTACTTCCAGAACCCGTTGAGGACCGGCATTGAGACAAGGAAACCTCCAACGCTCATCCAGAGACTGCGCAATCATTAGCATAGTCTCGCAGAATGATGCTTATTCCACGTACCCGTTCGCGAATGCAATCAATGCCAGTGCTACCACGAAGTTTGGGAACAGAGACGACATGAAGACCACAAGTGATTCCGCGGCCAAGAGGTCGAGAAAGAGCCACATGATCCACGTGAAGAATGCCGCGGCATCTGGGCGCAGGTTGATAAGCCAGTAGGATACCACCGAGAACAGCACAGATATCAGGAAGAGGTAGGGTAGGCCGATGATGAAGTTCGACAGGAGGAATGCAGCAGGACCATACAAGCCATTTGCTCGCTCTTTGACGAACGAAGCTCGATCTTCGAGGAAGGCTGGAACGTAGGCAACTGCCATGAAAGACATGAACGCCGAGCCGAAGAACTAGAGCGTGTCAACAGTGCACTCGCCCGCAAAAAATCGGACTCCGCACTTACGATAGCGTTCACGATTGGCTGAATGTTCTTCTGCTCCGAGCTCAGACGCAGCCAGACTGTGCC
Organism: Pseudocercospora fijiensis CIRAD86; assembly: GCF_000340215.1. Classification (NCBI taxonomy): domain Eukaryota; kingdom Fungi; phylum Ascomycota; class Dothideomycetes; order Mycosphaerellales; family Mycosphaerellaceae; genus Pseudocercospora; species Pseudocercospora fijiensis. The sequence continues at coordinate 2,098,460 of NW_006921536.1, forward strand.
CATCATGACGGCCAAGCCCATGTACATGGCGAGACGAATCCAGTAAGCGACAATATCTCGGAAGCTCTTGATGAATGCACGGTGAAGAAGAACCACAACTTGCGCGAAGAACGATGGCTTCTTCCCAGTACCTTTGATCTGAAGGCGACGATTCGACTTGAGACCTTTCAGTTCTTCGTGAAGCTGTCGCGCACGCGGAGAGTCTTGCCATCCTTGAAAGACAGTCTCGAGAGGTGTATGGGCGGAATCGACAGAGAAGTCGGCATTGACCAGATCGAGAACATGTTCGGCTGGATTGATGTTGCCTGGAATAGGCATACCAATCTCAGCGAAGAAGTCGGACATCTCCGGTACAGGGCCGGCATAGCAGGTCTTGCCTTGCGAGAGTAGTGTGACTTTCGAGAAGAGGTCGAAGGTCTTGGTTGATGGCTGGTGTATGCTCGCAATGACAATCAACTGCTTTTCATTAGCAAGGAACGTTGGGAAAGTGACTGATGATGAGAACGCACCCGGTTTTGCCGAGCAATGTTGCGGATGAAGGAGATAACTTCAAAGCTCGCCGTCGAATCCAATCCGCTTGTTGGTTCATCGAGGTACAAGACGCGTGGACCTGTGATCAGCTGTGTCGCCACGCTCACTCGCCGCTTCTGACCTCCAGAGATTCCTTTTTGCAGAGGAGTGCCGATAAGAGTGTGTCGCTGGCCGCTCAAGCCAAAGGAGTTTATCAGTTTCGAGACGCGATCTCGCGCTTCTGCTTTCGTGACGGACCTTTGCTATGGTCAGCTGTGCTAGGTTACAAAGTCTGACAAGATGCCTTACCCGGGCAGAGATAGTCTGGCAGCAAACTTCAGGGTCTCCTCGACGGTCAGTGAGCCGATCAGTGTGTCTTCCTGCTCCACGAAAGATGCGATCGCCCGGTGCGTGGCAAGTGAGGCCTCCTCGCCAGTGACCAATACTTTCCCCGTGACAGTGGCCGTCTGGCGCTGTGCAAGTGTGTTGAGCAGCGTGGTCTTGCCAGATCCAGATGGACCCATCAGCGCAACCATTTCGCCGGGTCTAACGATGCCCGAAGAGAAATGCAGAATGTTGCGGTCGCGACGGGTCGAGCGATCCTCGACCGTCACCGTCAGGTCTTGCCATGCCAGGCTTTCTACGTCGTCGTTGGTGAAGATGGGGCCGACGTCGGGCTGCTTTTCGAGGTCTCCCAGCTGCATCTCGCTACCTGATGAGCGAGCGTTAGTGTCGGTGTCGGGCATGACGAGCATCTCAATATCTGATCTGAAGGAGTGGCGAGGTTGTGGCATGTGGAACGGGGGTGAGGGGTGTAGAAGTGACGGTGTGCACTCGGAGAGGTCAATGATTGCTTGCCACGTTCACTCCATCATGTGGTCAGGGCGAGGTTTTGTTTGTTCGAGCTTGCAGGTGCGCAGGCCTGAGGCGGGCAAACGCCGCTCGGCGAGGTTCACGAACGATTTCAAGGACACGGCAGGGCGGAGTGCAGTCGTGCGCGGGTGTGTGCAGTGCATGCTGGACGTTCGTTTTGCGGTTTGACCGAGCAGCGGCCCTGGTTGATCATCGGGTTGCACATGCTGGTGATGCCGCTGATGAGCGGTAGCGTAAGTTGGTCGGGTGTGTTCCACGCTGCCGTTTCGTGGGATGGGCGGGCCGATGATGCGTTGAGTGTGTGGGCGGAAAGGAGTGACAGTGACAGTGACCGGTCAGGGAAGGTCAGAGTCTCATCTCATACAGCACTGCAGCGAGCGGCGTGGTGGAACAGTGGCGTCCTGCAATTGCATATACCTCTGCTGTGCAACATGCGCCCTGGTCCCAGAGCTCGTTACCGTTCCCTGCCAGTGGTCGCCTCCCTGTCGTGCCTGCATCGACGTCGCCAGCGTGGAGTGGAGATTTCGGTGGTCGAGATCGCTCCGCCCATCAGACGGGCACAGTGTGCGCTGTAGGACGGCACAAGAGCGTAGGGCGGAGGTGCTCGGCGGGAGGACGCGTGAAGGCGAATGGCCGACACGCGAAGCACGGCGGTTGTGACGATTCGGTTGTCGTTCGTTGTAGAGATTGAGTTTGGCAGCGGCGTCACCATCCTGGTCGGCTAGCTCTGCAGGGCTCAGCGGGAAGCAGACTCCAGCTGTCAAGCAACGACATCTGCACGTATCCTATCTACAAATTGCTGTCCACCGCTTATTCCACATGCAGCGCGCTGTGCGGACTACGCCTTGCCAGCATGTGCTCATCTCCTGCCCGGCCATGTCTCTCCTCTCATGACTTGTGCACATCAAGCAGCGATTGCTCAGCACCGAGTGGCAGAAGTGTATCTAGGCATGGCATTTGCAGTAATATTAATAGTGTGAAAGTGCTGCTCATCATTTCCTCTGCCCATTGCTCGTCGTCTTTCGGGCATCACAAAATCTTTTTTAAAAAAAAACTCGAAGATTGAAGTATAATGCAGAGTGCTGATCCTCTGCGTTTCTGCTGTTCCAATATGCGTGATATTTCTTGCGAGAGTGCACGAAGCGCCCATGAGGACCTGCCAATGTCATGAGACATAATACACGTGAATGCACTCAGCCTTCACACTCTTTTGCCTCTCTCACTTGCTGTCAGTCCGGCTTGTCCGCTAATTTGTTCCGTCACATCGGCGTATCGGCGACCATGTCCATGACGTCTGACGCAAGACATCGCAATATCCACTGCTGCATTCAGACGATTTGCTCAAGGTCGCGGCGCAAGATCGCCACATAGCCCCACCCATTCGAATTTGGGCCATGTAGTTTGCTGCTGACTCTATCGTGAAGAAAATCAACGTCATGTGGGCGGTGCCCGGGAATTGGGGAATTGGTAACCGTCAAACGCATTGCATACATGTACATCACCTGGTACTGGATATCTACCTCTATCGCTGTTCATATGGCCGCCCAGTCGCCGTCTGATACTGCGCAGTAGCACCAGTCCTAGCCTCTCCAGCGTCCAAGTCAGCAGCCGGGATTTGTGCAGCATCATTGGTAGGTTCCAATGGATATGAGGTCGATGGCAAACTCTGTAAATGCTTGCGATGGTGTTCGTGAGCCTAACAGTGTCGTCAGTGCATCCGGCTTTCACCACAAGCCAGCCTAGACTTACAAATGGCAGACCACAGTATGTGCACACGCAAATCTGGGGCTTGTCCACGTTGATAAAGATTCTTGGATGTCCCAGAGGTCCTCCGCCTCCATCACACGACACCACGCGCTCTTTCGTCCATTGCACTGGTTGCTGGTGAATGAGTTCAATGGCGGCTAAAGGTCGTGGCTGGAAGTTGCTCCGTCAGCCATTGTCCATTCCTGTGCAGCACATATCCTCTTCCAATGCATCATACCTGATCCTCCATGATAGTCTGCTCAAACCGAGGCCCAACCATTGCCCGCGCTCTCGGCTGCTGACTCCTGCTCCATATGGTTGCTCTGTTGGGTGCCTGCATGACACGCTTGGCCTCGGCGGCCTCTGGCTGCTCTACGAGAGCTTCGTCCTGGCCTGGAGCTACGGTCGGCAAGGCATTGGTGCTCGAGACGGGCGATCGCCTCTCCTTGGGATTCGGGTCGTTCGCGGGGACCGTATTGTCTGTGGTCGTCGCCGGCGGCGCATGCGTACTGTAGTTATAGAAGCCAGCTACATTTCTTCTTGTGACAGCAGGCAAGAACCTGCGCGTGCTTCGCTGCAGCATTTTGTGATGTGTATGCTGGTGTTTCCCTCACGATCTGGGTCGCCGTCGCTGCCATGGAAGCTTCTCTGTGCCTGCCGTGATTGGCCAGAGCACAGACCAGCTCTTGGCTTGTCCGAAGTCCACAACATGGGCAACATCTTCCGGGCTGCCATCCACACGAAAAGATCATTTTAAAGAGAACGTGCTCCACTGACAACCATCACGATCTTTTGGACTATACTATAGGCGCGAACGTGATGACAACGATAGTTATACAAAACTCTGCAGAAGCACGAGACGCACTTGTCGCTATAGAGCTCAAAGCTAGACGAGGGCCACTATCGCTAAAGGTTGCATATCGATCTTCTAATACATGTATACTTTGACGCCAGCATTTCGCTTGTGCGATAACTCTGCCTGTGAGATAGGTGGACACTTAGCACCATCTCCTTCGACCCCTTCGGCGCACTTCACAAGCTTTGTGCGATCAGCTTGAATGAAGAAAGGCACAGAATATCGTGCCTTGGTGAGCACCTTCATGTGTCGGGAAGCAAGCCGCTTAGCTAACATAAACAGACGATCAACCCCATTCTCAAGTGGAATTGAGTAAGGTCTTTATTCTAACCGAAGGATATCAAACGATATCGAAGGATTGTTGATCATCTCCAGCGCCCCGCCAAGTGCCATCATGGCCAACAAAGTAAGCTTGGATGTCATGTACGATCCGTGGGAAAGAGAGCCTTCCAGGGTCACCAGTAGGGTCGTTCAGCACGCCAAGCAGCGATGGTCGGGAACTAGACAGCGGTCTCGGTGCCAATCGGACATGAGTACAAAATGCTGGCCCCAGAAGGTAGTAATCGGACGAAGATGCTGGTCTGAGCAAGAGAGGAGTGTAGCCTCCCTCTAGGGTTGTGATCATGTCGCCTTTACGTGCAATAGCAGGTGTGTCCCACTCGCATTGGAACAGGATCGACCAATCGTCGACCATGGATCCGTTAGTCTCGCATGGACAGGCATTGCTAAAAGCTATCTGAGCTTTGCCGACCGTGACTGTGTACCTGGCGATTGTGTGTTGACGAGCCCTACCACGAACAGGCTGCTGGAAGTGATCTGGTTCAGGGTTGTTGATAGAATACCGCTGAGTGAGCTCGTACCCGTGCCTTTGAACGCAGTCATCACAGCTTCTCAACGTGGCTAACAGCCGGCCACGTAGTCTCAGGGCAAGTGGATTCGAGGGCGATATTGGAGCGAATGAAGTGTCGCGACGGGCGTTGTTGAGCAGTGCCTCGAGTGTGAGCTTCGCCCGCCGGTACATCGCATCCAGGTGTGTAAGGATGATCATCATAGGTTGGGTAGACTTTCTCCAATCTGGTACCCAGGATGGCAACCTTGTACCGTCCACATCCGCTGCGTAAGTGGCATCTAAGTACAGCACCGAAAGATCCCTCTCCCGCATGATGAGGTAGAGCGCAACATCTCGAAACACCTCGCAAGCAGATCGCGAGTAATCAATGCGCAGAGGGTGGTCTGGGTAGCCGGATGACATGCTCGCCTTCGGCGCATGCCAATAAATGCATAGATATAGTCTCGCTGGTCGGTACACTTGCTACCGACCGATCGGCGCAACACATTGATGAGATCCAATGCGAATTTCTCCTCATTCTGCAGGAGTGGATTGCGAATGTCACTCTGCTCGGCCCTAAGCAGAAGTTGTGGCGACGCACTCACAAGGCTTGTCTGGAGATACTTCATCCGCGTGTAGATCTGTTTTAAACGTGGCCTGTACATGCTGGGTGCTCGTAAGGTAAGTGTTTCTAGCTTCGAGCTTGACCCAGTAGCCAAAAGGTCCTTGGGGAGATGAAAATTGCCACAAATCATGGTTGGCTCTCGTGCTGCCCATATTTCCTGTTTGATCCAGGCTCGGTCGTACCAGGATCGGTGTAGAAGGTCCCTGATACCGTCGATCACGTTTGAGGCATGTTGGTCACATAGCATGCCATGACCAGACGTCAGACCTTTCGCCGTTTCAGAGCTTGCTTGCACGTCCTTGTTTGTATCAGAGGATCTGACAGAGCGTAAGAGATACGCTTCAACCAATTTGGTGTTCGCACCGAGTTCGCCGAGCCAGATTACTACATGTAAAGCCTTCTTGAAGATGGTAAGCATTTTCGAGACTTGCTGCGACTTCTCGGCGTCATCTTCCTGGTTGATGCAGACTGCGTCCACCCACAGATACCGGTCGCGATTCCTGTATCGAATTCTTTGTAAAGCGTCGTGAACACTCCTAGTGATGGGAAATATACCATCTCTCAGCAAAAGCGGACAGAGAAAGTCTTGGGGGCCCCAGCAATGTGACAAGGCGTCGTAGAACACCCTTTCTTGACTGGCGTGAAGCAGTACTCCTTCACCGTGGAGTAGGTCTGCAACTTGAAGATCGGCAATCAGAGGACTGTTATAGTGACCTGGCCGCAGTCTCAGGAGTCGAATCTGCCAGTCGCGTAATGGCGTATACAGTCTTTCGGAAGCCTCCCGTCGGGCGGGAACTGTTGACGCACTGGTTCCGATTTCTCCCTCCGAAATTGGTCGAAAGCCGTTCATAAGGCATGATTTCATGCACAACGCGCCTCCCTCATCGCGAGTCCTTGCGACACTGCTGAAATCATGATCGCCGAGTCGCGTAGCACTGGCCGGATCTGCAGCCATCTAACAGCAGGCATATATCAACGACGGAGGACATTGGGCTCCGACAAGCCATCGCCACCCTTAGTCGCCAAATGCCCTGAGCAAAGGTGACAAGGTGGCTACGTGCGGTTCTGGTCCAAAGAGAAGCACAGAGCAAAGGTGGAAAGTGGGAACTAGAGAGGAGGAGCTCGGCCTCGGCGAAGTCTTGGCATCAGTCAGTCGTCCGTCGGTTGCTTCAACTATGCAGCACGTCATTACAACACCCCGAGCACAGCATAAGGGATCTCAGTCCTTGTACCAGCATGCGCAGATACATTGCGCTATTCACATGACCACTTTGTCCCTATCACCCAGCTCCATCTGGCTTCAGCAGGCTCTACTTGCTCCGCTTGTAGATCTTTCTCAAGAATTCCGAGAAGACCTCCTTCTTCAAGCCCTCACTCTCATCGATCGCGTCGATCTTCTCCCTCAGCTCGCCGACTCTCTTCTCCTCGTACTTGGTATACACCGATGTCAAATCCAATTCATTGAACACCTCTTTCACAGCGGCTTCCTTCTTGCTATCTTTCTGGCCGTAGTTCTTCTCAAGCACCTCTCTTTGGTCAGGGCTGGCAATTTTCAAGGCTTGGTTGATCAACCAGCTGCACTTGTTATCCTGAATATCTGTTCCGATCTTGCCCAATACTGACGGGTCGGCGAAGTTGTCGAGATAATCGTCTTGGATCTGGAAGTACTCGCCCATTGGAATGAGGATGTCTTCTGCGGTCTTGAGGTTCTTGGGCGTTGCGAAGCCGGCGAAATGGAGGGCGAGAGCGACGGGAAGGTAGAAGCTGTAGTATGCAGTCTTGTAGATGACGATGAAGGTGTACTTGTCCAGCGAGAAGTTGTCAAGGTCGACGTGGTCTTCTGGCGCGGTAAGAAGATCGCACTCTTGGCCGAGCTCAGTCTGAAAGGTGACTTCGTGGAACAGCTCGATCAGATCGACATAGTTCTTCTCTTGACGGAAGTACTTCTTGAGCAGGATGTAGATTGACGACTCGAGCATGAAGGCATCGTTGATCGCGATCATGCCGACATTTGGCATGAGGTACCAACATGGCTGGCCTCGGCGGGTCTTGCTGCTGTCCATGATATCGTCGCTGACGAGGAAGAAAGCCTGGAGCAGCTCGATCATCCAGCCAAGAGTGGCTGCTTTGAAGAACTCGTCATCGTTGAGCTTGCGGTTGAGAATGAGTTGTGTGGTGTCCACGACGGACATGCCGCGATTGTACTTTCCGCCTAGGGTGTTGTGTTGGAGGGACTATCATGTCTAGCATCAGTCAATGCCTGGGACGGAGTGAATTGAGCGTACGCCTCACCTGCTCGAACCATTTCAAAGCTTGATCTGGGAGCTTATATGTGTTGCAGTGCTCTTTCAAGTCTTGGACAAGCTTTGGGAAGACCGTCTCGAAGTTGCTGCGAGTGAAAGGCATTTTGGTGGTGGGACGAGGGGTTTCGACGCGGGCGATTGACAGGTGACGACGATTCTTGTATGTAGGCTTGCAGAACGTTCTGAACAGTCTGCTGGGAGGCCTGCAGACACTGTGGTATGGCTTTCGCGGGCCAATGGCGGGTGGGAGATTTGGCATACAACACGTACGATTCGATGTGACCGCCTAACAATTGTTCCGGTCGAACGCCAAGCTTTCTGCACGTCACCCGCGCAACCCAACGGCGATTGCCAGCGACGCGTGTGTCCACGACATCTGCCATGGCTCAACACGGTGCCCGCAGTGAGCAGATCGCTGAAATTGCTGCTCAGCTGCAGGCGGCGGTCGTAGCCTGCAATGAGCGATGCCTGTACTTCGCGGCGAAATGGTCGGCAGAGCTCTTGAACTCGCTCGCCAGGTTCCCGGAGTCGGACGAGACGTCCGATGCAGAGCCCGATGAAGACCACTCAGTCCAGAACGCGCAGCCAGCGAACCGTGATGCTCGAGACGCTCGGCGAGAGCGGAAAGAGCTTCCGCGCTATCTCATGGCCAAGTCTTTCTTCGACTGTCGGGAGTATGATCGATGTGCCGAAGTCTTCCTCCCTGGCCAGCTTCCTCACAGCACTCCATCATACCATGCGGCCTCTCCGACTAAGCTGCAAGCGACGCCTAAGCAGCCCCACTCTGTCCCAGCACGGTCGGTCCCGTCACGGCAACAGTCACTCAAGCATCAACCTCCGCCCGTGCCCACGAACTTGAGCCAGAAGTCCTTGTTTCTGGGTCTCTATGCAAAGTATCTCTCGGGCGAGAAGCGCAAGAACGAGGACTCCGAAGCAATTCTTGGACCTCACGATGGACCTTCGACCGCTAACAAGGAAGTCTCCAGCATCGCCGCTATCCTCGAAGAGTACTTTGCTGCTCGTGGCGGCCTCGAGGAGACGGGCAATTCGCAAGGCTGGCTGGACTATCTGTATGGCATCATCTTGATCAAGTCCAAGTCTGAGGATCTTGCCAAGCAGTGGCTGCTTCGAAGCGTCAACATCAATCCTTTCAACTGGTCGGCGTGGCTTGAACTGGCCTCACTGGTGGAAAATGAGGAGATTTTGCACCAGCTCAACCAGCATGTGCCCCGAAACATCATGTCATTTTTCTTCACCATCCATTGCAAGCAGGAGCTCTTCGTCCAAGACGATGATACCTACCGTATGCTGGCCCAGATGCAGGAAATATTCCCGCATTCACCCTGGCTCCAGCAGCAGAAGGCCTTGCTTCACTATCACGCAAAGGACTACCATGCCGCAGCCGAGCTTTTCGATCATCTACTGCGACGTCATCCACATCGCCTGGACAGTATGGAGATTTACAGCAATCTTCTATACATTCTCCCTAATCGTCCAAAGCTTGCAACGCTAGCAGCTATGGCAAGTGACACGGACAAATTTCGACCCGAAACGAACTGCATTCTGGGAAACTACTACAGTTTAATCGCCGAGCACGAGAAGGCAGTCCTTCACTTTCGACGTGCTCTGGCCTTGGATCGCAATTTCCAGACGGCATGGACGTTAATGGGTCACGAATACATCGAGCTCAAAAATCACCAGGCGGCTATCGAATCATATCGTCGTGCTGTGGACATCAATCGTAAAGACTATCGAGCATGGTATGGACTCGGACAGGGCTACGAGATGCTCGAATGCTGGAGCTATAGCTTGTTCTACTATCAGCGAGCTGCTGCACTGTATGGCGCCGACCCAAAGATGTGGTCCGCAGTTGGCCATGCTTACAGCAGATGCGGCAAGAACGCGAACGCCATCCAAGCACTGAAACGTGCTCTCATCGCCGGGAGCCAGATCGATCCAAGTGCGAGCTTCGGTAGTACGGGATCAGACCCATTGGCACTTGCAGTTGGAGGGGCTCTTGATTGCGGCATTCTGTACGACATTGCTCTTCTATACGAGAAGGAAAGCAATTGGGAAGAGGCTGCAGCATTCATGGAGCTCTGTCTAGCGCAAGAGGAGGGCGCCGAGGAGGGCGAAGAGGGCATCGGCGTTACTCAGGTCACCAGTCGAGCACGTCTCTGGCTGGCAAGATGGGGCTTCAGCTGTGGCGACTGGCCTCGTGTGATGGAGTTGGCCAACGAGCTTCAGCAGGACGGAGTCGAAGTGGAGGAAGCCAAAGGACTGCTTAGAGACGCGCGCGGAAGGCTGCAGCAAGAAGGAGAGCAGGTCGAGACAGAGATGCGTTCCTCCCTGCAAGTGCCAATGGACAGGCCGACGTAGGCAGGTCTAGTTTTGGCTTACATAACCTTGCATTAGTTACGGTTGTAGCTACCTCCTGCGCATGCTAGCTTTTGAACCGCAGAGTATCTCGACATCGAGGCATATACTGGCAGCTTCACAGCCGAGACGGAAGGTATCTGACAACTGGACTCAAACACAGCGCATTGTGAGATTTCGAAATCATGTCGACATTCGACCTGTCCCTTGGCCTCGAAGGAACCAATGTGGTGGTCACAGGTGGGTGTGGCCTAATCGGTCGAGTTGTGGCAAGGCATGATGACTTCTCAAGACACAGATTCAAATTCTCATTCGAATGAATGATTCATCTCCATGCAGTGACTGTCACTTCAAGCTATTCACAAATACTTGCTGGCCTAGGCTTGCTACACCCGTTAGGTTGATGCATTTCTCGCAGCAAGATGCAAGGTTTTCGTCCTCGACCTTTTGCCTACCTCAAAAGAAAATCAACCATTTTAAACCATGATGGCTAGTCACGGAGATGAGCTGCACTTGATTCCCACGGACATCACCAAGGAGCAGGAACTTGATGACGCCTTCGCAAAGATCGAGTCGGAAAATGGCCCAGTAAGCAGACCAAACCGGCTGCGATCTATATCAACAAGAACCCTGCTGATATGCTTATGCCAGGTTCAATGCTGCGTCGCACTCGCATCACTCGATCTCAGCGTCCTACCCCAGACTGAATCCATATGCGATGCACAGTCCCAGGACTGGCAGAAAGTCTTCAACGTCAATATCCATGGAACCTTTAACACAGCCCGTCGCTGGCGACAAGGCATACGTAGACACACCAGCACTCATCCCAAACATCTTCGAAACGTCAACCTCATCCTCATGGGTTCCGAAAGCGGGAAGTTCGCCGTGAGAGGTTGTGCCGCCTACGCCGCTGCCAAATCCGCCGTGCAATACGGTCTTCTACAATCTCTCGCCAAAGACGCGCCACGGATTTTTCGCGGTGCCAGAATCAATGCTGTTGCTCCTGGTGCCGTAGAAACACTACGATTTCAAGACGAATGTCAGAAGTTTGGGAAGGAATGGGAGTGGGAAGAATGTCAGGCTACGGTCCCGATGGCCAAGTCTGTGCCTGCGGAAGATGTTGCTCGTACGATTTTGTTCCTTGCGAGCGAGAAGTGGAGTGGTACTACGCATGGACAGGTGCTACATGTGGATGGAGGCAAGACGGGGAGTGTGGCTTGGAGATTGGGTGAGTTGGAATTTTCGGCTTCGTGATGTTGTTTGGTGAACAGCGAACCATGGCTTGTTCATGGATATGAGGTGAAGACATGGTATCGATCGCACTACAGCTGGAGCTGAGCTGACCCTGGTCCAGCAGACGGAGCTGAGCTTCGCATAGAGCCCCTGTGCGTATCCCGGTCCCAACAACCAAACCTTCGCAGAGTTTACAGACTTTGAGCATAGTAGTTCCAGAAAGCAAAGTCTAGCAAACCCCACTCCAAGGGTACAACCTATGAGGTTCCACAGCGCTTCACAGCACCTCTAGAAAAGTTTAGTTGCTAGATGGCTAGAATTCATCTCGGGCTGTACCTAATTTCGAGAATATTATACCGCTATACCGGAAAGCCTCGGAGCGCAAGGTACGAAGTCTGACGAAGTGTTGGTGCCACCACCGTGGTACTACACATCCTGGTATGTCTATAACGAGAATAGCTTACGAAACAGGACTCGGAATGCTAATTCCCTACTTATACTACTAGATCTTACGTAAGGATCCTAGGCAGAACTATTTTCAGATTTAGGCAATCGTATCGCTAAACAGTAGTGTTAATATAGATCTTTACTAGAGCGAAACCTGCCATGCTACCAGGCCAGGTATCCAGGTGCTGTCTGTGATGCAGGCCCGGTTTCAGCAACAGGGCATAACCTGCGAAAACTCGTAGGCAGCATATAACGGGCAAAGTATTCTAGACGAGATGTACAAACCCTTCAACAATGTCGTCTTTACGCTTTCAGCAGTTCATGCAGTTCTTCCTCCATCTGATTTCCCTCAGTGCAGCAATCGCTGTCGACGCATATGGATCCCGCAGCGTTCAGCGCGATCTAGAGACCCGCGATGTACCACCTTGCCCGAAGTGCCCCGTCTCGGACCAAAACTGGCTGTCCGTGGTATACAAGCAGCCAGTGTCGTACCAAGTCGAGCCTCAAAGCGCGGTGACTGGCAACGGATGGCTGCCGCGGGCCTGCTCTATGCACGGTTATACATGCATTGTGTTCGTCTTGCACATTCTGCTGCTCTTCAAAGCCGTCGCATGCTAACTCTCACGCCCGTAGCACCGCTCCAGATATCCACTTCAGAGCTGGAGGCTTCCCCGGTTATCCGCAGGTCGGCAAATGGACGCGTCCCAATGGCGAGCAGATATTTGTGTCAAAGTACTGGGAGCAGACCATCCAGTTCATCGGAACCGAAGCGACGTTCAATATCTATCCCGCGCACTGCACGATCTATATCTTGTCCAAAGGAGAGAACACGCAGGTGACGGTGGGAGGTCGAGTTGTGCTTCAAGGGAATGGTGAAAAATGTCTCGGGAGCTCGTCGAATATTGATATTGGAGTTATCTATCTTGGGCGGAAGACTTGAGGCGCATCTTGATTGCAAGTGAATGGAGCATTACTTGTGTACGTAACCGTTATTCTAGTAGTCTCGTGGATGAAGCAGTGCACAACGTGGTAGGACGACCAAAGAGTGGAGTTCCAGCCTGTACTTCTGAGCACGCCTGTGCATTTGTGATCACAGGTCAACAATGCCCGAAGCATCGCTCGCTCTTATGTTCTGCATCATACAATCAACATATCTACAACATATCTAGACAGGACCGAAGACATGATCACCAAACATGCATGATAGCACAAACCGAAGCTGAAGGTCGTAATGATGACAGAATCACACGCCGGCAAGAGTATGCCCCAAGCCTTTCTCCCTGGACCTGCCTACTACGACAGTACGACTACGACCACGATATCACAGTAATTAGCTTTCGGGTTGACAGGTAGCGGGGCCACGTGCAATATGCCACCCGCCTATCTTTGGCTTTGATAGCTCCTCTGCCGACCAAAGGACCAGAATGTTTAGCCGAGACAATTGCCTATCTAGTCCAAGGTGAGTGCAGTAGTGACTAGCTAGTCCTACAGGTAGTCCTTCCCAAGCATGGAGGCTGATTACATGCCACTTGGCACCTGACAGCGCACTTTGCGTCCCTGTCAGTGCTGCTCTAGTCTATCTCCAAATGAGGCCTTGCCCAGAAATCCTTCCGCGCGGCATCGTGCGGCTAATAGTTCGATACTGCATTGCATGCGATAGCCTCTTCGCAGGTGTGGACAACAACATCGAAGTATGAGTTGAATGCTAGATTCGCACCTCGGACTGGATCGTACAGCGCCTAATACCGCAGTCATGATCGCGTTGCAGCTCAAGACGCTCCCGCGCGACCATGTCATCTGAACGGCACACTCCTTACATTATGATACCCGATAGCACGCTTGTGGGAGTAATTTTGGTGCTTCGGGCGATTGTCACTACTTAGGCTTCAGGAGCTATCGCTTATTCTATCACAGTCCGGCTCATTCTCAACCAGACTTCTTTTGCTTCAGCGTTAGGCTCGACAACAAGGCTGAATAATCTATCGCTGTTTTGCGTCCTACGGAGAGAAAGAAACCTCGAGGCTAAACATAATATGCTAGAAAATCCTTAACATCGTAACAATACTAAACAAATACAGATCACATCGGCATATTTCTAAAGCTATAGATAGCGGACCGGCTGCTTACTAGCGATATAAAGGAGCTAGCCGGCATCCTATCGTATATAGAGAGATATAGCTAAACGCTATGCGGGCTTCGCAAACACCCTAATCGTACATCCTCGGCATAACTCTAATGTCGTCTTACGTATCTGCAACTTATTAGTAACTCTCGCGCACGCTATACGAGACAAGAAGTGCTAGAACGGTCTACTAGTAGTTAAAAGTAGGCAAGCTGAAAAGCACTTTAACTAAACTAGATATCCGTAGCTAAATTAGAGGCAAACGCGGCTCGCTACGCGAGTAGTCTATACCTATCCGTAAACTACTAACTAAACCTATTACCTATCCGGAAATGACCTATAGTCGGTAAAAACAGGTGTTTTATATAGTAAATAGCCCTCTCGCTCGATTCTGTATTATTACAATAGTGCTAGAACGTTCTATTACTATATAAGGTAATAGGGTTGTTATATAGTGCTAGCAATTCGAGTTCTTGCTAGCTTTATATAATACTACTACCGCTATTTACCTACTATTTATATTACTACTACGCATCGCATATATGTGATTTTTATATTATATAAAAGCCCGGAGTAAGTAGATTAACACCTCGTGTCGTATATATATATAAGTAGCTAGTATAGGTAGTATTTAGTGCACCTTCGTAAAGCCCGGTATCTCGGGCTTAGCGGGCTTTAAAGGACTCGAATACGGACTTCTTACTTCCTACACCTATACGAGAGATAGCGGCTCTACCGCGATAACACTGTATGTTTAGAAGCATTAAATAAGGTAGTATCTATGTATATTCTGCATCCTCGGGCATCTCCGGTAGCTCCGTATTCTCCGCGAGTAATAGATCGAGTACCTACCCTAAATCTATCTCCTAGTTATCTAACTTATACGGCTATAACTAAGAACTAAGGCCTATAGTTGTATTAAATAGGTTACTAACGTTACTATCGGACTCTTCTTTAACAATGTCCTTATACGTACGCTATTACTATTGCTGCTTAGCAATTCTAGCTATATCCTTCGGTCGTATACGTAATAGAAACAGGCTCTTATAATGCTCCTCGTATAGTAGGTCTTCTTTATCCGATAATCTACGCTCGTTACCTTCTGTAAAAAGGGTTGTGTTAGTAGGTAGATAGGGTAGTAGTAAATTAGTATAGTATTCGATAGAGAGCTAAGAAGAGAGGGAGGAAGACAGGCAAGTTAGCCTAACGCCAAGCGCCAAGCCCTGCCTAAGGCATTAAGACCCTAGCTTTACTCGAGCCTAGTTATATACTAATTACGTATAACCTCTTTAGTCCTAATATACGCTTCCCTTCTAAAGGCCGCGCCCTCGTAGCCGGTCTTTATTCTAACCTCTATCGCTACTAACTTAGCAGGTCTAATAAGCTGCTCGATTCGCGCTAAATTAAACACGTAACTACCGATTATATAACTATGTTAAACCTTACCTCTAACGCAATACAATGTCTAACTCTAACTACGCTATCCTTGTATATAATAAAGTAATATATAGCTACGAAAATTGAGGGCCTTCGACTAATTATAATACGAGCGCGTCTTCCTTGCTATAATAGGTAGACGTACGAGGTATTGCAGCCCTGCCTCCGTTCTAAGTAATGTCGTACCGAGTTCTTTGTGTCTACTCTAAAAGAGCTAGAAATGTCCGCTCCGAGGGTTTGTCCGTTCCGAGGGTTGCTCTTATTATTACGAGGGCTATTATTTACTATCGTAGTTTCACTAGCCCTAATTAGTTAGGTTTAGTAGCCTTTAATTGTCAATCTTATCTTATCTTTTAAAAAACATAGCTCGTCTAGTTTCTATAGGTAAAGGCTATTATAAGTGTAGTAGTAGAGGTTCGCCTCGCTTAAAGGGTTAGATAGATCGAGGAGTAACCTATTGTCCGCAAGATCGACCCCGGCTAGCTTAGCTCTATAGTTTTGCCCTTAGTTAGTTAGTCTATTAGTCTACTTAATCTTTTAAGCGGCTTAAAGTTTTAACTCGGCCTTAAAGTTTTAATTAAACCTTTAACAGGCTTAAAGCTTTAATTAAAGTTTTAATTAAAGGTGCCTTAGGCTCGTAGTATAGGTAAGGTTATATCTGTAGGCGTAGCGATAATAGCAAGTAATATTAACAATAGCGGCGCTAGTCGTCTTAGCGCCAACTTTACCTCGCTTCTAATCTCCTCCTTCTACTAATAACACACTCCGTAATACCGTTACTAATATAGCCGCGCTAGCCGTGCTGCCCTTTAGTATAGGCGAGACGCCGTCGTTATTATTATTATTACTATTCTACGCGTATACGCACCGCCCTCGCCGATCGCCTAGGCCTCGAGGCTTCGATAGAAGGAAGGAATAAGAGGGGGCGTTAAAAGGAGGGTCTTATAGGGTGCGCTAGTAAAGAGGTAGGTTCCTTAAAAGAGCAGGCGATTAGTTAACAGTTATAGCGCGTTTGTTAACGTTCGGTGCGTATCTACTATAGTAGTATAGTCTTATTGTCCTTTGTTACTAATAATTGCTTACCTCTAATTAGTTAGCTAATAGCACCCCGGGGGTAGCATTAATCCTAGGCTTAGTAGTAATATTATAGGCATTATAAGCTCTTAGCCTTCTTCGTGTTCTTTACGCTAGTCTAATATTTATCTAATAACTTAGTTATATCCTTAAACGAGTCTTTAGCCTCCTATAAGTCCTATTTAGGTAAATAGCCTTACTATCTTAATAGGTACTCCTTCTTGCCCTACCTAGTCCGATGCTTTAGGATACGTTCTATAGACTATAGCTCTTTACTATTAGCTAAGACTTCTTCTAACTTAGTAGGCGCTTTATCGCCTTTACGCTAGTAGTATAGTTTAAGGAGGGATACGTAGAAGGTATTATAGATAGTATAATAAGGTAGAAGCTATAACTAATAGGCCTATACGGAGGAGCCCTTAACTTCTCGAATACGGAATAGGCTAATGTATCTTAGTACGAGCTTAGGCCTTGTTTTGCTATTAGGGGATAGGTGTTTGCGGATACGGAGGTTCTTCGTACTAAGCATAACTATATCGCCTTACTTAAAGGTTATTAGCATATAGTGTTTATTATAGTAGGCCTTCTAATAGGCCTAGGCCTTTGCTAGTTTATTAGCTATGTTAGCGTGAATTTCTCGCATCTTCTAAACCCTCTTAATAGCCGCTAGTGTTTTAGGTTAACCTTAACCCGCTTCCCTTTCCTTACGCTCGGCCTCGAGCGACAAGGGGTCTTATAGCATAGTAGCGTTTTAGCCTATTATAGCGAAATAAGGTAACACCTTAGTAGATAAGTAGACACTATTGTTATATACGAATTCGGCTAGTTATAGGAGGTTAACCTAGTCGTTAGGGTTCTTATTAATATAGCTACGCAGGTACTGCTATAGCGTAGCATTCTGCCTCTCGGTCTAGCTATCTGTTTATAGATAGAATGCTATAGATAGGCGATACTTAAGTCTTAGCTATAGGCATATTTCACTCTAATAGTAAGATATAAATATCGAGCCTCGGTTAGAGACTATCCCCTTAGGGGTTCCCTAATAGCTATAGAAGATGTTATTCTATAGTAACTTAGCTAAGTTAATAGCTATCTAATCCTTCCTAGCAGGGATGTAACGAGCGCCCTTAGTAAATCGGTCTACGACGACTAGGATAGCGTTAAAGATATCTTTGCTTCCTCTTCGCTTAGTAGGGGGAAGACCTATAATAAAATCTATTATAAGCTCTGCAAATGGCTTCTTTAGAATAGGGAGTAAAGACAACTCGCCAAATAGTAAGTGCTTTAGTGCTTTAACTCGCTAGTATACTGCATAGGTCTATATATACTCCTTTATATGCTGCTTACTATTCGGCTAGTAGTATATACGCGATAGTAACTCGTGCGACCTCTCTATGCTATAGTAACTAGCGAGTTTACTATTATAGTGCCTCTTTAAAAGCTCTTGTCTAATCGATTGTTTAGCGGGGATATAGTATCTGCCTTTAAACTTTAAGTAACCTTTATCGTCGATCGACTAATTGTTATTACTCTTACTAGATCGGGTCGCCCGCCTACTTACAAGCCTATTAATGCGCTCGATAGCAAAGGCGTCCCTCTGCTAAGCACGTAATAGCTTATCTATAAACGATTAACTATCCCTATTTATAAGGTTATTTAATAGCACCCTCGCTATCGAACGAGGTACGCATTATATATATCTAATAGCACTAGTAGCCGGATTAACTGCAACCTCTTCTATAGTGCTGTCGCTATAGATAGCAATATCTTTAATCGAGTCGTTATAGCTCGAGCGATCTACGTCCTTTTTAACGTGCACTAGAAGAACGACAACTCTACTATAGTATTTGTTGCCGCCGCGGGGTCCGGAAGTCCGCTTATCCTACGCCTGCTTTATAGCAAGGTCTATAGCAATCTTATGCTATAGGGTTAGAAACAGAGAATTAATGTATTAGGTTTCGCTATCGTAATTAGGTCGCCTCGATAGGCTATTAGCAGGGTTACTTACGCCTAGCTAATGTAATATATTAAAATCGAACCTAGCGAGGTAGACGGCCTATCTAGCCTATCGACCTATAACCCTAGTAACCTTCGTGATTCTACGGAGGTTATTATAGTCCGTATAGACCTAAATAGGGTGCTAAGCACTATCGAGATAATAGCGCTAGTGCTTAAAGGCTTCTACGATTGCTAGGAGCTCTTACTCGTAGGTCTCGTACCGACGTTCTATATCGATTATCTTCCGTAAAAAGAAGGCAATCGGGTACTAATAGGTATTATTAGCCTGCTATAACATAATAGCTAATATAGCGAACTATAAAGCGTTAGTTTCAATTCGGATCTGCTTGCTTAGTACGAAATAGTATAATAAGGGGACATTAGTAAAGCGTTGCTTTAGGCCGTTAAAAGCGGCTTATACTCTGTTAGTCCATTTAAACTCTCTAGTTAGGTTAGCCTTGGTTTTAGTAAGCTTAGTTAGAGGCATTACATGCCGTAAATAGCCCTTAATAAACCGATAGTAGAAGTTAGTAAAACCTAGGAATAATTGAAGCTCTTTAATAGACGTAGGAACAGGCTATTTAGTAATTGTTTTAATCCGGTTAGGATTAGCCTTAACACCTTCGGTTGAAATAAGGAAGCTAAGGAATAACACCTCTTTAGCAGCAAAGGTGCATTTAGAAGGTTTGTAATATAGTCTATAGGCTCGTAGGCGGTCGAGGACCTTGCGCACTACGGCCTAGTATTCTGTAATATTAGGTAAATGTATATAAACTAGGATGTCATCTAGGTAGACTATACAGAGATAGTCTAATAGACCCGAAAGGGCCCGATTAATATAGGACTAGAATGTTATAGGGGCATTAGCTAAGCCGAATAGTATAACTAAGTATTCGAAATAGCTATAGCGAGTACGGAAGGCTGTTTTCTATTCGTCGCCCTTACGAATGCAGATACGATAGTACGCATCCTTAATGTCTAGTATAGTATAGTAGTAAGCGCTAGAAAGGCGATCGAGGGTCTTATTAATAAGCGGAAGTAGACAGCGGTCTTTAATAGTAATAGCATTAAGTCTACGGTAATCGACGTATAACCGTAGGCTACTATCCTTCTTTAGAACAAACAGGATTAGTGCACTAGCAGGGCTGTTACTATACCGAATGCGACCGTTAGCTAGGTTTTCCTCTAGGTACTTACGCAATATAGCGAGCTCTCGTTTACTAAGGTTATAGAGGGGACTAAAAGGAACCTCTTTGCCCTTTATAATGTTAATCTTATAATCTGTCTCCTTAAATATAGGCAATGTCGATGCTAAGTAGTATTTGAATATATTAATATAGGTCTCTCGAATAGGCTCTAGTATGCGTTCGAGCTAATTAGGGTCTATGCCGTTAGGGGGCATAGGTTCTTCGTTATCTCTACCGAGCAGGTCGGTAGTCGGATTAGCTAGGGTTAGGTTGCTAATAAATAGGACCCTAATATCGTTAGGGCACTCGCTAATATTAATATGTTTAATGTCCTCTTTTCTAGCGATTCTAAATCGCTACTATTAGCTACCTAGGTCTATAACTATAGCATAGTACTTAAGAACAGGGTTGCTAATAACAATATCGGATAGGAGGCTATCTATATCTACCGCGTAGGTAGTAAAGTTTAGTAGGCGTTCATTTCCGAGGTCGTCTTTTAGAACTATAGGAATATAGTAGGCTCTATAGGTTAAGTGCCGAGCGTTATTAAACTAAGTAAGGGTTGGTAGGTTAGTCTTCGGCAGTTGTCGAAGGTCTAATTGCTTAGCTAGGTAATAGCTAATAAGGGCGCTAACTGAATTTCCGGGGTCTAGTATAACCTTTGCCTTATAGTTAGTATCGGGCCTAGATATAAGACAGGTACGTATAATAGCTAGTACAATGTCGATAGTCTTACGCCGTACGAGGCTAACAGTTAGTGCGGCGCTTACTCTTTTTTCGAAGGTTAGCCTATAGGGGTAGCGTTAGCTACTAAGAGGTGCTTTCGGTGCTTAGCGGTAGTACGGTCGATTCGGGCCTAGTCCTTAGGTTTGTCGCATTAGCCTAGTAGATAGCTAGTGCTGTTACAATTAAAGCACTTTAGTCCGGTTAGGGGATTGCTATAGCTATTGCCGCTATTGTTAGCCGAGCGATTAGTACTATAGGGATACGAGCCCCTTCTACGGCCCCTATCGCGGCCTCCTCTATATAGCCGCCGGCTACGGCTTCTTCTACGATCGTTACTGTTCCTATTGTTAGCATTGTTGTCCTAGTAGGAACCTTAGTTTCCTCCGCGGCTACGGTTGCTACGGTTGCTAGCAGGTCGGATCCTTAATTCTAGTCGTTAGTAGAGCTAGATAGCTCGTTTAGCTGTTTCTACCTCGACTATAAATTGAATGCGTATTAGGTTAGTCTGTTTAAATACACGGCGGCGGTCTAATTCAAGGACTAATTCCTATCGCAATTTAGGGCGTATTTCGGAAATCTAGATAGAGTCGGTCTTAGCTAGCAGATCGTCCTCGAGGGTCTTTAAATAGGCCTTAAATAAGCGGGCCGATTGATTAGTCTTTTGTTTAGCTCGAAGGTATTAGTCCTAAGCGTGTTGTTGCCTTAGTATAGGGTTTCTAAGAGTGTCTAGCATAATAGTTTTGTAGGTCTGCTACTAAATAGCGGTCTAGTCGTCGAGGGAGTCGAAATAGTTATCCTATATACGCTTTAGGTCGCTATTAATGTACTGTATAGCATATACGACCAAGGAGTAGTCGTCTAGTAGCGCTCTTAGTACATTGCGCTAGTTGATTTTACAGTTACGAATGTAGTCGTTATACTGTTTTCGACTAGAGCTATTAAATACGGTATAGTCCTTAAGCTTAGTATCCTTCTTTTAAATAGAAGGTCCTGCTACTAGTTCCGGTCTAGTAGTAGTTGTTAGGGCTTCCTATAGGCGGCGAATCTCGAGGAGATTATCCTTTAGCTATTATTCTTAACGTAGGGTAGTAAGCCTATTTCGGGTAGCTTCCTAAAGTCTCGCTACTAGCTAGGGGCTAAAGGCTAGCTAGCTATATCGTCGATTAACAATGTTGTTAAGAATATCGTTAATAGGCAATTCTGGATCGTTACCTAGGATTATAGGTTCTTCTTTAGTAGGCTTAGTAGTAGGCCCTTTAGTAGGAGGCACTTTAGTAGGTACTTTAGTAGGCACTTTAGTAGGCACTATACTACTAGCGTTGTTATTGCTAGCGCTACTAGCGGCAGTACGGTTGTTGTTGCTTCGCGATAAGCCGGCTATTATAATAGGGGGTAACACTAATAATGTATTATTAGCCCCTAAGATACGGATATAGCGGAATTAGTAGATATTAGTCTAGTACGATTAACTTAGTATAATAGGCCGTATAGAAGGCCTTGCTTAATGATTGGTACGGTTATTCTAATAGAATAGTGCGTATAGATCCCGCCTCGGGCGTAATATAGTTAGATTAACGGTTTTCGTAGCTATACCGCTAAAAGCTTGAAATAAGGACTATCTAGCTACTGCCCTTAAAGGGTAGATCGAATACTATATAAAAAGGGTTATATTAGTAGGTAGATAGGGTAGTAGTGAATTAGTATAGTATTCGATAGAGAGCTAAGAGGAGAGGGAGGAAGATAGGCAAGTTAGCCTAACGCTAAGCGCTAAGCCCTGCCTAAGGCATTAAGACCCTAGCTTCACTCGAGCCTAGTTATATACTAATTACGTGTAACCTCTTTAGTCCTAACACCTTCTAGCCGTAGAAGAGGCTCGTTCTTATAGCGGAGGCTAACTAGCTACTAGTTATAGCGACAATAACCGTAGAAACTAGCTTCTTCGAGTGTATCTATTAGTATAGCTTTATCGCTCGCTATAAGCTACGCCTATTAACTATCTTCTAGCATTACTCGCTGTACTAATAGCAACGGTTTTACTAGTATAAATCGAGCCGCCTTCTTCTTACGTAGTAGCCTCGAAGGTATAGCGGTAGTAAAATAGGGGAAGGGGTTACTAATAGACTTAGTGTTATACTATAGATTTGCTAGTTTGAAGACCTTTAGCGGCGCTCGGTCTTTAAGGTCGTTAGGAAGATAGCGGCTAACTAACTTATATTAAACTAGCTATTGCTTACGCTTCTTAATCTAATACACCTTCTTAATCGGCCTCTACTTATAGCAACTAGCGAGCGGTCTAGTCTTATAGATACCTATTAGAAGTAATAGAAATGGCTTAGTTAGTAACTAAATAGTACGCTTAAGAAGGGGCCGCTTCCTGTCTTCTATACGTGCCCTTCTACTTATTATCGTACCGAGCTCCTTCCGTTGTCGCTTATAATAGGACTTCTATTACTTCCGTGTCTTGTATGCCTTATTATCTACTAACTTCTAAGCCTTCTTAATAGCAGTAAGCTCTCGATAGGCGACTCGAGTATAAACCTTATACGTATAAGCGATGCCTATCTTCTATTGCTTGCTATTATTAGCCTTGCGTGCCTTCCTCGCCTCTATAGCAATCTCTATCTCCGAGAGGTTATATAACGCCTAAGCGCCCTAGTTAGTATAGAATAGCACTAAGCTCGTAACTCCTTCGAGAAGGCCTTATATTAGAGATAAAGGCAGTCTATGCCTCGTAAGTCGCTTATTAAGGGCATTAATCTATCGCTTTATAGTACGAATAGTAAGCGTAGGGTTAAATAGGTCTATATCGACTAGAGGCGGCAATTCTAGCAAATGCGAGAACTCGAAGAGCCGACCGGTTTCTACGCTATTATAGATACTATTAAGATCCCTTATAAGAAGGTCTGCTTTCTCTACCGCCTTACGCTCTACGTGCTAGACTATATACGTACTGTACTCGTTACGGAGAAAGTCGAGGGCTCGCTATGCGTTAATAGGGGCAATACCGGTCTTCCTAAAGGCTAACCGAATATTACTATTCTTAAAGGTCTTCCGCCGGATGCTATCGATAGCGTCTATAAACTAAGCGACGCCAAATTCGCCTATTCCGAGCCTTGTATATTCAATAACGGCCTTCTAGTAGTAATGCTTATAGACCTAGAATAAGACTATATCTAGCGGCTATAGGAAATAAGAGGTATATAGCGGCAGTGTAAAGATTAGAATACGGTGTCTACGAGCGAAGTCGACAAACTCGAAGAAGTCGTAGCTTCTAAAGTTGTCTATTATAAGCAGGCGATATTGTGTCTTATCTGTAGGCTTCGTAAGCCTCTCGAAGTGCTAGATCTAGTAGAAGGCCCTATCGTCGTTTAAATAACTAGACTTAGTTACTCTAACTAGATAGTGCGCTAGCAATTTATTAAACTATGCTTCTAGTAAGACCTTACCTTATACTAGAAGCATTAGCTTAATGTATCGTCTATAAGCGTTAACGGCTTTTACTAAAGTTATATGCTTCCGATAGGTGTTAGTTATAGCCTATAAGCGGCGCTTTAGGTCTACTACAACTACCTATTCTATGCCTCTAATTCTAATCTAGAAGCTAGTCTCGTCTATATTCTAGCAGTTGTCGAGAGTAATCTTACAGGTCTATATTAAGCTATATAGCTTCTTAAACTAAGCACCGATAAACTAAGGGTCGTATGCTTCCTTCCGTACCGCCTCGATATTCTTCCGCTTAGTCTCTTTAGCCCTATTCTTCTATATCTATCTCTTATACTATATCTTACTTAATAGCTTAAATAAAGCCTATTTATTATCCGGGAGGCCTCTTCGTATAATTAACTCGGCGGTAGCGCGGATTAGTAATATAGGAAGGCTTAGGTCTATCTGTTCTCGAGAACGGTAGTATTCGAGAAGAGCGAAGCTTTAAGATAGATTAAGTCGAGCGTGTAAAGCGGTACGGTTACTACGGCTACTACGGCTATTATAGCGGTAGTAGAGGCGAGAATATATGTCTTTACATCGGTTGTCGCGGCACTATGCCTTTAGGTCGACGAGTGCTTAGTAGGTACGCTTATATACTTGTATTTTAGTTAATTCGATCGCGACTCGGGCGTCTTTGCGACGATTCTCGGTAGTAGATTTTTGCTAGGGCCGTATAACGCGTTTCTTCGACTTTCGCTTTCCTAATAGCATTGTAATAGTATTAAATAATTTATTTAATGCAGTATATGTAAATTTACGGATAGGTAATAGGTTTAGAAGATAGTTTACGAATAGGTATAGACCGCTCGCTTCGCGAGCGGTATATAACTCTACTAAAGCCGCGGATAGGAACTTAGGAGAGTATAGTCTAATTAAGCGAGATAGCAGGCTAGGATATCCTAGAATAGCCCGTCACACTGCCGAAGCCTGATATAGCACCATGTGGCTTCTAGAAGTTCGGTTACGAAACTCTAATCTAACTTCAGCTAGAAAACCTTTCGTCTGAATCGTCTCACGTTTTGAAGTCTCCTTTCACATACGACGCTATAGCCGCGGAAGACTTGTGGAAGAATCACGTCAAAGATACAGCAAGAAAGTCTGCATCGAAGAGCTGCTCCGCATATCAATTCATGGTGGAAAGAAGTCTTCAAGAAACAAACAAGGATGCATAGCAAGATGTAGTCACGGCATTTATTCAGCAATGCTGTCCGGTACCTTTAGGCATATCTTCCCTCAGGATCACCTCTTCTTCGTACGGGCCGCCGCCATTCGCTTCTTATTCTGTATGAAGGCTTGGTATACGCAAAAGAATACCGGATCGCACATTATCTCAGCTTCGTGCTGCCATCTATGTCGCGCCACAATCCTGCACTATCTTGTTCGAGGACTGTCCAGACGCCAGCGCAGAGCGGATGCCAATGCGCAAGGCGTACCATCTCAATGGAGCGCATTGACACGAGCTGGCGCTATTGGGAGATGATAAGTACGGAGCACTTCGTGTTCTGCAACAGCTGTGTTCACCACTCCTTCTTGTCACATTCTTCCTGCTCTTCTTGAATCTTGTTTGAGAGATGTCCTAGGGTTCGAGGAACGCTCACTGGTCTTCTATTTTGCTTTCTGTCTCCAGAGAGTGCTAACATGGCCTCTCTCATACTACCTTTCCTAATCACTTTATCAAGCGCACTCCCTTCGGTCAACCTGATCCAACGCCAGACTCAGCTCGCGCCCGCATGGAACACATCGTTACCGACGAATTGGACGTATGTCGGATGCTACAAGTATGTTTCGCATCATTCCAGGCCTATCCACCGCAGCTAATCCTTTGTAGTGAATCAAATCCAAGAGCCCTAGGAGGAGGAGGTTTTAACAATGCAACAACCATGACTGGTGCCCTATGTGCAGCTTACTGTGCAAATAAAGGCTTCATCTACGCAGGCACAGAATACGCCGACGAGTGCTATTGCGGTAATAAGCTCTCGGCACCAACTTCACTTCAAAATGATACCCAGTGCAGCATGAGCTGTGCCGGGAATTCTACAGAAGCTTGTGGAGGTAAGATTCCAGCTCAAAAGCCAATGATGAGAAGTGCTGACGTGCTTTCCACAGGTCCCAACTACTTGACAGTGTACTTTGCAAACAAAGATGCGCCCAAAGGTCCTTCCATCAACCCTGGTCCCTCAAATTGGACCAGCTATGGTTGCTGGACTGATGGCAACACCAGGACGCTCCGGAAGGTAATGCAGATGCCCGGCGGCTTCAGTAATGGCACTGTTGCTGGCTGTACATCCGTCTGCGGGGCTGGTGGCTATACACTTGCTGGTGTCGAGTATGCAGGAGAATGTTATTGCGACAGCTACCTATCTAATAGCGTCGCCAAGAAGGTCTCCGATGATGACTGCAACATGGTGTGCAACGGCAACTCCTCGGAGTTCTGCGGTGCAGGTGTGTCTACCGTCGAATGCATTGATGCATCAAATATTGACCGCGTACAGGCAACCGATTGAATCTCTATGCTTCCGGGACCTATGTGCCTAGCACAAAAGCGCCAAACAGAGCTCCCCCCAAACCTGTGAACTGGCTGAGCTTGGGCTGTTACAGTGATAGCGTGGCCAGCCGGTCACTGAGATACGGGCAACAAGTGCCTGGCGGAAGTCGAAATATGACAAACCAGAACTGCATCAATGTATGCCTGTCTCAAGGATATACTATCGCCGGTACCGAGTACTCCGGAGAGTGTTTCTGCGACAACGACTTTCAAGGCATCAGCGGTCCTGCAACTGATGGCCGCTGCAACATGAATTGCAACGGAAACGATGGTGAGATTTGTGGGGGCCCCAACGGCCTCTCTGCATATCAGTTCAATGGATGGTACGACCAGGGCTGCTACACGGATAGTGTCAACGCAAGAACACTTCGATATGGCCAGGCAGTGCCGGGAGGTCCACAGAATATGACTGTGGAGAACTGTGTCGCGAGCTGCAAAAAGGCTGGGTACACTATTGCTGGTGTCGAGTATTCTGGAGAATGCTTTTGCGATAATACCGTGTCCAACGGTGGCGGACCGGCGCCTGATGGCTCTGCTCAGTGTAATATGCAGTGTTCTGGCAACCAGGACGAAACATGCGGTGGACCAAATCGTTTGAATGTGTACGCATTCAATAGCAAGGGACTGCCAACGGCCACGAGAACCAGCACCACTGCTTCGGCGACCGCAACAACATCTAGCGGCGGAGATGACACTCCAACTCAAACCACTCCCACGGCGAAGCCGACCTCAGGAGTCAATGCGACTGCGATTCTGCCGTTCAAGTACCAAGGCTGCTACACAGACAACATGCAAGCTGGCCGCGCACTCATCAATCAACGACCCGACAACCAGTCGATGACGGTCGAGTCCTGCATTGCCGCATGCTCATCCCAAGGCTACGCTATTGCTGGTATGGAGTACTCGGCGCAATGCTTCTGCGACAACTACTTGCGCAACTCACCTACGCTCCGCGATGACACTGAATGCAACATGGCATGTGCTGGGAACGGCGGCCAAAAGTGTGGAGATGGCGGCAGGCTTTCGGTCTATTCGAATGGTACTTTGGCCAATTACACCTCGCCTGGATTCCTAACAGATAACCTGCCCAGGAATTGGAGCTTCGCAGGCTGCTTGGAAGACAATGTCAATAATCAGCGATCACTGCCGTACCAGATGGAGTTCCCCAAGGATAACTCCAATGTCAAGTGCATGAAGCTCTGTCAGGAGTTTGGCTATACTGCAGCAGGAACCGAGTATGGCGAGCAATGCTTCTGCGGTGATCCTCAAAACTACATTGATGCAGGCGCCAGGATGATAGCCAACTCTTCTTGCAACATGCGATGCGCCAATGACACAGCTGGTAGCAATGGCGGCGAACTTTGCGGTGGTGGCAACGCCATCTCGCTATACACATGGACTGCCAATCCACCAAATCAATGGACCATCGCGACCGGAAACGCTGCTGGAGCGTACGAGTTCTTGATCGGTGGCGTGACGATTCCATTGGTGACAGCTCCAGCTCGAAATGGCAAAGTCACATTCGTCGAGAAGTTTGGCACGAGCACCAATGCCAGCAGTACTGGTGCATATGAGCTGGATCTCGCATTCATCAATGACTTCAGCAAGGCTTGGCGCGAGATGCACGTCAAGACTGATGTATTCTGCTCGGCAAGTCTGACCTTGCCAGACCGGGCGGGACGACAGATCAACATCGGTGGCTGGTCACATCCCTCCACGGAAGGCGTTCGTCTCTACTGGCCCGATGGAAGTCCTGGTGTTCCTGGAAAGAATGACTGGGAAGAGAACTTCGAAGAAATCGCGCTTCTCGCAGGGCGATGGTATCCTTCTGCGATGATTATGTCCAATGGTTCGGTACTTGTCATGGGAGGCGAAGAAGGTTCGAATGGTGCGCCAGTCCCATCACTCGAGCTCCTCCCAGCGACGGGAAACCTCCAGGAATGCGACTATCTCCGCCGCACCGATCCAAACAATCTTTACCCTTTCCTGATCAATCTGCCATCGGGCAACATCTTCGTCGGATACTACAACGAGGCCCTGCTCCTCGATCCCGTGTCTTTGCAGCCGGTCAAACAACTTCCAAACATGCCTGGGTCCGTCAACAGACCCGACTCGGGACGCACATATCCATTCGAAGGCACAGCAGTTGTGATGCCTCAACACGCTCCTTTCTCAGATCCTCTCGAAGTGCTGATCTGTGGTGGCTCCAATCCCGGTGTCGCCGTTGCGCTCGACAACTGCATTACTATTACACCAGATGTCCCCGGCGCGAACTGGACCATCGAACGAATGCCTTCCAAGCGGGTACTCACCATGATGACCGCATTACCAGACGGCACATTCCTCATCAGTGGCGGTGCACACCAAGGCACCGCGGGTTTCGGGTTAGCAACAGACCCGAATCTGAACGCCGTGCTGTACGATCCTTCCAAGCCAGTTGGCAAGCGCATGACTGTCATGGCGAATACCACAGTAGCACGACTCTACCACTCCGAAGCCGTCCTCCTCGACGACGGTCGGGTATTAATCTCAGGCTCTGACCCCGAAGACAACGCCAATCCACAAGAATACCGCAACGAGGTCTTCATCCCCCCCTACTTAATGGGCAACCCATCCCGACCCGAGTTCAATACCACAGATCTAGACTGGTCGTATGGCTCATCGCATACGTTAAGCATTCTCCAGCCCGGTGCTGGAGGAAATTTCAAGGTTTCCCTCATGGGCGCCGTGGCTTCGACTCACGGGAACAGCATGGGTCAGAGAACATATTTCCTTTCTGCTTCTTGCTCTGGAAGCTCTTGCACTGTTACTGCGCCTCCTGATGGCAATACGTGTCCGCCGGGATGGTTTCAGCTTTTCTTACTTGACGGCGCAGGCGTGCCTTCTCACGCCATTTGGGTGCGTGTCGGCGGCGATCCGGGACGTTTGGGCAATTGGCCTGATGCGAAGGGTTTCTCTTTGCCTGGTATGGGCGCTGTTGAGCGGTTGTTTTAGATCGATGTCATGTCCATGAATCTCTTTTTACTCGTGCCATCGTGCTCCTGTGTTCTTTTCCTCTTTCTTTACTCATCTCTTGCAGAGTTCGTTATTACCACCAAGTCCATCTGCTGAACAATGCTGCTCGCCTTGTATCGAAGGCTGGCTGAGAGAGTGTGGTCGAGGCCCGAGCCGAAAGTCTTGGCGTTCAAAGCCTTGTCTCCGACTACGCGACGCGTTCTGTACATGTACATCTTCGTCTTGATTTTCGCCCTCTGAGACTGCATAGCAATGCATGACCAAGCGGGCCAAGAGAGACGCTCACAGTCTTCGTCTCCAACGCTATGGGTCGACAAGCAAGATGATACAAAAGAGCCGGGAGAGATGGATGGATTACGATGACGGTGGCTGTCACGACTGCAAGAGCATGACATGTATTCTACGCCAGGGATATGTCTGTGGGTTTGGACAAGCCACTGTGAACGACGATATCAAATGCAAGCAAGTGCGAAAGAGGCTTAATTGAGCAGGGTGTGCTTCAAGTGGGAAGAGTCTCTGACAATGATACACTGGCCAAGGGCAACGCTATCATATTGATACTCATAATCACAATGCTCCGCTGGAAGCTCCACTCTGGA
This sequence comes from Pseudocercospora fijiensis CIRAD86, assembly GCF_000340215.1. NCBI lineage: Eukaryota > Fungi > Ascomycota > Dothideomycetes > Mycosphaerellales > Mycosphaerellaceae > Pseudocercospora > Pseudocercospora fijiensis. Next base: position 2,128,447 of record NW_006921536.1, read on the forward strand.
AGATAACCAAATGGCCCTTGGTAATACCGGCTTATGTCAAGGTCAAGTGGAAGCTCGATTCGCTCACAAATGCATCGTACGGAGAGCTGCTGAGGCTCCCACGAAGCTGAGGTCGAGGCCAATGCTCCAAGATGTGGGAAAGTTACAACGATCGTTCCAGCGTCATCAAACTGATAATCGAGTATCTCAGACAAAGGATCATGGCTTTGACTACAAATGGGCATAGACCTTCTTACCTTAGACACCACGTGTTTCCTCCCAACACAATTGCGCAGGTTTCCAGCCGCCATCGAATTCATTGCTGCGCTACTGTATCTCAAATAGAAGTTTGCTGCAAGCCGTGGTCTATGCTGCCAACAAGAACTGCAACACTGCATCAGTAAGTCAAACTTCAACGAACCCCTGAAAACACACATGGAGATTCTATTTGCTGATGCTTTGCATGAAAGGACATTTGTATCAATCGGCACAATCTGCAGATTCCCGAGTCTGTGCTCTTTGCTTCTTTGAGACATGCGCTTTGAGATGCACGTTTGCTCGCGCAGTCGTCTCGGCCGTCCGATTTCAGCCAAACACATGTACCAGCTTATATGTCCGCACTGAAGACGCCAGATCTGTTTTCTCCTCATCGATACATCGAAGCCTCTTTTGCAAACGACACCCCTCACCACCCCTTTTGTCAATTGAGTCTCCGTGAAGTCTAAGTCTACAAGAAAGAGCAGGATTTCTACAGAAGTCACAGAAAGTCTACAAGAAAGAGCTTGCAGCGATGAATGGAAAGAAGAAAGATGGAAGTGGCATCAAGAGGGAACCTCCCCACTCGCTCTGCATCAGATGCGACGGCGAGGAAGATCATTCAATCGAGGCATGTATCAAGAAGTATCCAGCGGAGAGCACGCCTTCCTCGCAGCTCTGGATAGCTTGGCCCAGCACCGAAGTCCCAACAGAATCGCTCTCTGCCGACCGCAAAGCCGCCCAAGACTTGATCAAGAAGGCCAGAGAAGTTGGTAAAAGGGTCTTGGGGTATTCACCAACTCAAGATCATGTCGTCGAGGAGACTCACGCCCAAAGAAAAATCGCGAAGAAAATTTCAAGGCAAGCACTTGCTCATGCTGTGGAAGTCATTCTGAAGCCCGTCTCATCCCAGAGCGAGCCTCAGTCCAGTGCTCCTCAGCTCGTGCAGAACGCATCGAACTCTCACGATGCGGTGCAGCCTCGCACTCCTGCCGGTGAATCGGTGCGAGCTGCGGAAACCGACAAGTCCCACAGCAAGCACACTAAATTCGACATCGCTGAAAACATGGCAAACGGTCAAAAGAAGTTGCCGATTGGGAATCCTCGGCCTGCCAATCAACAGAAGCAGAATGTGCAGCCTCCTCCTCGTCATCATCAAGGCTGCTCAAAGTGCGGTCGCACTGGACACAATCCGAATGACTGTCCTTACTACGACATGCAAAACAATCCCCTGTGTAGCAACTGCGGCGCGACAGATCATGGATACCAGAATTGTCCAAAGAGCTGCCAAGTCTCTCGTTGCAATGCGCATCATTATACTTGGCAGCACCCGGAGCCCTCTTCCAAATTGAACCAGATGCAACGCGACGAGATCGTAGGATATCAGAAGATCGCGACAAGCGCCCCCGATGCGCTAGCCTCTCCACGTATCCAGGCAGTTAATCGGTACACTGGACCACTCCACGCTCGACCAGAGTGCAACTATGCTAGCTATGCCGGAAATCCGTCTGATGCTTTGTATGCTCCAAAAAACAAGTCTGCGTCTGTTGTCACGAACTACGTCAAGGTCGATTGCCAGCTTCAGCAAGTTCATGTCTACACTATGCACTTCACTGCTCCGGCAGATGGCAGCAATGCTTCTTCAGTTGCTCCCGCCAGCACCCAAGCCGGACAATCCCACGTGCAGAACCAACGGTACATCCAACAGCGGGGAGAACGCAAGCGCGTTTTCAGAGCGCTACTCACTCAAGCGCCTCTGCAAGGACGGAGGGACTACGCGACGGATTATGAGACCTTGTGGACCGGCACGGTCATACCAATACCACAGGGCCAGCACAGCTACGTGCTCTCGAATGTGCAGTACCTCAAGCAGAGCGGCAAGGCAATCACCTTGCCTCAAGTGGAATTTCGATACCAGAAAACTCTCAATTTCGCCGCTGGCACACAAGATCTCGCTGGACCTGTGAGGCAACAGCACAATCCCAATGAGCTCATCCGGGGCTTGAATGCTATGGTCACCCGGTGCATAACTGATGCAAAGTCGCAACAGATCTTCGAGTACGGCACCAATATGTTCTTCATCAAGGGCAGTCAGGTCGACATCAAGGGCCTTGACATTCAGCGAGGCTACTTTACGTCCGTGCGACCCGGTGAGCACAGTGTCTTGCTCAATGTGAACATCACACATGGCACATTTTTACAGCCGATCTTGGTCTCTGATTTCATCAGGATGATCAACAAGCAGGACACGGAAGGAGGCGTGAGAAAGCTCAAGAACGATTACAAAGACCCAACCAAGCTTTTGAAGGGTCGTGCTGTTCGAATAATCTATGATCGGAAGCCCTTGAATAACGTCATCCAGGATAACAACCGGATCAAGATCATTGCTGGCTTCGGAGATGTGCCTTACCTCCAGCAATTTGAAGGGAAGGACAGGATGTGGACTGTGAAAGAATGGTTTGAGAGTCAAAACCTTCCAATTCATCGTCGACATCATGATCTTCCGTGCGTCAATGTCGGATTGGGCAGAGATCAGGATGGTCACTGTGACCGGCTGCCCCAAGCCATTGCGCATTTTGCGTCTGAGCAGAACTGAGTTCATCGACAGAACTTTCATATAGACCATGGGAGCGACCTCTGGCAACACCCGGCCTCGAACCACGCTGCCATAGAAGAAGAGGGCCTGCGTGTTCTCGGCTTTCGTGACACGCAACAGCCTCTACTGAGAGATCTGAAACTTACTGCTGGACAACATCTTCTGCGTATTCCTGCCACTCAGCTCCCAGCACCGATTGTTGCCTACAAGAATCTCAAGCGTGAGGGTATAACTGGCGCAACGTGGAATCTCAAAGGTGTCAAGTTCCAAAATGCAGCGAAAACTGTCAAGTCGCCACTTGCTGTTTTGGACTTGAGAAAAGCAGAAACCAAGCCAACGGCTTACGAAATCGCGACGGACTACCTGAAGACGTGTAGAGATCATGGCCTGTTCCATGGCAGTGTGCCAGATGTCAAGGAGAACGCAAAATTAGAATCAGCGAAACTTCCCAGCTCGACAGGTGGAAACTACGCTATGGATCTGTCCCAAGTGATTAGTCCTGCTCTCAAAAAATTATGTACCGAGCCGCTCGTCCTTGTGCTGCTTCCCAGCACGGATTCTATGATCTATGCGACAGTGAAGCGGATAGCAGACACGTGCTACGGTGTCAGCACGATCTGCGTGACTCAGGCGAAGTTGGAGAAGCGTGATATGAGCCTGTTCTCTAATCTTGCAATGAAGCAGAACTTGAAGCATGCATCTGGCCACAACCACCGTGTGCAGCTGAAAGAAGGTCAGTCTGCGTTCTCGGTGATCTCTTCAAACACTCTGGTGATCGGCGTCGACGTCGTTCACCCTGGCGGTTATCATCCATCAATCGCGGCAATGGTCGGCAGCGTCGATGAAGAATTTGCAACCTTCCCAGGACACATTCGTCTCCAGCCAGCTCGCGCAGAGATCCTGACACAGGAGAACATGCGAGACATGGCGAAAGCCTGCATCGAAGCTTACAAGGCTCGACGAGGGTTTTATCCATCTCGAATCCTCTACTATCGTGATGGAGTCAGCGACGATCAATGCCACGATGTTGTCACACGCGAGCTACCAGAGATCGAGCGTGCTGCGCCTGCGGGCATGGCTGCACCATCCATTGTAGCAATTGTGGTCGGAAAGCGTCACAACACTCGGTTCTTCCCGCCTGACGACAGCATGACTTACAAGGACAGGAATGGCAAAGCTCCAGCAACTCTCAGTCCTGGCGATGTCCAACGAGCACGAGCCAGTAATCCGAAGAAACCCAATTACCCAAACGCCATGAATGGCAACATTACTCCCGGTCTACTTGTCGACTCAGTCATTACGCAGCCACAGATGCCTGGCGGAGGTGGTTACCGAGACTTCTTCCTACAATCTCATGCGGCTCTCGCTGGTACCGCAAGATCGGCTCACTATATTGTCGTTCGCAACGACCCGGCTGCCAAACTCACCCCAGCCCACTTACAGCGACTCAGCTACCATTTCTGCTTCAACTATGCCCGTGCCTCCAAAGTCGTATCGTACTGCGCACCAGCATACTATGCCGACAGGCTTTGCGACCGTGTCCATCACTATTACCGACACTTCATCGAGTCTGAGGGTCTCACTTGGGAGAAGACCGCTCAAGAAATCCGAGCTGGTGATCAAGGCGAGACGACATTCCGCCAACGAGTGCGGGACGAGGTTGCAACACACCCAAACTGGCACACGGATCGGCGCACCAATAATCCTTGGGTGTCGAACTTCAGCGACCACATGTTTTGGCTTTAAGGAGGAGGCGAGAAGGATGCATGGATGTGAGAGATATTGAGATCTTGAGATCTTGGCGCATACAGGTCATGCTGGCTGTCATTTGCTGCGTTCCTGTACAATCCTGCACGGGAAGAGTCATGGCTCAATTCGGTGTTTATTGTTCATAGAATCTTGTAGCAAAACTTGGGCTAGCTGTCGGAACAAAACCTCCTCCCTCCATTCACTCGTCCTACCTTCGATGCCCATGATGCCCGGCCTTCCTCAGTACCACTCTTCTTGATCCAAGTCCACTCATCACCAACACCACTCCCATCACTCTTGACAACCTGAAATGGCCAACTCCTTCGCACTCTTCAACGTCAACTCACTGAAGTGGGATTGGAATACGGAGAAACGTTCGGGCCGAGGTGAAAGCAAATGTGTCATTTTTATTCTAGTCTGCCGAGATCACTGGCATGCATCAAATCTACTCAATTACTGTGCTGCTAAGGTAAGCGTGCCCACCTCGCGCTAGTTACGCGAGGTTCGTAGACCCTACTAGTTTGTTAGCAACCGCGAATCTATAGTAGTTTCTCGTGCCTAACTCGCTCGTAGTTACGCTTAGGGTTAAGAAGAAGGCATTTCTCGAGCCTACCGTCGATTAAGCGACTAAACTATACCTCTCCGCCGTAAACCCGACGCGTCTCGTAAAGCTAAAGAGGCCGCCGAGAGCGCCGCTATTATAGTAGAAGCTTAGTCTACTACTACTTAGAAGAAGCGTAAACGTACTACTAAAGTAGGTACCTCGAAGAAGCGATAGAATAGTACTAATTAGCAATCGCAACTAGACGATTAATTGCTAGAAGCTAGCGGTTATCCGGAGGGTTAAGACGCGCCTATAGAAGACGGAGTAGAAGTAATAGACGGAGCCGCGTCTACTAGAGCGGACGATAAAAAGAGGGTTAATAAAGAGAATAAGGACGTAGAAGCGTAGTAAGAAGCCGAGATTAATTACAACTTCCGTATACTAGTATATATATCCTATAGTAAAGAACGCCTACGTAGAGATTATTAACTACGCGTATAGCGAGTAACTAGCTTCGAGACCTAGCGCAACTTCCTTAAAGTATATAATAAGTAGTATAAAGGATAGGAAGACAAATACGACTATCGAGAGATTATCGTTAAGTACTCGTACTATAGTCTTCGATAGCGAGATATCTTCTTAATAAGTGTCGGCGGTAATAAGCGAGAATAAGACTCGGTATAGCTTACTATTTTTAATTAACTCGACGACTAGTATAACGCTAATAGGCAAGGCCTTATTATAACTATAGATATACTAGTAGTTAATCTAAAGCCGCTATAGACGCCTATATAACTACGAGCGAGGCAATAGTAGCGACTAATACCTAGCGGCTCTTAAAGGGTAACTACGACTTAGCGGCAGTTAGATAAAGTGCGTCGGTAGCGGCGTCTCGAGTTAGAAGAAGATGTAAGGCAGAAGCCGAGGAGGCTTGGCGCCAAGCACGTAGCGACCCTAGCCTATAAGTGCGCCCGAGATCCACGCTTAGTAAGCGCAGATACTTCCGATCTTTTGTCGCGGCGTAAGATGCTAGTAAACGGGCGCACTAGTACAGCGGTCTAATATAGTATCCGCGCTTTATAGTCTATAGGTTAAGGTCGCGCGTTCGATTCTTAGTATGCGTTCTTAGCCGACTAGGCTAATCCTTAGCAAACGCGGCTTCGGAGGTGCCTAATTGCCTTAGGCGCGCGACTCGGCTACAGGCGCACCTGCCTTAGAGGGGTTAGCTTATAGGCTTGTTTGTTAGATTACGACGCAATTCTAATTAGATGCTCGGCTGTACCTTCGGGTATAAGGCATTAGAAGATTTTATTAGCTGCTCGGCTATATATACGGGTACGGGGTATACTAAGGCTAACTAGCTATAGGGCCGCAGCTAAAGAAAAGGGAAGCGCGTATAAGGCGGAAGCTAAGAAGGCTTGGCGCTAAGTACGTAGCGACCCTAGCCTATAAGTGCGCCCGAGATCTACGCTTAGTAAGCGCGGATACTTCCGATCTTTTGTCGCAGCGTAAGACGCTAGTAAACGGGCGCACTAGTATAGCGGTCTAATATAGTATCCGCGCTTTACGGTCTGTAGGTTAAGGTCGCGCGTTGCGTATAAGGCGGAAGCCGAGGAGGCTTAGCGCTAAGTACGTAGCGACCCTAGCCTATAAGTGCGCCCGAGATCTACGCTTAGTAAGCGCAGATACTTCCGATCTTTTGTCGCGGCGTAAGACGCTAGTAAACGGGCGCACTAGTGCAGCGGTCTAATATAGTATCCGCGCTTTACGGTCTATAGGTTAAGGTCGCGTATTCGATTCTCGGCATACGTTCTTAGCCGACTAGGCTAATCCTTAGTAGACGCGGCTTCGGAGGTGCCTAATTGCCTTAGGCGCGCGACTCGGCTGTAGGCGCACCTGCCTTAGAGGGGTTAGCTTATAGGCTTATTTGTTAGATTGCGACGCAATTCTAATTAGATGCTCGGCTGTACCTTCGGGTGCGGGGCATTAGAAGATTTTATTAGCTGCTCGGCTATACGTACGGGTGCGGGGTATGCTAAGGCTAACTAGCTGCAGGGCCGCAGCTAAAGAAAAGGGAAGCGCGTATAAGGCGGAAGCCGAGGAGGCTTAGCGCTAAGCACGTAGCGACCCTAGCCTATAAGTGCGCCCGAGATCTACGCTTAGTAAGCGCGGATACTTCCGATCTTTTGTCGCGGCGTAAGACGCTAGTAAACGGGCGCACTAGTGTAGCGGTCTAACAGAAGAGGCTAGCAATCTACGGCAAACGCCTTTAGCTAAAGAGCTTCGTAAGGAAGATAATAGCGACTATCGAGAGATAATAAAGCGTATATAGGCGTATAAGAAGACAACCTATAACTAGCATAGTTAGTACTACTATTATAACGGCTCTAACCTAGATACTGCTTACTACTTAATCTTTAAAGAGGTTGCTATAGCGTAGGCGGCTAGAATAGCGAGAGGCGAGCTTACTATTATAGATCTAGGCTCTACACTTGTTAATAAGATATAGCGCTATAAATAGCGCTATATAAGCAACTCGGCTCGTAATCTATTTACTTAGAGTACGAAGAGCGTAAAGGTTAGCGGTAGATATAGTAGCGGCGTAACGGTTAATAATTATATGCCTAGCTCTATAGTAGCGAAGGAATAGCTACCCTCGAGTCTACTACGTAGCTTATAACCGGATACCGAATAGGTAGACCTAAGGGATCAAATCTACGATTTCTTCGCCTAGCTTCGTTAAAGGATATATTAGAGCTATAGATTAGAAGACCTAGAGTATATAGAGCGAGTATTTAAAGATAGGGAGCTTAGGTTATAGAGATATATCGGTATAACTAAAGGAAAGTAGTATAAACTAGGCTTTAAAAAAGGGTAATAGGAGTATTTCCGCTAGGTAGAGCGGAGGTATATAAAGGATAGACGGCTTTAAGATTTATAGAGTTTCTATACAATAGCATACTATAGAAAAACACCGAAAAAAAGAGACAGCCTTATTATATACGTATACTATCGAGAAATAATTATTATACGATAAGTATTATATATTATTGTTATATTCTAATAGTTGTATAGAAGCTAAAAGTAATAAGAGATATACGGCTTTACTAGCTCCGAGCAAAGCCGAGCGAATCCGAGTAGAAGCTAAGCGACTTAATAACGACGAGATCTCCTTAACACTACGCCTACGGTAGTCGAAATCCGTATACGATAGTAGAGGATTTGTCTTAGTATAACTTTGTCTAACAAATTAGTAACTGTTTGCTTATCTAGCGAACCGCCGAGTATATAAGGTAGACCTACGAATACCGGATATATTTTAGTCGGAGATCCGATTAGTATTAGTACCTAGAGGCCTAAAACTACGCTTTTAAGTATAATGCTATATTAACCTATTCTATAGCGTATTAAAGGAATAGACCGAATGTCTCGTATACCTTTACAAGGTCTATATTACGTCTAATCTATACTTTAAGCGAGTTAAAGGATATCTTAATAGGATTAAAGTCTAGTAAGTATAGCGGCAAGTAACGTAGGTAAATGCTAAACCTATTATATAGGTCTTAAACGCGTAGACTATAGTATATTAAGGCATTGTCTATAGTAAGAAACATACCTCCATCTAGTCAAGGCAGTATAAACAACTCTAGCTAGTCTTCGAAGTCTACGGCTTTAATAGAGCCTTAGTAGATTAGGTAATCGTCTAGATAACCCTTACTTATTATAGTAGGTAGTATAGACTATCTCTTTAACCTCTTCGAGCCCCCGATATCTTTATATAGTATATTAACCTTAGAATAGCTATATTTCCGCTATCTAGTGCGCTCGTTTAAACTAGACTTGTCGATATAACAAACACGGTCTATTAGCATCCCCTTCTATAGTATCCGCTAGTTCTCGCGTAACTCGTAGCTCTATTCTAGTGCCTTGCGCTACGCCTTCTTCTTCGAGAAGTTATGCCTCTTAATAATATTGCTAACCGTAGACTTAGATACTATAACGTTAAACTCGTCGAATATAAACTATATAGTCTCGGAATAGTACGAAGTCGGTCGATCGCGAAGATAGACTTAATATAACTAATATATTAGAAGAAGGACTAATCTATATAGAAGTCCGAAGATAAAGTGTAGCAGTTGCAGCCTTAGGCATTAGGTACGTAATAGACCCTAACACCTAGATATATACTCTAAGTTACCCCCTTAGCACGTGTATATCGCTATAGAATGAAGTAAACTAAACACAATAGCTATTTAGTTAGCAAAGCAAACAGGGGTATTAGGTAAGCAGAAACAGGTAAACAAACTAGACTACTCTTAGGTCAAACAGACAAAGCAAACAAAGGCCCTCCTTAGTATTTAGTAGCTAGCTTCGTAGCGTTCTTAATAGCGGCCTTGCAATCTACTAGGTTCAGTTGTTTAATAAAGCGGCCGTGCTTAACCTTATTAAGCGGCTTAGTAAAGCTATCGGCTATCTAATTATATGTGCTAACCTATTAGACGACAATAGTACTATTAGCAATCTTCTCTCGAATGTAGTAGATACGAGTATCTATATGCTTTGTGCGGCTATTAATGCTAGTCGACTTAGTAATAGTAATAGCGGACTAATTGTCCTCGTAGAGCGTAACTAGAAGAATATAGCCCTTATAGCTAATTTCCTTTAATAAACGAGCTAAGGCAACTGCTTCCTTAGCCCCTATAGTAAGTTAGACATACTTAGCTTCTGTTAACGACAGTATAACAAGCGTCTAGCGGCCGGACTTATATAACAGAGGTCCGCCTGCAATAGTAAAGTAGAAGCTACCTATTAAACGGCGAGTAACTAGGTTATCGGCCTATAAGGCATTATAGTATCTAGCAAAATTGAGCTTATCGTTCTATATGCCTTAGAAGCGTATGCTACGACTAAGGGTACTAACTAGGTACTTAATTAGCTAAAGGAGCGCGGTATAATGCTCTTTAGTAGGGTTAGAGATAAATCGTAATAATAGGCCTATAGCGTAGCAAGCATTAGGTCGTATAATTATAGCTAGCTATAGTGCCTTACTAACACCTTCTTAATACTAAGTCTTAAAGGCGGCACTAGCTATATAGCCCTTAGGTGCGCGTTAAATAGACGTCTTAATATAGCGAGGCGCTATTAGAGTAGCTAGACCGATACGGCTACGTATACTATATTTCTTACTAAGCCTATTTAAATAGGCATCTTAAACGACGTAAATAGTGCGCTAACCGCGGTTACGGATGATTCGCATGCCGAGATAGTAGTGTAGGTCGCCTAGTTCTCGTATATTAAAACGGTCCTTTAGCAACTAAGCAACTGCTTCTAGTGCTAATAGGCTATAGGCGATAATAATTATGTCGTCGACATAGATAACAATAATAGAGCCGCTAACGACGTGTTTAAACACATACACATTAGCTATTATCGGTATAAAGTCTAGGCTCTTTAAGTACTTTCGAAGCTCTTCGTACTATAGTATTAGCGACTGTTTCAGACTATATAGTGCCTTTAGTAATAGGCAAACTATGCCCTTTCTACTACGGTCCTTAAAACTGTGTAGCTGTTCGACGTAGATCTTATACTTATCTCCGATAAGCGCATTAAGGAAGGCCGTTAGAATATCGTACTGCTTAGCCTCTAGGTCGTAATAAGCGATTAGTGCAAATAGTACTCGTAGCGTAGACGGCTTAGCTATAGCCGTATAGGTCTTATTATAGTCCTATCCTTTAACCTGTATAAAACTACGGACGACCTATCGAGCCTTAAACCGGCTTACCTTGCTATTAGCGTTACGCTTAATAGTAAACACCTATCGGCTATAGACAACCTTACGACCTTCTAGCACCTCTAACCGAGATATATAGACCTATATATAGTTGTCGATTAGTAACTTGTATTTAGCCTTATAGGCCTCCTTCTATTGTAGCTAGTATAGCGACTAAGTTGCCTCCTTATAGCTCTTCGGAATAGGAATAGTGTCCTTAGGCTTATTAGGCTATTTAGCAATGTAGGCGGAAGCTATAAAGCCCTTTATATAGGCTATCGGTATATTAGCTATTATACGTCGAGTCGACCGCTTAATACTACAATTAGCTAGATAGCTACGTAACAGGTTACGAGCTAACTTGTTACTACGGGTTATACGGGTAGAACGAGCGCCTGTCGTATTAGGTCGCTTAAACTCTAGCAACTAGCTAGGCTTACCCTTCTTCGCATTTAGATTAAAGGGCGGAGCTTGATCTTCCTTAGCTAATTAGAAGCTATCTTTATTACTCGAAGCTAGTAGTTGAACGTCTAGAAGGTCGTCCTCGATTAGCAATAGACTAACAACCTCGTCGGCTAAGTCCTATACTAGCCCTTCTAGAGGTTGTTCTTCTTACTAAGCTAGAAGTTGCTAGACTATACTAGCGGCTTCTAATAGGGGCGGAGGCTCGTTGCTTATAGCATTAAACAGAGCCGGTATAATAGACTTAATACTAATAAACTCGCTTTTAGAAGAGTTATTAGGGTTAGTATATAGATCTATGCTATTTAGAAGCAGAAGGTTACTATCTAACTTAATAAACTGAACATCCTTAGAAGCGATAACCTTGTGTTAATTAGGCAGGTAGATTATGTACTTTCTAGAGTCTATAGAGCCCTTGGCATAGCTAACTAGCTTACTAACTAGGCCTCTACTATCTATCTTCTTTCTACGAGCAACACTGTAATCGTAGGCAATTAACGTACAGCTATACGCTCGAAGGTGCTAAAGACGCGGCTATATTCGTAACTAATTAAGCTCCTTAGCGATAATAGTATATAGGCTTCCTCCGTTAGCGGTTAGCGTAATATTAAGGACCTATATAGCGGAGGCAATAGCATATAGCTATAGGAACTTAGGAAGGTTGGCCTATAGCATTATCTTTCTCGCAGTCGTATATACGATGTGATTGCTAACCTTAGCAAGGCTATTCTAAGTAGAAGAATGAGGAGCTATAACCTGTAGTATAATGCCCTCGTCTCGAGCCTAATTTAATAGCTAATTTCCGCCGTATTTACCCCCTCTATCGAGTCGGTAGATCGGGATCGAGCAACTAGTCTATATACGGACGTATATACGATGTTCCTTAATAGCTACTATAGCCCCTAACTTGAGTAGGCTAGCATACTCGTAACGATAGCCTAACTTAGCGCATATAAATAGCGTAAAGTAGCGTTCCTATAATAGACTAGAGTTAGTAATAGTAACTATATCTATATAGACAATGTAATAGATCGTAGATAGTCGCACGCGTAGCAGCCGATTGTATTCCTTATGTGGTATAGCTATACGACAGGCAATGCAGTTGCGGAAGTCCTTCTTAGCACTAGTAATAACAATCTAACCCTTAGACTCTATTCTTAGCAGCTTGCGGTAATGAATATAGCTATATCGCAGATACTACTTATCTATAGTGCCTGTAGGCATCCCCTTCTTCGATAGAAGGGCAACTACTTTACTATCTAGACTAGAGGCTAGTATATAGAGGTAGGGAAGACTATTCTTATAGTATGTCTAAGCGATAGTAACCTTATTGCCCTCTACTATTATAAACAGGATACGCTTATTATTTCGGTAGAAACAACCCTTGTCGGCAAGCTTCTTAGTAGATAGAAGGTTAGCTGCTAGACCTAGAACATATAGCGTATTAGACAGCTTTATATTGCTAACACTACGCTTATTAACAACCTTAGTCTAAGCTATACTAACTATCGTAGCGTGCTTCGTATTGCTACTAAACCGGACGGGAATGTAGCAGCCTTTATATTTAATAAGCAGTAAGGGATCGTTAACTATATGTATACTAGTACCTAAGTCGACAACCTAATTAGTAGTCCGAGTGCTAGTAGTAAGAGCCGTAGACACCTAGTCGCTAACAGTAACTATAGTATTTGCAGTAAAGGCGTAATTGTCGCTTAGGCCTAATAATACCCCCGGGATAGCATTAGCCGCATACAGCCTCTAAGCACTATTTTAGCTAGATAGCGGCTGCTGCTATTACTAAGTAGCTAGTCCACGCTGCTACTGCTATACCCCCTTCTTCTTAGCCTTCTACTATTTATAACGTAGTCGATCTTCCTCCTTTAGATAAGGGTATTTAGTATAGCAGCGGTCGGAAGGGTAAGTGCCTTAATAGTATAAGCACTTCTCGCGATTTTGACTATTCTAGTTGTTTCTACTACGACTACGACTATTGCTGCTTCCGCGGCTACTACGACCGCTACGGTTCGAGTTACCTCGACCGTTACTATTGCTACCTTACTATTATAGTTAGCGTTAAAGACCGAAGAAGCTATTATATTAGGCCTAGTTTAGTTAAGCTATATTCTTATTAAGTAACGCGCTAATAATATTGTTAAGGGTGCTGTTATTAATAGTGTATTCTAAGGCTCGCATTTGCTCTCGGCGCATCTATACGAAAGCCTCGTAGAACGGTGCAATTTGTATAATAAACATATAGATAGCCTAATATTAGCTAATAGCTAATTTAGTGTCCTTTAAGGCACTAAGCTTCTTCTTATACTTATTATAGAACTTCTTAACGTCCTTGCTATCGTAGCGAAGGGTAATGTATTCCTAGTAGAGCATAAATTTAGTAGACCTACCTTTACTAGTGTATTTCTTCTTAAGGAAGTCCTATACTTCCTAGGATATAGACAGACTAAGCAGTAATTGTTAAATGTTACTAATACAATTAGCAAAGATCTAGGTACGTGCCGTTTGATCTTTAGAGTCCTATTTATCTTAGCGGTCTTTAAACTCCTTAGAAGACTTACTAGAGGTCTTAGAAAGGGGTCGCTAGTAGGTACCTTATATATAGCGCTACACCGACATACCTTTAAGGGCACCCTTAGCGGTATAGGCCTATACTAGATAATTCTCCTTGTTCTTTAGCTTAGGGATATTGCTTATATAAGCGTTAGTAGTTATAGGGGGAGCTATTACGGACAGCGACGGCGATATAAAAAGAGACTATAAACTTGTCTTAAGGGGCGGCCGACAGGCGCGCCTATATTTTAGTATAGCGGACAGCTAACACTAATGTTAGGAACGGGTATAGCGGACAGCTAACACTAACAGTAACCGACTCGAGTCTAGTACCTACTAGAATACTCGAGAGCGGCGGTAGCGATAGTATTAGTATCGGCGCAATTTTTAGTAACGAGCGCTAGCTACGCAGCAGTCGGATTAACTATTAGAACACGTATAGAATGCGTTAGAAACGCAGGGGGCTTATAACTACTTAATGTAACTAATGTATTAGAAGAAGGACTAATCTATATAGAAGTCCGAAGATAAAGTATAGTAGTTATAGCCTTAGGTATTAGGTACGTAATAGACTCTAATACCTAGACATACACTCTAAGTAATAGTCGATTATACGTACCTCCTACGCTAAAGTAAGGGCTCGAGACAGTCCTTTCCTCGCCTACTATAGATATAGCTCGCTAAATAGTATAATATTAATCCTTAGGGTATCGACGGCGCGCCTACTAATACGAGTCTTTCGTACGATACTACGATTAGAATAGCCTTCTACCTATAGATCTTTAATGAAGGTGATCTGATCCTCTAGTATACGCGTGCGGTATAGGAGCGCGTGTTTCTAAGCCGTATACGCTATTCTAGGCGACTAAACAATACCTAAGAACGGCTATACTATTAAAAAAGCGACGACAAGCATGCTAGTAATAATACGATTGATTGCAGCTACTCGGTGTTCGGGTTTACTAACTAATTAGTAGGCTTCGCGAACGACGCGTACGGACCCTAGGTAGGCACGCTTACCTTGGCACGGTAATACCTCCCCTCATCAGCCGCACCGTGGTGCCTGCCAACCTTGAAGGCTCCAGCAGGGGCACCGAGCTTCGAGGACTGGGTGGAGGCAGCATCAAACACATGCAGATATTGATGTGCATATAGCAGGTAAGTCTCCATCTCCATATGGAGAGAGCTGGCAGCAGGTTTGGCACTTCGTGTGTCATTCTCTCACAGCAGAAATCATGTTGCCCAACTACTTCGCCTATCTTGCGCTGTCTTCACTCTTCTCTTGCACTTCTGCGCAACAAACTGGCAACGGCAGCCCCCAAAGCATCACCGTCAAATGGCTTGGACAGTCTCCCGACTATCACGCAGGCACGACATTTGGACTACCTTGGGCGCGAGGCCAGCACTATGCGAATAGCACTCACTTCTCTTCGGCGGGAGACCTTCAGTCATGGATCACAGCGTATTGGCCCGATGACTCTATCAAATGGACTGGTCATGCTATTCCGGCGTCTGAGGAGATCCCTGACCAATACACAATTACAGCCAGCACAACTTTACCTTCTGGAAATCACTCTTCCCCAATCATCGTAGCGCAATCAGATAACGAGGTCTCTGTGAACACAGGCAAGATCACTGCTACATTCGCGAAGACTGGATCTGTCTTCTTGAGGAGTATCGTTACTGCAGCTGGCAAGACAGTGGGTGAAAATGGATCACTTGTCTTGCACTCCCAATCAGGCGTTGCGAACGACATCCAGACCAGGACTGCGAATAACATATCCTATTACAACTTCGAGAGTAGCGTATTCAATGTGACGGTCGATCAAGGCAGCTCAAGAACATTGATTACTGTCCGCGGCAATCATACAGAGACATCCAATGGCGATCACATTCCCTGGCTACCATTTATCCTTCGATTCTACCTCTACGCCAACTCTGACGCCATCCGTCTTATTCACTCCTTAGTATACGATGGCAACGCAAACAGTGACTTCATTGCAGGTATTGGGATCAGATTCCAAGTTCCTTTGGCTGGGGAGGAGTACTACAACCGCCACATTCGACTTGCAGGCGTGGACGGTGGGCTGCTCAGCGAGGCTGTCCAAGGCATCACTGGGCTTCGCAAAGATCCTGGCTCGAAAGTGAGAACTGCTCAATTCGAGGGCCTGGAGACACCCGATATCAGCACATGGGACACCCGTGTGTCGAGTAGAATGCAGTGGGTCCCGACTTGGAACGATTACAGCCTGACACAGCTGTCGCCAGACGGCTTCACTCTACGCAAACGCACCAAAGCTGGACAAAGCTGGGTCAAGATACCAGGATCGACAAGATCTGGCGGGCTGGCCTACCTGGGAGGTGCAACACAAGGTGGCCTTGCTGTTGGATTGAGGGACTTCTGGAAGCGCTATCCGACTGGCTTGGACATCAGGAATGCAGCGACAGACGATGGCGAGATCATCGTGTGGATCTATAGTCCGTCAGCAGAACCTCTCGATCTTCGTCCATACCATGATGGTCTAGGCCAGGACAGCTACGAGGAACAGCTCGACGCTCTTGAAATTACCTACGAGGACTACGAACCCGGCTTTAACACGCCGTACGGGATCGCGCGAACCAGCGAGCTCTTCATTTATGCTTTTGACAAAACTCCTTCTCAAGACCACCTGTCCACCTTGACGGAGCATACAAACAACCCCCCAGTGCTATTCGCAGAGCCAGACTATATCGCGTCAACAAAAGCGATCGGGACATACTGGGCACCACCAAGCAACAACCCTACAGCGTTGACCGCCAGAATCGAAAGCAACCTCAACTTCCTCAACCAATTCTACCAAGACCAAGTCGAGCAACGCCGCTGGTACGGCTTCCTCGACTTCGGAGATTTCATGCACACCTACGACCCCGATCGTCACACATGGCGCTACGACATCGGCGGCTACGCCTGGGACAACTCCGAACTCTCCCCCTCCCTCTTCTTCTGGACCTCCTTCCTCCGCACCGGTCGCGCAGCCATCTACCGTTTCGCCGAAGCCGAAACCCGCCATGCCAGCGAAGTCGACATCTACCACATCGGCAAATGGAAAGGTCTCGGGACCCGGCATGGAATCCAACACTGGAGCGACTCGGCCAAACAAGCCCGCATCTCCAACTCTCAGTTCCATAAATTTTTCTTCTACCTCTCTGGCGGCGATGAAAGGATCGGTGAGATTTTCCAAGAATCTCTCGACGTCGATCAAACTTACGAAACCCTCGACCCGAATCGCAAAGTTCGAACCACCACCCCCCCTTCGGAAGAACCAAAACGTGCACCGATCAGTTTGGGAACCGATTGGTCCGCACTGGCCGCTTCCTGGCTCATAGAATACGAACGTCTCGGCCCACGCTGGGAGGAAGCGAAGCGGAAGCTTCACAACACGATTTCCGGAATCTCGACGTTGAAAAATGGCTTCGTCACGGGTTCGGCATGGTATGATTCTACGGATGGCACGCTCTCCCCTCCCCCTACCGACCCAAACAATACCAAGGGCATCGTTGCAGTTTCGCATTTAACTGCGGTGTTCGGGTTGGGGGAAGTTATCGCGGATATCATCGAACACTTCGATCCCGTGGATTTACCGGCGGGGTTCGAGGAGGTTTGGTTGGAGTACTGTTATTTCTACCGTGCGCCTGCGGCGGAGCAGGTGGCGAGGTATGGAGAGAGTTGGGGGGCGGAGGCGAGTTTGGGACAGTATCATTCGAGACTTTTGGCGTTTGCGGCGTGGAGGACGGGGGATCGGGGGTTGGCGCGTAGGGCTTGGAGGGAGTTTTTGGAGGGTGATGGGTTGAATTCTACGGGTGTTTGGGAGAGGAGACGGTGGGAGGGGAGTGTGGTGCTCAGTCCGGTGGATGAGGTGGAGGGGTTGAGTACGAATGATGTGGCGGGGTATGGGTTGGCGGCGGTTGGGAATTTGGGGTATGTTGGGGGGTTTTTGGAGGATTATTGAAGAAGGTTTATGGTTGAGAAGACAAGACTTGAAGGAAAAGAGACGGATTTGGGATTTGAATTTTTTGGCACGGGCTAGAAGAAACTTGAAGTGTCATATACACAATTTGGTGGTACACTGGTATCTCAAAAACACACACAAAAAAAAACCAAGAAGCCCAAAAAGAAAAAAAAACATCATAAATCAAACATGTTCCTCGTCAAGTCAGTTAATACCTCGTCTCAGACAAAAGTCCCATCTTCCTAAGAGCGTATGCAGGATTCTCCCCACCACCACCTCCTCCCTTCTCACTCTCAGCAGTAGCACCAGAAGAACCACTCCAAGGAAAAGCCTTATCAAGTTCCGGCAGAATCGTATAAAGATCTTCAAGATCCGAAGAATCCTGATGATGAGCGAAAGTTCCCATGTCGTGACTCAAACAATTGCCCCTAGACATCAATCAGTCAGTCATCTCACGCATCTCATTGATTTGATTTGAGAAAAAAAAACACACCGTTCCAGTCCCACATCAGTACTAATCGGAACCCCCAACTTCTTCGCGAGCGCCGCCGAACTAATCGTCACACTCGTGCGACTCGCCACGGTAGCAGAGCGATCAATGCGTGCCGTAGGTCTCCAAAGATCCGAAGGCTTCCACAACGTCTGGGCGTCATGATTGGAGATTTTCCGTATGTGTCTCGTCGCCGCGGAGCTGGCGCGTTTGCGCATGGTTTGGGTGTCGGAGAAGTCGGAGATTGCGGTGGAAGCTCTGGTGGGAATGTTGGGTCTGCCTTCGCGGGAGGAACGGATGGTGCCGATTTCTCCTAGCAGGCGGTCGGCTTTGTTGGAGGAGGTTGTGGGGCGGGAGGGGGAAGGGGTGATGTCGAGGGGGACGTATTCGCCGAGGATGCGGTCTGCTTTTGAGGAACGTGAACGGCGGTGGTGCGGCTGTGGCTCGTGGTGGCCGAATAGGCGTTCGATTTCGGAGTCGCGGCGCTTGAATTCTGCGGCGATGGGGAGGTCGCGCATTGTGTCGATGCTCTCGAGGCGTTCACGTTCAGCCTGTCGTCGATGGAAGCCGTTGAGAGCTGTCGGCTTCTTCGCAGGCTCGCGGTCGATCGGCTCACCCGAAGGGCAAAGACTCTGGTAGCTGATGATCTTTTCTGGTCCCGTCGGACATACGCTCTGATAGCTGATGGCCTTGATCGTTGGTTTCTTCTTCTTTTTCTTCTTCTCTGTCCCAAACCTGAGTGCTAGTGCGGCATCAATGCCTTTGAGCGCATCGTCTTCTGACTCTGCAGCCATTTGGTCTAGTCGCTGTTTCAAGGCTTGCATTGATTCTCTGCCTGCTTTTGACCCAGGTCTTCTGTTGCTTGAACTTCGATCGCGACCACATGGGCATGGATTCTCGGCGACCTTGGGCTCGGACAGAGCTCGTCGGAAGAGGCCTGGTGTTGTCGTCATCTGTCTTCCACGCGGTTGCTCTTCTTTGAATGGATCGTGAGTTGAGTAGTCGGGAGGTGGAGTAAGCGGGTCCAGGGCAGCACTGGTCACCACCGTGACGATACTCTTGTGGTCGTCGAGGCTCAATTTGAGGTCAGTGACGACGCTACTACCGACAGGGGCGGTGTCAGAAGTCATTGACGATGCAGATGACGATGGTGGTAATGGGAAATGGAAGACGACGTTGCCGACTTCGACAGGAGCGAATTCAAGAGCAGAGGGTAGACATCGGCCTCCATGGGTCTTTACTAAGCCGACATGAAGGATGCTGTTCTGTGTTGCTAAATTGGTCGACTGGGGTGGTGGATTCCTGGCCACGAACGCAGCGAAATCCGGACGCCCTCTTTTGTTGGTGTGATCACCCTTCACCACTCGGCAAGCGGCGGAGTCGCCAGGGCACGAACTGCCAGACGTGGAGTCGGTACCTGAGGTCCATGATCGGTGGATTGGCATCCAGAATACTGTTCGTGCAAGTTTCGGCGATAGCGTATGTCGTGAGAAGAGGTGAAGAGTGAGATTTGCAAGTTCGGTGGCCGAAAGATGCAACAGGTCAACAAAAAAAGAATTCTGTATATGCGAGCTGTGGTGTTTGCGTTGGTGTCCGAGCCAGTCAGTCTGCACCAGGTATGGAAAGTATGTCTGTGCTGCGAGCGAATTAGCTGTCGTCATGCTATCCTGGGCGAAAGCGATCAAACGACAGGTGAAACGGCAAGGAACCCTGAATACGCCCTATGTATATACACACTGCAATGAGAAAATGCATAGGCCTGCGAGCCAGACAGCTCACTGCGCTCGTCGCTCGCCTGGACGACTATGGTGCGGGCGGGCGGGCGTTATGCTGCGCTGCAGACCCCGACGTTCACTTAAGCTCAAGCCTTTTGCCGCATTCTCCGCACTTATTATTAAGTTGACTTTGGGCCCGCACGCATCGCTGTCGAAGCACCATGTCACCATCTTCATCGGGAGCTTCCTGAAGACTGACGCCTGCCAATAATGGCACGACGCAGGCGCACACTTGGCCTGATTCTGGATGTCTTGCACGCGAGATCGTGGCCAAGCGCGGGACAAACATAGGGTAGCTTCATCATCAGAGATGGAAAGGCGACATCACTCATCACACAGAGCTGTTCCAGCAGTGCCAGCACAATAATGACCCGGGTGCGTGGTGAACAACAATGTACCCGAAACTAGACTCACTGGGTTTGTCTTGTGACCCGATCGCTCCGGTTGTCGACCACGAATCACACGACCATGCTGGTCAAGTAAGAATCCTGCTTTGGGCCGTTTTGGCCTGTGTATGTAGTAGTATAGGTACCACATGCCGCTGCCACGCTGCCAGCACTTGTTGCAGCACAGATTTCGCTTTCGCTCCCATGTCATTTCCAGTGCTCGTGACGAGCGTGTCGGTGGCGGAGGAGAAAGGAAGGGTAGAGTGGCCAGGCTTTGATGAGGAAAGGATGGATAATCCAATCTTTGGAGTTGGAAGAAATCAGGCAGTCGATGCTGTGCCAGTCAGCAACGACAGAGACCAGCGTGGGACACTCGGTATGTAGTCAATATCAGGCACGACTGAAATTCATGTCTTCGGCTGAGCAGGAGTCACGGGTTGGTCGACTTGTGCTTTGGCATAAGCAAGGACGTCGTGCCAGCATTCGTCGACCTCGCCGATCACGCTATCAGTCAAGCGCTTGCCTAGGCCCTCCAATATCCAGAGCGGATTGAGCAGCTGATGCAGCGCGACCCCGTAATGCCCGAGAATGACAACAGCCAGTGCATCTCGTTGACGAAGTAGCGCAAGGTAGTCAGGTCCGGCGATAATCGACCAGCTGACCACGGTGGTCAGCTTGCGATTTTGGTAGTTCGTTGGTGATAAGACAGTGGAGATGGCGTAGATGCCATTGTGATAGGCATTCCGTCTCTGCGTGGCGTCCAAGCCAGCTTTCGATGAGGCGTCGCGATAGACTTGGTCGGCGCACTCCAAGAGCCTTTCGAGAGCGGCGGCCATGCCCGGATGCAGCACGCTGAAGTCGCGAATCACGGGCGTCAATGGGTGCATGATGGGGCCCAGGGGTCCATCGCGCAAGCACTGGGTCGCGACTCTGGCCACGACGACAGCGCCGCCGAGCGAGTCGAAGACGTCCATGAATCGAACGGCCAGGGGCTGCTCGTTTTCTTCATCCTCGTGGAGCAGACTGTAGCAGAGGACTCCCAGCAACACGGAGAAGGCAAAGAGGGCGTGGCAGTTCTCGTCGTCGATGGACTGCAGCAGCGGGATGTAGCGCGTCAAGGCATGTTGTTGATGGTATCGCGCCAGATTCATCAGATTCGGTTTCTGCGCGGGCTCGGCGGTGTGGTGGCGATGGAGGGCACTGGCCGCGAGCAGGCCGTGGAGCAGGAAGGGATGCTGAAACGCCAGGCGCGGCACAACGACCTGCCACACGGCATAGTGCTGCGGCAGGTCGGTCATGTACTGGTAGGTGCAGGCGGTGTAGTGGTGCAGCAAGTCCATGTCGCGCACGGGGAAGAGCTGGTGCTTGGCGCTGCTTGATGCATCCATCAGCGCGTTGGCATCGTCCTTCGCTCTGCCGCCGCCGCCACCGCCGCCGCCGCCTTCTCGATCATCTCCTCGTCCTCGTCCTCGTCCTCGCCCTCGCCGTCACCGCCATCGCTTGAGCAACAAGTGCAGTGGCCTCAGAATGGCAGCCAATGCCCTTGCTCGTATGGATGTGGCGTGGTCATGGAAGCGCAGGGATGCACGACAGGCATTGCTCGGCCTCGAGTCGAAGTAGCCCCCGATTTCCCGATATTGTCGATGCGTTGGTAGTCTGTATTCTGCTAACAGATTAGTTTGAGCGAGCTAGGGCAATTACTTCTTTCCCGCTAAGACCCTGTTTTCGTATATTATGTCAGAGGCTACACGTGATTGGCATGTGACTGGGCCGAGTGAAGCCAGGGTCCTGATGCCTCAGGCAGGGCTTGGCGCTTGGCGTTTGGCCAACTGGCCTGCCTTCCTCCCTCTCCTCTTAGATCTCTATCGAATACTACACTGATTTACGACTACCCTATCTACCTGCTAATATAACCCTTCTTATATAGTATTCGATCCACCCTTTAAGGGCAGTAGCTAGATAGTCCTTATTTTAAGCTTTTAGCGGTATAGCTACGAAAACTATCGATTTAACTATATTACGCCCGAAGAGCGGGACCTATATATACTATTCTACTAAAACAACCGTACCAATTATCAAGCAAGGCCTTCTATACGGCCTATTACACTAAGTTAATCGCACTAAGCCGATATCTACTAATTCCGCTATATCCGTACTATAAGGGACTATAATATACTATTAGCCCTATCCCCTATTAAAATAGCCGGCTTATTACGAAGCAATAACAATAATAACCGCGGCGCCGCTAGTAGCGCTAGCAATAACAACACTAGTAGCATAGTACCTACCGAAGTACCTACTAAAGTGTCTCCTACTAAAGAGCCTACTACTAGGCCTACCGAAGAACCTATAGTTCTAGGTAACAACCTAGAATTGCCTATTAACGACATTCTAAGTAATATTGTTAACCGTCGATATAGCTAACTAGCCTTTAGCCCCTAGCTAGTAGCGAGACTTTAAGAAGCTACCTAAAACAGGCTCGCTACTTTACGTTAAGAATAATAGCTAAAGGACAACCTCCTCGAAATTCGCCGCCTATAGGAGGCCCTAACAACTAATACTAAGCCGATAGCAGGGCCTTCCTTACTACCTAGTTTAGTCTAAAAGAAGGATGCTAAACTTAAGGACTATACCGTATTTAATAGCTCTAGCCGAAAGTAATATAACGACTATATTCGCGACTATAAGCTTAACTAGCGAAATGCGCCGAGGGCCCTTCTAGACGACTATTCGTTAGTCGTCTATGCTATACAATATATTAATAGAGACCTAAAGCGTACCTAGGATAACTATTTCGACTCCCTTAATAACTAGACTACTATTTAGTAGCAGACCTATAAAACTATTATACTAGATACCCTTAGAAACCCTATTCTAAGGCAACAATATGCTTAGGACTAGTACCTTCGAGCTAAGCAAAAGACTAATTAATCGGCTCGCTTATTCGAGGCCTATTTAAAGACCCTAGAAGACGACCTTCCGGCTAAGACTAATTCTATATAGATCTCTAAGATACGCCTAAAACTTAGGTAGAAGCTTATCCTCGAATTAGACCGCCGCCGTATATTCGAACAAGCTAATCTAATACGCATTTAATTTATAGTCGAAGTAGAAACAGCCGAACGGGCTATTTAGCTCTAGTAACGACTAGAATCGAGGATCCGACTAGCTAGCACTAACCGCGGCAATCGTAGTGCCTATAGAGGCAATAGCTAAGGGTCCTACTAGAATAACAATGCTAATAATAGGAATAGTAACAACGACCGTAGAAGAGGCCGTAGCCGACCGCTATATAGAGGAGGCTATAATAGGGGCCGTAGAAGGGGCTCGTATCCTTATAACGCTAACCGCTTAACTAACAACAATAGCTACGGCAATGTTCTAACCGGATTGAAGTGCTTCAATTGTAATAGTATTAGCTATCTACTAGGCTAATGCGACAAACCTAAGGATTAGACCTAAATCGACCGTACTACCGCTAAGTACCGAAAGCACCTTTTAGCAGCTAACGCTACCCCTATAGGCTAACCTTCTTATTAGTCGAAAAAAGAATAAGCGCCGCACTAACTGTTAGCCTTATACGGCGTAAGACTATCGACATTATGCTAGCTATTATACGTAACTGCCTTATATAGGATATATATAGAACTAACTATAAGACTAAGGTTATACTAGACCTAGGAAATTTAGTTAGTGCCCTTATTAGCTATCGCCTAGCTAAGCAATTAGACCTTCGACAATTGCCTAGAACTAACCTGCTAACCCTTACTTAGTTTAATAACGCTCGGCACTTAACCTGTAGGGCCTACTGTATTCCTATAGTTCTAAAGGACGACCTCGGAAATGAACGCCTACTAGACTTTACGGCCTACGTAGTAGATATAGACAACCTACATAGAGGAGCTACTATTGTTATTAGCAACCCTGTTCTTAAGCACTATGCTATCGCTATAGACTTAGGCAGTTAACAATACCGGTCTAGAATCGCTAGGAAAGAGGATATTAAACACATTAATACTAGCGAGTGCCCTAACGATATTAGGGTCCTGTTTATTAGCAACCTAATACTAACCTCTGCTTTAGCTAACCTAATAGTCGACCTATTAGGAGATAACGACGAGCCTGTGCCCCCTAATAGTATAGACCCTAATTAGCTTGCTCGTATACTATAGCCTGTTCGAGAGACCTATATTAATATATTTAAACACTACCTAGCATCGATACTGCCTATATTTAAAGAGACGGATTATAAGATTAATATTATAGAGGGTAAAGAGGTCCCCTTTAGGCCCCTCTATAATCTTAGTAAGCGAGAGCTTGCTATATTGCGTAAGTACCTAGATAAGAACCTAGCTAATAGTCGGATTTAGTACAGCAACAGCCCTACTAGTGCACCTATCCTATTCGTGCTAAAGAAGGATAGTAGCCTACGTTTGTATATTAATTATAGAGGGCTTAACGCTGTTACTATTAAAGACCGCTATCTACTTCCGCTTATTAATAAGACCCTCGATCGCCTTTCTAGCGCCTACTTCTATACTATATTAGACATTAAGGACGCCTATTACCGCATTTGTATTCGTAAGGGCGATAAATAGAAGACAGCCTTCTATACTCGCTATAGCTATTTTAAGTACTTAGTTATACTATTTAGCCTAGCTAATACCCCTATAACATTCTAGTCCTATATTAATTAGGCCCTATTAGGCCTATTAGACTACCTCTACGTAGTCTATCTAGACGATATCCTAGTCTGTATATACTTACCTAACATTGCGGAATATTAGGCCGCCGTACGCAAGGTACTCGACCGCCTACGGGCCTATAGCTTATATTACAAGCCTTCTAAATGCACCTTTGCTACTAAAGAGGTGCCCTTCCTTAGCTTCCTCGTATTAACTAAGGGTATTAAGGCTAATCCTAAGCGGATTAAGACTATTACCGAGTAGCTAACCCCTACTAGTATTAAAGAGCTTTAATCGTTCCTCGGCTTCGCTAATTTCTATCGTCGCTTTATTAAGGGCTATTTACGGCATATAATGCCCCTAACTAAGCTTACTAAAACCAAGGCTAACCCGACTAGAGAATTTAAATAGACTAATAGAGTATAGGCCGCTTTTAACGGTTTAAAGTAACGCTTTACTAAAGTCCCCTTATTATACTATTTCGTACTAAGTAGGTAGATCCGTATTAAGACTAACGCTTTATAGTTCGCTATATCCGCTATTATGTTATAGCAGGCTAATAATACCTACTAGCACCTAATTGCCTTCTTCTTACGAAAGATAATCGATATAGAGCGTCGTTACGAGACCTACGAGTAAGAGCTCTTAGCAATCGTAGAAGCCTTTAAGCACTAGCGCTACTGTCTCGATAGTACATAGCATACTATTTAGGTCTATACGGACTATAACAACCTCTATAGGATTACGAAGGTTACAAGGGTTGTAGGTCGATAGGCTAGATAGGCCGTCTACCTCGCTAGGTTCGATTTTAATATATTATATCGGCTAGGCGTAAGTAACCCTACTAATAGCCTATCGAGGCGACCTAATTACGATAGCGAAACCTAATACATTAATTCTTTGTTTCTAACCCTATAGCATAAGATCGCTATAGCCCGTATTATTAATAAGCAAGCGTAGGATAAGCGGCTTACCGGACTCTACGACGGCTCGAAGCATATTAATACTCTTGCTATATTAATAGTGCGTATTAAGGCAAGGGCTAAGGATATAGATAGGAGAAGTTATAATAACTCCCTAGTCGATATCGCTATATATAGTAATAGCGATTAAAGCACTAATATAGTTAATCCGGCTACTAGTGCTATTAGATATATATAATACGTACCTCGTTTAATAGCGAGGGTACTGTTAAATAACCTTGCAAATAGGGATAGTTAATCGTTTATAGATATTAGGACTAAAGAGGTTATACGTAATTAGTATATAACTAGGCTCGAGTAAAGCTAGGGTCTTAATGCCTTAGGTAGGGCTTAGCGCTTAGCGTTAGGCTAACTAGCCTGCCTTCCTCCCTCTCCTCTTAGATCTCTATCGAATACTACCTATACCTACTACTACCCTATCTACCTGCTAATATAACCCTTCTAATATAGTATTCGATCTACCCTTTGAAGGCAGCAGCTAGATAGTCCTTATTTTAAGCTTTTAGCGGTATAGCTACGAAAATCGTTAATCTAACTATATTGCGCCCGAAGAACGGGACCTATACGTACTATTCTATCGAAACAACCGTACCAATTATTAAGCAAGGCCTTCTATACGGCCTATTATACTAAATTAATCGCACTAAGCCGATATCTACTAATTCCGCTATATCCGCATCTTAGGGGCCTATAATATATTATTAGTATTACCCCCTATTATAATAGCCGGCTTATTACGAAGTAACAACAACCGTACTACCGCTAGTAGCGCTAGCAACGATAACGCTAGTAGCATAGTGCCTACTAAAGTACCTACTAAAGTACCTACTAAAGTGCCTCCTACTAAAGAGCCTACTACTAGACCTATCGAAGAACCTATAACCCTAGGTAATAATCTAGAATTGCCTATTAACGACATTCTTAGCAATATTGTTAACCGTCGATATAGCTAACTAGCCTTTAGCCCCTAGCCGATAGCGAGACTTTAAGAAGCTACCTAAAACAGGCTTGCTGCCTTGCGTTAAGAACAATAGCTAAAGGATAACCTCCTCGAGCTCCGTCGCCTTTAGGAAGCCCTAATAACCCCTACTAAACTAATAGCAGGACCTTCTTTACTACCTATCTAAAAGAAGGATGCTAAACTTAAGGACTATACAATATTTAACGGCTCTAGTCGCAAGCAATATAACGATTATATACGTAATTGCGAGCTTAACTAGCGAAATGCGCTAAGGGCTCTTCTAGACGACTATTTACTAGTTGTCTACGCTATATAGTACATCAATAGCGACCTAAAGCGTACATAGGATAACTATTTCGACTCCCTTAATAACTAGACTGCTATTTAGTAGCAAACCTACAAAACTATTATACTAGACACCCTTAGAAACCCTATACTAAGGCAATAATATGCTTAGGACCTATATCTTCGAGCTAAATAGAAGACTAATCAATCGGCTCGCTTATTTAAGGCCTATTTAAAAACCCTTAAAGACGACCTTCCGCCTAAAACTAATTCTATATAGATCTCTAAAATACGCCCTAAGCTTAGGTAGGAGCTTATTCTCGAATTAGACCGCCGTCGCGGCGTATTCGAACAGGCTAATCTAATACGTATTCAATTTATAGTTAAAGTAGAAACAGCTAAACGAGCTGTTTAGCTTTAGTAACGACTAGAATTAAGGATCCGACTAGCTAGTACTAACCGTAGCAACCGTAGTAGCCGCGGAGGAAACTAAGGTTCCTACTAGGATAACAATACTAACAATAGGAATAGTAACGATCGTAGAAGAGGCCGTAGCCGGCGGCTATATAGAGGAGGCCGCGATAGGGGTCGTAGAAGGGGCTCGTATCCCTATAATGCTAACCGCTTTACTAACAATAACAATAGCTACGGCAATCTACTAACCGGATTGAAGTGCTTTAACTATAATAGCACTAGCTATCTACTAGGCTAATATAACAAACCTAAGGACTAGGCCCGAATTGACCGTACTTCCGCTAAGTATAGGAAACATCTTTTAGCCGCTAATGCTACCTTAGTCGGCTCTTTTAATT
Source organism: Pseudocercospora fijiensis CIRAD86 (assembly GCF_000340215.1). Lineage (NCBI taxonomy): Eukaryota > Fungi > Ascomycota > Dothideomycetes > Mycosphaerellales > Mycosphaerellaceae > Pseudocercospora > Pseudocercospora fijiensis. The sequence continues at coordinate 2,156,733 of NW_006921536.1, forward strand.
AGTCGAAAAAAGAATAAGCGCCGCACTAACTGTTAGCCTTATACGGCGTAAGACTATCGATATTGTACTAGCTATTATACGTACCTGTCTCGTAGGGGATATATATAGGAACAATTATAAAACTAAGGTTACGCTAGACCTAGGAAATTCAGTTAGCGCCCTTATTAACCATCGCCTAGCTAAGCAATTAGACCTTCGATAACTGCCTAGGACTAACCTACTAACCCTTGCTTAGTTTAATAACGCTCGGCACTTAACCTATAGAGCCTACTATGTTCCTATAGTTCTAAAAGACGACCTCGGCAATAAACGCTTACTAGACTTTACTGCCTACGTAGTAGATATAGACAGCCTCCTATCCGATATTGTTATTAGCAACCCTATTCTTAAGTACTACGCTATAACTATAGACTTAGGCCTCTAGAAGTAGCGATTTAGAATCGCTAGGAAAGAGGATATTAAACACATCGATATTAGCGAGTACCCTAACGATATTAGGGTCCTGTTTATTAGCAACCTAATACTAGCTTCCGCCTTAGCTAATCCGACTACCGACCTGCTCGGTAATAACGATAAGCCTATGCCCCCTAATAGTATAGACCCTAATTAGCTTTCTCGTATACCGGACCCTATTCGAGAGACCTATATTAATATATTTAAATACTACCTAGCATCGATATTGCCTATATTTAAAGAGACGGATTACAAGATTAACATTATAGAGGGCAAGGAGGTTCCTTTTAGGCCCCTCTACAACCTTAGTAAACGAGAGCTTACTATATTGCGTAAGTATCTCGAGGAGAACCTAGCTAATAGTCGGATACGGTATAGTAATAGCCCTGCTAGCGCCCCTATCCTATTCGTACTAAAGAAGGATAGTAGCCTACGCCTATATATTAATTACCGTAGACTTAATACTATTACTATTAAGGACCGTTGTCTACTTCCGCTTATTAATAAGACCCTCGATCGCCTCTCTAGTGCCTACTACTACACTATATTAGACATTAAGGATGCATACTATCGTATCCGCATCCGCAAGGGTAATAAATAGAAAACAGCCTTCCGTACCCGCTATAGCTATTTCGAGTATTTAGTTATACTATTCGGGCTAGCAAACGCCCCTATAATATTCTAGTCCTATATCAATCGGGCCCTATTAGGCCTATTAGACTACCTCTGTATAGTTTACCTAGATAACATCCTAGTCTATACCTATTTACCTAATATTATAGAGCACTAGGCTATAGTACGCAAAGTCCTCGACCGCCTACGGGCCTATAGCCTATATTGCAAGCCTTCTAAATGCACCTTTGCTACTAAAGAGGTGTCCTTCCTTAGCTTCCTCGTATTAACCGAGGGTATTAAGGCTAATCCTAACCGGATCAAGACTATTACTAAGTAGCTAACGCCTACTAGTATTAAGGAGCTTTAGTTATTCCTCGGCTTCGCTAACTTTTACCGCCAGTTTATTAAGGGCTATTCGAGACATGTAATGCCCCTAACTAAGCTTACTAAAACTAAGGCTAATCTATCTAGAGAGTTTAGATAGACTAATAAGACATAAGCCGCTTTTAACGGTCTAAAGCAACGCTTTACTAAAGTCCCCTTATTGTACTATTTCGTGCTAAGTAAGCAGATCCGAATTGAGACTAACGCTTTACAGTTCGCTATATTAGCTATTATGTTACAATAGGCTAATAACACCTATTAGCACCCGATTGCCTTCTTTTTACGGAAGATAATCGATATAGAGCGTCGATACGAGACCTACGAGCAAGAGCTCTTAGCAATTATAGAAGCCTTTAAGTATTAGCGCTACTATCTTAATAGTGCTTAGTATACAATTTAGGTCTATATAGACTATAACAACCTCCGTAGTATTACTAAGGTTACTAGGGTTATAGATCGATAGGCTAGATAGGCCGTCTACCTCGCCGGGTTTAATTTTAATATATTATACCGGCTAGGCGTAAGTAACCCTACCGATAGCCTATCGAGGCGACCTAATTACGACAGCGAGACCTAATACATTAATTTATTGTTTCTAACCCTATAGTATAAGATTGCTATAGCCCGTATTGTTAATAAGCAAGCGTAGGATAAGCGGACTTCCGGACCCCGCGGCGGCAACAAACACTATAGCGGAGTTATCGTTCTTCTAGTATACGTTAAAAGAAAGGACGTAGATCGCTCGAGCTATAATAACTCGATTGAGGACATTGCTATCTATAGTAATAGTCTATATAGCGATAGCACTATAGAAGAGGTTATAGTAGTTCCGGCTACTAGTGCTATTAGATACATATAATACGTACCTCGTTTAATAGCGAGGGTACTATTAAATAACCTTATAAATAGGGATAGTTAATCGTTTATAGATAAGCTGTTACGTGCTTAGTAGAGAGACGCCTTTGCTATCGAGCGCATTAATAAGCTTATAAGTAGGCGGGCGACCCGATCTAGCAAAAGTAATAGCAATTAGTCGATCGACGACAAAGGTTACTTAAAGTTTAAGGGTAGATACTATATCCCCGCTAAACAATCGATTAGATAAGAGCTTTTAAAGAGGCACTATAATAGTGAACTCGCTAGTTACTATAGTATAGAGAGGTCGCACGAGTTACTATCGCGTATATACTACTAGCTAAATAGTAAGCGGTATATAAAGGAGCATATATAGACCTATATAGTATGCTAGCGAGTTAAAGCACTAAAGCACTTACTATTTAGCGAGTTGTCTTTACTTCCTATTCCTAGGAAGCTATTTGCTAAGCTTATAATAGACTTTATTATAGGCCTTCCGCCTACTAAGCGTAGGGGCAGTAAGGATATATATAATGCTATCCTAGTTGTCGTAGACCGGTTTACTAAGAGCGCTCGTTATATTCCTGCTCGAAAGGATTAGACTGCTATTAATATAGCTAAAGCCCTATAGAACAACATCTTCTATAGCTATTAGGGGACCCCTAAGGGGATAGTCTCCGATAGGGGCTCGACATTCACGTCGCACTATTAGAGCGAATTATGCCTATAGCTAAGACTAAAGTATCGGCTATTAACAGCCTTCTATCTACAGACTAACGGTTAAATAGAGAGGCAAAATGCTACGCTATAGTAGTACCTACGTAGCTATATTAACGAGGACCCTAACAGATAGGTTAACCTCCTATAACTAGCCGAATTCGTGTATAACAATAGTGTATATTCATTAACTAAGGTCTTACTATATATAGCTATAATAGGCTAGAACGCTACTATACTACAAGACCTACTAATAGCTACTATCGCTCGAGGCCGAGCGTAAGGAAAGGGAAGCGCGTTAAGTACTAGAGACACTAGCGGCGACAGAACGTGTCTAGAAGATGCGAGAAATCTATACTAAGATAGCTAAGAAGCTAACAAAGGCTCAAGAGCACCAAAAGGCCTACTACGATAAGCGCTATACACTAATAACCTTTAAGCAAGGCGACATAGTTATACTTAGCACGAAGAACCTCCGCATCCGTAAGCACCTATTACCTAACAGCAAAACAAGGCCCAAGCTCGTACTAAGATACATTAGCCTATTCTGTATCCGAGAACCGAAGGGTAATAGCTAGGCCTACTAGCTACAGCTTCTACCTTATTATACTACCTACAACACCTTCTATGTATCCCTCCTTAAGCTGTATTACTAACGCGAAGGCGATAAAGCGCCTGCTAAGTTAGAAGAGGTCTTAGCTAATAGTAAAGAGCTATAGTCTATAGAGCGTATACTAAAGTATCGGACTAGACAAGGCGAGAAGGAGTACCTACTAAGAATCTAAGATAGCAAGGCTATTCGCCTAAATAGGACTTATAGGAAGCTAAAGGTTCCTTCGAGGATATAACTAAGTTATTAGATAAGTATTAGGCTAGCGTAAAGAACAAGAAGAAGGCTAAAAGCTTATAATGTTACTATTAAGGCCTAGGATTAATACTACCCCTAGGATGCTATTAGCCGACTAATTAGGAGGCAAGCAATTATTAGTATAAAGGATAATAAAACTACACTACTATAGTAAACGCATACCGAGTGTTAATAAGCGCGCTATAACGCGTTAACTATTTACTGCTCTTTTAAGGGCTCTACCTCTTTACTAATACGCCCTATAAGGCCCTTCCCCTAGTATTTAGGTATCCCTCTTATTCCTTTATTCTAGCAAGGCCTCGAGGCCTAAGCAGTCGGCAAGGACGGCACGGCCGGCGCGGCTATATTAGTAACAGTATTGCGGAGTGTGTTACTATTCGAAGGAGGAAGACGACGCGACTATATCGGTAACGGTGTTACTAATATTATTATTAGCTAAAGAAGGAAATTAGAAGAAGGTAAAGTTAGCGCTAAGACGACTAGCGCCGCTATTATTAACATTACCTACTGTTGTCGCTATACTTACGAAGGCAACCTTACCTATACTACGGCCTAAGGCCGGAAGCGCGCTATACTATTTAAGTTAAAAGAATAGCTATATTAAAGGTTTAATCAAAACTTTAATTAAAGCTTTAAGCCGCTCAAAAGATTAAGCGACTAATAGACTAGCTAACTAAGGGCAAAACTATAGAGCTAAGTTAGCCGGGGTCGATCTTGTAGATAATAAGTTACTCCTCGATCTTTCCGACCCTTTAAGCGAGGCGAACCTTAACTACTATACTTATAATAGCCTTTATCTATAGAAACCGGAAGAACCGTGTTTTTTAAAAAGATAAGATAAGATTGACATTTAAAGGCTACTAAACCTAACTAATTTAGGCTAGTAAAACTACGACAGTAAATAATAGCCCTTGTAATAATAAGAACAACCCTCGGAAGCGGACATTGCTAGGTCTTTTAAGAGTAGACGCAAAGCACTCGGTACGATATTACTTAGAACAGAGGCAGGGCTGCAATACCTCGTACGTCTACCTATTATAGTAGGGAAGACGCGCTCGTATTATAATTAGTCGAAGGTCCTCAATTCTCGTAGTTATATATTACTTTATTATATACAAGGATAGCGCAGTTAGAGTTAGACATTGTATTATGTTAGAGGTAAGGTTTAATATAGTTATATAATTAGTAATTGCGTATTCAATTTAGCGCGGACTAAGAAGCTTGCTAGACCTACTAAGTTAGTAGCGATAGAGGTTAAGAATGTAATATAGACCGGCTACGAGGGCGCGGCCTTTAGAAGGGAAGCGTATATTAGGACTGAAGAGGTTACACGTAATTAGTATATAACTAGGCTCGAGTAAAGCTAGGGTTTTAATGCCTTAGGCAGGGCTTAGCGCTTAGCGTTAGGCTAACTAGCCTGCCTTCCTCTCTCTCCTCTTAGATCTCTATCGAATACTACCTATACCTACTACTACCCTATCTACCTACTAATATAACCCTTCTAACAATAGATAAGCTATTATAGGCTTAGTAGAGGGACGCCTTTACTACTAAACGTATCGATAAGCTTGCAAGTAGGCGAAAGACTCGATCTAGTAAGAGTAACAATTAGTCGATCGATAACAAAGGCTATTTAAAGTTTAAGGGCAGATACTATATCCCCGCTAAACATTCGATCCGATAAGAACTTCTTAAGCGATACTATAATAGTAAGCTTGCCGGCTACTATAGTATAGAGAGGTCGCACGAGCTACTATCGCGTATATACTACTAGCTAAATAGTAAGCGGGATATAAAGGAATACGTTAATACGTATGCTATATACTAACGTATTAAGGCACTAAAGCATTAGCCTTTTAGCGTTACTAATCCCTTATAAGCTATTTGTAGAGCTTATAATAGACTTTATTGTAGGCCTTCCGCCTACTAAGTATAAGAGCAGCAAGGACGTATATAATGCTATCCTTATTATAGTAGATCGGTTTACTAAAGGCGCTCGATATATCCCGGCGCGCAAGGATTAGACTGCTATTAATATAGTAGAGGCGCTATAGACTAATATCTTCTATACCTATTAGGGAACCCCTAAGGGGATAGTCTCTAATAGGGGCTCGACATTTATATCGCACTATTAGAGCGAAATATACCTATAGCTAAGACTAAAGCATCGGCTATTAATAGCCTTCTATCTATAGACTAACCGTTAAACAGAGAGATAGAATGCTACCCTATAGTAGTACCTGCGTAGTTATATTAACGAGAACCCTAAGGATTAGGTTAATCTCCTATAGCCTATAGAATTCGTATATAACAATAGTGTCTACTTATCTACTAAGGTGTTACCTTATTTCGCTATAATAGGTTAGAACGCCGCTATACTATAAGACCCCCTATCACTCGAGGCCGAGTGCAAGGAAAGGGAAGCGGGTTAAGGTTAACCTAAGACACTAGCGGCTATTAAGAGGATTTAGAAGATGCGAGAAATTTACGCTAAGATAGCTAACAAACTAGCAAAGGCCTAGGCCTATTAGAAGGCCTACTATAACAAACACTATACGCTAATAACCTTTAAGCAAGGCGACATAGTTATACTAAGTACTAAGAACCTCCGTATCCGCAAACATCTATTACCTAATAGTAAAACAAGGCCTAAGCTCGTACTAAGATACATTAGCCTATTCCGCATTCGAGAAGTTAAGGGCTCTTCCGTATAGGCCTACTAGTTACAGCTTCTACCTTATTATACTATCTATAACACCTTCTATATCTCCCTCCTTAAACTATATTACTAACGCGAAGGCGATAAAGCACCTACTAAGTTAGAAGAAGTCTTAGCCGATAGCGAAGAGCTATAGTCTATAGAACGCATCTTAAAGCACCGGACTAGGCAAGGTAAGAAGGAGTACCTACTAAGATAGTAAGGCTACCTACCCGAATAGGACTCGTAGGAAGCTAAAGCCTCTTTTAAAGACATAACTAAGTTGTTAGACGAGTATTAGACTAGTGTAAAGAACAAGAAGAAGGCTAAGAGCCTATAATATTACTAGAAAGGCCTAGGAATAATACTACCCCTAGGGTGCTATTAGCTAACTAATTAGAGGCCGGCAAACTAGGATAATAAGACTATACTAGGCGCGCTACGACGCGTTAATTAATTAATCGCATGCTCTTTTAAGGGCTCTACCTCTTTACTAATGCGCCCTATAAGGCCCTTCTCCTAGTATTTAGGTCCCCCTCTTAATCCTTTATTCTATTAAGGCCTCGAGGCCTAGGTAATCGGCGAGGACGGCGTCGCGCTTATAACGGCGCGGCCGGCGCGGGCCGCGCGGCTATATTAGTAATAGTATTGCGGAGTGTATTGTTAGTTAAAGAAGAAGATTAGAAGCGAGGTAAAGTTAGCGCTAAGACGGCTAGCGCCGCTATTATTAATATTACTTACTATTATCGCTGCGCCTATAGATACAACCTTACCTATACTACGAGCCGGAGCGTACTATACCGGCTAAGTCAAAAGAATAGCTATATTAAAGGTTTAATTAAAACTTTAATTAAAACTTTAAGCCGCCTAAAAGATTAAGCAACTAATAGACTAACTAAAGACAAAAACTATAGAGCTAAGCTAGCTAGGGTCGATCTTGCGGACAATAGGTTACTATTACGAAGGCAGGCACAGGTATAGGCTAGGTAGGAGGCCCTAGCCTACTATAGTATATACTTCTCTAAGCCTAGATAGACTTAGAATAATTATCTACTTTATAATATACGATATATAACAAAATAGTAGCTTCGCTTCGAGCACTAGCGTAAAAACACGTACTAACCGTCTCTAAACGGACTATCCGAACTACGGTTTACTATTCCCCCCTCTAAGGCGAAAAGTCCTCCGCGCCGAAGGAGAATTCTAACGAACTACTCTAATACTACTTTCCGTACTATAGAACGCCGTAGCTACGCTATAAAGAAAGAGGCTATAATTTAGTACAAAATATACGAGATCTGTAGGCGAATCGGCTCGGAGATCGACGATAGACCTAGCCTAGCGCCGCGGCGCGCTTTACGCTCCCTCTATTAATATCCTTACTTGCCGAGGGTAGGGGCGTTAGTTCGGGTTAGTAGGAGCTAGGTACCTAACCCTCCTAACTTCCCCTTTTTAGGTATAAGGATATAGAAGGTTCCGATTACTCTTATAGCAGCTACTACGTCTATACCTATAGTTAATATTAAAACGGTGCCCTATTCCGTCTCTTAGCGAACAATATCTACGTCTTAATATAGGAGCTTATAGCATTAAAGGACTAGGAATCTCCGAACGATCTGCTGCCTATAGCCTAGGAGGATTACACTCTTCCCGAACTAAAGGAAGACAGATACTACCTAGTTTATATAGCGTATATACTATTAGCCTTCTTAAAACTAAGGCAGTGTCTAAACAAGCTGTTCGAGAAGGATCTTAGATATAGAGTTATCGCTATTACCGAGTAGTACGAGGATCCGGAGGAGGCTAAACCTCTACGTCGCCTAAGGTTATAGTCCCGTATGCTAGATATAGATAGAGACGCGACTCCGAAGCCTTAGACATGCGCTAAGATTATTAGTTCGTAGGTTAACGACAACTCCCTATCGCTTTCCGCTATACAATAAGTATATCGTCTAACCTCGTACTAGTCGGATAGCCTATACTTCGCTTAGTAGCTAGTAGAATACCTTAAGTCTACCGACGGGAATCTAGCTATAGGCGAGAATTAGCTACGTCGCCGCAAGGTTTATATCCCTCTACGACTAGAGAAGTAGGGCGTCCGCCGCTTAATCGAAGAAGAGAGCTTAGGGCAAGCTAAGCCTAATAGACGTAGGGAGTCTTTTAAAATTAACCTACTAACGAGTAACGTTTTTAAGAATTTCGGTGCCTTTCGCAAAGACGACCCGCCTCCTAAGCCTCGCGAGAGCTTATTAGTCTCGGTATCTAGTAGTTCGATACTTAGCTTACTACCGGATTCCTAGCTAGAAGGAGAAGAAGACATATCGGGCAAGTAGGCTCCTAGATCTATAGTACCGACGAACGGCGCTACTAGCGCTAAACAACGAGATAAAATTAGACAAATAAAGTCTTAGGTAGCCTAGTAGCTAGCCGAGTAACGTACGAAGGTAGATAATAATCGAGCTACGGATCGTATACGTCTATAGAGAGCACTAGACGAATAGCGCGAGGCTTACGAGATCGAGATGTAGGCCTAAATCTAATAAGCGTTTAACGAAGGCCGTAAGGAGGCTATAAGAGCTAAGAACAAAAGTAGAGATAAGGGTATAGAAGCTAGTAGAGTACTACCTCCGATAGCCTTAGAATAGCGCTATACTATTAATACGAATAGTATCCCTAAATTGTTCCTTACTAACGAATAGCGACGTCGAAGGAGGAATGCTAAGTCTACTAGGCACTTTAACGACGAGGTTACCGCTAATAACAACGCTACTACTAATACTAATACTAGGAATAATAGGAATAACAATACCTCCGCTAGCGCTAATAACGACAATACTAGATACGATAAGCTAGAGGCATTAGTAGAAAAACTAGTAGAGGTAATACAGTCTAACAACGCCGCCTTAGCGGCCCTACGACCGAATAATAACTATTCTAGGCTACCGGGGCAGCAGCGATATAGAAATCTTTACGCGATGCGTAGCCGAACTAGCTAGGGTACGACTAGAGCTAAGTAGCTAGCTAATTAGAATCGGAATACTCGAGCTAGTATCGTGCTAGAGATTAGCTCGGAACGCTACGCCTATAGAGGCCTTAGCGCTAAAGGCAATCCTAGGCCTGCCTAAGATCGGGCCGGCTTTATAGACCCGAGGTTCGAGCCTACCGACGTATATACTCTACTATACGCTAGTCCTCCTTACACTCTAGTTACGGACTTTAGTTAGGAGGTCGCGCCCTATAAGTTTAAGCCTAAGTAAGTTAGGTATTTTAATAAGGACCTTCCGGAGAGTAAGAGCAAAGGCCTAGTTATATATATTAGCAATACGGCCTATTATCGAGACGTTTTTACCTTTATTACTCGCCTCGATATAGCTATTTAAGCAGGCGAGTATCTAGTAGTAACCCTACGTCTATTACTATATAGATGCCTTTAGGGCTCCGCCTTAGCTTAGTACCTTTACGGCCTTACTAACGATCGACGTACGCTCCTTTAAACTAGCCCGGGCATCGAGCGATAGAAGGAGGCCTTACGCGAGTAGTTCCGATTAGACCCCTTAGTCGCGGCGCGCGAATTAGAATCGGAATAATATCGCATCGAGGAAGTCGCGGCCCGAAAGAGCGTAAGCGAGTTCGTTATTAACGTTATGCGTTTAGCGTAGCAAAGCGGTACGGAGTTACTTATAGGGCAAATTAACTATGCCTTCCGGAAGATCGTACTGGAGCTACGTAGCGATCTTAATACGCCTACGCTATTATAGACGTATTAGACGCTTATCGATATAATACAAGCCTATTATACGATATAGGTAGAGTTGTATCCTCTAGGTAGCACTACTACCGGCTACTATAATAGTAAGTTAAACTTTCGACGTAGCGATTCGGTATAGGGTAGGTTCGTAGACCCTAGGTTCGCGTCTAGGTCTCGTTTTAATACTAGACGCTCGTCTTTTCTTAGAAACAATAATCCCTATAATCGGTAGCAACCTAATACATTCTAGCAACGCCGTTAGCCTAGATTATAGGTCTATAGCCGCTAGAGACTATAGGGCGTAAACGCAAGCGCAAACGAGAAAATAGTAGTAGACCCCGTAGTAGTTCGGTTTCCGAACTACTAAACGTATATAGTTTGGTTTCTTAGCGGCGAACTAGCTCCCTAGTTCCGGTTTGGTTTTTTCGAACTATATAGATTCCTAGTTTAAACTAGAGACTGTATTGGTTTTACTATAAGGATACTCTTATTCGACTGCTAGCTACGATTGCCGGCTATAATAGTAACTCTGTTACATTTACTACGCTCTTTTACCGTTACTAGGGCGTAGTTGTCGTTGCTAGGGCGTAGTTGCTGTTACTAGGGCGTAGTTTTGCTATAAGGACACTCTTATTCGACTACCGGCTACGATTGCCGGCTATAATAGTTACTAGGTTATATTTACTACGCTCTATTACCGTTGCTAGGGCGTAGTTACTGTTGCTAGGGCGTAGTTGCCGTTGCTAGGGCGTAGTTACTATTACTAGGGCGTAGTTGCTATAGTTGCGAAAGCTTACCTATATAACGTTATATAGGCGGCAACAATTAGGGCTTCGCAATATTCTTATACTTTTAACTTCTTCCTTTATACCTATACCGACAATAACTACTATACGCTACGCCCCCGCTCCTTTCCTTTACAATAGTAAGAGAGAAGCGCGCCGCGCGCTAAACAGAAGATAGAACTAAAGACCGCGAGTTTGTTTTGCCTAAGCGTCTAACTAAAAAGCGTAAGACTAAAGAGGAGTACTCTATAAAGAAGAATTCCGTACGAGACCGCGAGAGAAAGGAGAAGATAGATAAGGATAAAAGAGCTAAGGATAAGAGAAGAAAGGCGCGGAATAAGGCATTCTATCGATAGCTAGCGCCTATAGAAAAAAGTAAAGGTTAGAATAAGAAGATAACCTAAGAGAAGGCTAAGAGGAGGAAAGAATTGCGGCTAGTTTTCGAGCGTAAAGTTCTAGCAGCGTAAGTTAATCTAGCTAGCGGCCGTAGCTAGTAGCTATAGCCGGCAGCCGTAGCCGGCAGCTATAGCCGGTATATTTTTCTTTAATACGTTAACTAATAGTATTTAGATCTATAGCCGCTACCTCTATCGATACGACCGATAGTAACGGAGATATTTAGATAGCCGAGAACAACAATACTAGAGTTTAGGATACCGCGACAGAGCTTAATACTACGAATAAAGGAACTAAAAAAAGCGAGGAGATACTATACGTCGATCTAGTAATAGGTATAGTCTTAGGGCCTAACGCTATAGACGATAAGCGCTAGGAGTAGATCGAGTATAGTTAAAGAGACGAGATACTAGTAAAGGGCTAAGGTATAAGTCCTATTAATCTAGAAAATTATAGTTAAAGCTACTACGAAAAGCTAGCAAGGATTAGAATCGAGACTAGTCGTCTTTATATCCTCGATATAGAGTAGAAGTTTCTTTATTAGTATTAGAGCGAAGCCTTTGCGTCTATAAAGGCAAAGTAGCTTACAATTAATGCGATCGGGGCTAGGTATCTAGGGACGGCAGAAGTGTTACTATAGGAGGAAGGGGTATAGGTAATTATTCTATACTCGGTATATATAGCCGGCGTTCGTAGCCGGCAGATACTAATAGTTAAATAGAAAGCGTTTCTCGAAGGCAGAGTGCTACTACTATATAAAATCTTTACTAAGGCAGAGAGGGCTTGTATCCGGAATCTAAGCTACTAGTAGGATAGGTTAGCGTTAGAATTCTCTAAATCTCTATATAAGCCTCCGAAGGATTACCTATTTTAGCGATACGGCTTTATCTCGACTACTCCGTAGATACCCGAAGAAGCTCGAGCGCTCTTTAAGGTCTTTACTAAGAAGCGGAAGGAGTTCGAGGATTAGGATTAGTTAATAGAGCTATTAGTTAGTCTTAGGTTTCGTAGTTAGACTCGGCCTAAGCATTTGCTTATCGAGTGTCTTATACCGAAATAGGATAGATTAAGACTAAAAACGAGCTTAGATTCGTTAGGTATAGTAGCTCGGTTCCGTTAGTAGGAGAGAGCCGCCGTATAGAAGGCAAAATTTAGGTAGTTAGGGTAGCTAGGAAAGAAATTCTAGTAGTTAGGCTAGCTAGGGTAGCTAGGAAAAAAAATCTAGTAGTTAGGTAGCTAGGAAACAAAAAAAAAGGTAGCTAGCTATTTACTACCTAGCTGTTCCTAACGATACGATGCTATAAAAGAAAGGGTGTTTCCCTATAGCTACTAGTATATATCTACTACTCCTAAGTCCTTACCTTACCGTACGAAACCTTAAAACATACCGACCGACATTGTATATATACTAGGCGCTATACTAGGAAGGGTAATAACGAGACGATAGTCGAAACAGTCTAGTATACGAGCGAGATTACGACAACGTCGAGAGGAGGTCGTATACTTACCTTCGAGCCTATCGAGTCCTAGACGACGATTAGGGCTAGATTTATCCTCTCCGAATCCTAGTAGTAGGAATTTATTATAGGGTACTACTACCTAGTCCTTACCTTTACGGAGTCTAAGTAGAAGGTTGTTCGGAGATATAAGAACATCGAGTATTAACCCGGAAATCTTCGAAAAGGCTAGCTAGGCGTATCTTTAGAAACCCGAGTATATAGAGCAGTTCAATTAATAGGTCTATAAGATATAGTTCCCTTTATACTTACGTTCGAAGGAGTATAAACTCCGGAAGTACTCGATGCGATAGGGGAGTAAGGAGCGAACGGATACATTCTAGAAGTTCTTTATAGAGGGGGTATTATACCGTTATACGACTTCTCGACTTAAAGGTTAACTAGTAATTGTCTATAACTTCTACGGTTTAATCTTAAAATACCCGAAACTAAGGGATAGGAACTTATCGCCTACGAACTATCTCTATTCTAAACGGTATCGGGAATCTTAAGGAGAGAGGAGAGTTAATATAGATATAGCGTTCTAGAAAGAGGTATATCTTCTAAAATACCGGCTACAGCTGCCGGCTATAGCTACCGGCTATAGCTACCGGCTATAGCTACCGGCTACAGATTCCGGCTACTTTAATTAACCGTAGAGATCTAGCTAATTATTATAGGCTACGCTTAAGGAAGCTCTAGGATTAAAGGCTACCGATTTCTCCCCCGAAGACTTTAAGCAACTAGCAAACGAAATGCTAGCTACAAACGGTCTTCCGGAAGACTTCTACGAAAGGGAGTCTATATAGAAGACATACCTATATCTTATAAACTACCCTCCCCTATTTCTTAGCGCGATAACCTAGCGTATTATATTCGAAAAGAATAAAGAGGCTACGTTAGACGATATTCGGGAGATCCTCCGTAATACTCGCCGAGTAGCTATTACTATCGATAGCTAGTTAAGCCGGACTATAAGAGCCTCCTTCCTCTCGATTATACTATACTTTATTAATTCGGATTAGAAACTCTAGGAACTTATAATCGGATTCCCTAAAATTCTAGGTTCCTATACTAGTAAGGATATAGCGAAGCTTGTCTATACGGTAATAGATAGGGTTAGCGTAATAACGAAACTAATCTCGATTACTACGGACAACGCTAGTAATAATCGAATATTATATAAGGCGTTGTATATACAATTCACTCGTATATATCTTTAAAATTACTAATTGTATCGATAGGGTCGAGTACGTAGAGGAGATTATAAGGTCTATAATCTAGCTTAATCTTCCGAATATTAAGCTCGCTACGATTCCGGATACGTACGATAATACGTACGACGATAACGATAAAGAGGAGCCTAGTAATAGCCCTAGCCCTATTAAATCGGAGCCGACGTCGTTGCTAGTTATATCCCTATAGAAGTTTCCCTACCTCGCTTATATAGTTCAAATCGCGATCCGAGCCCTCTTTAAGACGCTTAAAATTGTACTATTAAACGACGACTAATAGAAGATTCTAGATAAGGATAAGGCAAAGTCGAAAGTCGAGAAACTCGTTATAGCAATAAGATAGGATAAGGTAGAGAGCCTCGCTCTCGTTTTATATAAGGTATAACTTTTGTCCGTAGCCGGCACCTATAGCCGGCAACCTAGTATAGTTCTAACTCTTTTTCTCTAGCTTCGTCGTCTAGTAATATATACGAACTCGAGCTTATAGAGATATAACCGATTCGAGGCTATTTAAAAGAACCTAATCGAGCGCCCTAAAACCGATGCCTAGAATATCGCATAGAATAAGCGATAGTAAAAGCGGCCTCCTTAGCGCCTATTCCGTTTTACCTAAGACGTTAAGACCCGGTTCGATTCGACTTTCTATATAGTTACGAGGGGATGTACTTTACGTACCGCTCTCGAGATCTATTAGAGTTCCGAGGGTATTAAGTAGCTCGGCCTTACCGCCGCCGAATAGCGCTAAGTAGAGTATCTCGTCGATATTAGTAAGCATTACGCGAAGGTTACTACTACGATTAGAAGAACCCGAGGACCGACGATCTACCTTATCTTTACGTACTATAACTAGCTCTTTAACGAGCTCGAGGAAACCGTAGCTAAGCTAGCTAAGAAGAGCGTTCCCTAGAAAGTAGCTATAACGAAAGCTATAGACAGCTCCTATACTAAGTTATATAAATATTATAGTACTACCTTTAAGTCGTTTAGGGATATCTATAGCGTTACGTACTTACTTAACCCGATAGAAAAGGATATATACTAGTAGAGGCCGGAATAGAAGGCAGACGAGGTATAGCCGAAGTATTACTAGACTATTCTAGAAAAGATATTCTACGAGCGTCGGAAAGAAACTAGTCTAAATACAGCTCCTACGAAGAAAAAGAAGGTTTAGAGGGCTCCGATATTATACCTATTTCGTAGGTAGGAAGTAGAGGTAGAAGAGGAAGTAACTACTAAAAGGAATAAAGAAGAGTTCGATCTCTATCGGCGCGCGAGTAATATTAGCTAGTAACCGGCCCTACACACCTAGGCTAAGTTTTGAGCCTATATAAGAGGCCTCCTTCTATATTATAGATAGAGCACTAACCTCGTATAGTACATTGTTTATATTACACTTCTACAATGCCTATGTTGTAGGGCTCTAGTTATTAGCCTAAGCAACCGTCTTGTTATCCTATTATGCTAAACATAGCTGCCTATATTGCTATAGGTTATGTTACCCTCGGTAGCCTATACTATTACTACTAGTAGTAGTAGTAGTTTTAGTTTCCGTCCTTTATTAGAGCCGAAAGTGGGGCCATCTCTTTATATCTAACAGGTTCGGGTATGTTAAAGGTAGTCTCTAGGCACGAATAGCTATAACCGAAGCGAGGGTACGATAAGAGCCTACGATACGGACGATACCGAAGTATCTTAAGGGGCTATTACGACAAGCAGAGAAACCTCTTAACGAGGGCATCGCTTTAACCCCGAAAAGCTACAAACCCTTAGGACTGTTACAGCTTAGGGCCTAGTCTATAGCTATAGCTAGCTTCTAAGGACTCGGCTCCGGGTCGAAGACCTATTTAGTACCGCTTGCTCGAGATAAGCCCCGCCTAAGGAGGAGATAGACTAATCACCTATCGGCCTTGCTTAGTTTACTAAGACTATTAATTAATAGTAAATACGGATTGTAGGTCGGATAGCCGGGGAGTCCCCTATTAATCGGGTAGGGCGTCCCTAGATTCGTAGCCTCGCTTAGATAGTGCTTAGCCTTCTACTAGAAAAAGAAGGCTACCGCCCCCCCGCCTAGCTAAAGGAGATACGAGCTAGTTTCTAGGATCTAGGAGTGAACAGAGATTGTAGTCTCTCCCTCCGAGCGGCTTTTGTCTAAAATCTACTAAACTAAGCTCCTAGAGGTAGTTAGGCGACCCCTAGGAGGCCAAATCCTAATACTACCCCGGGGGTAATACTAGGAGAAACAGCCTAATATACTACTCTCTCGCATAGCAATATTATAATAAACTAGATAGACTAAAGTTACTAAAAACACATTTATACAACATTCTATTTCAACTTTATATAGCATTCTATTTCAACTATTTCAACTATTTTATAACAATCGAATAAGCTCTAGCTCTAGCGAAAACGAACATCGAGAATTAGCGGAATCCTCTAAATCCGAAAACGCCCCTAATCCTATTAACGAAGAAATTAGGCGGCGACTAGTTAATATAAGTAAGCCTCCTACGCCCTCTACGCTAGAGGCGCTCTATACTGTCCTTATAAAGATAATAGAGAAGCAAACTAAGCTTCTCTATTAAAACAAGCGTCGCCCGCTAGAGCTAGGGAGTAGTGCAAATCCCCTATTCGAAGGGTAGAACGCTATAGCACATATAGAACGCTTTAAGGAAGGCTTAGTTAATTACGAGCTCGACAGAGAATCCGACTAGTATAAGATTCGGTCCTTTACGAGGACTACCTCCTCTAAGCTTTACCGAACCCTTAAAACCCTAGTTAGCTACCTAGAAAAGGACGATAAGTCTAATTCTAACTAGGAGACCTTTAAGATAGCCTTTATAAGGGAATATCGGGAGCGCGATAGCCGTCGCATTAAAGGCAGTCGTACGTAGCTCGAGTCCCTCTACTTAGTAAGGCGCACTAAGGATAACGACCTAAAGGGGTATGTCCGCGAGTTTGTCGAGTTAGCGGATAGCATCGAATAGAGTAACCTCGAAAACTCTTAGAGAACGAGGCTGCTCCTCTAGGGGTTACCGTAGCCTATAGCTTAGCGTATCTTCCGTCGCTATAAGCTTAGCGAGGCCGATCCTAAGAGCTTTAGGAAGTACAAAGAGGTCCTAGTGTATGTTAAGGCCGACATTAATAGCATAGCCGATACGAGGAAGTTTATCTACGGCGAAGACCGGAATAACCTAGCGTAGGTTAGGAAAGAAGCCTTAGTAAGCAAGGGACCTAAGTTCCTACCTAAATCGCAAAGTAGTCCTAAGACCGTAACTCCTACTATTACTAAGTACTCTTAGGATGTCGCGGACTTAGCTAAATCCCTAGCCTAGCTAAACCTAAATGCGAAAGCATTATAGCGAGTTAGGGAGGTTATTAATACTACTATACTAGGCGATATACTACTAGTCTACTAGGTTTCAGATCCTAACTACCCTAAAGCCCCTTTAGTAGATGTCTACGCTATACGGAAGATCTATTCTAACTTAGATAGCAAGTGCTAGATATATAGCGGGTTTAAACATGTCTAATCGTCCTACCCTATCTAGAAAGAGCTTCTAAAAAGGAAGCTTATTATATAAGTAAATAGCCGATTCTACTATATAGACACCGGCGACAAGATTGATTTCGAATAGGATCGGAGAGCCCCGAAGCTGCCTTAGCTAAAGACCCTTCTAGAAAAGAAGTATAGCGGCAAGATCGAGTTTAAGGATACTAGGAACAGTACCCTCGCCGCTATCGCTAAACGAGAAACTTAGAAGGTTAGGGCAAAACAGGTTAAGGAGCGGAGCAGTAATAGTACTACTAAGCCTATTAAGGTTAACTTTGTTTCTTAGGATCCGGACGCAGTTACTAATGTTTACGCAGTTACTAAGAACAGTATAGACGTCTACGCTACTACACGGTCTTAGACCTAGTCCTAAACTAAGGGTAAGAGCCCTTAGAACCCTACTCGCCCTAGTACGGCAGCCCCTACTAGGGTACTAAAGAACAAGGCGGCCGACAAAGCTAAGCAATAGCGAGAGTTAACCGCTAAAACTAAGACTCTCTAGACAGCTATAGACCGTGCTGCCCGATCTAGTACCGCACCTAGCACCGTACCTAGTACCCTACCTATAGAGAGCCTAGTCGTCCTAGAGACTCTAGAGGTCGACATAGAGGATGTTGCTACCGACATTAGTAGTACCCTAGGCCTAGCTAACCTACCTGCCTATAAGCGGAAGTTATCCGACCTAAAGAGCTTTCGCTTTAATAGGTATATAAAAAAGTATAGTACTAGCCTAGCTAACTCCTTAGACACAAAGGCAAACGCTCTCTTCTAGGCTTTATAGTTCCTAGACCTTAAGTCTAATATGTCTATAGGAGAGCTACTAGTATACGGTTTGCCTACTAACCTATTCTAGAGCCGAATCCCTAACGATGCTACCTTTATAAAAAACCTTGCTACCCTCCGAAGGAAATAGGGACGAGAGGATTATATCGACGTCTCTTCTCTACAGTTCCTTCCTAAATTTTTAGGAGCCTAAGAGTTAGCAGAAGGCGAATCGGTAACCTACGAGACCTAAGAGACAATCGATAATACTAACGAGGAGGGAGTTAAGGAGATAGGCCGAGGGGATAGTAATAATCCCGACCCTGCTCTAGTTTTAGTTTCTATTAAGGCTGTCCGATTCACTAGCTAACAAATCGGTCGGGTAGGACCGCCTCGACCTAAGGAGCTTTACTCTATCCCTAATAATATAGACCTTTCCGTAGTTACCCGTTCCTTCGCCGTCGTCCCTACTATCTATATTTAGGTTACTATCGGGAGCTATAGTTAGTAGATACTAGCAATGCTTAATAATAGTTTAGAGTCACTTATTATAAGTAAGCGTTAGGCTAAACAACTTAGGCTGCCGATAAATAGAGACATTTCCCTTGGTATATAGGGAGTAAATAGGGAGGTTGCGCTAGTAGGTGCCTGCTACAATATTATAGTAGACGCCTTCGGTATATACTTTTCCTTTACCTTCTAGATTGCCGCCGACCTAAACACGCTAATTATTCTAGGTCGACTATAGTCTCGTATAACCCGAGGTGTTTAGCGCAACTGCGACGATAGCTCCTAGGAGGGAACTATTACTAACTAGAAGGGCAACCGAGTCGTGTTTACTAGTTATATCGGCAATACTAGCTACAAGTCCTACGAGGATATCCTTACTACTTCTAGACGGTCTTCGGGAAACGCTACGGCGCGGTTATAAGACCGGCAATCTGCGCTATAAGTTAGTGTAGCTTAAATAGGTTATTTCTAGAAGTGCGCCGCTCCGTACGTTAAGGCAAGTTTCTAGGTTTTATACTAAGAAGACGAGTGCTCGAAGCGACAGCGAGCATAATACAACGACTACCTAATATACGAGTTAAAGTAATAATGCTATCGCAAGTATCACTACCGGACGCGGGTCTACCCGAACTAACTAATTAGAGCACGAGTCTAATACTACCCCGGGGGTGTTATTACGAATCTAACGTTTTCGCCGGCGTTATAAATTAGGACTACTAGCTATACACCTATCGACTTAAGGAAACTTCTAAAGAAGTTTACGCGCTGTTTTGTTGCGCTAATCTCTAAGCCTAGCGATAGAGAGAGCGAGCTCGGGTTCGATAATCGATTAGTATATATACCCTATATAAGAGGGTAGCTAATAAGATTAAGCCCGTAAAGGGCAGCGTACACATTACCGATAGGTCTAATCCTAGCGGAAATCCTAACTAGCGACAAAAGTGCCTTAATTAGGAGGCAACACTACTACCTAGGGATAGTCCGTACGATTAGAAATATATTACTAAAAAGTTCTCTACTATCCCTAGGGGGTTAAGGCTAATAGAGAAGAGGCTTGCGAAAATCAAACCTAGTATCGAGCTTTCGGATCGTAAACTAGATTTACTATACGAGCTTCTGTATAATCGCGAGGCCGTATTAGTATATAACTTTACTTACCTAGGCAGAATTAACCCGGAGGTTGCCCCTCCGTAGAAGATCCGAACGATCGAATATAAGCCTTAGGCCTACCTAGGTTTTAAGCTAAACCTAAGCCTACGAGGTATAGTCGAGGATATAATACGGCAGCGCGTAAAGGCCGGTATACTTAAGCCTTCCTATGCCTCGTATCGTAATCTATACTTCCTAGTTTAAAAGAAAACAGCTCCTAGGGAACTAAAGAAGTACCGTCTAATTAACGCTATATAAAAGTTTAACGCAGTTACAATTAGAGATGCTAACCTCCCTCCGGAGACCGATAGGTTCTCGGAAGCTTTTGCTAACTATGTTATAGCCTTACTAGTTAATGTTTTCTCGGGCTACGACTAGATCCCTCTCTATCCTTGTTACGAAGGCAGGCACAGGCATAGGCTGGGCAGGAGGCCCTAGCCTCCTATAGTACATACTTCTCTAAGCCTAGATAGACTTAGAATGATTATCTACTTCATAACATACGATGTATAACAAAATAGTAGCTTCGCTTCGAGCACTAGCGTAAAAACACGTACCAACCGTCTCTAAACGGACTATCCGAACTACGGTTTACTATTTCCCCTCTCTAAGGCGAAAAGTCCTCCGCGCCGAAGGAGAATCCTAACGAACTACTCTAATACTACTTTCCGCACTATAGAACGCCGCAGCTACGCTGCAAAGAAAGAGGCTATAATTTAGTACGAAACATACGAGATCTATAGGCGAATCGGCTCGGAGATCGACGATAGACCTAGCCCTACGCCGCGGCGCGCTTTACGCTCCCTCTATTAATACCCTTACTTGCTAAGGGCAGGAGCGTCAGTTCGGGTTAGCAGGAGCTAGGCACCTAACCCTCCTAACTTCCCCCTTTTAGGGTATAAGGACGTAGGAGGTTCCGACTACTCTTACGGCAGCTGCTACGCCTATAACTGCGGTTGATATCGAGACGGTTTCCCGCTCCGCCTCTTAACATCTACGTTACAATACTAGAGCCTATAGCATTAAAGGACTAGGAATCTCCGAACGATCCGCCGCCTATAGCTTAGGAGGATTGCACTCTTCCCGAATTAAAGGAAGACAGATACTACCTAGTTTATACGGCATACATACTATTAGCTTTCTTAAAACTAAGGTAGTGTCTAAGCAAGCTATTCGAGAAGGATCTTAGATATAGAGTTATCGCTATTACCGAGTAGTGCGAGGATCCGGAGGAGGCCGAACCTCTACGTCGCCTAAGGTTATAGTCCCGCGTTCTAGATACGGACAAAGACGCAACCCCTAAGCCTTAGATACGCGCTAAGATTATTAGCTCGTAGGTTGACGACAACTCCCTATCGCTTTCCGCTATACGACAAGTGTATCGTCTAACTTCGCACTAGTCGGATAGCCTATACTTCGCTTAGTAGCTAGTAGAATACCTCAAGTCTACTAACGAGAATCCGGCCGCGGGCGAGAATTAGCTACGTCGCCGCAAGGTTTATATCCCTCTACGACTAGAGAAGTAGGGCGTCCGTCGCTCAATTAAGGACGAGAACTTAGGCTAAGCTAAGCCTAATAGACGTAGGGAGTCTTTTAAAATTAACCTACTAACGGGTAACGTTTTCAAGAATTTCGGAGCCTTTCGTAAAGACGACCCGCCTCCTAAGCCTCGCGAGAGCTCATTGATCTCGGTGTCTAGCAGTTCGATACTTAGCTTACTACCGGATTCCTAGCTAGAAGGAGAAGACATATCGGGCAAGCAAGCTCTAGGATCTACAGCACCGGCAAACGGTGCAGCCGGCGCTAAATAGCGAGATGAAATTAGACAAATAAAGTCCTAGGTAGCTTAGCAGCTAGCCGAGTAACGTACTAAGGCAGATAATAATCGAGCTACGGATCGTACACGTCTATAGAGGGCATTAGACGAACAGCGCGAGGCTTACGAGATCGAGATATAGGCCCAAATCTAATAAGCGTTTAACGAAGGCCGTAGGGAGGCTATAAGAGCTAAGAACAAAAGCAGAGATAAGGGTGCAGAAGCTAGTAGAGCACTACCTCTAACAGCCTTAGAACAGCGCTATACTATCGATACGAATAGCATCCCTAAACTGTTCCTTACCGACGAACAGCGACGTCGAAGGAGGATTGCTAAGTCTACTAAACACTTTAACGACGAGGTTACCGCGAATAACAACGCTACTACTAATACTAATACTAATACTAGGAATAATAGGAATAACAACACCTCCGCTAGCACTAACAACGACAATACTAGATACGATAAGCTAGAGGCATTAGTAGGAAAACTAGTAGAGGTAATACAGTCTAATAACGCCGCCTTAGCGGCCCTACGACCGAATAATAACTATTCTAGGCTACCGGGGCAGCAGCGATATAGAAATCTTTACGCGATGCGTAGCCGAACTAGCTAAGGTACGACTAGAGCTAAGTAGCTAGCTAATTAGAATCGGAATGCTCGAGCTAGCATCGTACTAGAGATTAGCTCGGAACGCTACGCCTATAGAGGCCTTAGCGCTAAAGGCAATCCTAGGCCTACCTAAGATAGGGCCGGCTTTATAGACCCGAGGTTCGAGCCCGCCGACGCATATACTCTACAATACGCTAGTCCTCCTTACACTCTAGTTACGGACTTTAGTTAGGAGGTCG
Organism: Pseudocercospora fijiensis CIRAD86; assembly: GCF_000340215.1. Taxonomy (NCBI): domain Eukaryota; kingdom Fungi; phylum Ascomycota; class Dothideomycetes; order Mycosphaerellales; family Mycosphaerellaceae; genus Pseudocercospora; species Pseudocercospora fijiensis. The sequence goes on from NW_006921536.1 coordinate 2,179,621, forward strand.
CGCCCTACAAGTTTAAGCCTAAGTAAGTTAGGTATTTCAATAAGGACCTTCCGGAGAGTAAGGGCAAAGGCCTAGTTATATATATTAGCAATACGGCCTATTATCGAGACGTTTTTGCTTTCATTACTCGCCTCGATATAGCTATTTAAGTAGGCGAGTATCTAGTAGCAACCCTGCGTCTATTACTATATAGATGCCTTTAGGGCTCCGCCTTAGCTTAGTACCTTTACGGCCTTACTAACGATCGACGTACGCTCCTTTAAACTAGCCCGGGTATCGAGCGATAGAAGGAGGCCTTACGCGAGCAGTTCCGATTAGACCCCTTAGTCGCGGCGCGCGAATTGGAATCGGAATAATATCGCATTAAGGAAGTCGCGGCCCGAAAGAGCGTAAGCGAATTCGTTATCAACGTTATACGTTTAGTATAGCAAAGCGGTACGGAGTCTCTTATAGGGCAAATTAACTATGCCTTCCGGAAGATCGTACTAGAGCTACGTAGCGATCTTAATACGCCTACGCTATTATAGACGCATTAGACGCTTATCGATATAATATAAGCCTATTATACGACATAGATAGAGTTATATCCTCTAGGTAGCACTACTACCGGCTACTATAACAGTAAGTTAAACCTTCGACGTAGCGATTCGGTATAGGGTAGGTTCGTAGACCCTAGGTTCGCGTCTAGGTCTCGTTTTAATACTAGACGCTCGTCTTTTCTTAGAAATAACAATCCCTATAATCGGCAGCAACCTAATGCATTCTAGTAACGCCGTTAGCCTAGATTATAGGTCTATAGCCGCTAGAGACTATAGGGCGCAAACGTAAGCGTAAACGAGAAAATAGTAGACGCCCGCGGTCTCCCGTAGTATCCGAATCCTTAGAGACAGCAGACGAATTTCGGAAATGTAAGAGGCTAAGGCATTCCCGCAAATTCCTAGGCTCGTAGTAAAGCTACGTTCTTCTACGATTTAGTAGACCTAGGGTAGGAGACTAACTATTAAGAACTAGAATACGATAATGCTACCTAAGCCGAGGGCGGAAAGTAGGCCGAGGATTAGTACGTAGCCGGCGAGGATGTCGGCGGTATCGAGGTAGAAGAGGACTAAGCTCTTCCTCCTATAAATCTATAGTTAACTCTAGTATACTACGCCTAGCCGTAGGTTCGTAGACCTAAGGTAAATGCCTAGCCTTAACGCGATAAGACGCGACCCGAAGGTCGGTAGACGCGTTATAATATATACGGAGAGGTTTTCCGCTCGGCTAACGAGTTTTTTAATAGCTACCTCGATTATACGTACCCTAAGGACGCTACTAGGAAGCGTACGAATATTCTTTACGAGCTAGCTCCGGGAAACTCCTCGAGCTAGAAGTGAAACTAGTTACTACTAGCTAGTATAAAACCGCAAGTCTACCGGAAATTCTAGAATCCCTAGCGGTAGCGGAACTCCCTAAGTCGCCGGGTCGCTTACTACCGGATAAGCAAACATCTTTATGCCTAGCAATAACGATTATAGTAGGATAGCCTAACTAAACATCGATACCTACACTTCTAGTACTATAGCCCGCAACCTCTAGTCTATTAACAGATGTCTAAGCCTAAATATTCTAGTCTATATCGGTATCGCGCCCCCCCGTAGCGGATTATACGCCTACGCTAGCGGGCGTAGCTTTTCCTATAGAAGATTCTTCCGCTACGATCGCTCTATAGTAGACTACGCCTAGCTCTATCTATATATCAGATTTGCTACTAGATATCCTAGCGGGCGTAGCGACTACTATCGGGAGGTCCCCGATTAATCTAGACGCGTTGAATGTTTAGAATGCTATAACATTAGTTACAGAGCAGCCCTAAGTCTACTATATCGCCTAAACGGCTAAGGCTACGCCCTTAGCGGGAGAGGCGTAGCACTATACGATTTTATCGAGTACCTCGAAGATTTCTTCCCCTATCGACGATAGGAAGGCTCGCGTAGGGAAGCGCTCCTTCGGTGCTATTAATGACCTAATACTACAGGTCTATTATATACGAGAACGCCCTTAATAGGAATTGCAAATTATACCCTGCTTAGCAAAACTCCCTCCGGGAGACCTAGCTTATACCTTTAGATATTACGATATCGTCGAAGCGAACTGCGCCCTTTCTCCGGAAGGGGATTTTAAGCGCGTTTGCCTCGATACTAGTACTAAAGCATCTATAATAGACCGGGGGTAGCTAACTACACAACTAGGGCAGGACGATATTTAGTATCTTAAGCAACCTCTAGAATTCCGTAGTTTAGCTAGAAGTATATAGTACGAGCAATAGATCAATTTGTCGATATACTTTCCTATCTTCGCTAGGCATTCTTAGTTACCCGCTCTAGCCTATATTAAATAGCTAGTAAGGGTAATGCTAAACTTACCCTATAATATGCTCCTCGGGATAGATATTATAACGCCCGCAGGATTTATTATCTATACGGGCGCTAGATATATTAAGATAATAGGAAACGACGGCGCGCTTATACCGATCGCCTATTCGCTAAAATCTGATCGTTTCCTACGCGCTAATGTCAAGTCTATAGATAGACTAAGAGTGCTACTACGTATAGCCGTTATAGCTAAGGTACAAATCGACAAAGCCGACGCCCTAAAGGACGTAAATAGGGACTTCCTCTTCGCGCTAAATCTGCTAGGCCTCCCTAATACGGCGGTAGTATACGCCTATATAGCCGGACTAGAGATGCTAGCGGTATAGGTCCGCAACCTTAGCTACGATAACGACTTAATTATTTAGCGACATCGAAGTATAGGCGAATTATAGGAACTATAGCTAGATAACTTCTACTAGATCGACGAGTTCGATACCGACCCTAGGTCGATAGAGCGCAAGATTAGCGGCGCGCCTCTTAGACGAGATCTACGACTAATAAATAGGCTCTACTATATATCCGAACCGATAGACCTACGGTTACTAGCAGTTTTTTAAAGCGACGCTATAGGCTAGTTTTAGTCAATTCCGCCTCTAGCTAAAGACTCCGCAAATCGCGATTAGGCTAGAGTAGGCCTACAATTCCGGCGGATCCGTAAATCTCAACCTGCTATTTGCGGACTTAGCGAAAACGACGAGATAGACTTAATAGACCTAGACTACCCTTCCGATACTACGAAGATCTTAGTAGATACGGGGATAGCTACCGTTACAACCTCGGCTAGAGTAACGATCTATATAGCGAATCTAGATGCCGCGGTAGCCTTAGACATTAGGTCTATCGTAGAGAAATACCCCTAACTATAGATAGATCGGGGTACGACGATCGATCTTCCTAAAGATAGATAGCTAGAGCTCCTACTTAAATCGGGCTAGGAAAACGAGAAGTTTAGTAGCAAGGTCTACCGTATATCCGACAAGGATAATGCAGAGGTAAATAAGCAGTTTAATAAGCTTTATACTTAAGGCAAAATAGCCTATAGTAAAAAGCTATCGCCGCTAGCATAGCTAGTCTTTATAGTCTAGAGAACTCTTTTCCGCGACGATAGTACTACGTATAGGAAGCCGCGCGTAGTAATCGATATCCGAGGCCTTAATAGTATATCCTAGAAGGACACCTACCCGCTACTACTCTAGGACGACATTATCGCGAAATTACGCGGCTATAAGTATATTTCTGTTATAGATATAAGATCTATGTTCTACTAGTTCGCAGTCGCGGAAAAGGATCGCTAGAAATTTACCGTTAATACTACGCGGGGATAGGAATATCTAAAAGTCGCTGCTATAGGTTACTATAATAGCGTATAGTATATACAAAGACTGCTCGACCGCACCCTACGGGAATTCGGCGACGTAGCGAATAGGTACATTAACGATATAGTTCTCGGCTCGGTAGACCTAGAGTCCTACCGAGGTTTGCTTAATCGCGCATTTAAAAAAATGGATAAGATACGGTTTAGTTTAGAGCTAGGAAAGGCGTTCTTAGGTTTCCCCTCTATAAAAATCCTAGGTAGAGAAGTAGACGGAAAAGGCTTCGCAACGTAGGCGGATCGACTCGTAGCACTACGAGAATTAGAAAAACCTACTAACGCCGAATAACTTAAGCAATATCTCGGACTAGTAGGCTACCTTAGGTCTACGGTACTATACTACGGAAGAATTACCCTACCGCTATAATAGGCGAAAGTCGCGGCTATAAAGGATTATTAGGCTACCTAAACGAAAGGAGGTAAGCGACGCGCTTAAATGCGGGGCGCGCGCCTCTAATAGACTAACGAAATAAACACCGCTTAGGAAATTATACAGTCGATATAGTCGGAAGAGCACCGAGGGTTTCTTTAGCATTTTGACCCTAAGTCTACCCTCTATATCGACGTTGATATATCTAAGGAATTCGGAATCGGGGTAATATACTACTAAGTCTACGGAGACTTAGATATAGAATACGAGGAGCCCGAACTAGTAACTCGTAGAGACGATATAGTTTCGGATTTCGTTAATAGTACTACCTAGTTGCGGAGATCTAAGCAATTCCCGCGTAATAGACTTAAGGTCTTAGGATTTGCTAGCTATGCACTTACCGGGGCCGAAGCCCGCTACTAGCCTATAGAACTCGAATTGTTCGGGGTAGTATAGGCAATTAAGAGGGCCTCTTATATAGTAGATTCCGCGCTAAAGACTATCGTAGTTACCGACTATAGTATAGTTACTACGATAGCGAAAAAGATATAGATCGTAACGACGGTGTCTACGGCTAGCCTTAACCGCCGAATTATCTAAGCCGCGGTATATATTTCCTAGTTTACAAACCTCGACATTATTTATAGGCCGGGTAGGAATTATATCGCTCCCGATATACTCTCCCGATTGTAAGGTGCGAGCTCTCCTAATCGATATAACTTTAATATAAGCGGCCTCGACGAGATTCCCGCGATATTAGTAAGGGCGCTAATGTTAGAAATGCTACGAAACCCTACGTCTATCGAAGATATCGGGAGCAGCGTAGAAAAGGTATATATTATAGAAAGATCTAGACGATAGATAAACGATGCCTAGAATCGGCCTACGCTAAAGACCGGTACTATACCCCCTCGCCTAGATCCTAGGCCGCGATCCTTAGCCCTTCCGAACTTCTGTCTAAGCGTTCCTATTCTTCCTGCTATAGCGTTAGTTAATATAGCATCCCTATCCAAGATCGACTATACTAAGTGTTTTCTTTCGCGACTCGATAGACATAAATACTAGGCCTACGATAAGATCCCTGCATTTTTCTATAGTCTCCGAGGGGAACCTAGCTATTATATTAAAACGGTTATATCGCTGTCCGATAACTTTAAGACCTAGCTAAGATAGGCTTATTAGGAAGACCGTCCGTAGAGACGTTTGCTCTCCGTCCTTTAGTCTATCGAGATAGCGTATATATAGGAATAGCAACCTTAGCCGGATCGAATGTTAAACCGGTAGGCGAGGAGGAAGCAGAAACGCGAGCGAGATAGAGAGCTTAAGCGAAGATCCGCACACCTCGAAGCCGCCTAGCGCAAAGATAGCAGCGAGAAACTATAGGTCTATCCTAAGGCGACGCCCGGCTACCTCCTAAAACCGCCTTCTCTCCGCTCTTTAGAGGACACGGCCGCTCGCAGTATATAGAACGCGCTTAAGAGACTAGACGATGTTCCTATAGACCTAAAGTCCTTGTATAGTATTAGATTCTTTCGGGAGGACGGCCTTATCTACTACGTCGACCTAGTTTTACTTTACTCTCGATTATATATTCCTTTCGCCCTAACTTACGAGATCTTTAAGATAGTATATAACCTAAGGCACTACGCGGGGTTCTAGCGCACGCTCGATCGAGTTAACGCTAGTTTCTATATTAGGAACTGCCGTCGATATTTAGAACGATATATCGATTAGTGTAGTATATATAAGGCGAACCAATCGACTCGGTATAAGCCCTACGGCTAGCTCAACCTAATAGACTCGAAGTATCGACTTCCTATAGACGTCTAAACAGCGGATTGGATTATAGGACTCCCGCCTACTAACGAAGGTTTCGATACGCTCCTTATAGTTACCTATAAGAAATCTAAGCGAGTTTTGCTACTTCCCGGGAAATGCTAGTAGACTATAGAAACGTAGGTAGCCCAATACCTTACGTCTATCTAAGAACGATCTTAGCGGGTTGCTAAGGTGTTTATTTGCGACCGGGACCCTAAATGGCTATCTAAATTTTTCACTATAATAATAAAGCTACTAGGAGCATCGATCCTCGCCTCTATAGCTTACTACCTACAGATAGATAGCTAGTCTAAGCGTACAAATTAGACCGTTAAGATCGCTATACGGTATTTTATTACGGCAAATCTAGATGTATAGTAGACGGACGTCCTTCCCTCCCTTATATCCTATCTCGGGAGTATTAAGAATGCGAGTACCGGCGTCTCGCCCGATAAGATGCTTTTCGGGTTCGATTTAAATACCGATACCTTTGTCGGGCTCCGGGAACTATAGCTAAAAGACTACGCAACGCTACGATAGCAGTTTCGCGACGTAGCCGAGGAATCTATAGCCTTCGTAGCGGTAGACATAAAGCACCGCTACGATGCTAAGCATTAGTATATATTCTTCGAGCCGGGAGACTATGCTATACTTAGGCTACATTACGGATATCGCGTGTATAGTTAGAGCTATCGCAAATATAGCAATTAGGCTACAGGCCCTTTTAAGATTAAGAGAAGGATAGGCAAGCTAGCCTATAAACTAGAGCTGCCGAAATTAGCTAAGTTCTACCCGGTAATATCGATCGCGCAGCTTAAGCTAGCCCCTAACCTAGCAAAGGACCCGTTCGTAAGACTATACGACCGCATCCCCGTACCGATAGACCTATAGTCTAAGCAACTAGCAATAACTCCTAAACGCGTTTTAGGGAAGCGTAGTTCTAGAGGAAAAACGGAATATCTAGTTAAGTAGAAGGACGAGCAGCCGATAATAAATAAATAGATTAGGGTAGACGACCTTCTAGAGAGCAACGCTTACCTAATCGACTAGTTCGAGGACTCCTAAATTACGGATAAGCAGATTAGTTAGATAAAACCATCCCTAATATCGCGAATGCCTACGTAGGTCGCGCCGATAGCAAAGCGACTCTAGTCTAATAACAATAAAGAGGAACAGCTACGGCGAGATACGTAGCCTATAAGACGGCAGCCGCTAAGAGGAGGCGGAAGGCCGAACTACGCGGAAGATAGCGATCCTAAGTCTATTAAGAAGGTTACCTAACCCGACGCCTAGGAAGCGTAGATAGGTTAGTCGGCTACTAATACAGACCCGAACCGGCTAACTTCGCTAGCAAGTAAAAATGCTACGTTAAGCGAATCGACTAGCTTAGACGTATATCGCTTCCGCGATAGCGGCAGCTGCGACGCCCGGAAATAGGCTAAGACCTTAGGTCTACTATCCGTATCTAACGCCCGATCGCGTAAACTAAAGGCTAGGGCGCTTATCCCGACGGTAAGACGCCTTACTAAGGAGGAGATCTAGCGATAGCGAGATACTCTAGCCCTACTAAATATATAGGTAGGGGCGTATCGTAGAATCCTCCGCAACGATACCTTGCCGTCCTTTTTTACTATACTGCGTTTCCCTCTAATTACTACGAATCGGTACCTCGACCTATAGCTATAGGTTTTTCCCCTATTAGGAGAAATCTAAGAAGTTTCTAGGAAAATTACTTAAACAGATCTTGCACGTATTATAGACCTAGACATCGGGCCTAAGACGCTACTCTATCCTTCTCCCGTACCCTTACTTTCTAGCTATTCTAGCGCCTTCTATCTATTAGATACACGCGGCTAGAATAAGGTTTACGTACCCGCGCGACCGTTGCTAACGCGGTACGTAGAAGCTCGGACTACATCGCCGAAGTAACATTTCAACTATCGCTCGGATTAACGATAATAACAATATATATAGCTACGAGGCGCAACAATACATATAGCTACGAGGCGCGTAACTGTAGCTGTCTATATTATAGCAACGTTAAACAAGCATTACAAGAAGCATTATTACTATAGCCGGCGGGTCGAAGCTTTAGTTAAAGCGCGGCGCGACGATATTCGGCTAGGAAGACATACCTCTACTAGAATATACGCCTTTACTAGGCGGCACCCCCGAAACGCCTCCGTCCGGCTAGGTAACGATGTCGCTATAGCGCGACGAAGATCCTAAGGAAATAGGAAAGAGTAATGAAGTTAAGAATAGAGAGAATCCTAAGGCTATAGAAATAGATAGGGAAGATAGCAATAAAGACTATAAGGAAAATAGAGGACGGGAGCCTGTTCCCGAGAATAAAGAAAACGAGAATAAAGAAAATGAAAATAAAAAAAGCAATAACGAAGAAGGGGAGCCTATTCCTAGAACTGAGAATAAGGATGCTACGGGAGATAGGGGAAATCCCGAGGATAATTAGTCTACTGCTCTAGATAATAGAGGAGCAGTAGGAAAGTAGGCTATATCTACCGATAGGGAAGAGTAAGGATAGGATAACGACGAGGTTGAGGAAGATATATCCGATAACGACGGGAAAGAAGAGCAAGGATAGAAGGCTACTAAGAGATAGGCGCCTAAGACAAAGCGCCTTGTTATCGTACTACCTAAGCCGGGCGAAATCCTACGCATACCGTACCTAGATAAGGTGCTAAGGTTCTCCGATATACTCTTATATATCGATAGAGCTAGCTATAAGGCTAACGCCGTCTCGGACGTACCCGGCATACTAGTACGTTCTATTAACGGTATAATACGACGCGAACACAAACTCCTATATAAGATTGCAACGAATAGCAGGCCGGAGAAAGCTCTAGTGCTATAGTTACCCGCAGCTCCTATCTACGCCGAGCGATATACGGCTTTCGGCACTCCTCGGATCGAGTATACGGCTATACCTTAGGTCTATAAAACGATCGGCGCCTTAGGAAACCGCCTCTACTACACCTTAGAGACTAGCTACAACGCCGACGCGCCGCACTACTACGATACCTACGATTAGTAGGGTCGCGAACGCCTCGACCTCTACGAATAGAAGCTTCGCGACGGTATAGAGACTAAGGCTAGACGCTAGGTCTATCGCAAGGAATCGAGAGAAGAGGGCCTTAAAGACAACAGCTATAAGGCCCTATAGATCGAATCAGAGACAGAGGGCGAGCGCGCTACGCGTCTCGCCGATATTAAGAAGGCCTCGAAGGCTAAGCTCGACTAGTATAAGAGGAAGTTTAGAAAAAAGGATAATAAGGGCCGCGACGTATATAGCAACTGCCTCTAGCCGGACCTCGCCTCTTTTAAGGACGAGTACGATTTCGACGCCGACGACGAGAAGCCTACCTAAGCTAGGAAGAAGGCTATTCTCGGCGCGCGCGCAGCACTACGGGCGGACTAGCTTATTAACATTTTGCCTAATAGACTAGCGGCATACCTCGCATCGGTCTAGCTATTATATTTTAGCCTTAACGAATTCAAGACGGCGCTTATTAACCCGGATTCTATATACGGTTCCGAAAAGTACGCAAATTAGTAATACGCCCCCCCCGGCGAACAGCCTAAGGCGATTTAGAAGAGTACGGGCGAGATCTACCCTCCTAGATAGATAAGGAAAGGCTAGAGCGGACCGAGAAACCCTTACTACGGTGCTAACGTACGCTTACTCGAGTAGGCGACCGCCGGCAACAAGCTACTATATAATATTAACGAAGGCGATTTCTCTACGAATAACTCGATCTTATACGCCCCTAAGGCTCCGGAGGACTTTACGATACCGAACTACGCCGTCCTAAGATACGAGCGGGACAGTCTTACTTACGTAACGGCTTTTTAGACGATTTACTAAGGCGAAATGACGCCTGTTGCCGTCGCCTACTACGCGCTAGTATACTAGGTTACGGAAGGAGTAGGCTGCCTCGCAAACTATATAGAGGCAGCGAGTTGTTTCGCCGGACTAATCGCCGACATATTCGAGCGTTGCAAGGCAGATCTAAGGTAGAGAATTGTCGAAGACCTCGAGTCTATCTACGATATCTTCCCTAAACCCTATCCGGCGCTAATTCTTTAGGGCGAATAGCTAAAAATATAGCGCTCGATATATATATAGCTAATCGCGGCGCTTATAGACGACGAGAAGTAGCAATTAGAATACGGCGACATTACTAGGGATTTCGAGCGCGTTATCCGTAACTTTTAGATATAGTTAGGCCGTTTCCCGCTAGGCCTACGCGCCCTGCTAATAGACCTAATGTTGAGTCTTACACCGGCTACCTAAGGCATAATCTTTTAGGATATTCCTTTAGCCTACTACGAAGAGAAGGCTAAGGCGATAACGAAAGACGGATACTAACGCCCGGCGATACTACTATATCCCGACTATATAAAGTAGAAAAAAGCAATCGACTAGAGGATATCTATATAGACTAAGAAATTCAAGGCCAAACTCTAAGAATAGAAGGCCTAGGAGCAGGCCGACGCAAAGGCCTAGAAAGCGGCCTAGAAAGCCGCGAAAGTGTAGAAGGCCGCCTCTACCTCGATAGCTAGAAAGCGCAAGGATGCACCTACGTCGGCCCTAGCCGCTGCTAAAAAGGCCAAGTCTACTAAAGCCGACAATAGCAAAGCCGACCCGCTAACTACTACTAAAAAGGCCAAGTCGACTAAAGCCGACCCGCTAACCGCTACTAAAAAGGCCAAGTCTACTAAAGCCGACGATAGCAAAGCCGACCCGGGTACCGGAAAAGGCAAATCTATAAAGGCGCCCGCCGGGAAGGCCGTAATAGCAGGAAAGGCTAAGTCTACTAAAGCGTAAGCCGCGAAATCCGTAGCGGCGCCGAAGAAAGCAACCGATATAGGTAATTTAGACTTAGGCAAACCTACAACTCGCGTAGATAAGGAGATCGTAGACGCCGCTGTCTACGTAGGACTAGCTCCCTAAGGACTCCTTACAGATTCGACGATCCGCCTCCCTACGAGCCGTTTCGACTTTCCGAGACTTATAATAGCTTTCCGCAACGCAGACTTAGAGCGGGTACTGCCCGGTAACAAGCTACGTCTATTAAGGGAGTAGGAGAAGGATTTCATCCGCCGCTCCGTAGCTTTTTGCGAACTCAATATCGATACTAGCTAGCTTATCCTCGCGATGTTCCTAGACGAAGAATAGAAAGCCTACCTCTACTATCTAATGCTAGTCGTATTAAAATTCAACTACGAGTGCGGAAACATTCACTTCTAGGTCTCCTAAATGCTAGTATCCGCTTAGGACAAGATCGGGAAAATTAATAAAGCCGACCCTTTCCCGAATCGAGATTTCGTTACTAGTATATCTAGAGACGACAGAGACGCAGATATAAACGCTTTCCGCACCTAGACGAACTAGATGCTAAGTCACGCCCCTAAGCAAATAATAAACGTTATTTAACAAAACGGCGACCGCTTAATGCTTTACCTAATAAGCAAGCTCCTTATATCGGCGGTGCCCTTACTATTAAAAGCCGCCGTCCTTCGATACTAGATAAAGGCGCTCGTCCTAATAGACGGGAATAACGAGATCTAGCCTATGCCCTAGGCGACTATCGTTTACTATAAGGGAGATAACGACGTTAGATAGCTACTTAAGCACTTCGCGCGGGAACTCGACGACCGAAGCGGCGGACGGCCGCTATAGCAAATCGCGACTAAGGATACCGGGTACTCTAGGTCTACTATAGACAACGCGTTTCGGCCCCCTAGGGAGGATGTTCTCGATAAGCTCGAGGCCGTAAAATAGCTATATTTCGCGGAGCTAATATATACCCGCCCCGTAAAGATAGTCTAGCAAATTCCGCCGGAGCCTACGTCTATCGACGATAGCCGTACCTTACTAATCGAGGCGATACGTAACTATAGATAGGACGACGACGACTTTCGGAAGGCATTAGCTACGTTGTAAGGAAATTAGTAGGAGGATACCGACCCGCAAGAATTTAAGCAATGCGTCGGCCTCCTTATAAGAGCCGTCGGCGACGCGCTCGAAGACAGCGGCTGCGATTAAGTAATAGACGACGAAGACCTTGCCGAACTAAACGCCGACGAGAGGTTATAGTACGAGAGATGCATCGCGCTATATTAGAAGTTCGGCACCGCGTTTGCCTAACTACTAGAAGAGAATTAGAGAGAGGTTATAGACTACGGCAACCAATTCGACTAGGAAGGCACCGAATAGGACGGTAAATTCGACCCTACTAGCCTCGATAACATTATAGAGTTTATAAATACACTCGCCGATTTCTAGTTAGAAGACGGCACTATCAAATACGATAACGAAGACGAGCCGACCCTAAGTCTACCCCTAATTATCGATTCTATCTAGCGTATATCTAAAGAACCTAACTCCGCTACGAATGCGATTAAGGCTATAAAAGACCTACCGCTACTATAGTACCTTAGATAAGAGGAAAGCGACCTTTTCAAACTGCTTGCCGCGCTCTATAGATTAGTACGACCGAGCGGCGATAAGGGCCTACGTAAGGCGCTCGGAAAACTTACCGTAGAGACTTTTAATAGTCTGCATCCTACTAACAAGAAAAAGGGCCTCCGCTTTCTAGAACTGCGCCCTCTATAGTAAGGAGAACCCGATAACGAGCATCCTAGAGACCCCGTAGTTAGCGAATAGTAGTGCTTCTTGCACTCTCGCGCGTTAACGACCTAGCTAGAGGAAATAGGATATTAAGCATTAGCGGGCAAGGAAGAATAGGGATAGCGAGACGAAAACTAGGGGCGCATAGCCCAAAATCTCTTTTGTTATGCATGTAGATACTAAGTCTACCGTCCGCGTAGTCGCGGACATTTCGGGACCGGGGGATTCTATTACGAAGGCAGGCACAGGCATAGGCTAGGCAGGAGGCCCTAGCCTCCCATAGTACATACTTCTCTAAGCCTAGATAGACTTAGAATAATCATCCACTTTATAATACACGATGTATAACAATCCTAATAGCCGCGACCTTACTAGTTTCGAGATACCTCTTAAGCTATATAGACAAACTACCCTTCCCTAAGGGGCAACTAACTCCGTAGCCTAGTTCGTTCGCATTATAAACTAAGTCCTCGCGGCCTATATCTCCTATATAGCGATGCCTTTCCTCGACGATATAGGTGTTAAAGGCCCTAAAACTAGGTACGACAATAAAGAAGTAGAGCCTAGCATCCGCAGGTTCTTTCTCGAATATATCTAGAACCTCGATAGCGTCCTCTACGACCTAGAGCGAGCTAATCTAACGGTGTATAGGGAGAAGCTTTAGCTCCTATACAAACGAATAAATATTATCGGGTTTGTAACCGATGAAAACGGCCGCTATCCTAATAATATACGGGTTCTAAAGATAGTGTCCTAGCCGGATCCTACCTATTAGAAGGATGTCCGAACCTGGCTTAGAGTAGTCTCCTACTTCCGCATCTAGGTCGAGAACTTTATATTAGTATATAAGCCCTTATATGCCTTACTTAAGAAGGATGCTAAATTCGAATAGACCTCCGTTTACTAAGTAGCTAAGGATACGGTAACTAAGGCGCTCGTTAGCGCACCTATACTAACATCTATTAACTACTCGGAGGGTGCGGGTTTAATAATTGTTGCTATCGACTCGAGCGGGGAAGGCTATAGCGAGATACTAATACAGTGTAACTATAAGGAGCTATCCTTGCGTTATCCTATTAGGTACGACTCCGGACTATAGAAACCGATCGAGGCCCGATACGATACTAGCAAGCGAGAATGTCTTAGGGTCTATAAGGCTCTAAAGAAGTTCCGACTATAGCTCTTTAGTATATTCTTTCGTCTAGAAATCGATGCTTAAACGCTAGTCTATTAGCTTAACCGTATAGCCTCCGACCTACTAAACTCTATAATAGCTCGGTAGGTTGCCTAGATCTATTTGTTTGACTTCGACGTCTTCTACGTTCCTAGCAAGAAGCATACTAGACCGGATAGCCTTTCTAGAAGGCCCGCTATAGAAGAGGACATCGCTAAGATAATAGAAGAAGAGGATATCGATGCGGTAATTAACCGCACTTTCTTCGCTACCTTCTATATTAATACTATGCTAGCGATTACTAGGCCTGCTACCGACGACTAACCTAGCGACTAACCTAGTAACTAGCCCGACGAGAGCCCTACTACTAACGATAACGACTAGGCTAAACCTAAGGCGGATAAACTAGAGAGGGATAATATCCTTAATAGGGTCTACTCCGACGACTCCTATTATATCGCCTACTTCCTAACCTATACGAAGAAAGCGCCTAGCCTATTAAAGAGTTAATACCGTCGGGTTATTCGCTATTCTCGACGATTCCTCGTTAAAGATCGAATCCTTTAGCGACAAGCGATAGTTAATGCACCTCTCTAGTGTGTTATTAACGACCTAGTAGCCCGATAAGAGATCCTTCGTTCCGTTTACGATAAGCTCGGCTACCGAGCGGCGGAGGGCACCTTCGATGTCCTTCGTCGGCGCTACTAGTAGGACGGCGTATAGGCTAATGTCTCCCGCTACTATAAGAGCTGTCCTAAGTGCAATTTTAGGAATAGCTACCGACGTCTAGGAGAGCTGCGTATTCCTATAGCCTAATTAGTAGGGGAGCGATAGTACGGCGATAGTGTCTATCTTAGTCGTAACAATAGCTTGTATGTTATCCGAGAGGGTCTTTCTCGATAGCCGGAGGCCTATTATTTCTATAAGGGCTACGGCGCCATTAATGCTCGTAACATAGCTACCTTCCTATTTAAAGATCTGTTTTGCCGCTAGGGAATACCTTACGAGATTATCTTAGACAACGCTACGAACAATATAGCTAAAGAAGTTTAAGTACTACTTATTTCGTATAGGGCGAGAAACGTTCGTATCTCCCTATACTATCCCTAGTCGAATGCTATTATTAAACGTAGCTATCGGTCTTTGATTAATGCCCTATCTAAGATAACTAATAGAGGGGACAGGTCGGTTCCTATCTCTACCCGGGTCCTAGCCCTTCTCTAGGCAGATCGAACTACTATTGTCGATACGACTAGACTTACGCTAGCAGAGCTTATAATTAGGAGGGACGCCGTTCTTCCTATTAAGTTGTCCTATCGCACGCATAGCGTTTACGACTAGGGGTCTGTTCGTACTAGAGCAGATCTCCTTACCCTACGCGCTAAGGCTCTTAAGGATATAACTACTACTTCTTAGGAGGGACTTGCTCGGTAGCGGCGCCTTCGTAAGGAGGCTAAGCAGTATTTCGATAACTATAATGCTATTAATTAGGAACCTCTAAAGGTTAGCGATATAGTTCTCCTATACCGGTCGGAGCTAGAATATAGTTACTTCTATAAGCTAGCCTTTAAATAGAAAGGGCCTTATAGAGTGTAGGAGGTCCTTTACGATAGTTCTGCGTACCGACTTTAGGAACTTAATAGTGCTACCTTAAAGCACTCGCACCCCCGGGCTAACCTAAAGAAGATCGTCGAATTAAGGGAGCCTACCCGCCCTCCCCCGATAGAGGAGGAAGTCAATGCCTCTATAGACCCTCTACCGACCTTAGATGCCTATAGAGAGGAGGATCCTGCCGCGATTATAGATCCTATTCTACCCGATAAGTATACGCATCCCTAGGTACGTCTTAGTAAGCTATTAGGAATAACTTATAAACAAAGGGAGGGTTATATACGTATTAATTGCGCGTAGAGCATTTCCGATATTAATTCCGATAGTAAACTAGACTTCTAGCTATCTAACTCTAACTCCGAGGAGGAACTCGACTAGTCTAGCGACGAAGACCGCCTAGAATTATAGCTAGACGATCTCGAGACTAAATAATTGCTTGTCTTTCCCTACCTTTGCTACGTTGCTTTCCTTGCGCTTATTAACTGTTCTCCGCGCTATTAATATAGTGCCGCCCTATAGCTTTAGTCCTTACTACTTGTTCCTACGGATATTAATACTTATAGTTGTTGCCCTCTTTTGCTTTTACTTTGTCTATTATATTACTCTTTTGCCTTCGATTAATGTTACTATAACTTTATTCCTTTGCTTTTGTTTTTCCTAGATAGAACTATACGAGGCGCATTTTCCTAATAATACCCCGGGGGTAGCATTAGGAAAATAGCCGAACCTAACCCTCTACCCTTCTAGGACTACTTCTCTCTAGATTTCTAGACTCTAGCGACTACCCTTAAGTAACAACGACAACAAGATACTCTACTAGAGGGTGTTCCTACCCTAATTAGCACTAGTTACGTAGGACACTAAGAAAGGGAGGATCCCTCTCCCTTCCTAGCTCTTAGATAGATATAGCAACCTAGGCCTATAGCCTCTAAGAATAGGGACCTTAGGCTATAAAGCTTAGTGTTTAGAAGAAGAAAGAAGGTAAACGCACGGACTACCTTTACGTACTTACTAATATAAAAGGTAATACTGTACCTACAATAGTAGTGCTATAGGCTAATATATCGACGGATTAGCTACGCTAGGCCTAGGCGACTTGCTCCTCGTCGCCGAGTATCTCTAGAGAAAAGCTAATACTACCCCGGGGGTGTTATTAGTCCCGCTAGCTTCACTACTATAGATTTCTACTAAGGACTCGAACTAACTAGTTATATTTCGAGTACGCGAGAATCTACGATAACTAAAGGTTAATAAAGGCGCGTAGTCGCTACTAGCAATTAGCTAGATCGATTGTCAAACTTTAGCCTACCCTAATAATAAAGAAGTCTCGTATATAGCTTTACTTTCATATATAGCCGTTACCCGTTTGCTTTACTAGCGCGGAATATACGGACTACGTTACCTTCGCACTATATTTAAAGCGAGCTTCCTAAGCTCCTTCTTCTACTCGGTTACTAACTAACTCGCTACCGCCTAAAACCCCCCTTCTATCTAAACCCTTTAATTATTATTATTAAGCAACGAATACACTTTGCAAACTCGTTTCTAAACCGCCTCGGTCGACTATGTCTTCCGGCGCCTCGAATCCGCTAGGCGCTAGTAGTAGCAACGACCTACCTGCCTCTATTAACCTAAGCCTAGCCGCCCTAGTTCCGATCGAAGCCCTATCCGATAGCGCCTTAGCTGCTACAACTAGCCTCGAGCACTGCTTCTAGATCGTTACCGCCCTTAAAGACCCTTAAGAGAAGATCTAGAACGCTCGCACCCTGCTACGCGTTATTAATAGGAATATTAAGAAGGCTACTATCTTAGTTGCATATAGTATAAACAACTTGCGTTAGTCTATCGGTAAGCGTATCTTTAAGCGCGAGGTTCTTAACGATATAGATATCGAACAAGCCTTTCCTATCGTCTATAGCCTCGAGATAGCCGGCACCTAGATTCGTTTACGCTTTAAGACCCTCGACTAGGCCTTCGAACATTAGGGAGGACTAAGCAGTCTTCCTAAGAGCCTTGTTAACTTCGCCTATAGTAGACAAGAGCGTACTAAGCAGGTCTCTTCGTTCGTTAATAAGTACAAGGTCCGTCGTTAAGGCGCCGAGCACCTCTCCCGTACTATAATCTATCGCGTATCTACCGCTAGTAAGAAGGTAGGCAAGCAGTTACTTAACTTGTCCTTTGCGCTTAACGACTTTACGATAGCCTACTAGAAGAAGCACTACGATAGATTGTCTAGGTCGATCTTAACGTATAGACAACTAAGGATCTACTAAAGGAGAAGGGCTATCGCATTAATAGTATAGGTTTTATTATTAAAGGTTAAGAGGCTCCTATCGTTAATGTCCTTAAACGCAAGGCTCTTCGCCTAGAAACAGAGGCCGACACGGCTGCTAGTCTTACGCTCGCTATAGAAATGTAGGCTAAAGATCGTCGCTCGACCTGTAACCGCAAGGTCTCTTAAGAAGTTTAAGACGAGCGCGCTAAGGCCGAAGTAGCGCGCAAGAAGGCATTGTATACTCGCTAGGCCCTCCGCAAGGCTACTAAGAAGTACAGCGCCCCTTCTAGTGCTAACTATAGTACTAACTATAGTAACTCGGATGTTAATATACTAGATATACTACTAGAAGATGTCTCCTCCGAAGGCTCCTTTAGCGAGCGTAGAGATAGGGGGCTCTCGCCGATCCTATTAACTAAGAATATCTATAGTTCTTATAAGGGCGACTCTATTACGCACCTTATTACTAACATCGATATAGTTCCTAAAGCCGATATAGGCAAAGCTCCTACTGCCCTATCTATCTATTAGTAGCTCGACGACCTTAGCAAGCTAGGTAAAGAGCGGTTTACTATATATACTAACTATATTAAGAAGGCTGCTAAGATCTGTAGTCTCTATACTAGTGCTAAGGCGAGTGTCCTCGTCGGTCGCCTATTAAAGATTAGTCGCGAGGTTGCTAATAAGGATGCCTTTACTACCCTTAAGACTAGTTATGCTAACTAGTTTCCTAGACGACCTACTACCGCCCCGACCTCCCTAGGACTCTACGTATTCAACCCTACTAGTACTGTTACTCGCGATCTTACGCTAACTAAGCGTCGGTATAAGTTAATTACTAGCATTCTCGGCTAAGGCACTTCCTTCGACCGCTTTCGTTAGACTAGCAATGCTATCTTCCCTCGAGTCTTCGGTTAGATATAGTCGCCTCGCGGAGCGTACCTTCCTCTTATCGTCGACCTAATATAGGAGGAGTTTCGCATGTTCTTTTAGCATATACGTAAACTGCCTAAGTTTAAGTAGGAAGGCCGCAATGCCCTTTAAACCTATAGAGTAAGCAACTAAATCGTCCGTTAGCATCCCGCCTTATAGCTCTTAGCCGTTGCCCTTCGACCTAATTACATATATAAGCTTATCTCCGTCCCTAAGCCTACTAAGTACTTTAAGGTAGGTAATAGCGGTTATAAGAACTGCCCTACTAAGGAGACTTCTCGTCTCGGACAAGATATAGTTAAGCTCGCAGCTAGTAAGGGTACTAGCTATCTGCGCATTAAGGTTTCTCTTATATCTGAAGATAAGACCGCCTATTTAACTATTATCGAGGGCATATACGAACTAGAGGTCTTCGAGAACTAGGTTAAGAAGCTTAATGCCCGTAGCCTAGTTCTACTAAACAAGATTAGCAAGCTTACTAATAAGCACCTTACTAACGACGACCTCGGTTATATATTCGATAGTTAGCCTAACGAAGGCGAGGTAGCTTAGTAGATCCTTAACCCTCTAAAGGAATACGAGGTCTCTATTTAGATGCTATACCTTCCGTATAGTAATCTAAAGCCCGAGAGCGACTATATATTAATCGACCTAGGCTACTCTCGTATTATCGACGGCACTAAGATTAAAGGCTACGACAACTTAACCGTCTCTAAGGTTGCTAAGGCGTACCGCAATCTAACCGCCCTTCTAGGTTCTAACACCTTCGTACTATTTGCCTTCCCTGCCGCTATCTTAGTCGAAGGCCTTAGTTGCATTTCCGATGCCCTAGTTAGCAGAATTCCTTAGTTAAGTTACGTTATTTAGAACGAAGTTAAACAAATCCTCTAGTTTAGTAAGGAGGAGCTTAAGGACTATCTACGCGAGTAGGAGAACGCTATATAGGAGAAGGCTACTAACCTCCTCGTTACTTAAGCTTACTACGAGGCCGAGTACTTTAGTACTAACAGCTTTAACACCTATAGAGGAGTTTTAGAGAACCGCCTAGCTAATGAGGTTATTGCTAGTAAGGATTACGGTATATTAAAGTAGCAGTAAGTCGGTATAGTAGACTAATTGCTTAGGATTGTTTTTGTATGTTAATAGATTCTAGGAACAATGCTACCCCGGGGGTATTATTAGGAGTTTCTGAAAAATGGCCTAGCTAAAGATGCCTAAGGCAACTACATACCTGTTTGTTTTTAGCGCAATGTGAAGCGTGTCTAGTTAGATACGAAGAAAGGGAGGGATATTGGCTAGTAACCGGCCCTATACACCTAGGCTGAGTTTTAAGCCTATATAAGAGGCCTCCTTCTATATTGTAGATAGAGCACTAACCTCGTATAGCACATTGTTTATATTACACTTCTATAATGCCTATGTTGCAGGGCTCTAGTTATTAGCCTAAGCAACCGTCTTATTATCCTATTATGCTAAACATAGCTGCCTATATTGCTATAGGTTATGTTACCCTCGGTAGCCTATACTATTACTGCTAGTAGTAGTAGTGGTTTTGGTTTCCGTCCTTTAGTAAGTATAAACCCGTAGGCTCGGAAAGAGGGCTAATAATCTCTAGATCTTACTGGTCTTCTAGACGAATTCGGAGACGATATTCTCGCTATATAGTAGCGGTTAGAGCCTAAGTTTCTAACGATAGCGTCGGTCGCTCGGGACGTCCTCGCTATCCCGAGCGTAGGTATAGGCTATAAGAGGTCTTTTAGTATCGCTCGTTACTAGGGCCGCTTTAATCGAATATACTCGCCTACTACCTTCGAATCTATTATAGTATTCCGATACTATCTCCTCTACTAGAATTGCTAGGCATACGGTCATAGTACGAAGGTATCGTAACGGTTATGCGGTGCAAAAGTTGATACCTTCTCTAAGGTGCCGCGAGGCAAGCTATCTATATAATAGTCCTACTATTAGTAGCAATAGCGACCGCAGCGGTCGATAGTGACCGCTGCCTGCTATCGTACATGCAATAGTATTATATCGTAACAGCCTCCCCCCCTACAAAAAAGGTCGGCACTATCTATAGTGTCTTAAAACAAAGGTCCTTAGCAGGCCGCACCGTAGGAAGGTTTGAGGCAAAAGAGCGTAATAGCGTCGCATAAAGGCTAAGCCTAAACAGTATACTAGAACGGTAATGCTAGGTGCAGAATCGTGTCTCTCTAGTAATAACTGCGTCGGTTTTATGCCTGCTTATTGCGACGGTTACGAAGGGCGTCGCGTAAGCTAGTCGGTGTAGTCTAAACCGCCTTTAGCTGCGGCTACGGCGCGACGGTCTTTATAGTCTTGTTATCGGATAGCGAGGTGTTAACTGCGTCCGCTATAGCAGTAGCGCGGTCTAACTAATCGATAGGGATATTAGGGAAGTCGGCACCTAGTAATAGTAGCGTGTCGGCGTCGCGTATAGCATCGTATAGCTTGAAGTAGTCGGCTATCTATGCGTTAAGCTTCGCGATCTCATCCTTAGTAGCATTGCCTTATACGCCGCCGAGCAGCTTAAAAGCGTCCTCGTAGATTAGGTATAGTATAGGGATTGCCTATTGCGGCGCGACGCGCAAGAAATCGTAGTAAAGATAGGTTAGCGATAACGTAAGCGACTCCTTTAAGACCGTAGCGGAAAGACGACACTACTAGGCTATCTAGCGCTTAGTTGCTTCGCGGATCTATACCTTAGCTAGCATCTATTAAAGCTAGTATACCTCGGTTGCTACTAACTCGGACTAGCGCATATAGTAGAGAGCTTATAAGTTAAGCGTACGTACACCAATTGCCGTTACATTGTATTAGTATTGTCCGTAGGCGCCTATAGTGTTCTCTTATAGGGCGGGCAAAGGTAGCAAGCGTGTCGGAAGCGATAGGAGCTTGTGCTACAGCTACGCAACTGTGTTGTTAGGCGGTAGTAGCTAAGCCGCAACTAGAGCCTTCGTAGGCGTAGAGAATAGGTTAGACGGTAGCGGCATCTTCGACGGTAGGCGAGGCGCTAAGAACGGGCTAGCGGTTAGCTTCTAGCGAGTGTTTAACTTAGTCGATAGTAATACGCGCGAGGAATTTAGCTAGATCGCCTTAGTTAGCGGGGCAACGGCCGGAGGTTGCGGCTTAGCCCGAGTCGCGAGCTTAGGAGGGATGATTTTACTAAAGAGGCGCGCGTTAGTAAGGTCGGTCTCGTCTAGCGAGTAGTCGGGTAACGGTACTAGGAATGCGCCTATAGGATCCTAAGTATAGTCGATATTATATTACTAGTGATTCTTATTCGTTACTATCTCATCGTACTTAAAAATAGTATTACCCTATATAACACGCTCCTAGACGCCTAAAGGATCGAAGACTAGATCGGTAGCGGCCGTCTGCGGCAACTTATAGAACTATAGCGTTAGCGCGGGCTGCAATCTATTAGGGATAGCGCCGTCCTTAAGCGTCTAGATATAGGCGATAAAGGTAGATAAGGCGTATACCGGATCGATCTACGTTAGCTAGCAGACTAGGCCGAAGTCTACCGGGCACTAACGGTTAAGGAGTAGTAGAGGCATACCTTTGCCCTTATTGGCGGCGTAGGTACCGTTCTAGTAGCGACCGCTACCTGTAAGCTAAGCGTACTGTTCCGTACGCGACGTATTAGTAGCCTTCGTGTCCGTAAGCGCCTTATTAGTGCAGAGGGCGGATATATAGCCCTCGCCGCGGAGCGTATAGGCGTTGCGGACCGTAATATACCGCTAGGTATAAGCGACGACGTCCTAGGTAATAGCTAGGCGACCTAGGTTGCGACGGTGTAGGTAGGGCAGACTACTAGAGTTCAGGGAGGACTTATACCACTTGTAGAGCTATATAGCCGACTAGGCACTAAGCTCTATACCGATTAGTAGCAGCTAAACGGTATAGTCCTTAAGCTAGGAGTCTAGTAGAGGCAGGCGCACTATTAAGAGTCGTCCGGTAGCTACTATCTATAAGAATTAGACTTCGCCGTAGGTAGTTAGGTCGATCTTATAATGCTTAGTCGCTCCGACGTGTTTACTAATAGGTCGCTTGCCCGTCTTTTAGTATTCCTTACCGTAATCGCGGTAGGAGACATCCTTACCGTTCTCGCTACGCTTATATAGGACCGGGTAACCGCCTACTATAATGCTATCGCGATGTTCTTTTAGGACGAAGCGGTAGAACTACTCTTATACGAGGTCGACCGTCTATAGGAAGTGCAAGATAGCGCGTACTATAAGACCGACGGCTCTATTACGGATTAGAGACGGTGCTAGCTAGAATCGTAAGTCGCCGGTATAGATACTTAAGCCGAGGAAGTTCTCGCGTAAGCGGGTAATGTTTGCTAGGAGTCGGTACTATAACTTCGCGTAGTAGAAAGTAATAGTTAGTAGAAAATTCGTATCGAGGTTAGCTAGGTTAGGAAGCTCCTTCAATTCGCCCGCCGTTATAAGCGCTACGTACTCGCTAAAGCGTATCGCGTAAATCTCCTACTACGTATCGTAACCGTCCGAGTAGAGGTCGGTCCTAAAGATAGAGTATTTACGAGCGAGATCGTCGTTTACGATTCGGAAGGAGTACGGTTACGTAAAGAGTAGGTTTTTAAAATCGGTAACTGGCTTACCTATATACTAATACAATTCGCGTAGAATCTAGAAGCGCCGATCGCTAGCTATAAGGTACAGATAATATAGGTAATACTAAAGCCTTACTAAATAGTGTTCGACTATTCGCTTGCGTAGGCGTAGGCGAAAGAGATTAGGTAGCCGACCGTTAGCGTCCTTAGCGTGCGCGTTACGTACGAGCTTCGCGGCCTAGACAAAGCGTACGTCTCTATTCTTATTGCGCTCTATAGGATTAGCGGCGATTAGCGCATCGACTTTCTTATTACAGTCCTCGTACTCTACGTACTACCGGATTGCAGCTTGTTCGGGCGTCTCGTTAGCGCGAAGGAGACGCTTATTAATCAAAGTCTAGCGCGCGCGCTAGCCTCGAAGCCGCTACCGCTCGAACTTAAGTTCTTTAGGGGATAGGACCGGAGGTTCCTTAAAAACCGACTCGATCGGAGTAGCTAGGAGCTTAGGAGGAGCTAGTGCGGGCGCTTGTAGCGAGCCGTTACTCGGCGCCTACGTTAGGGAGGCGGTTGCCTATAGTAGCGGTAAATTAGGAAGTATACGCGCTAGCGGAGATAGTAATTCTAGTAAAGCCGGTCGATTTGCGGGTATTATTAACGGTAGTGCCGATTCTAAAGCCGAAGGCGTATTAAGAGGCTACGCGCTAACGGGATCAATCGGGCCGCTTTCCGTACCGTTAGCCGGGCTACTAGACGCGTAGGTAGCGGCGTCTCGGTAAAGGGCAAAGAAGCCCGGCACGATGTCCTATAGCTTCTCGGCCTCTAGGATCTCGACCTGTAACGCTTTGCCCTTCTAAACAAACTCCTATTTACCTAAATAGTGCGGCGGAGGGTCGTCGTTGTCGATAAAGTAGTCGGCTATAGCCTTATAGAGCGCTCGGCCCGTCTGTCGGCCCTCGCCTAGCAACGCCTTCGCTAGCTCCGCTAACTATTTCTTCTTCGTAGTAAGCGCCGTAACCGCCTATATAAACGACTTCCTATCGAAAACGTAATCTAAATTAACTACCGCGATAACCGCCGGTACGCAATATTTTAGAAAGGAAAATCGTCTAATATTAGAGAGCGGACAGTCTAGATTCGGAAGCACTATCGACAGGCTAGCAATAGTCTAACGCTATATAGTACCAAACTCGCTACCCGGCGTCCCCTACGATTGCGGGCGAGCTATTACCTCGAGTAAGTCGAAATCAGATCCGTCTATATTATTAGCCGGGGGCAACGGTGCCAAGCTCGCTATTAGCGTGTCGTTAATACGACTACGGCCTAAGAATAACGGTGCGTATCGCTGCAACAGTTGTCGGCCGGAGTCCGTTAATGCATAGTGCAATTCTATATCTAATCCGTCCTCGGTAAATATTAGGAAAGGCCGCATATGTCTATTCTTAGTAGCGTAGCTTAATACCGCCTAAACCTCGCCGGTGCTTAAACTGCCGTTAGTAGAAATAAGCGACAGCGCCTTACGAAAGGTCTATCGAAGATTGCCTTCCGCCGCGGCGAGGATCGCAAAGCCCTCTAACGTCTATACTAGGTTAATACCGTATTCCTCTAGACGCGTTTATTACGGGTTAAGCGTAGCGTTATCTATCTCCCTACGATACTCGCCGATCCAATCCGCTATTACGTCTTCTCTACCTGCCGAATCCTTTGTTAAGTTCTCTATATCCTCTAGCTTAGGCGTAGCCGTACGTATCTCGACCGTAGCGCTAGGCGCTATATCCTTTCCGTTCGTTATATTCTTAAGCTTAGCCGCGAGCGTAGGAATCTCGATCGGGGTATCTAAGGCTATATCCTCTCTACTCGTTACGGCCCTAGGCTCCGGCGCGGCTATACGATTCTCGACCGTTTCGTCTAATACCGCATCCTCCTTGTCCGTTACATTCTCTAGCTCCGGCGCGGCCGTACGACTCTCGACCGTAGTGTCTAACACTATATTCGCCTTATCCGTTAGGTCCTCTAGCTTAGGCGCGGCCGTATAATTCTTAACCGTAGTATCTAATACTGTATCCTTATTGCTTGCCTTACTCTCTAGCTTAGGCGTAGGCGTCGAGCCGGTAACAAACAAGGACTATCCGGCCGATCCTAGACTATCTAATAGTAGCGGTTCCCCGCGAGGAGCGTTAATCTTACTATTCCCTATCGCGGTATCCTAAGGGTCTCGATCCTCGCTTCTACGATATTCCTTAGCTATCGCTCCTTAGAGGAGGTCGAGCGTGTCGGCCTTACGGTATAGGCGAGACGCGCGCTATAACTCCGCCTCGTATAATGTAACGTTTAGGCGCTTACGTCGCGATCGGTACTATAGAAATTTTTACCGAAAAGCTACTGCTTTACGTTCCCCGCGATAGACGCGGTTATCGCTCTCGAGGGCCGTTTCTAATTGTCGTCGGTAATTAATAGAAAGCTCTCTTATCGTCCGGAAAGATCGATGCTAAATAAGGGATAGCCCGCGTCTACGTATAACGGTTGCCTAAGTAACGTAGTTACGATAACGATATAAGGGCACGCTTAGGCGGATTACGACTCTAAAGGAGGAGTCGCGCCGTAGAGTCGTATCGATTTGCGACGAACCGCGAGGGATTGTCCGGCCTCGCCTTTATCGGCGGAGCTAGCAACTTCTAAAAAAGGCTAGCGAGCTCTCGTCCGCTTTACTACCCTACGGAGGGTACGGGATAGCGGTACCTCCTCTAGAGGGTATGCGTTATCGTAGATTTTGCGTAGATCGTCCGCGCCCGTTAAGTCGTCGACATTATACTATATATTGTAGGCGCTCCTATACCCTTTCTACTTTACTAGGTATTAGAGAACGGGCTAGCCTCTTCGGACGACGGTCCGTCGCCCGAGAAAGCGCTCGATTTCGTAAGAGTCGCCCTCGTCGCTAGAACCTAGACTGTCCTTAGCTATAACGGGCGGGGGCTCGTAATTAATAGTTCTCTTAAAAGGATCTAGGTCTTTAGGAGCTTTTTCTAACTGCGAAACCGATATCACCGGATAGATACGCATTAATAGCGGCAACTCGAGATAGTAGGCTAGTCGTCCGACTTTCTCGAGAACCGTAAAAGGCCCTTTAAAACAGTAGCTAAACTTGTACGACTAACCTAGCACTTCGTAACTACGGTGTAGGCGAAGCATAATATAGTTACCTAGCTTAAGGAATAGGGGCTTATGCTTGCTATTATACCGTTCTTTTATTTTTACGTTCGCCTAAGCAATCGCGTCCTAGACTTCCTTCTAGATACGGCTACGCGCTACCGCCCTATTATACGGATAGTCGTATAGTGCGTCGAGCGAGTCGAGATTCGTTCTTACGCCCGTAGTAACCTCGTTCGGCGACTAACCGGTAGTCGCATTGCGGGAGTTGTTAAGCGTAGCCTATAGCTATAGGATAAACGTCGTCTAATCCTCGCTAGGATAATCCGCTAACTAGTAACGGATCGCCGTCTCGACCGTTTAGTTAGTTCGCTCGGATTGACTATCGGTTTAAGGGTAGTAGGCCGTAGACGTAGCTAGCTTCGTACGTAGGCGCGAGAAAACGCTCTTAAAGAAGTCGCTTAGCTAGCGAGGATTACGATTAGCGATAAGTACTGCCGGTATACTTATATCTATTAAGTAAAGCCTATCGATTAGAGCGATACCCTAGTCGTAGGCCTTCTAGTCCTCTTTGCCTAGGACGACTGCTACCTGCTTAGACGTCTTATAAGTAATCGTATATAGTGTATCAAATCTATCGGTCGTAACCGGCAAGGCGGTTACGAGATCTATCGTTATAGTATAGTACAGGCCCTCCGCATTCTAGATCGGGTAAAGTTCGCCGTAAGGAGCGTATCGGGGGGTACGCAAAAGGAGACACTAGTAATAATAATCTAAATAGAGGCGAAGGTAGCGAGCGAGTCGATATATAAAGAAGGAAGCTTAAATACGGTCGAAGACGCGCTAAAAGCCTTAGTAGCAACGGTTATCGTAAGCCTACTCGAAGATCTCGCCTATTAAGGCTCGAGGGATATAGAGTCGCTCGCGCCCTAAAGATTAGTTACGGAAATACAAGAGGCCGTCCCTCTCGAAGAATCGAATGCCTAGCGGACTATTGAACTTATTACCTACGAATAGGTCCGGATTTTTGCTACCCTTATACCGAACTAGCGTTTTCGTTACCGAAGGCATATTAGCTCCCTTCGTATAGAGACGCTCTAAAGTATTCCGCGCCTACGCTTATCGAACTAGTCGTAAAACCCTAGACTAATGTTCGTCGTTATCGTACGCTCGGTTTAACCGACGTCGGAAATCCGGATCTAGCTCTACTAATATCGTATAGAAGTAGGCCACTTCCTCTAGATCGGCCGAAGAGGGCGTAGCGTCGGTATAGTAAGAGAGCGGGTCTAAGTTCTCCTCGTCCGGCGTTAGCTTAGGCGACTCCGTATCCCCTAGAAGTCGACTAAGGGCGTCTAGAACTAGGTATATCCGCCCTAGACGGTAAACTATATCGACTCGATATTAGGAAAGGAACATCGATGCCCTTACTAATTTTAGGTTCTACTTGCCTATATCGGTAGTCGTAGTTATCGACACCGAGTTAGTAAGACCGACCGCGGCATAGTAGTCTATAAAGATAGTCGTCGGCCTCGATAAAGCATATATCAAATAGCCTACCTTCTTTACTATCTATACGATTCCCGAGTATTCGAGCTCTGTCGGCTAATATCGTATCTCCGCCTAAGTTAGGCCTCGGCTTAAGAACAAAATAGGCTAAACCTTGTAATAAGGAAACAACTGCGCCTTTCCCTTAGATAGAATAGGGTCTAGGTCCCTATCGACATAGTAGAGCACCGCGCTATAGCTAAACTCTTTAGAGGAATCTATATTAGCGTACAAGCGACGGTTAGGGTCGAAATAGTATAGGAAGGAGGGCTCGTAGAACATCGACTACAATAAGCGAAACGCTTTTACTAGCTCGTCGCGGTACTAATCGTTTTTACCTAGCGTCGTAACGGCGACGTGCCGGCGACGACTATTGCCGGTAACTAGCGCCCCTTTTAATAAACGCGTCTTCTCCGCCTATAGAGGCGCCGCTATCTACGCGTAGTATAGGATGTATTGCCGCAACTAATTAGTTAGACCGAGATAATGCTCTAACTTCTATACGTTTTCTAGGAACTAAAGTAAGGTAATCGCCGCGATTTTCTCCTTACTCGTAGCTAGACCGAGGCCGCTAACGTGCTAGCCTAAAAGGGTCGCAGAGGGGAAGCCTAAGAAAGTCTTCTTCGGACTAATACTAATCCTTACGGCGTCTAATCTCTAGAAGACCGCTTCTAGATAATCGAGATGCTCCGGCAACGTCTTCGAAAATACTACGATATCGTCGATATAAGCTCGCGCAAAGCTGCGACAGTTGCGAAGGATCTAATCTAGCTTCCGCTATACGAATTAGACACTGTTCGAATATCCTATAATAGCGACCTTATACTGTTCCTAGCTACGATAAGTATTGATCGTCAATTTGTAACGATCCTCCGGCTTTACGCCCTATTAGTAGAAGAAGGTTAGACAGTCTATAGTGCTAATATACTAGCACCCTACTAACTATACAAAGAGATCCGCCTAGAGCGGTATCTAATAGCTGTCGGGGATCGTTACCTTATTTAAGGCGCGTATATCGACTACCGCCCGCGGCTTATTAATTATGCTACCTTTACTGTTAGCAACGCGCTTCTATACGACAAACACTAGAAAGCCGAAGGGCGTAGGCTCGGTTGTATACTACATCTTCCCCTAGTAGTGCAGGTCGTTATATATCTTGTCTACCACTTTACGATCCCTCTTGCCTAGGTTAATTATACGGGGGGGCGGCAACAGATCTAGGTAATTTAGCACGGTTAGGATAGGCATGTAATCGTACTCGGGAATATCGACTACCGTTTAGCGATCTGTAAAAAGCTCCGGGTACCGCTCGACCGCTATAGCGATTTAGTCTGCCTAGTTATCGTTACCGTAGATCGTTACGCCTAACGCGTGCTAGTATTCCCGCTATACATTCAGTATATCCCGCGTAGCCGTAAAAGCGTTAGGACTTAATCCCGCTAGTCCGTAGTCGGCTACGTCGATGTAGTAGGCCCTAGCAATAGTCCTATTACTTAATAAGCCGAGTAGCTGTCCGGCTCGAATCGTTACTAGAGTCGTCGCATCGTTACGAATGTATACATAAGAAAAATTAGCGTCTACGACCTGATTGTACGCCGTTACTAACGGCGGAGCTTATAACGACAATCCCTATGCATTACTAGTTAGCTAGACTAAGAAACCGGCGTTAAGAATGAAATCCCGGCCCTTAGGGAGGTCGCCGCCGTACTTAACTAGAGCGAGGGCGACCGTACGCGGCGCTAATGTTACGTCCTCTGCTAGCCTTACGGGGCGCTAGACCGACTTCCCTTTCTTGCGCTTAACGGCTACTTTAAAGCGGGCGTTGTCCTAACTAGCTACAGTAACCGTCCGTACGGGAACATCGATTTTTATTCCCTTTAGGGTAATCGTATCTATACCGACTAGGATTTTTGCCTTTAGTTTAGGAACTAGGTGAACCTCGCGAGTTATTCGTACTAGGGAGACTGCACCGTCCGTCTTCGCTACTAGGACAAACATGTCTAATACGACGTATTCCCCGGAGCGATGCGCGCCGGCAATGCCGCCGATTTCGATCGGTTCGCGTAGCTTACGTACCTCTACGTCCGGGCAATAGCTTAAAACGAAGTCTTTTTCCGCAATAGTAAGCGTATAGCCGGTATCTAGGTAGACCTATACAGACGCACCGGATAGTAACAACCGAAGAGGGAAAGTTATATATTGCTAATTCCGGAATACGTAACCTTACTAAGCTAACGGGGGCGCCTTCGACTAAATTACTTCCGGGTTTGCCGATACGCGTTCGATAATAGTAGAAGGCGTCGTCGCCCCTATATACTCCTTACGAACATGCTAGTATAGAAGGTTGCCTAACTTAAATCGCCGCCTATAGACCTTATAAGCGTACTTCGTAGAGGCAAATAGTTAGATCGCCGCTAGTAGGGACGCTTTAGCCTATAGCACCGAGTTTAACGCTAATAGCGAGCGATCGCCTACGCCTACAAAGTAAGCTTCTAAGCCCGGATCGGAGTCGTATAGGTCGGTAAAGTAGTCGGCGTCTTCTCCGGCGTTACTAAAATAGCTATAATTATCTGCGTCGGTTCTCCGATTATCCTCCTAACTATCCTCCCGATAGCCGTCGTCGGCTTAGTTAGCATTATTTACGGTATCGCCTACTCTCTTACTATTATCGGTAAAGTTAGCCTACTTACGAGCTCGATCGTTACGCTTTCTATCCTATCGATTGAATAGGCGCGAATCGACCCGCTTTAGGTCTTTCGGGAGGAAGGTAGGGCTACTACCCTTCGACGGTCCTTTACTATTTCCTGCCGGCGGCAGGCGATTCTGCTAAGGGGCGCTAGGCAGGCGATTCTGCTAATAGGCGTTAGTAAGGCGTAGCGGGTTCGGTCGGTCGGCATCGCGGTTCCGGTAGTTAGGGGACGCTCTTACTAGAGCGAAGCTTGCTAGGGCATAAGAGGCGTTCCCTTCGTATCGGTTCTACTAGGTAGCCTTACTAGCGCGGCTAATGTTCCTAGTCGTAGCGTCTAGGCGACGATTAGACGAGGACGAAAGCATATATTCCTAGATTAATGCCTACTTCTCGTAGTACGTAACCTACTTGTCGACCTTTATACGACGATTCGGCTCGTCTATATTTAATTAGAGGCGCGGATCCATTCGACGATAAGCTTCTAAGAGCTGGTTCGATTTCCGTATACCGGCATCCTTAGCGAGTCGCACCGTCTTAACAATAAAGTCCGTTACTAAACGCCCTAAAGCGATATCCTACCGGTCGAAGCGTTACTTATCGAGGAGATCTATCGCCTTTATCGGAGGGACCTTCTATTTCTTACTAAGACAACGTTCCTAGCGTTTTAGACCGTGTCCGCCGCGGAGCTTTACTCGGTTGCGGCTAGAAAGGTAACTATAATACTAACTAAGCGCTACCCCTCGAAAGCAAAGGGAGAGGTTAAGACGAACCGTCTCTCGCCCTACGATATAAGCATAATCCTTAGCCGCTTCGATAAAAGCATATACCGAACGGTATATTATCTTATTCCCGACTAAGGCGTAGTCTCCCTCGCCGTAATCCGTAACGCTAAGCAGGGGATCGAAGAACCTAAGATACGCTAGATCGAACTATAGCCGCTAGGGGCGGGCGTAGTGCCCCTAGATATAACTCGCTTTAGAAACTAGCGCTTCCGCGACGTAGTCCCGATAATACTAACGGTGTCTGCGACGGCGGGCGTGTCTATAATAACTACTATCTAAGGAACTGTCGTTATCCGACGAGGATTAATCGGAGTCGTCCGAATCCTTACTATTAGATAAAGATCTATCCTTACTCGGATTATCCCTATACCGACGGTGTTTCCGACGATACTTCTTGCCTTCCCGTAGCAGACCCTACAAGTCTAATAGCGGAAAGGGTAAAGGCTAACCCTACGTCGGGTTACGAGGGGAATTACCCGGATCGAGGTTACTAGGTAGCGGTAGTAGAGGATCGTTAGGAGGATTTCCGGGTAGATTGCTAGGAGGATTACTAGGCGGATTGCCTAGCGCAAACCCGCCCCGCCGCAAGCGGCTATACCTACGGGCATTTATATATGCGTCTGCCCTCTACTAGTAATCGTATTAACCCGGGTTCGGCTAGGGCGGACTTAGCTTACGCGTAGCCGATAGAGGTAAAATCGCCTGTTCTATTAGAAAGTCTAATACGACTTCGTTAAGATAGACTCCTCTCCGTCTAGCTAATTCGCGAAGATAATTACGACGCTAACGGTTTTGTTATACGGCGATGTTCGCCCTATCGATCTCCTCGGTTGTCTACGAGGCATCTACCGGGGTGCGATATTAGAAACGACTACGCGGCTCGTTAGCCTACGGGTCGGCGAGGCCGTCGTTTATTAGAGGCAATTAGCCGCGACCGATGTCCTAGAACGGCGACGTCGATAGATCGGAAGGCCCGGCTAACGGTTCCTTAGGGGAAGTCTTAGGCAGAGGCCCCCTTAGCTTCTAAGGATTCTCGTCTGCCGGGTATCGTAGCTTAAGTAGCCTCCGCAAGAAAACCGATTTAAGCGAGCTATTAGGCGAACCGGGACGCTGTTCCGGCGGCACGGTTGTTTCTACCGTAGTAATAGGCGAAACCGTAGGCCGCGGTAGGACTTAAGGCGGTCGGGCTAGTAGGCGCTGCTCTACTGCAGGTAGTAGATAGATCTCCGGGTAGAATTAACGGTAATAGCGTGAATCGCGCACCGTTAGGAGCGCGGCTTTAAGCTCCTTAACCGATTTAGTTAGGATTCCTTTATCTACTACCTACTATCCTAGGAAGTTGTAACCGTTAAGGGCGTCTAGGTAGAGTTCCTCGATTTTAGTCTATAGAGGCGGCGGATTTCCTACGAGCGGGTAATAATGTAGAACGTATAAGGCAAGCAAGTCGATTCGGCCGTGCTTTGCCCTAAGCTAGGTCGCGAAGTTCTCGCTATAATCGACGTAGTTCTAGATATAGGAACAGATACGTAGGATATAGGGCTCTATATCTAGCAATCCGAGATTGCAGTACTAGGGCAGCGGTTAAACCGCTAGCTTAGCTAATTTCGAGGCTTCTACCGGAGTTAGAAGCGAGTCCGAAGGAGCTACGGCAAGCGGGTGAACTATTAGTAAGAGGGTAGAGGCGAGATAGTCTCTAAACGGAGAACAACAACGGAGAACCGACTAAAGGCGGAGGAGCGTAGCTTATCGGGCAGGTCCTCCTAGGGAAAGCGGCTGCCCCTAGACCTAGGTATAGTAGGCAATTGCTACTAAAGGTAGAAACTACTACTACTGTCTCCTTAGGGTACTAACAGGATCGCCGATAAGGCGCTCGCGCGTCGGTAGGGTATAGTGCGGAAGGGTAGTAAATCGAATAGGTACCGTCGTAACGGGTAGGAGTTAAATCGTAGTAATCGGCGGAAGATCGGTAGGACCTATAGCTAATCGCGTCGATTCTCGTCGCAGCCGTAACGACCGGGGTCGATTCGGGTAGAGGACTAGTAGTTAGTATAGAAGCCAACTAAGTGTTAAGCGAAGCTACTAAGTTGCTAGGCACACGGTTACAGTACGAAGGTATCGTAACGGTTGTGCGGTACAAAAGTTGATGCTTTCTCTAAGGTGCCGCGAGGCAAGCTATCTATATAATAGTCCTACTATTAGTAGTAATAGCGACCGCAGCGGTCGATAGTAACCGCTGCCTACTATCGTATATGCAATAGTGTTATATCGTAACAAGAATCGCTAAGGTAGGTTACTAAAGATTATATTAAAGGAGTTAATCGAGGAATTAGAAAACCTTAAGATCGAAGAAACCTAGGAGCGCGAAGAGAATGCGAAATTTAGTCTAAGCGAAACCCTAATTAGCAATAACGAAGAGGAGGAAGGCGGAGGTAGAAGGCGATACTAGGTCGAGAAGTAGAAACGTATATAGGCTTAGAGTAGCTTTAAGGAGACGAAGCGTTTACGTATAAGGTAATATAGCCGGCGTATATAGCTAGTATATATCTAAAATGTATTTCGAATTCCTAGGACCTAAACAGACTAGTTGCTATAGCAACCGACCCCGCTTACCTACGGACTATTTCTAATTCTCTATTCGCTCTTCCTCTCCTTCTTCCCTTTCCCTATATTCTTAAAGACAAATATACCTTAAGGATTCGGCTCTTCGGGCCTTCCTAAGCCGGCTACCTCCCCTTCCTTAAGCTACTATCCTTTATTCGAATCTAACGATAACCTACTAAGGCGGTTTAATAGAAGACTATTTGTTCTAAAAGGCAAGAAGTATTAATATCTCCTTACGATTATATGCTTATTAATTTTCTAGGTCCTACCGATATACCCTCGTCGCCTAAACGCGTAGATAAATATCTTTAGAGGCTAAAGGGCAAGGGTAAAGCAAGCTAAGTATAGGGAGACTATAGCGAGAACGAGATATCGGAAGAGTAAGGCTCTCCGTAGTATATACGAAGGAAGGGGGTTCCTCGGAAAATAGTACCGAAAAACAAGAAGGCTTTAGGTAGATAGAAGAAGGCTAAAAAGAGTAGGCGGACGAAGACTATCGCGAAGAAAAGTTATCTTTCTATTAAAAAAAAGGGAATAAGGTAGGACTCGACGATAAAGAAGCGGCGCTTTAAACTAGGTACTATTACCCTTCGCTAGATCCGGCTTTTCTAAAACAAAAGAGGGACCGAGCTTTTAATCCCTAAGACTCCCTTCTAGCGACTCGTCCGAGAAATTATATTAGATTTTCGGTCTAGTATACGATTTACGGCTAAGGCGATTAGTACTCTTTAGGAAGCTACGGAGGCATTTCTCGTAACCGAGCTTAAGCTTTCAAACCTCCTTGCTATCTATACGAAGCGGGTTACTCTTTAAAATAAAGATATATAGCTTCTAGCTAAAATTCGGCGTCGGTTTATAGCGGATTAGTTAAAAATTGTATTTAGTCGTTAGATTAACCTAGGAGGAGGCCTATTTTCGTATCCTTTTACCGGCTATAGGTGCCGGCTATATTTCTAATTTTATCTCCGCGCCGTCCCTAAATCTAAGGTACGAAGTAGAAACCTAGCGCTCTATATTTACCTAGCTATTACAGAGACGAGCTATATTTAGATTAGTTTCTTCGTATATCGCGACCTAGCGGGTAGTAAGCGAAAGGGCGATAGAACGTTTATAATACGTCTCTATTTAGACCTAAAACACAAAGGTCCTAAGGAGCCCTAGCATCCTAACTATAAGGAGATTCTTTAGCATTAGCACTTTGATCCTCTATACTACGAGGTAGATAGTAAGCCTACGAGAGAGAAACTTTAACTAGAAATTCTCTATAATACGTAGCGCTATTATATAGCTATAGATGCGTACTAAGTCCGGCAACTCGAAGAAGAATTAAGATAGCGTATTAGCGACCGAGGAGGAGATCGATAGTATACTAGTAGAGTCGAGGTCTTATAAGCGAAGTATAAGATAATATAGGCTCTTAGTCGTATAGAGTAACGTACTATATAAATAACTAGGCGTGCTACTCTTATTTACTTACGACCTATATCCTAGGATGCTCTTCTCGTACTTTTTATACTCTTTTCTAATACCTTACCTATAATCGCTCCGCGATAACTAAGTGAATATAAGCTATAGGATTTCCGCTCGGTACCTTAGCCTTCGAGATACGGCGGAGTTAATTCTCTATAATACGTAGCGCTATTATATAGCTACAGATATGTACTAAGTCTAGCAACTCGAAGAAGATTTAAGACAGCGACCGAGTAGGAGAATAACAGTATATTAGTAGAGTCGAGGTCTTATAAGCGAAGCACGAGATAATATAGGCTCTTAGTCGTATAGAGTAACGTACTATATAAATAACTAGGCGTGCTACTCTTATTTACTTACGACCTATATCCTAGGATACTATTCTCGTACTTTTTATACTCTTTTCTAATACCTTACCTATAAGCGCTCCGCGATAACCGAGTAAATATAAGCTATAGGGTTTCCGCTCGGTACCTTAGCCTCCGAGATAGGGCGGAGTTGAATTTAGAGCGATAGCCGGCACTCGTAGCCGGTATATAGAGACGGTAGTAGGCCTTTTCCTGCTAAATAACTAGCTTGTTTAGTATAGCCTACCTGATATTTCTTATATTTACTAGCAATAGGCCTAGGTTACTTATAAAATTACTATAGCTAGTAAAGGCATTACTAAAGAATATCTATACTATAGTAGGATACTATTATTACGCCGGCTATTTATTAAAAGGAGGCTTTCGCCTATTACTATACCGGCTATATATACCGGCTATATTTTAAAGTCTGCCGTACCTGCCTTTTTTAGCCGTACCTGCCTTTTTTAGCCGTGCCTGCCTTCTTTCCTTACTCTAACGTTACTATAATATAGGCTTGCGCGAAGCTTACTCTATTACCTAGGTAACCTAGCGATACCGCGATACTACCTCTCTCGCTATATTTAACCTTCGTATCGATACCTATACCTCTACGCTCTATATCTACTACCTCCGCAATACCCTCGCTCCGCGCGCGCCTTCGTATACCTTCGTAACGCACTTTTTTCCTTAATTCGACGACTTTTATAATACCGAGTCTACTTAACTAAGTTACGACGCCTCGCAAGAAGGGACCTACTACTTCTACGGGTCGTAACAAGACCGGAAATAATAGAACGAGTATAGTACATTAACGTAAGAGGGCTGCTACTACTACCGCTAGCTCCGGTGCTAGAAAGGGCGTCGCGAGTAAGGCTCCGCGTAAGACAACGGCGGGCAAGGCTCTACGTAAGACGACAACTAGCGCTTCTACTACTAGTAGTAATCGTACGAAGCGTCGATAGCGCCTAGGAAGTAAGTCCTATTTATAGCCGGCAGCGTAGCCGGTAGCGTAGCCGGTAGCGTAGCCGGTAGCGTAGCCGGCATTCTTACTGTCTTTTTACTAATCCTTCTTTAGCCGTAGCCCTCCGTAAGATTCGGCAGTATTAGAAGAGTTCTAAGCTCCTAATCCGTAAAGCTCCTTTCCGACGACTTATTCGCGAAATTGCCTAGGTTTATAGAACGGACCTTCGCTTCTAAGCCTCCGCGATAGACGCCCTTTAAGAGGCTATAGAAGCCTACCTAGTTCGTATCTTCGAATATATATTTCTCTCCTACCTCTTTTCGGACTATACTAATACTATTTTAGCGGTCAACCTTATAGCTATCTACGCGAAGCGTATAACTATTATAGACAAGGATTTTAAAGCACTCGATTAGATTCTAAAAGGCTAGAATGTCTATATTCGAGATAGTACTAGGTAGGATAGATGTTCTAGTAGGAAGGATGTTCGTAGTATCGTCTATAAGCTTTTCTATATACGAAATAAGCCGCGGTTATACGGCGCTATATACCGCGCTCTAAATACTCTCTAAGTATATATATATAGTATAGTATGCTTTATTAGCCGTACGGAATAGAAGTCTTCGAAAATCCCGTTAGTACTAAGGAGTTAAAAGGCCGGCTACGCTGCCGGCTACGCTGCCGGCTACGCTACTAGGTCTTACAAAGAACTAAAAGAAGATAGACATTCTAGTTAATTTATATTAGTTTGGATTTTTATAAAAAGAAAACAAGGAAAAAAGGAAGAAGATTAAAGAACCTAATACTTAT
Source organism: Pseudocercospora fijiensis CIRAD86 (assembly GCF_000340215.1). Lineage (NCBI taxonomy): Eukaryota > Fungi > Ascomycota > Dothideomycetes > Mycosphaerellales > Mycosphaerellaceae > Pseudocercospora > Pseudocercospora fijiensis. The sequence goes on from NW_006921536.1 coordinate 2,217,189, forward strand.
AGTTATAGGCATTATCCCTATTCTCTAGACTATATTATATACCTGCTTTCGCAACTCTACCTAATACTCCTACTAAATATCCTTATACTCTACCTACTAGAAATTCAACTAGGTACCTAGACCTATAGCTGCCTCTATATCTTTTACTATCTTCTATAGGTTGAAGGACTCCTCTATAGCAGCCTCTACTTCCTTATATAATACGAAGTTACTGCCTGCCCTATCCTTAATATCTGCTAAATAACCTAGAGTTCTAAGGAACGAACTAGCATTCGGCCGTAGTATAGCGAGTAACTAGTAGAACGCCCTATAGAGCTGCCTTATAGCTGTTTCGTATATAGTACTAATATCGAGGGAGGAGCTATCCTAGTACTTAATATTAGAGTATAGTTTAGTAGGAAAGTGCTAGAACTTCTTAAGGAGAGCTTCGACGGAAATCGATAAGTTCTACCTAGATCTAGATAAAGACATTCTACTAAGCAGTTAGGGAATTGATAGACCCCGCAGTAGTTCGGTTTCCGAACTACCAAACGTATATAGTTTGGTTTCTTAGCGGCGAACTAGCTCCCTAGTTCCGGTTTAGTTTTTTCGAACTATATAGATTCCTAGTTTAAACTAGAGACTATATTGGTTTTACTATAAGGACACTCTTATTCGACTGCTAGCTACGATTGCCGGCTATAATAGTAACTCTGTTACATTTACTACGCTCTTTTGCCGTTACTAGGGCGTAGTTGCCGTTACTAGGGCGTAGTTGCCGTTACTAGGGCGTAGTTTTGCTATAAGGACACTCTTATTCGACTGCCGGCTACGATTGCCGGCTATAATAGTTACTAGGTTGTATTTACTACGCTTTATTACCGTTGCTAGGGCGTAGTTGCCGTTGCTAGGGCGTAGTTGCCGTTACTAGGGCGTAGTTGCTATTGCTAGGGCGTAGTTGCCGTAGTTGCGAAAGCTTACCTATATAACGTTACGTAGGCGGCAACAATTAGGGCTTCGCGATATTCTTACACTTTCAACTTCTTCCTCTATACCTATATCGACAACAACTACTATACGCTACGCCCCCGCCCTTTTCCCTTATAATAGCAAGAGAGAAGCGCGCCGCGCGCTAAATAGAAGATAGAACTAAAGACCGCGAGTTTATTTTACCTAAACGTCTAACTAAAAAGCGCAAGACTAAAGAGGAGTACTCTATAAAGAAGAATTCCGTACGAGACCGCGAGAGAAAGGATAAGATAGATAAGGATAAAAGAGCTAAGGATAAGAGAAGAAAGGCGCGGAATAAGGCATTCTATCGATAGCTAGCGCCTATAGAAAAAAGTGAAGGTTAGAATAAGAAGACAACCTAAGAGAAGGCTAAGAGGAGGAAAGAATTGCGGCTAGTTTTCGAGCGTAAAGTTCTAGTAGCGTAAGTCAATCTAGCTAGCGGCCGTAGCTAGTAGCTATAACCGGCAGCCGTAGCCGGTAGCTATAGCCGGTATATTTTTCTTTAACACGTTAACTAATAGTATTTAGACCTATAGCCGCTACCTCTATCGATACGACCGATAGTAACGGAGATGTTTAGATAGCCGAGAACAATAATACTAGAGTTTAGGATACCGCGATAGAGCTTAATACTACGAATAAAGGAACTAAAAAAAGCGAGGAGATACTATACGTCGATCTAGTAACAGGTGCAGTCTTAGGGCCTAACGCTATAGACGATAAGCGCTAGGAGTAGATCGAGTACAGTCAAAGAGACGAGATACTAGTAAAGGGCTAAGGCATAAGTCCTATTAATCTAGAAAATTATAGTTAAAGCTACTACGAAAAGCTAGCAAGGATTGGAATCGAGACTAGTCGTCTTTATATCCTCGATATAGAGTAGAAGTTTCTTTATTAGTATTAGAGCGAAGCCTTTGCGTCTATAAAGGTAAAGTAGCTTACGATTAATACGATCGGGGCTAGGTATCTAGGGACGGCAGAAGTATTACTATAGGAGGAAGGGGTATAGGTAATTATTCTATACTCGGCATATATAGCCGGCGTTCGTAGCCGGCAGATACTAACAGTTAAATAGAAAGCGTTTCTCGAAGGCAGAGTGCTACTACTATATAAAATCTTTACTAAGGCAGAGAGGGCTTGTATCCGGAATCTAAGCTACTAGTAGGATAGGTTAGCGTTAGAATTCTCTAAATCTCTATATAAGCCTCCGAAGGATTACCTATTTTAGCGATACGGCTTTATCTCGACTACTCCGTAGATACCCGAAGAAGCTCGAGCGCTCTTTAAGGTCTTTACTAAGAAGCGGAAGGAGTTCGAGGATTAGGATTAGTTAATAGAGCTATTAGTTAGTCTTAGGTTTCGTAGTTAGACTCGGCCTAAGCATTTGCTTATCGAGTGTCTTATACCGAAAGAGGATAGATTAAGACTAAAAACGAGCTTAGATTCGTTAGGTATAGTAGCTCGGTTCCGTTAGTAGGAGAGAGCCGCCGTATAGAAGGCAAAATTTAGGTAGTTAGGGTAGCTAGGAAAGAAATTCTAGTAGTTAGGCTAGCTAGGGTAGCTAGGAAAAAAAATCTAGTAGTTAGGTAGCTAGGAAACAAAAAAAAAGGTAGCTAGCTATTTACTACCTAGCTATTCCTAACGATACGATACTATAAAAGAAAGGGTGTTTCCCTATAGCTACTAGTATATATCTACTACTCCTAAGTCCTTACCTTACCGTACGAAACCTCAAAACATGCCGACCGACATTGTATATATACTAGGCGCTATACTAGGAAGGGTAATAACGAGACGATAGTCGAAATAGTCTAGTATACGAGCGAGATTGCGACAACGTCGAGAGGAGGTCGCATACTTACCTTCGAGCCTATCGAGTCCTAGACGACGATTAGGGCTAGATTTATCCTCTCCGAATCCTAGTAGTAGGAATTCATTATAGGGTACTACTACCTAGTCCTTACCTTTACGGAGTCTAAGTAGAAGGTTGTTCGGAGATATAAGAATATCGAGTATTAACCCGGAAATCTTCGAAAAGGCTAGCTAGGCGTATCTTTAGAAACCCGAGTATACAGAGTAGTTCAATTAATAGGTCTATAAGATATAGTTCCCTTTATACTTACGTTCGAAGGAGTATAAACTCCGGAAGTACTCGATGCGATAGGGGAGTAAGGAGCGAACGGACACATTCTAGAAGTTCTTTATAGAGGGGGCATTGCACCGTTATACGACTTCTCGACTTAAAGGTTAACTAGTAATTATCTACAACTTCTACGGTTTAATCTTAAAACACCCGAAACTAGGGGATAGGAACTTATCGCCTACGAACTATCTCTATTCTAAACGGTATCGGGAATCTTAAGGAGAGAGGAGAGTTAATATAGATATAGCGTTCTAGAAAGAGGTACGTCTTCTAAAATGCCGGCTATAGCTGCCGGCTACAGCTGCCGGCTATAGCTGCCGGCTATAGATTCCGGCTATAGATTCCGGTAACTTAAATCAACCGTAGAGGTCTAGCTAATTATTATAGGCTACGCTTAAGGAAGCTCTAGGATTGAAGGCTACCGATTTCTCCCCCGAAGACTTTAAGCAACTAGCAAACGAAATGCTAGCTATAAACGGTCTTCCGGAAGACTTCTACGAAAGGGAGTCTATATAGAAGATATACCTATATCTTATAAACTACCCTCCCCTATTTCTCGGCGCGACAACCTAGCGTATTATATTCGAAAAGAACAAAGAGGCTACGTTAGACGATATTCGGGAGATCCTCCGTAATACTCGCCGAGTAGCTATTGCTATCGATAGCTAGTTAAGCCGGACTATAAGAGCCTCCTTCCTCTCGATTATACTATACTTTATTAATTCGGATTGGAAACTCTAGGAACTTATAATCGGATTCCCTGAAATTCTAGGTTCCTATACTAGTAAGGATATAGCGAAGCTTGTCTATACGGCAATAGATAGGGTTAGCGTAATAACGAAACTGATCTCGATTACTACGGACAACGCTAGTAATAATCGAACATTGTATAAGGCGTTGTATATACAATTCACTCGTATATGTCTTTAAAATTACTAATTGTATCGATAGGGTCGAGTGCGTAGAGGAGATTATAAGGTCTACAATCTAGCTTAATCTTCCGAATATTAAGCTCGCTACGATTCCGGATACGTACGACAATATATACGATAATAACGATAAAGAGGAGCCTATTAATAGCCCTAGCCCTAACGAATCGGAGCCGACGTCGTTACTAGTTGTATCCCTATAGAAGTTTCCCTACCTCGCTTATATAGTTCAAATCGCGATCCGAGCCCTCTTTAAGACGCTTAAAATTGCACTATTAAACGACGACTAATAGAAGATCCTAGATAAGGATAAAGCAAAGTCGAAAGTCGAGAAACTTATTATAGCAATAAGACGGGATAAGGCAGAGAGCCTCGCTCTCGTTTTGTATAAGGTATAACTTTTATCCGTAGCCGGCACCTATAGCCGGCAACCTAGTATAGTTCTAACTCTTTTTCTCTAGCTTCGTCGTCTAGCAATATATACGAACTCGAGCTTATAGAGATATAACCGATTCGAGGCTATTTAAAAGAACCTAATCGAGCGCCCTAAAACCGATGCCTAGAATATCGTATAGAATAAGCGATAGCAAAAGCGGCCTCCTTAGCGCCTACTCCGTTTTACCTAAGACGTTAAGACCCGGTTCGATTCGACTTTCTATATAGTTACGAGGGGATATACTTTACGTACCGCTCTCGAGATCTATTAGAGTTCCGAGGGTATTAAGTAGCTCGGCCTTACCGCCGCCGAATAGCGCTAAGCAGAGTATCTCGTCGATATTAGTAAGCATTACGCGAAGGTTACTGCTACGATTAGAAGAACCCGAGGACCGACGATCTACCTTGTCTTTACGTACTATAACTAGCTCTTTAACGAGCTCGAGGAAACCGTAGCTAAGCTAGCTAAGAAGAGCGTTCCCTAGAAAGTAGCTATAACGAAAGCTATAGACACCTCCTATACTAAGTTATATAAATATTACAGTGCTACCTTTAACTCGTTCGGGGATATCTATAGCGTTACGTACTTACTTAACCCGGTAGAAAAGGATATATACTAGCAGAGGCCGGAATAGAAGGCGGACGAGGTATAGCCGAAGCATTACTAGACTGTTCTAGAAAAGATGTTCTACGAGCGTCGGAAAGAAACTAGTCTAAATGCAGCTCCTATAAAGAAAAAGAAGGTTTAGAAGGCTCCGATATTATACCTGTTTTATAGGCAGGAAGTAGAGGCAGAAGAGGAAGCAACTACTAAAGTAAATAAAGAAGAGTTCGATCTCTATCGACGCGCGAGTAAGTATAAACCCGTAGGCTCGGAAAGAGGGCTAATAATCTCTAGATCTTACCGGTCTTCTAGACGAATTCGGAGACGATATTCTCGCTATATAGTAGCGGTTAGAGCCTAAGTTTCTAACGATAGCGTCGGTCGCTCGGGACGTCCTCGCTATCCCGAGCGTAGGTATAGGCTATAAGAGGTCTTTTAGTATCGCTCGTTACTAGGGCCGCTTTAATCGAACATACTCGCCTACTACCTTCGAATCTATTATAGTATTCCGATACTATCTCCTCTACTAGAATCGCTAAGGTAGGTTACTAAAGATTATACTAAAGGAGTTAATCGAGGAATTAGAAAACCTTAAGATCGAAGAAACCTAGGAGCGCGAAGAGAATGCGAAATTTAGTCTAAGCGAAACCCTAATTAGCGATAACGAAGAGGAGGAGGGCGGAGGTAGAAGGCGATACCGGGTCGAGAAGCGGAAACGTATATAGGCTTAGAGCAGCTTTAAGGAGACGAAGCGTTTACGTATAAGGTAATATAGCCGGCGTATATAGCCGGTATATATCCGAAATGTGTTTCGAATTCCTAGGACCTAAATAGACTAGTTGCTATAGCAACCGACCCCGCTTACCTACGGACTATTTCTAATTCTCTATTCGCTCTTCCTCTCCTTCTTCCCTTTCCCTATATTCTTAAAGATAAATATACCTTAAGGATTCGGCTCTTCGGGCCTTCCTTAGCCGGCTGCCTCCCCTTCCTTAAGCTACTATCCTTTATTCGAATCTAACGATAACCTAATAAGGCGGTTTAATAGAAGACTATTTGTTCTAGAAGGCAAGAAGCATTAATATCTCCTTACGATTATATGCTTATTAATTTTCTAGGTCCTACCGATATACCCTCGTCGCCTAAACGCGTAGATAAATATCTTTAGAGGCTAAAGGGCAAGGGTAAAGTAAGCTAAGTATAGGGAGACCGTAGCGAGAACGAGATATCGGAAGAGTAAGGCTCTCCGTAGTATATACGAAGGAAGGGGGTTCCTCGGAAAACAGTACCGAAAAACAAGAAGGCTATAGGTAGATAGGAGAAGGCTAAAAAGAGTAGGCAGACGAAGACTATCGCGAAGAAAAGTTATCTTTCTATTAAAAGAAAGGGAATAAGGCAGGACTCGACGACAAAGAAGCGGCGCTTTAAACTAGGTACTATTACCCTTCGCTAGATCCGGCTTTTCTAAAACAAAAGAGGGACCGAGCTTTTAATCCCTAAGACTCCCTTCTAGCGACTCGTCTAAGAAATTATATTAGATTTTCGGTCTAGTATGCGATTTACGGCTAAGGCGATTAGTACTCTTTAGGAAGCTACGGAGGCATTTCTCGTAACCGAGCTTAAGCTTTTAAACCTCCTTACTATCTATACGAAGCGGGTTACTCTTTAAAATAAAGATATACAGCTTCTAGCTAAAATTCGGCGTCGGTTTATAGCGGATTAGTTGGAAATTGTATTTAGTCGTTAGATTAACCTAGGAGGAGGCCTATTTTCGTATCCTTTTGCCGGCTATAGGTACCGGCTACATTTCTAATTTTATCTCCGCGCCGTCCCTAAATCTAAGGTACGAAGTAGAAACCTAGCGCTCTATATTTACCCGGCTATTATAGAGACGAGCTATATTTAGATTAGTTTCTTCGTATATCGCGACCTAGCGGGTAGTAAGCGAAAGGGCGATAGAACGTTTATAATACGTCTCTATTTAGACCTAAAATACAAAGGTCCTAAGGAGCCCTAGCATCCTAACTATAAGGAGATTCTTTAGTATTAGTACTTTGATCCTCTATACTACGAGGCAGATAGTAAGCCTGCGAGAGAGAAACTTTAACGAGAAATTCTCTATAATGCGTAGCGCTATTGCATAGCTATAGATACGTACTAAGTCCGGCAACTTAAAGAAGAATTAAGACAGCGTATTAGCGACCGAGGAAGAGATCGATAGTATACTAGTAGAGTCGAGGTCTTATAAGCGAAGTATAAGATAATATAGGCTCTTAGTCGTATAGAGTAACGTACTATATAAATAACTAGGCGTACTACTCTTATTCACTTACGACCTATATCCTAGGATACTCTTCTCGTACTTTTTATACTCTTTTCTAATACCTCACCTATAAGCGCTCCGCGACAACCGAGTGAATATAAGCTATAGGGTTTCCGCTCGGTACCTTAGCCTCCGAGATAGGGCGGAGTTGAATTTAGAGCGATAGCCGGTACTCGTAGCCGGTATATAGAGACGGTAGTAGGCCTTTTCCTGCTAAATGACTAGCTTATTTAGTATAGCCTACCTAATATTTCTTATATTTACTAGCAATAGGCCTAGGTTACTTATAAGATTACTATAGCTAGTAAAGGCATTACTAAAGAATATCTATACTATAGTAAGATACTATTATTACGCCGGCTATTTATTAAAAGGAGGCTTTCGCCTATTACTATGCCGGCTATATATGCCGGCTATATTTCAAAGTCTCCCGTACCTGCCTTTTTTAGCCGTACCTGCCTTTTTTAGCCGTACCTGCCTTCTTTCCTTGCTCTAACGTTACTATAATATAGGCTTACGCGAAGCTTACTCTGTTGCCTAGCGACACCGCGATACTACCGCTATATTCAACCTTCGTATCGATACCTATACCTCTACGCTCTATATCTACTACCTCCGTAATACCCTCGCTCCGCGCGCGCCTTCGTATACCTTCGTAACGTACTTTTTTCCTCAATTCGACGACTTTTATAATAGCGAGTCTACTTAACTAAGTTACGACGCCTCGTAAGAAGGGACCTAGTACTTCTACGGGTCGTAATAAGACCGGAAATAGTAGAACGAGTATAGTATATTAACGTAAGAGGGCTACTACTACTACCGCTAGCTCCGGTACTAGAAAGGGCGTCGCGAGCAAGGCTCCGTATAAGACAACGGCGGGCAAGGCTCTACGTAAGACGACAACTAGCGCTTCTACTGCTAGTAGTAATCGTACGAAGCGTCGATAGCGCCTAGGAAGTAAGTCCTATTTGTAGCCGGCAGCGTAGCCGGTAGCGTAGCCGGTAGCGTAGCCGGTATTCTTACTGTCTTTTTACTAATCCTTCTTTAGCCGTAGCCCTCCGTAAGATTCGGTAGTATTAGAAGAGTTCTTAGCTCCTAATCCGCAAAACTCCTTTCTAACGACTTATTCGCGAAATTGCCTAGGATTATAGAACGGACCTTCGCTTCTAAGCCTCCGCGATAGGCGCCCTTTAAGAGGCTATAGAAGCCTACCTAGTTCGTATCTTCGAATATATGTTTCTCTTCTACCTCTTTTCGGACTATACTAATACTATTTTAGCGGTTAACCTTATAGCTATCTACGCGAAGCGTATAACGATTATAGACAAGGATTTTAAAGCACTCGATTAGATTCTAAAAGGCTAGAATGTCTATATTTGAGACGGTACTAGGTAGGATAGATGTTCTAGTAGAAAGGATATTCGTAGTGTTATCTATAAGCTTTTCTATATACGAAATAAGCCGCTGTTATACGGCGCTATATACCGCGCTCTAAATACTCTCTAAGCATATGTATATAGTATAGTATGCTTTATTAGCCGTACGGAATAGAAGTCTCCTAAAATCCCGTTAGTACTAAGGAGTAAAAAGGCCGGCTACGCTACCGGCTACGCTGCCGGCTACGCTACTAGCTACGCTGCTAGGTTTTTCAAAGAACTAAAAGAAGATAGACATTCCGGTTGATTTGTATTAGTTTAGATTTTTATAAAAAGAAAACAGGGAAAAATAAGGAAGGTTAAAGAGCCTAATAGTTATAGTTATAGGCACTATCCCTGTTTTCTAGAGTATATTATATACCTGCCTTCGCAACTCTACCTAATACTCCCTCTAAATATCCTTATACTCTACCTACTAAAAATTCAACTAGGTACCTAGACCTATAGCTGCCTCTATATCTTTTACTATCTTCTATAGGTTAAAGGCCTCTTCTATAGCAGCCTCTACCTCCTTATACAATACGAAGTTACTACCTGCCCTACCCTTTATATCTCCTAAATAACTAAGAGTTCTAAGGAACGAACTAGCATTCGGCCTTAGTATAGCGAGTAACTAGTAGAACGTTCTATAGAGCTGCCTTATAGCTCTTTTATATACTATACCGATACCGAGGGAGGAGCTATCCTAGTACTTAATGTTGTCGAATAGTTCGGTAGGAAAGTGTATAAACTTCTTAAGGAGGAGGACTTCTAGGGAAATCGATAAGTTCTGCCTAGATCTAGATAAAGACATTCTGCTAAGCAGTTAGGGAATTGAACCGTAAACGAAAGGATGAAATTCATATCTAAGGAGTACAGTTTCCGAACTAAACTATAATGCCTTGTATATGTGTATATATGCTTTTGATTAGTTAGTGCCCTTAGCTGATTGTCTATAGATTTGAGGTTATATAAGTACCTTTATATAACTACGTAGCCTAAGTAGGATTCGAAAATTCTATAAGTACTAAGGACTAAAAATGCCGGCTACGCTGCCGGCCACACTACTGAGTCTTATAAAGGGCTTGCTTAAAGCTACGTATACATTCGTACACTTCTTAAAAACCGATAAATTATATAGTTCGAACTAGCTACTTATATAGTTGCTTAGCAAACCAACCCAAACCAAACTAGAGTTTCGGCTTAGCAAACTAAACCAAACCAACCCGAACTACTACGGGGTCTAGGAATTGAACCGTAAACGAAAGGATGAAATTCATACCTAAGGAGTACAGTTTCCGAACTAAACTATAATGCCTTGTGTATATATATATATACTTTTAATTGGTTAGTGCCCTTAGCTAATTGTCTATAGATTTGAGGTTATATAAGTACCTTTATACAACTACGTAGCCTAAGTAGGATTCGAAAATTCTATAAGTACTAAGGACTAAAAATGCCGGCTACGCTACCGGCTACACTGCTAAGTCTTACAAAGGGCTTGCTTGAAGCTACGTATACATTCGTACACTTCTTAAAAACCGATAAATTATATAGTTCGAACTAGCTACTTATATAGTTGCTTAGCAAACTAACCTAAACTAAACTAGAGTTTCGGCTTAGCAAACTAAACTAAACCAACCCGAACTACTACGGGGTCTAAATAGTAGACGCCCGCGGTCTCCCGTAGTATCCGAATCCTTAGAGATAGTAGACGAATTTCGGAAATGTAAGAGGCTAAGGCATTTCCGCAAATTCCTAGGCTCGTAGTAAAGCTACGTTCTTCTACAATTTAGCAGACCTAGGGTAGGAGACTAACTATTAAGAACTAGAATACGACGATACTACCTAGGCCGAGGGTAGAGAGTAGACCGAGGATTAGTATATAGCCGGCGAAGATATCGGCGGTATCGAGGTAGAAGAAGACTAAGCTCTTCCTCTTATAAATCTATAGTCAACTCTAGTACACTACGCCTAGCCGTAGGTTCGTAGACCTAAGGTAAATGCCTAGCCTTAACGCGATAAGACGCGACCCGAAGGTCGGTAGACGCGTTACAATATATACGGAGAGGTTTCCCGCTCGGCTAACGAGTTTTTTAATAGCTACCTCGATTATACGTACCCTAAGGACGCTACTAGGAAGCGTACGAATGTTCTATACGAGCTAGCTCTAGGAAACTCCTCGAGCTAGAAGTAAAACTAGTTACTACTAGCTAGTATAAAACCGCAAGTCTACCGGAAATTCTAGAATCCCTAGCGGTAGTAGAACTTCCGAAGTCGCCGGGTCGCTTACTACTAGATAAGCAAACATCTTTATACCTAGTAATAACGATTATAGCTAGATAGTCTAGCTAAACATCGATATCTATACCTCTAGTACTATAGCCCGCAACCCCTAGTCTATTAACAGATGTCTAAGCTTAAATATCCTAGTCTATATCGGTATCGCGCCCCCCTATAGCGGATTATACGCCTACGCTAGCGGGCGTAGCTTTTCCTATAGAAGATTCTTCCGCTACGATCGCTCTATAGTAGACTACGCTTAGCTCTATCTATATATTAGATTTGCTACTAGATATCCTAGCGGGCGTAGCGACTACTATCGGGAGGTCCCCGATTAATCTAGACGCGCTAAATGCTTAGAATGCTATAATATTAGTTACGGAGTAGCCCTAAGTCTACTATATCGCCTAAACGACTAAGGCTACGCCCTTAGCGGAAGAGGCGTAGTACTATACGATTTTATCGAGTACCTCGAAGATTTCTTCCTCTATTAATAATAGGAAGGCTCGCGTAAGGAAGCGCTCCTTCGGTACTATAGATAACCTTATACTATAGGTCTATTATATACGAGAACGCCCTTAGTAGGAATTGTAAATTATACCTTGCTTAGTAAAACTCCCTCCGGGAGACCTAGCTTATACCTTTAGATATTATAATATCGTCGAAGCGAACTACGCCCTTTCTCTAGAAGGGGATTTTAAGCGCGTTTACCTCGATACTAGTACTAAAGCATCTATAATAGACCGGAGGTAGCTAACTATATAACTAGGGCAAGACGATATTTAGTATCTTAAGCAACCTCTAGAATTCCGTAGTTTAGCTAGAAGTATATAGTGCGAGTAATAGATTAATTTGTCGATATACTTTCCTATCTTCGCTAGGTATTCTTAGTTACCCGCTCTAGCCTATATTAAATAGCTAGTAAGGGTAATGCTAAACTTACTCTATAATATACTCCTATAAGAAGGGTATGTTAGTAGGTAGATAGGGTAGTAGTAGGTACGAGTAGTATTCGATAAGGAGCTAGGAGGAGAGAGAGGAAGGCAGGCAAGTTAGCCTATTACTAAGCGCTAAGCCCTGCCTAAGGCACTAAGACCCTAGCTTTACTTAGCCTAGTTATATACTAATTACGTGTAACCTCTTTAGCCCTAACAACTCCTCGGGATAGATATTATAACGCTCGTAGGATTTATTATCTATATAGGCGCTAGATATATCGAGATAATAGGAAACGACGGCGCGCTTATACCGATCGCCTATTCGCTAAAATCTAATTGTTTCCTACGCGCTAATATTAAGTCTATAGATAGACTAAGAGTGCTACTATATATAGCCGTTATAGCTAAGGTATAAATCGATAAAGCCGACGCCCTAAAGGACGCAAATAGGGACTTCCTCTTCGCGCTAAATCTACTAGGCCTCCCCGATACGGCGGTAGTATACGCCTATATAGCCGGACTAGAGATACTAGCGGTATAGGTCCGTAACCTTAGCTACGATAACGACTTAATTATTTAGCGATATCGAAGTATAGGCGAATTATAGGAACTATAGCTAGATAACTTCTACTAGATCGACGAGTTCGATACCGACCCTAGGTCGATAGAGCGTAAGATTAGCGGCACGCCTCTTAGACGAGATCTACGACTAATAAATAAGCTCTACTATATATCCGAATCGATAGACCTACGGTCCCTAGTAGTTTTTTAAAGCGACGCTATAGGCTAGCTTTAGTTAATTCCGCCTCTAGCTAAAGACTCCGCAAATCGCGATTAGGCTAGAGTAGGTCTATAATTCCGGCAGATCCGTAAATCTTAACCTACTATTTACGGACTTAGCGAAAACGACGAGATAGACTTAATAGACCTAGACTACCCTTCCGATACTACGAAGATCTTAGTAGATATAGGGATAGCTACTGTTACAACCTCGGCTAGAGTAACGATCTATATAGCGAATCTAGATACCGCGGTAGCCTTAGACATTAGGTCTATTATAGAAAAATACCCCTAACTATAAATAGATCGGGGTACGACGATCGATCTTCCTAAAGATAGATAGCTAGAGCTCCTACTTAAATCGGGCTAGGAAAACGAGAAGTTTAGTAGCAAAGTCTACCGTATATCCGATAAGGATAATACAGAGGTAAATAAGCAGTTTAATAAGCTTTATGCTTAAGGCAAAATAGCCTATAGTAAAAAGCTATCGCCTCTAGTATAGCTAGTCTTTATAGTCTAGAGAACTCTTTTCCGCGACGATAGTACTACGTATAGAAAGCCGCGCGTAGTAATCGATATCCGAGGCCTTAATAGTATATCCTAGAAGGACACCTACCCGCTACTACTCTAGGACGATATTATCGCGAAATTACGCGGCTATAAGTATATTTCTATTATAGATATAAGATCTATATTCTACTAGTTCGTAGTCGCGGAAAAGGATCGCTAGAAATTTACCGTTAATACTACGCGGGGATAGGAATATCTAAAAGTCGCTACTATAGGTTACTATAATAGCGTATAGTACGTATAAAGACTACTCGACCGTATCCTACGGGAATTCGGCGATATAGCGAATAGGTATATTAACGATATAGTTCTCGGCTCGGTAGACCTAGAGTCCTACCGAGATTTGCTTAATCGCGCATTTAAAAAAATAGATAAGATACGGTTTAGTCTAGAACTAGGAAAGGCGTTCTTAGGATTCCCCTCTATAAAAATCCTAGGTAGAGAAGTAGATAGAAAAGGCTTCGTAACGTAGGCGGATCGACTCGTAGTACTACGAGAATTAGAAAAACCTACTAACGCCGAACAACTTAAGTAATATCTCGGACTAGTAGGCTACCTTAGGTCTACGGTACTATACTACGGAAGAATTACCCTACCGCTATAATAGGCGAAAGTCGCGGCTATAAAGGATTATTAGGCTACCTAAACGAAAGGAGGCAAGCGACGCGCTTAAATACGGCGCGCGCGCCTCTAATAGACTAACGAAATAAACACCGCTTAGGAAATTATATAGTCGATATAGTCGGAAGAGTACCGAGGGTTTCTTTAGCATTTTAACCCTAAGTCTACCCTCTATATCGACGTTAATATATCTAAGGAATTCGGAATCGGGGTAATATACTACTAAGTCTACGGAGACTTAGATATAGAATACGAGGAGCCCGAACTAGTAACTCGTAGAGACGATACAGTTTCGGATTTCGTTAATAGTACTACCTAGTTGCGGAGATCTAAGCAATTCCCGCGTAATAGACTTAAGGTATTAGGGTTTGCTAGCTATATACTTACCGGGGCCGAAGCCCGCTACTAGCCTATAGAACTCGAATTGTTCGGGATAGTATAGGCAATTAAGAGGGCCTCTTATATAGTAGATTCTACGCTAAAGACTATCGTAGTTACCGACTATAGTATAGTTACTACGATAGCGAAAAAGATATAGATCGTAACGACGGTATCTACGGCTAGCCTTAACCGCCGAATTATCTAAGCCGCGGTATATATTTCCTAGTTTACAAACCTCGACATTATTTATAGGCCGGGTAGGAATTATATCGCTCCCGATATACTCTCCTAATTATAAGGCGCGAGCTCTCCTAATCGATATAACCTTAATATAAGCGGCCTCGACGAGATTCTCGCGATATTAGTAAGGGTACCGATATTAGAAATGCTACGAAACCCTACGTCTATCGACGATATCGGGAGTAGCGTAGAAAAGGTATATATTATAGAAAGATCTAGACGAGATATAAACGATGCCTAGAATCGGCCTATACTAAAGACCGGTACTATACCCCCTTACCTAGATCCTAGGTCGCGATCCTTAGCCCTTCCTAACTTCTATCTAAGCGTTCCTATTCTTCCTACTATAGCGTTAGTTAATATAGTATCCCTATCTAGGATCGACTATACTAAGTATTTTCTTTCGCGACTCGATAGATATAAATACTAGGCCTACGATAAGATCCCCGTATTTTTCTATAGTCTCCGGGGGCAGCCTAGCTATTATATTAAAACGGTTATATCGCTATCCGACGACTTTAAGACCTAGCTAAGATAGGCTTATTAGGAAGACCGCCCGTAGAGACGTTTACTCTCCGTCCTCTAGTCTATTAAGATAGCGTATATATAGGAATAGTAGCCTTAGCCGGATCGAATATTAAACCGCTAGACGAGGAGGAGGCAAAAGCGCGAGCGAGATAGAGAGCTTAAGCGAAGGTCCGCGTACCTCGAAGCCGCCTAGCGGAAAGATAATAGCTAAATACTATAGGTCTATCCTAAGGCAACGCCCGGCTACCTCCTAAAACCGCCTTCTCTCCGCTCTTCGGAGGATACAGCCGCTTATAGTATATAGAACGCGCTTAAAAAACTAGACGACGTTCCTATAGACTTAAAGTCCTTATATAGTATTAGATTCTTTCGGGAAGACGGCCTTATCTACTACGTCGACCTAGTTTTACTTTATTCTCGATTATATATTCCTTTTGCCCTTACTTATAAGATCTTTAAGATAGTATATAACCTAAGGTATTATATAGGGTTCTAGCGTACGCTCGATCGGGTTAACGCTAGCTTCTACGTTAGGAACTGTCGTCGATATTTAGAAAGGTATATCGATTAGTGTAATATATATAAGGCGAACTAATCGACTCGGTATAAGCCCTACGGCTAGCTTAACCTAATAGACTCGAAGTACCGACTTTCTATAGACGTCTAAATAGTAGATTAGATTGTAGGACTCCTACCTACTAACGAAGGTTTTAATACGCTTCTTATAGTAACCTATAAGAAGTCTAAACGGGTTTTACTCCTTCTAGGCAAACACTAGCAGACTACAGAAACGTAGGCAGCCTAGTACCTTACGGCTATCTAAGAGCGATCTTAGCGAGTCGCTAAAGTCTTTATCTGCGATCGAGATCCTAAATAGTTATCGAAATTCTTTACTATAATAATAAAGCTACTAGGTACTTCGATCCTCGCCTCTATAGCTTACTATCTACAGATAGATAGCTAGTCTAAGCGTATAAATTAGACCGTTAAGATCGCGATATAGTATTTTGTTACGGCAAATCTAGATATATAGTAGATAGACGTCCTTCCCTCCCTAATATCCTATCTCGGAAGTGTTAAGAATGCGAGTACCGGCGTCTCGCCCGATAAGATACTTTTCGGATTCGATTTAAATACCAACGCCTTTATCGGGCTTCGGGAACTGTAGCTAAAAGACTACGTAACGCTACGATAGCAATTTCGGGACGTAGCCGAGGAATCTATAGCCTTCGTAGCGGTAGATATAAAGCACCGCTACGATGCTAAGTATTAGTATATATTCTTCGAGCCGGGAGACTATACTATACTTAGGCTATATTACGGATATCGCGTATATAGTTAGAGCTATCGCAAATATAGTAATTAGGCTATAGGCCCTTTTAAAATTAAGAGAAGGATAGGCAAACTAGCCTATAAACTAGAGCTGCCTAAATTAGCTAAGTTCTACCCGGTAATATCGATCGCGTAGCTTAAGCTAGCCCCGAACCTAGTAAAGGACCCGTTTGTAAGGCTATACGACCGCATTCCCGTACCGATAGACCTATAGTCTAAGCAACTAGCAATAACTCCTAAACGCGTTTTAGGGAAGCGTAGTTCTAAAGAGAAAACAGAATATCTAGTTAAGTAGAAGGACGAGCAGCTAATAATAAATAAATAGATCTAGGTAGACGACCTTCTAGAGAGTAACGCTTATCTAGTCGACTAGTTCGAGGACTCCTAAATTACGGATAGACAGGTTAACTAGATAAAGCTATCCCTAATATTACGAAAGCCTACGTAGGTCGCGCCGATAGTAAAGCGACTCTAGTCGAACGATACTAAAGAGGAATAGCTACGGCGAAATACATAGCCTATAAGATAGCAGCCGCTAAGAGGAGGTATAAGGCCGAACTACGCGGAAGATAGCGACCCTAAGTCTATTAAGAGAGTTACCTAACCCGACGCTAGGGAAGCGTAGATAGGTTAGTCGGCGGCTAATACAGACCCGAACCCGCTAACTTCGCTAGTAAGCAAAAATACTACGTTAAGCGAATCGACTAGCTCCGACGTATATCGCTCCCGCGATAGCGGCAACTACGACGCCCGGAAATAGGCTAAGACCTTAGGTCTACTAACTGTATCTAACGCTAGATCGCGTAAACTAAAGGCTAAGGCGCTTATCCTAACGGCAAGACGCCTTACTAGGGAGGAAATCTAGCGGCAGCGAGATACTCCTACCCTACTAAATATATAGGTAGGGGCGTATCGTAGGATCCTCTATAACGATATCTTACCGTCCTTTTTTACTATACTACGTTTCCCTCTAATTACTGCGAATCGGTACCTCGACCTATAGCTATAGGTTTTTCCCCCGTTAGGAGAAATCTAAGAAGTTTCTAGGAGAATTACTTAAACAAATCTTGTACGTATTATAGACCTAGATATCGGGCCTAAGACGCTACTCTGTCCTTCTCCCGTACCCTTACTTTTAGCTATTCTAGCGCCTTCTATCTACTAGATATACGCAGCTAGAATAAGGTTTACGTACCCGCGTAACCGTTACTAACGCGGTACGTAGAAGCTCGGACTATATCGCCGAAGTAACATTTTAACTATCGCTCGGATTAACGATAATAATAATATATATAGCTATAAGGCGTAATAATATATATAGCTACGAGGCGCGTAACTATAGCTATCTATATTATAGCAACGTTAAACAAGCATTACTAGAAGTATTACTACTATAGCCGGCGGGTCGAAGCTTTAGTTAAAGCGCAGCGCGACGATGTTCGGCTAGGAAGACATAACTCTACTAGAATATACGCCTCTACTAGGCGGCACCCCCGAAACGCCTCCGTCCGGCTAGGTAACGATATCGCTATAGCGCGGCGAAGATTCCGAAGGAATAGAAAAGAGCAATAGAGTTAAGAATAGAGAGAATCCTAAGGCTATAGAAATAGATAGAGAAGATAGCAATAAAGACTATAAGGAAAACGGAGGACGGGAGCCTATTCCTAAGAATAAAGAGAATAAGAATAAAGAGAATGAAAATAAAGAAAATAAAAATAAAAAAACTAATAACGAAGAAGGGGAGCCTATTCCTAGAGCGGAGAATAAAGACGCTACGGAAAATAGGGGAAATCCCGAGGATAATTAGTCCGCTACTCTAAATAATAGAGGAGCAGTAGGAAAGTAGGCTATGCCTACCGATAGGGAAGAGTAAGGATAGGATAACGACGAGGTTAAGGAAGATGTTTCCGATAATAACGGAAAAGAAGAGCAAGGTTAGAAGGCTACTAAGAGATAGGCGCCTAAGACAAAGCGCCTTATTATCGCACTACTAAAGCCGGGCGAAATCCTACGTATACCGTACCTAGACAAGGTGCTAAGGTTCTCTAATATACTCTTATATATCGATAGAGCTAGCTATAAGGCGAACGCCGTCTTAGACGTACTAGGCATACTAGTACATTCTATTAACAGTATAATACGGCGCGAATACAAACTCCTATATAAAATTGCAACGAATAGTAGGCTAGAGAAGGCTCTAGTACTATAGTTACCTATAGCTCCTATCTACGCCGAGCGATATACGGCTTTCGGCATCCCTTAGATCGAGTATACGGCTATACCTTAGGTCTATAAAACGATTGGCGCCTTAGGAAATCGCCTATACTATACCTTAGAGACTGTAAGAAGGGTATATTAGCAGGTAGATAGGGTAGTAGTAGGTACGAGTAGTATTCGATAAGGATCTAGGAGGAGAGGGAGGAAGGTAGGAGAGTTAGCCTAACGCTAAGCGCTAAGCCCTACCTAAGGCACTAAGACCTAGGCTTTACCTAGCCTAGTTACATACTAATTACGTATAGCCTCCTTAGCCCTAATATACGCTTCCCTTCTAAAGGCCGCGCCCTCGTAGCCTGTCTATATTCTACGACCTCTATTGCCGCTAACTTAGCAAGTCTAATAAGCTACTTAGCCCGCGCTAAATTAAACACTTAACTACCTAATTATATAACTATATCAAACCTTACTTCTAAACAATACAATATACAACTCTAACTGCGCTATCTCTATATATAATAAACTATAAAGTGATATATATCTATAAGAATTAGAGGCCTTCGACTAATTACAATACGAGCGCGTCTTCCCTGCTATAATAGGTAGACGTACGAGGTATTGCAGCACTGCCTCCGTTCTAAGTAATGTCGTATCGAGTTCTTTACGTCTACTCTTAAAAGACCTAGCAATGTCCGCTTCCGAGGGTTGTCCGCTTCCGAGGGTTTGTTCTTATTATTACGAGGACTATTATTGTTCGTAGTTTCGCTAGCCCTAATTAGTTAGGTTTAGCAGCCTTCAAGTATTAACTAATTATATCTTTTTAAAAAACTTAGTTCTTCTAGTTTCTATAGGTAAAGGCTATTGTAAGTGTAGTAGTAGAGGTTCGCCTCGCTTAAAGGATTAGATAGATCGAGGAGTAACCTATTATCTGCAAGATCGACCCTAGCTAGCTTAGCTCTATAGTTTTGCCCTTAGTTAGTTAGTCTATTAAGCTACTTAATCCCTTTAAGCCTTAATATTTTAACCTAGCCTTAAAGTTTTGATTAAAGTTTTGATTAAAGGTGCCTTAGGCTCGTAGTGTAGGTAAGGTTGTATCTATAGGCGCAGCGATAATAGCAAGTAATGTTAATAATAGCGGCGCTAGTCGTCTTAGCGCTAACTTTACCTTCTTCTAATTTCCTTCTTCGACTAATAATAACTTAGTAACACCGTTACTAATATAGCGGTATCCTTCCTTTCTTAAACAGCAATACACTCCGCAATACCGTTACTAATATAGGTGCGCCGGCCGCCGGCACACTACTAGCTCGTAGCGCGACAATATTACCTTTATTACCGTTATTCGTACGCGCGCGCGCGCATCGCCCTTATCGATCGCTTAGGCCTTAGGGCCTCGATAGAATAAAGGAATAAGAGGGGGCGCTAAGAGAAGGGTCTTGTAGGGTACGCTAGTAAAGAGGTAGATTCTATAGTAGTGTAGTCTTATTGTCCTTTATTGCTAACAATTGCTTGCCTCTAATTAGTTAGCTAATAGCACCCTAGGGGTAGTATTAATCCTAGGCTCCGATAGTAATATTATAGCCTCTTAGTCTTCTTCTTGTCCTTTATACTAGTCTAATACTCGTCTAACAACTCAGTTATATCCTTAAAAGAGTCTTTAGCCTCCTACGAGTCCTGTTTAGGTAAATAGCCTTACTATCTTAGGAGGTACTCCTTCTTGCCTTATCTAGTCCGATGCTTTAGTATACGCTCTATAGACTATAGTTCTTTACTATTAGCTAAGACTTCTTCTAACTTAGTAGGCGCTTTATCGCCTTTACGCTAGTAGTATAGTTTAAGGAGGGATACGTAGAAGGTGTTATAGATAGTATAATAAGGTAGAAGCTACAACTAATAGGCCTATACGGAGGAGCCCTTAACTTCTTAAATGCGGAATAGGCTAATGTATCTTAGTGCGAGCTTAGGCCTTGTTTTGCTATTAGGTAATAGGTGTTTACGGATACGGAGGTTCTTCGTGCTTAGTATAACTATATCGCCTTGCTTAAAGGTTATTAGCGTATAGTGTTTGTTGTAGTAGGCCTTCTAGTAGGCCTAGGCCTTTGCTAGTTTGTTAGCTATCTTAGCGTGAATTTCTCGCATCTTTTAAACCCTCTTAATAGCTGCTAGTATCTCTAGTACTTAACGCGCTTCCCTTTCCTTACGCTCGGCCTCGAGCGATAGTAGGTCTTATAGTACAGCAGCATTCTAGCCTATTATAGCTATATATAGTGAAACCTTAGTAGATAAGTGCACGCTATTATTATATACGAATTCCGTAGGCTATAGGAGATTAACCTAATCCTCGGGGTTTTTATTAATATAGCTGCGTAGGTACTGCTATAGGGTAGCATTCTGCCTCTCTATTTAACCGTTAGTTTGTAGATAGAAGGCTATCGATAGCCGATGCTTTAGTCTTAGCTATAAGCAAATCTCGCTCTAATAGTAAGATATTAGTGTTAATCTACGATCGGACACGATCCCCTTAGGGGTTCCCTAATAGGTATAGAAGATATTAGTCTATAGCGCCTCTGCTGTATTAATAGCAGTCCAATCCTTGCGCGCCGGGATGTATCGAGCGCCTTTAGTAAATCGATCTACTACAATAAGGATAGCATTATATATATCCTTGCTACCTCTGCGCTTAGTAGGAGGAAGGCCTATAATAAAGTCTATTATAAGCTTAGCAAATAGCTTCCTAGGAATAGGAAGTAAAGACAACTCTCTAAATAGTAAGTGCTTTAGTGCTTTAACTCGCTAGTATACTGCATAGGTCTATATATACTCCTTTATATACCGCTTACTATTTGGCTAGTAGTATATATACGATAGTAACTCGTACGACCTCTCTATACTATAGTAACTAGCGAGCTTGCTATTATAGTACCTTTTTAAAAGCTCTTGTCTAATCGATTGTTTAGCGGGGATATAATATCTGCCCTTAAACTTTAAGTAACCTTTGTCGTCGATCGACTAATTATTATTACTCTTACTAGATCGAGTCGCCCGCCTACTTACAAGCTTATTAATACGCTCGATAGCAAAGGCGTCCCTCTGCTAAGCACGCAATAGCTTATCTATAAACGATTAACTATCCCTATTTGCAAGGTTATTTAATAGTACCCGTACTATTAAACGAGGTACGTATTATATATATCTAATAGCACTAGTAGCCGGAACTACTACAACCTCTTCTATAGTGCTGTCGCTATAGATAGCAATATCTTCAATCGAGTTATTATAGCTCGAGCGATCTACGTCCTTCTTAACGTGCACTAGAAGAACGACAACTCCGCTATAGTATTTGTTACCGCCGCGGGGTCCGGAAGTCCGCTTATCCTACGCTTACTTATTAATAACACGGGCTATAGCAATCCTATACTACAGGGTTAGAAACAAAGAATTGATGTATTAGGTCTCGCTATCGTAATTAGGTCGCCTCGATAGGCTATTAGTAGGGTTGCTTACGCCTAGCCGATATAATATATTAAAATCAAACCCGGCGAGGTAGACGGCCTATCTAGCCTATCGACCTATAACCCTAGTAACCTTAGTAATGCTACGGAGGTTGTTATAGTCTGTATAGACCTAAATAGTATGCTATACACTATCGAGATAGTGCCTCTAATACTTAAAGGCCTCGATAATAGCTAGGAGCTCTTGCTCGTAGGTCTCGTAGCGACGCTCTATATCGATTATCTTCCGTAAAAAGAAGGCAATTAGGTGCTAGTAATTGTTCTTATCTAATTGCTATAACATAATAGCCGATATAGCGAACTGTAAAGCGTTAGTCTTAATACGGATCTGCTTGCTTAGTATAAAATAGTGCAATAAGGGGACTTTAGTAAATCGCTTCTTTAGACCGTTAAAAGTAGCTTATATCTTATTAGTCTATTTGAATTCCCTAGACAGGTTAGCCTTAGTTTTAGTAAGCTTAGTTAGGGGCATTACATGCCGTAAATAGCCCTTAATAAAGCGGCGGTAGAAATTAGCGAAGCCGAGGAACGATTAAAGCTCCCTAATAGACGTAGGAACAGGCTATTTAGTAATTGTTTTAATCCGATTAGGATTAGCCTTAACACCCTCGGTTAATACGAGGAAGCTAAGGAAGGACACCTCTTTAGTAGCAAAGGTGCACTTAGAAGGTTTGCAATATAGTCTATAGGCTCGTAGGCGGTCGAGGACCTTGCGTACTACGGCCTAGTGTTCTGTAATATTAGGTAAATGTATATAAACTAGGATATTATCTAGGTAAACTATATAGAGATAGTCTAATAGGCCTAACAGGGCCCGATTAATATAGGACTAGAATATAGCAGAGGCATTAGCTAGCCTAAATAGCATAACTAAGTACTTAAAATAGCTATAGCGAGTGCGGAAGGCCGTCTTCTATTCGTCGCCCTTACGAATGCAGATACGATAGTACGCATCCTTAATGTCTAGTATAGTATAGAAGTAGGCCCTAGAAAGGCGATCGAGGGTCTTATTAATAAGCGGAAGTAGACAGCGGTCTTTAATAGTAACAGCATTAAGTCTACGGTAATTAACGTATAACCGTAGGCTACTATCCTTCTTTAGAACAAACAGGATTAGTGCACCGGTAGGGCTGTTACTATACCGAATGCGGCTATTAGCTAGGTTTTCCTCTAGGTACTTACGCAACATAGCAAGCTCTCGCTTACTAAGGTTGTAGAGGGGGCTAAAAGGAACCTCTTTGCCCTCTATAATATTAATCTTATAATCCGTCTCTTTAAATATAGGCAATGTCGATACTAATATTAGCTAGTAACCGGCCCTACATACCTGGGCTGAGTTTTGAGCCTATATAAGAGGCCTCCTTCTATATTGTAGATAGAGCACTAACCTCGTATAGCACATTGTTTACGTTACACTTCTACAATGCCTATGTTGCAGGGCTCTAGTTATTAGCCTGAGCAACCGTCTTGTCATCCTATTATGCTAAATATAGCTGCCTATATTGCTATAGGTTATGTTACCCTCGGTAGCCTATACTATTACAGCTAGTAGTAGTAGTAGTTTTGGTTTCCGTCCTTTATTAGAGCCGAAGGTAGGGCTATCTCTTTATATCTGACAGGTTCGGGTATATTAAAGGTAGTCTCTAGGTACGAATAGCTATAACCGAAGCGAGGGCACGATAAGAGCCTACGATACGGACGATACCGAAGTATCTTAAGGGGCTATTACGACAAGCAGAGAAACCTCTTAACGAGGGCATTACTTTAACCCCGAAAAGCTGCAAACCCTTAGGACTGTTACAGCTTAGGGCCTAGTCTATAGCTATAGCTAGCTTCTAAGGACTCGGCTCCGGGTCGAAGACCTATTTAGTACCGCTTGCTCGAGATAAGCCCCGCTTAAGGAGGAGATAGACTAATTACCTATCGGCCTTGCTTGGTTTACTAAGACTATTAATTAATAGCAAATACGGATTGTAGGTCGGATAGCCGGGGAGTCCCCTATTAATCGGGTAGGGCGTTCCTAGATTCGTAGCCTCGCTTAGATAGTGCTTAGCCTTCTACTAGAAAAAGAAGGCTACCGCCCCCCCGCCTAGCTAAAGGAGATACGAGCTAGTTTCTAGGATCTAGGTATAAATAGAGATTGCAGTCTCTCCCTCCGAGCGGCGTTTGTCTAAAATCTACTAAACTAAGCTCCTAGAGGTAGTTAGGCGACCCCTAGGAGGCTAAATCCTAATGCTACCCCGGGGATAATACTAGGAGAAACAGCCTAATATACTACTCTCTCGTATAGCAATATTACAATAAACCAAACAGACCAAAGTTACTAAAAACACATTTATATAGCATTCCATTTTAACTTTATATAGCATTCTATTTCAACTATTTTAACTATTTTATAACAATCGAATAAGCTCTAGCTCTAGCGAAAACGAGTATTAAGAATTAGCGGAATCCTCTAAATCCGAAAACGCCCTTAATCCTATTAACGAAGAAATTAGGCGGCGACTAGTTAATATAAGCGAACCTCTTACGCCCTCTACGCTAGAGGCGCTCTACACTGTCCTTATAAAAATAATAGAGAAGCAAACTAAGCTTCTCCGTTAAAACAAGCGTCGCCCGCTAGAGCTAGGGAGTAGGGCAAATCCCCTATTCGAAGGGTAGAACGCTATAGTATATATTAAGCGCTTTAAGGAAGGCTTAGTTAATTACGAGCTCGATAGAGAATCCGACTAGTACAAGATTCGGTCCTTTACGAGGACTACCTCCTCTAAGCTTTACCGAACCCTTAAAACCCTAGTTAGCTACCTAGAAAAGGACGATAAGTCTAATGCTAACTAGGAGACCTTTAAGATAGCCTTTATAAGGGAGTATCGGGAGCGCGATAGCCGTCGTATTAAAGGCAGTCGTACGTAGCTCGAGTCCCTCTACTTAGTAAGGCGCACTAAGGATAACGACCTAAAGGGGTATGTCCGCGAGTTTGTCGAGTTAGCGGATAGTATCGAACAGAGTAACCTCGAAAACTCTTAGAGAACAAGGCTGCTCCTCTAGGGGTTGCCGTAGCCTATAGCTTAGCGTATCTTCCGTCGCTATAAGCTTAGCGAGGCCGATCCTAAGAGCTTTAGGAAGTACAAAGAGGTCCTAGTGTATATCAAGGCCGACATTAATAGCGTAGCCGATGCGAGGAAGTTTATCTACAGCGAAGACCGGAATAACCTAGCGCAGGTTAGGAAAGAAGCCTTAGTAAGCAAGGGACCTAAGTTCCTTCCTAAATCGCAAAGTAGTCCTAAGACCGTAACTCCTACTATTACTAAGTACTCTTAGGATATCGCGGACTTAGCTAAATCCTTAGCCTAGCTAAACCTGAATGCGAAAGCATTATAGCGAGTTAGGGAGGTTATCAATGCTACTATACTAGGCGATATACTACTAGTCTACTAGGTTTTAGATCCTAACTACCCTAAAGCCCCTTTAGTAGATGTCTACGCTATACGGAAGATCTATTCTAACTTAGATAGCAAGTGCTAGATATATAGCGGGTTTAAATATGTCTAATCGTCCTACCCTGTCTAGAAAGAGCTTCTTAAAAGGAAGCTTATTATACAAGTAAATAGCCGATTCTACTATATAGATACCGGCGATAAGATTAATTTCGAATAGGATCGGAGAGCCCCGAAGCTGCCTTAGCTAAAGACCCTTCTAGAAAAGAAGTATAGCGGTAAGATCGAGTTTAAGGACACTAGGAATAGTACCCTCGCCGCTATTACTAAACGAGAAACTTAGAAGGTTAGGGCAAAACAGGTTAAGGAGCGAAGTAGTAACGGTACTACTAAGCCTATTAAGGTCAACTTTGTTTCTTAGGATCCGGACGCAGTTACTAATGTTTACGCGGTTACTAAGAACAGTATAGATGTCTACGCTGCTATACGGTCTTAGACCTAGTCCTAAGGCAAGGGCAAGAGCCCTTAGAACCCTACTCGCCCTAGTACGGCAGCCCCTACTAGGGTACTAAAGAACAAGGCGGCCGATAAGGCTAAGCAATAGCGAGAGTTAACCGCTAAAACTAAGACTCTCTAGACAGCTATAGACCGCGCTGCCTAATCTAGTACCGCACCTAGCACCGCACCTAGCACCCTACCTATAGAAAGCCTAGTCGTCCTAGAGACTCTAGAGGTCGATATAGAGGATGTTACTATAGACATTAGTAGTACCCTAGGGCTAGCTAACCTACCTACCTACAAGCGGAAGTTATCCGACCTAAAGAGCTTTCGCTTTAATAGGTATATAAAAAAGTATAGTACTAGCCTAGCTAACTCCTTAGACACAAAGGCAAACGCTCTCTTCTAGGCTTTATAGTTCCTAGACCTTAAGTCTAATATGTCTATAAGAGAGTTACTAGCGTACGGTTTGCCTACTAACCTGTTCTAGAGCCGAATCCCTAACGATACTACCTTTATAAAAGACCTCGCTATCCTCCGAAGGAAATAGGGACGAGAAGACTATATCGACGTCTCTTCCCTATAGTTCCTTCCTAAATTTTTAGGTGCCTAAGAGTTAGTAGAAGGCGAATCGGTAACCTACGAGAACTAAGAGACTATCGATAATGCTAACGAAGAGGGAGTTAAGGAGATAGGCCGAGGGGATAGTAATAATCCCGACCCTGCTCTAGTTTTAGTCTCTATTAAGGCTATCCGGTTTACTAGCTAACAAATCGGCCGAGTAGGACCTCCTCGACCTAAGGAACTTTATTCTATCCCTAATAATATAGACCTTTCCGCAGTTACCCGTTCCTTCGCCGTCGTCCCTACTATCTATATTATTAAGATATTAATTAGATAGCTATCTAAATTGATAACGAGTTAGAGAAGGAAGAGAGAGAGGCTCTCTCGCGGAAGAGGCTTTTATCCGCTCGGCGGATGCCTTAGGCATCGAGTTACGTAACTTCGGGTTACTTGTAGCTTAGGTCTAATAATACCCCCGGGGTAGCATTAGCTAGCCCCGTTACGTAACTTCAAATTTTATATACAAGTCGCTAAGATCGTAATAGTACTCCCCCCCTTCGTAGGCGACGTCTATAGCGCTTTACTTACTTATCGTTAAAGTGTTACGATTATAGCGACTAATAGTAGAGCGCTTAGTCGCGTTAGTATCGCGGAGTTAGTAATACGCGGCGGTCGCGGTTTACGCGGGTATCGAGTATAATAGTCTTCTACTACTTCTAGCGCGTTAGTAACGTTCTCGGCAACTTCCTATATCGGTTTATCGTATCTAATCTACTTCACTTTATACTAGATATTCTTACCCTTTCCTTTTATATCTAGTATCCTTTCTACTTCCTATTCTTTATCTCTATCGATAACTAGCGGCGGCGGCGGCTCGTACTATTAACTAGGTATACCTATCTTCGGTACTAGGGTTAGTAACGAGGTATAGAAGACGTTATATATACGTATTAAGTTAGGTAACTTCAATTAGTACGCGTACGGTAATACGACTTTAACAATCTTATATAGTCCTAAGTTCTTAACGTCGAGCTTAGCGTTCGGTCGATCGGTGCTTATTCCTTTAAGCGATAGGAAGACCTTATTACCGATACGGTAGATAGGAGCGGGTCGGCGATATTAGTTAGCGGAGTCTTCTATACGGGATTACTAATATCTTATCTGTTCGATAAGATAGGTTTCGAGAGTCTATAAGTAGTCGATCTAGGCTTAAGTATCGTAGTTAAGTAGTAGGTCTTCTTCTAGTAATATTAATAGCTTACTTCCGAGGCGCGGATTATAGCCGTAACTAGCTTAAAACGGCGACAATCCGGTAGTTTCGGAAGGTGCGTTATTTATTACAAACTCGGCGACGGGAAGCTAGAGGCTCTAGTTATCTTACTCGTAGTTTATATATAATCGGAGGTATCCCTCGATAACTTTATTTAAGCGTTTAGTTTGTCTATTAGTCTATAGGTACCGGGCGGTCGATAGGTTACGCTTAATATATAGGCGTTTATATAAGTAGTTCTAGAATTTAGAGATAAACTACGTACCGCGGTCGGAAGTAATAGTATCCGGAAGACCGTAAAGCTTCTAAATATAGGTAAGGTAGGTATCTACGACTGCTTAAGCGTTCGAGTATCCTTCCTTATATACGAATAGAATAAGGTACCGTATCTTAGTTAGTCGATCGATAATAATAAGGATCGAGTTATAACCGGAGCTATTAAGAAGACTAGTAATAAAGTCTATTATTACGCTCTTCTATCGAGTAGTCGGTACGGGTAGAGGCCGAAGAAGTCCTCGTTTAGCTTATTTTAAAGATTTAGTCCGGAGGTAGGTATAGTAGGTACCGATATATCGCTCGACGTCCTTATATATTTATAGCTAGTAGTAGCTACGGCTAACGAGGTAGAACGTCTTTATAATACTAGGGTAGCTAGCGGCGGAATAGTCGTAGTACGTACGGATAATATTAGTACGGAGCGACTTATCTATTTCCTTAGCTTCTAGTACGTAAAGGTAGTCGTAGTAGAATAGGAGGTTATTATCCTTAACCTTATAGTCCGAGGGAGATAATAGGAGATTATTAGAAGGGTCTATTCTACTACGGAGGTATCCTTTTACTTACTAGAAGAGAGTATCCTTAATCGAGGCATCTCGAACTCGCTTAGTAATGTTCTCGGCGTTAATAAAGGTCTCGGCGCCGAGAGCCTCTATAGCAAATATAACTATATCGTTACTTATAGTATTAATACGGGCTTTCGCAAATTGAGGTTTATCGTAACCCTTACCCTAACCCTAACCCTAAGGGTTATTATCGTAAAAAACGTAAAAGTCGTAAAATTGTCCGTTTCTTCGAGAATTGCAATTATTTACCTTAGGGTTGCGCAACCCTAACCCTAACCCTAACCCTAACCCTAACCCTAACCCTAAGGAGAAGATCTTATATACGGCGGATCGGAGATCTACGGCTAGGTTGTATAGCTTTAATATAAGCTAATAGTTATATTTAATACGTAGGTCCTTAGCTAATAAAGATAGGTCGGCGGAGCGATATATAAGCGAGTCCGGCTTAGCTCCTTATCTACTAGGATAGTACGTAATCTCGAAGTTAAACCTACTAAGGAATTCGCTCTAGCGAGCTTAGCGGCGATTAAGCTACTTAGTAGATATATAGAACTACAGATTACGGTAATCGGTAATAACTCGGATAGGCTCTTCGTTAGATCGGTAATCTTCTAATTCGGGCCTCTACGATTTAAAGGCTTTAATAATAGCGAGAAGCTCTTTATCGTAGATCTCGTAGTTATATTTAGCGGGCGTTATCTTCTTCGAGAAGTAAGTAACGGGTTTCTATACGCCGTCGATATATAGTTAAGATATAATACCGGTAGTAATATAATCGGAAGCGTCGGTCTCGATTATTACGGATAGGTCCGGGTTATAATAAGCTAATACTAGCGTAGAGATAAACGCAGCTTTAAGTCGTTCGAAGGAGTCTTAGTAGGCTACTATCTATACGAAGGGCGTATCTTTATACGTTAGTAGGACTATAGGTTTAACGATATATACGAAGTTGCGGATAAAGCGTCGATAGAAGTTCGCGAAGCCGAGGAAGGACTATATATCTTTAATATTAGTAGGAATAGGCTAGTCGCGTACAGCTTCGATCTTCTTATCGTCTATATAGATACTATCGGTACTAACAACGAGACCTAGGTACTTAACTATTGTTACTTTAAACTCTAACTTTAATATATTAGCTCGTAGGCCGGCTTTAAGAAGTGCGTCTATTACTTAGCGTACGTAATAGCGATGTTCTTCGATCGAATTAGAGTAGATAAGTATATTATCTAGATACGCGGTATAGAATACGTCGAGGAATAGTCGGAGAGCGTTATTAATATATTGCTAAAAGGTTAATAGTACGTTATAGAGCCCGAATAGTATAACCTTGTATTCGAAGAGACTATAACGGGTACGGAAGGCTATTTTCTACTCGTAACCTAGTTCGATACAAAGTTGATTAAAGGCCGAGATAATATCGAGTTTAGTATATATTACTACTTTACTTAATCGATCGAGTGTCTCTTAAATAAGAGGGATAGAATATCTATTCTTTACTATAATCTCGTTTAGCTTACGATAGTCTACGTAGAACCGTAAACCTCTACCGGGTTTCTTAACGAATAGTACTAGCGAAGAGTACTATAAGGTTAATGCTTAAATAAAGCCCTTATCGAGGTTATCCTTTAAATAGTTACGTAGGACTTCTAATTCTTCGTACGACATACTATAGAGCGGGCTATACGTCGTTTCCTTGCCTTTAATAATATCGATACGGTAATTCTATCTAGGTCGGTACGGTAGCAACTTCTTCGCATCTTCCTACGAGAATAATATTAGCCTACCGTAATAGTGCTAAAGGACTTTATTAGCGGGGTTAATATACTTCTTCTTAGCTATCTCTTTTTCTATATCTCGTAATAATACCGCGAACACGAATAAATCCTTCTTCTTTATTTACTAGTCGAAGACCTATACGCTTACTAGAGCTATAGTTATACCGGTAATATAGATAAGCGGTAGTAATAAGCGTTTCCGTACTAGTCGAGGTAACGGAATTAGCGGAGGTAAGGGCGGAGATAAGAACTAAGTTAATACTAATCGGCGCGTAGGACAATCGCGTTACGCGTAGTACTTTCGTATTAAGCCGATAAGTTTTACTATATCGGTATTATCCGATAGGTTATAAGCTAGTTACTATTAATAGTGCTACGTAGCTACGGGCTCGGTATAAGCTAGCGTATCGTTATCTTCGCGGTCGGACAAGCTATAGGCGCGGACGATAGTATATAAGTCGTTACAATATTCCTTATAGTAATCGGAGTCGAACTATACTCGGTTAAGCTTCTAGTCGATGCGAGGGTTGTATTTATTAAGCTACGGGCGGCCGAGAATAATAGGATAATGTCCTAATATAGTAAGGTAGAAGGCCCTATATTCGATATAGCTATTAATATTAATAGTCGCTCTAGCGTACTAAGTAACGTCTACTACGAAACTGCCGTCGAAAGCAGTTAATCTACGAGGCTCCTTTAGGTTATAGATAGGGAGCTAGTATTAGTGCGCGTAATATAAGTTAATAAAAGATAAACCGGTATAGCCGCAATTAACTATTACTAATAATTAGTGTTCGATATCCTACCCTATATCTAGCAAGCTAGACTAAGGTTTATTATAAGCCGTTAAAGTATAATATAAGACGAGATGTTGATTATCGCCCTCGGATATAATACTTCCTAACAATACTAATAAACTAATCTGTAAATCTTTCTACTATCGATGTTTCCTTCTATAATAGTAGCCTAGGTTCTTCGGTAATAACGGTATAGGTAACTCTATCGGTATAGGCTCTTAAACGCGACTTTATCTAAGAGCTATACTTTTCCCTCCTTATCGCTACTATAAGCGTCTTTATTATCGGTAGGAGATAGATCGGCCGGAGCGGCGGCGGTACCGAAGGCGGAGACGTTAGTGTTTAGACGATTGCTACGGCCTTAAGCGCGGCGGATAAGCTCTAGATAAGTAGTATCGGAGTAGACGTAATTGCTACTATAGAAGCGATATAAACCTTCGCGGCGGCGGCGATCTCTCTCTTCGAGCGTTACGCGACGACGATTACCCTAACCCTAACTCTAACCCTAACCCTAACCCTAACCTTAAGTGGCAGAGAGGTCTATAGCGTCCGGGTCGCGGACAGTCGTAGTCGTAGTCGTAGTAGTACTAGTATTATTACTATTGTTCGCCGAGGTAAATTGTCCTTAGTTATTACGTAGAGCGACGTATCCTTAAGGAGCGTACCTATTATTAGAGCCGCTAGCGTTATTATTACTACGGTTAGTATTCGAGCCTTAGTTAGTAGTATTGCTAGATCCTAGCTTAGTATTGTCGCGGCTACTTTCTACGCGATATTAGCGGAGCCGATTATCGATAATAGTTAGACGGCGATACAATACTAAGAAGTCGGTAGGCTTATTATATATATTACTAAGCGCTATCTTTAATTCGGAAGACAAGCTACGCTTAAGAGCGTTAACCTAGGCTCGGCCTTTATAACTAAGTAAGGCGTTAAGTCGATTAAACTCCGTAAGGTAGTAAGCAAACTCCTTATTCTTCTGCTTTAAGTTGTCTAGCTTGTAACTAGTAGTAGCGACCTCGTTAGGGTCGCCGAAGGCGTTAACTAATAGGTTGCGGAAGTTATCGAGGTCGTCGAAATCTACGATTACGCCCTATTTATCGTAACAGACGTATAGCTAGACTATCGAGCGGGCTTTGCCGGTAGTACGACTATACGTATATATTAACCGGTCTTGTAGTATTAGAAAGCGGTTATTATTAATTGTCAACTTAATCGTAAGCTTAGTAAGGAAGGGCTTTAGCTTCTTACGGTCTCTATCGTATTTCTCTAGGTCTAGATACTTCTCGCTCTTATTATATCTAGTATAGTTATTATCGTCGTTAAAGCTATAGTTAAACCTAGGGCGGCGGAGAGGGTCTAGTCGGTCGCGAGATCGTAGCACTAGGTCGTAACCGAAGTCATTATTAATATTAACGGGATTATCCTAACCCTTAGGGTTAGTATTTAGACGGCCGAAGCGTAAACGACCGAGATAGTCGAAAGCGCTAAGAGGTTAACGAAAGCTACTACCGCCTAGTGCAATGTCTTTAGGTGCTAGGTATACGTTAGACGGGCGACGGAACAAGGGTCGGCTATTATTTAGTATAGGTCCTTAGCCGCCGACCGGGTTACGTAACAAGGACGCTTCGGCGTTACGATAGGTACGAGTAGCTTGTTCGCTAGCTCGGCGGGCGATATCTTCTACGGAAGACTGTTATTGTTATAGACGTGCGGCTTACTAAGCAAGATTATTACGTTGCTAGTACGCGATATTTAGTACATTACGTGCTACCTCGGCGGCTTAGCGTTAGTGTTCTACTTCTATACGAGCCTATACTAGCTCGCTATTAAGGTAGGTATTAGTCTTATAATAGGCTTATTATACTCGCTTTAGTGTTTCTACTTCTTGCTAGTATTGTTAACGGAGAGTAGCTGCTAACTAGTATAACGCGGTTATACGTTAAAAGACGTATTCGGCGGCTTCCTACTTATTTACTCTACTAAAGAGCTACTAGAAGTCCTAGAGATTGCCGGGTAAAGGCTAATGTAGTATACTATCGATGTCTATAAGGCTAGGTCGTAGACCCTGCGGAGGTTGTTGCTCTAGTATACCGTTTAACTAGGCACTAGCTGTTCCTGCTTAGTTAGGCGTGTTTGTATATTCCGAGCCGCTACTACGATTAGTAGGCGGTTGTAAAGGATCTATAACGGATCGGCGGTATTACTACGGTTAAGTAACTTACTGTGCTTAATATAGATTAGTGTATAGGTCCTAATATAATACAAGGTTTGTTAGCGCTATCGTATAACGAGAAGCGTAAAAGGGCGATAGCGATCGCCGGCGATATAATTCTTCGTATAGATATAAACGACAGCACCTACGACGTTATCGCAGGTAATAAAGGAACTCGTTATTCTATTAAGATATCAATTAGATAGCTATCTAAATTAATAACGAGTTAGAGAAGGAAGAGAGAGAGGCTCTCTCGCGGAAGAGGCTTTTATCCGCTCGGCGGATGCCTTAGGCATCGAGTTACGTAACTTCGGGTCACTTGTAGCTTAGGTCTAATAACACCCCCGGGGTAGTATTAGCTAGCCCCGTCACGTAACTTCAAATTTCACATACAAGTCGCTAAGATCGTAATATACATTTAGGTTACTATCGGGAGCTATAGTTAATAGATGCTAGCAATGCTTAATAATGGTTTAGAGTTACTTATTATAAGTGAGCGCTAGGCTAAACAGCTTAGACTGCTAATAAATAGAGACATTTCCCTTAGTATATAGGGAGTAAATAGGGAGGTTACGCTAGTAGGTGCCTACTACAATGTTATAGTAGACGCTTTCGGTATATGCTTTTCCTTTACCTTCTAGATTGCCGCCGACCTAAACACGCTAATTATTCTAGGTCGGCTATAGTCTCGCATAACTCGTAGTATCTAGCGCAACTACGACGATAGCTCCTAGGAGGGAACTATCGCTAACTAGAAGGGCAACCGAGTCGTGTTTACTAGTTATATCGGCAATACTAGCTACAAGTCCTACGAGGATATCCTTGCTACTTCTAGACGGTCTTCGGGAAACGCTACGGCGCGGTTGTAGGACCGGTAATCTGCGCTATAAGTTAGTATAGCTTAAATAGGTCATTTCTAGAAGTGCGCCGCTCCGTACGTTAAGGTAAGTTTCTAGGTTCTATACTAAGAAGACGGGTACTCGAAGCGATAGCGAGTATAACACAACGACTACCTAATACACGAGTTAAGGTAATAATGCTGTCGCAAGTATTACTACCGGACGCGGGTCTACCCGAACTAACTAATTAGAGCGCGAGTCTAATACTACCCCGGGGGTGTTATTACGAATCTAACGTTTTCGCCGGCGTTATAAATTAGGACTACTAGTTATACACCTATCGACTTAAGGAAACTTCTAAAGAGGTTTACGCGCTGTTTTATTGCGCTAATCTCTAGGCCTAGCGACAAAGAGAGAGAGCTCGGGTTCGATAATCGATTAGTATATATACCCTATATAAGAGGGTAGCTAACAAGATTAAGCCCGTAAAGGGTAGCGTACACATTACCGATAGGTCTAATCCTAGCGGGAATCCTAACTAGCGACAAAAGTGCCTTAATTAGGAGGCGACACTACTACCTAGGGATAGTCCGTACGATTAGAAGTATATTACTAAAAAGTTTTCTACTATCCCTAGGGGGTTAAGGCTAATAGAGGAGAGGCTTGCGAAAATCAAACCTAGTATCGAGCTTTCGGATCGTAAACTGGATTTGCTATACGAGCTTCTATACAATCGCGAGGCCGTATTAGCGTATAACTTTACTTACCTAGGCAGAATAAATCCGGAGGTTGCCTCTCCGTAGAAGATCCGAACGATCGAGTATAAGCCTTAGGCCTACCTAGGTTTTAAGCTGAACCTAAGCCTACGAGGTGTAGTTAAGGACATAATACGACAGCATATAAAGGCTAGTACCTTAGAACCTTCCTATGCCTCGTATCGCAATCTATACTTCCTAGTTTAGAAGAAGACAGCTCCTAGGGAACTAAAGAAGTACCGCCTAATTAACGCTATATAAAAGTTCAATGCGGTTACGATTAGAGATACTAACCTTCCTCCGGAGACTAATAGGTTCTCGGAAGCCTTTACTAACTATGTTATAGCCTTACTAGTTAACGTTTTCTCGGGCTACGACTAAATTCCTCTCTACCCTAATAGCCGGGACCTTACTAGTTTCGAGACACCTCTTAGGCTATATAGACAAACTACCCTTCCCTAAGGGGTAACTAACTCCGTAGCCTAGTTCGTTCGTATTATAAACCAAGTCCTCGCGGCCTATATCTCCTATACAGCGATACCTTTCCTAGACGACATCGGCATTAAGGGCCCTAAGACTAGGTACGACAATAAAGAAGTAGAGCCTAGTATCCGCAGGTTCTTTCTCGAATATATCTAGAACCTCGATAGCGTCCTCTACGACCTAGAACGAGCCAATCTAACGGTATATAGGGAGAAGCTTCAGCTCCTATGTAAACGAATAAACATTGTCGGGTTTATAACCGATAAAAACGGCCGCTATCCTAATAATGTACAGGTCCTAAAGATAGTATCCTAGCCGGATCCTACCTATTAGAAGGATGTCCGAACCTAGCTTAGAGTAGTCTCCTACTTCTGCATCTAGGTCGAGAACTTTGCATTAGTATATAAGCCCTTATACGCCTTGCTTAAGAAGGATACTAAGTTCGAATAGACCCCCGTTTACTAAGCGGCTAAGGACAAGGTAACTAAGGCACTCGTTAGCGTACCTACACTTACGTCTATTAACTACTTAGAGGGAGCGGGTTTAATTATTGTTGCTATCGACTCGAGCGGGGAAGGCTATAGCGAGATACTAATGCAGTATAACCGTAAGGAGCTATCCTTGCGTTATCCTATTAGGTACGACTCCGGGCTATAGAAACCGATCGAGGCCCGATACGATACTAGCAAGCGAGAATGCCTTAGAGTCTACAAGGCTCTAAAGAAGTTCCGGCTATAGCTCTTTAGTATGTTCTTTTATCTGGAAATCGATGCTTAGACGCTAGTCTATTAGCTTAACCGTATAGCCTCCGACCTGCCTAACTCTGCGATAGCTCGGTAGGTTGCCTAGATCTATTTGTTTGACTTCGACGTCTTCTACGTTCCTAGGAAGAAGCACACTAGACCGGATAGCCTTTCTAGGAGGCCTGCTATAGAAGAGGACATTGCCGAAATAATAGAAGAAGAAGATGTCGACGCGGTTATTAACTGTACCTTCTTCGCTGCCTTCTATATTAATACTATGCCGGCGATCGCTAGGCCTATTGCCGACGACCAACCTAGCAACTAACCTAGTAACTAGCCCGACGAGAACCCTACTACTAACGATAACGACTAGGCTAGAGCTAAGGCGGATGAACTAGAGAGGGATAATATCCTTAATAGGGTCTACTCCGACGACTCTTATTACATCGCCTACTTCCTAACCTATACGAAGAAAGCGCCTAGCCTATTAAAGAGTTAATACTGTCGGGTTATTCGCTATTCTCGACGATTCCTAGTTAAAGATCGAATCCTTTAGCGACAGGCTATAATTAATGTACCGCTCTAGCGTATTATTAACGATCTAGCAGCCCGACAAGAAATCCTTCGTTCCGTTTACGATAAGCTCGGCTACCGAGCGGCGGAGGGCACCTTCGATGTCCTTCGTCGGCGCTACTAGTAGGACGGCGTATAGGCTAATGTCTCCCGTTACTATAAGAGCTGTCCTAAGTGCAATTTTAGGAATAGCTACCGACGTCTAGGAGAGCTGCGTATTCCTATAGCCTAATTAGTCGGGGAGCGATAGTACGGCGATAGTGTCTATCTTAGCCGCAACAATAGCTTATACGTTATTCGAGAGGGTCTTTCTCGATAGCCGGAGGCCTATTATTTCTATAAGGGCTACGGCGCTATTAATGCTCGTAATATAGCTACCTTCCTATTTAAAGATCTGTTTTGCCGCTAGGGAACACCTTACGAGATTATCTTAGACAACGCTACGAACAATATAGCTAAAGAAGTTCAAGCGCTGCTTGTTTCGTATAAGGCGAAAAACGTTCGCATCTCCCCGTACTATCCCTAGTCGAATGCTATTGTTAAGCGTAGCTATCGGTCTTTAATCGATACCCTATCTAAGATAACTAATAGAGGGGACAGGTCCGTTCCTATTTCTACCCGCGTTCTAGCCCTTCTCTAGGCGGATCGAACTACTATTATCGATACGACTAGACTTACGCTAGTAGAGCTTATAATTAGGAGGGACGCCGTTCTTCCTATTAAGTTGTCCTATCGCACGTATAGCGTTTACGATTAGGGGTCTGTTCGTACTAGGGCAGATCTCCTTGCCCTACGCGCTAAGGCTCTTAAGGATATAACTACTACTTCTTAGGAGGGTCTTACTCGATAACGGCGCCTTCGTAAGGAGGCTAAGTAGTATTTCGACGACTATAATGCTATTAACTAGGAACCTCTAAAGGTTAGCGATATAGTCCTCCTATACCGGTCGGAGCTAGAATATAGTTACTCCTATAAGCTAGCCTTCAAATAGAAAGGGCCTTATAGAGTATAGGAGGTCCTTTACGATAGTTCTACGTACCGACTTTAGGAACTTGATAGTGCTACCTTAAAGCACTCGCATCCCCGGGCTAACCTAAAGAAGGTCGTCGAGTTAAGAGAGCCTGCCCGTCCTCCCCCGACCGAGGAGGAAGTCAATGCCTCTATAGACCCTCTACCGACCTTAAATGCCTATCGAGAGGAGGATCCTACCGCGATTATAGATCCTATTCTACCCGACAACTATACGCATCCCTAGATATATCTTAGTAAACTATTAGGAATAACTTATAAATAAAGGGAGGGTTATATACGTATTAATTGCGCGTAGAGCATTTCCGATGTTAATTCCGATAGTGAACTAGACTTCTAGCTATCTAACTCTAACTCCGAGGAGGAGCTCGACTAGTCTAGCGACGAAGACCGCCTAGAATTATAGCTAGATCCCGAGACTAAATGATTGCTTGCTCTTCCTTGCCTCTACCTACCTCTACTACGTTGCTTTCCTTGCGCTTGTTAACCGTTCTCCGCGCTGTTAATACAGTGCCGCCCTATAGCTTTAGTCCTTACTACTTATTCCTACGGATATTAATGCTTATAGTTGCCGCCCTCTTTTGCTTTTACTTTGTCTGTTATATTGCTCTTTTGCCTTCGATTGATATTGCTATAACTTTATTCCTTCGCTCTTGTTTCCTTAGATAGAACTGTACGAGGCGCGTTTTCCTAATAGTATCCCGGGGGTAGCATTAGGAAGATAGCCGAACCTAACCCCTCTACCCTTCTAGGACTACTTCCCTCTAGATTCCTAGACTCTAGTAACCTTCCTTAAGTAATAACGACAATAAGATACTCTGCTAGAGGATGTTCCTGCCCTAATTAGCACTAGCTACGTAGGACACTAAGAAAGGGAGGTTCCCTATCCCTCTCCCTTCCTAGCTCTTAGATAGACATAGCAACCTAGGCCTATAGCCTCTAAGAATAGGGACCTTAGGCTATTAAGCTTAGTGTTTGGAAGAAGAAAGAAGGTAAACGTACGGACTACCTTTACGTGCGTGCTAATATAAAAGGTAATGCTACACCTACAATAGTAGTGCTATAGGCTAATACATCGACGGATTAGCTACGCTAGGCCTAGGCGACTTGCTCCTCGTTACCGAGCATCTTTAGAGAAAAGCTAATACTACCCCGGGGGTGTTATTAGTCCCGCTAGCCTTACTACTATAGATTTCTGCTAGGGACTCGAACTGACTAGTTACATTTCGAGCACGCGAGAGTCTACGATAGCTAAAGTTTAACAAAGGGCGCGTAGTCGTTATTAGCAATTAGCTAGATCGATTGTTAAACTTTAGCCTACCCGGACAACAAAGAAGTCTCGTATGTAGCTTTACTTTTATATATAGCCGTTATCCGTTTGCTTTACTAGCGCGGAACATACGGACTACGTTACCTTCGCACTATATTTAAAGCGAGCTTCCTAAGCTCCTTCTTCTACTCGATTACTAACTAACTCGCTACCGCTTAACTACCCCCCCCCCTTTTTATCCAAACCCTTTAATTATTATTATTAAGCAACGAACATACTTGCAAACTCGTTTACAACCTACTTCCGCTTCGGTCGACTATGTCTTCCGGCGCCCCGAATCCGCTAGGCGCTAGCAGTAGTAACGACCTACCTGCTCCTATTAACCTAAGCCTAGCCGCCCTAGTTCCGATCGAAGCCCTATCCGATAGCGCCTTAGCTGCTGCAACTAGCCTCGAGTACTGCTTCTAGATCGTTACCGCCCTTAAAGACCCTTAAGAGAAGATTTAGAACGCTCGCACCCTGCTACGCGTTATTAATAAGAATATTAAAAAGGCTGCTATCTTAGTTGCGTACGGTATAAACAACTTGCGTTAGTCTATCGGTAAGCGTATCTTTAAGCGCGAGGTTCTTAACGATATAGATATCGAATAAGCCTTTCCTATCGTCTATAGCCTCGAGACGGCCGGCACCTAGATTCGTTTACGCTTTAAGACCCTCGACTAGGCCTTCGAATATTAGGGAGGACTAAGCAGTCTTCCGAAGAGCCTTATTAACTTCGCCTACGGTAGACAAGAGCGTACTAAGTAGGTCTCTTCGTTCGTTAATAAATACAAGGTCCGTCGTTAAGGCGCCGAACACCTTTCCCGTACTATAATCTATCGCGTATCTACCGCTAGTAAGAAGGTAGGCAAGCAGTTACTTAACCTGTCCTTTGCGCTTAACGACTTTACGACAGCCTACTAGAAGAAGCACTACGATGCGATTGTCTAGGTCGATCTTAACGTATAGACAACTAAGGATCTACTAAAAGAGAAGGGCTGTCGCATTAATAGTACAGGCTTTATTATTAAGGGTTAAGAGGCTCCGATCGTTAATGTCCTTAAACGTAAGGCTCTTCGCCTAGAGACCGAGGCCGATACGGCTACTAGTCTTACGCTCGCTATAGAAATACAGGCTAAGGATCGTCGCTCGACCCGTAACCGCAAGGTCCCTTAAGAAGTTTAAGACGAGCGCGCTAAGGCCGAAGCAGCGCGCAAGAAGGCATTACATACTCGCTAGGCCCTCCGCAAGGCTACTAAGAAGTATAGCACTCCTTCTAGTACCGACTATAGTACTAACTATAGTACTAACTATAGTACTAACTATAGTAACTCGGATATTAATATGCTAGATACACTACTAGAAGATATCTCCTCCGAAGGCTCCTTTAGCGAGCGTAGAGATAGAGGCCTCTCGCCGATTCTATTAACTAAGAACATCTGTAGTTCTTGTAAGGGCGACTCTATTGCGTACCTTATTACTAATATCGATATAGTTCCTAAAGCCGATATAGGCAAAGCTCCTACCGCCCTGTCTATCTATTAATAGCTCGACGACCTTAGTAAGCTAGGTGAAGAGCGGTTTACTATATATACTAACTATATTAAGAAGGCCGCTAAGGTCTGTAGTCTTTACGCTAGTGCTAAGACGAGTGTCCTCGTCGGTCGCCTATTAAAGATTAGTCGCGAGGTTGCTAATTAGGATGCCTTTACTGCCCTTAAGACTAGTTATGCTAACTAGTTTCCTAGACGCCCTACTACCGCCCCGACCTCCTTAGGACTCTACGCATTTAACCCTACTAGCGCTATTACTCGCGATCTTACGCTAACTAAGCGTCGGTGCAAGTTAATTACTAGCATTCTCGGCTAAGGCACTTCCTTCGACCGTTTTCGTTAGACTAGCAATACTATCTTCCCTCGAGTCTTCGGTTAGATATAGTCGCCTCGTAGAGCGCACCTTCCTCTTATCGTCGACCTAATATAGGAGGAGTTTCGCATATTCTTTTAGTATATACGTAAACTGCCTAAGTCTAAGCAGGAAGGCCGTAATACCCTTTAGACCTATAGAGTAAGCAACTAAATCGTCCGTTAGCATCCCGCCTTGTAGCTCTTAGCCGTTACCTTTCGACCTAATTACGTATACGAGCTTATCTCCGTCCCTAAGCTTACTAAGTACTTCAAGGTAGGTAATAGCGGTTATAAGAACTGCCCTACTAAGGAGACTTCTCGTCTCGGACAAGATGTAGTTAAGCTCGCAGCTAGTAAGGGTGCTAGCTATCTGCGCATTAAGGTTTCTCTTATGTCTAAAGATAAGACTGCCTATTTAACTGTTATCGAGGGCATATACGAACTAGAGGTCTTCGAGAACTAGGTTGAGAAGCTTAATGCCCGTAGCCTAGTTCTACTAAATAAGATTAGCAAGCTTACTAACAAGCACCTTACTAACGACGACCTCGGCTATATATTCGATAGTTAGCCTAACGAAGGCGAGGCAGCTTAGTAGATCCTCAACCCTCTAAAGGAATACGAAGTCTCTATTTAGATACTACACCTTCCGTATAGCGATCTAAAGCCCGAGAGCGACCGCATATCAATCGACCTAGGCTACTCTCGTATTATCGACGGCACTAAGATTAAGGGCTACGACAACTTGACCGTCGCTAAGGTTGCTAAGGCGTACCGCAATCTGACTGCCCTTCTAGGTTCTAATACCTTCGTACCGTTCGCCTTCCCTACCGCTATCTTAGTCGAAGGCCTTAGTTGCATTTCCGATACCCTAGTCGGTAGAATTCCTTAGTTAAGTTACGTTGTTTAGAACGAAGTTAAACAAATCCTCTAGTTTAGTAAGGAGGAGCTTAAGGACTATCTACGCGAATAGGAGAAGGCTATATAGGACAAGGCTGCTAATCTCCTCGTTAATTAAGCTCGCTTCGAGGCGGAGTACTTTAGTACTAACAGCTTCAATACCTACGGAGGAGTTTAGGACAGTCGACTAGCTAATAAGGTTATTGCTAGTAAGGATTACGGTATATTAAAGCAGTAGTAAGTTAGCGTAGTAGATTGGATGCTTAGGAAGTTCTTTTTGCATATTAATAGAATCTAGGAACAATGCTACCCTAGGGGTGTTATTGCGGAGTCTCTAAAAGATAGCCTTAGCTAAGATACCTAAGGTTACTATATAACTGTTTGTTTTAAGCGCACAATGTGAAGCGTATCTAGTTAGATACGAAGAAAGGGAGGGATATTAGCTAGTAACCGGCCCTATACACCTAGGCTGAGTTTTGAGCCTATATAAGAGGCCTCCTTCTATATTATAGATAGAGCACCAACCTCGTATAGTACATTGTTTACGTTACACTTCTATAATGCCTATGTTACAGGGCTCTAGTCATTAGCCTAAGCAACCGTCTTGTTATCCTATTATGCTAAACATAGCTGCCTATATTGCTATAGGTTATGTTACCCTCGGTAGCCTATACTATTACAGCTAGTAGTAGTAGTGGTTTTGGTTTCCGTCCTTTACTAAGTAGTGTTTAAACACATTAATATAGGTCTCTCGAATAGGTTCTAGTATACGCTTAAGCTGTTTAGGGTCTATACTATTAGGGGGCACAGGTTTATCGTTATTACTACCGAGCAGGTCGGCAGTTAGATTAGCTAAGGCGGGGGTTAGGTTGCTAATAAACAGGACCCTAATATTATTAGGACACTCGCTAATATCGATGTGTTTAATGTCCTCTCTCCTAACGATTCTAAATCGCTATTGTTAACTGCCTAAGTCTATAACTATAGCATAGTGCTTAAGAATAGGGTTACTAATAACAATATTAGATAGAAGGTTGTCTACGTCTACCGCGTAGGTAGTAAAGTCTAGCAGGCGCTTATTGCCGAGGTTATCTCTTAGAACTATAGGAATATAGTAGGCTCTATAGGTTAAGTGCCGAGCGTTATTAAACTAAGCAAGGGTTAGTATGTTAGTTCTAGGCAATTGTCGGAGGTCTAATTGCTTAACTAGGCGGTAATTAATAAGGGCGCTAACCGAATTTCCTAGATCTAGCATAACCTTAGTCTTATAGTTGTCTCTATATATGTCCTATATAAGACAGGTGCGTATAATAGCTAGCACAATATCGATAGTCTTACGCCGCACAAGGCTAATAGTTAGTGCGGCGCTTACTCTTTTTTCGACTAATTAAAAGAGCCGACTAGGGTAGCATTAGCGGCTAAAAGGTGTTTCCTATACTTAGCGGAAGCACGGTCAATTCGGGCCTAGTCCTTTAGTTTGTCGCATTGGCCTAGTAGATAGCTAGTGCTATTATAATTAAAGCACTTCAATCCGGTTAGTAGACTACCGTAGCTATTATTATTGTTAGCAGAGCGGTTAGCATTGTAGGGATACGAGCCCCTTCTACGGCCCCTATTACGGCCTCCTCTATATAGTCGCCGGCTACGGCCCCTTCTACGGTCGTTGTTACTATTCCTACTATTAGTATTATTGTCTTAGTAGGAACCTTAGTTTCCTCCGCGGCTACTACGATTGCCGCGGTTAGTACTAGCTAGTCGGATCCTTAATTCTAGTCGTTATTAGAGCTAAATAGCCCGTTCGGCTGTTTCTACTTCGACTATGAATTAAATGCGTATTAGATTGGTTTGTTCGAATATACGGCGACGGTCTAATTCGAGGATAAGCTCCTATCTAAGTTTTAGGCGTATCTCGGAGATCTATATAGAATTAGTCTTAGGCGGAAGGTCGTCTTTAAGGGTTTTTAAATAGGCCTCGAATAAGCGAGCCGATTAATTAGTCTTCTATTTAGCTCGAAGATATAGGTCCTAAGCATATTATTGCCTTAGTATAGGGTTTCTAAGGGTATCTAGTATAATAGTTTTGTAGGTCTACTACTAAATAGCGATCTAGTTGTCGAGGGAGTCGAAATAGTTATCCTATATGCGCTTTAGGTCGCCGTTAATGTACTATATAGCGTATACGACTAAGGAATAATCGTCTAGTAGCGCTCTTAGTACATTGCGCTAGTTAAGCTTATAGTTACGAATATAGTC
Source organism: Pseudocercospora fijiensis CIRAD86 (assembly GCF_000340215.1). NCBI lineage: Eukaryota > Fungi > Ascomycota > Dothideomycetes > Mycosphaerellales > Mycosphaerellaceae > Pseudocercospora > Pseudocercospora fijiensis. The sequence continues at coordinate 2,261,613 of NW_006921536.1, forward strand.
GTTATATTGCTTGCGACTAGAGCCGTTAAACACGGTATAGTCCTTAAGCTTAGCATCCTTCTTTTAGACTAGTAGTAAAGAAGGTCCTGCTATAGGTTTAGTAGTAGTCGTTAGGGCTTCCTAAAGGCGACGGAGCTCGAGGAGGTTATCTCTTAGCTATTGTTCTTAGCGTAGGGCAGCAAGCCTGTTTTAAGCGGCTTCTCAAAGTCTCCCTAATAGTTAAGAGCTAAAGGCTAGTTAGCTATATCGTCGATTAACAATATTGTTAAGAATATCGCTAATAGGCAATTCCGGATTATTACCTAGAATTACAGGTTCTTCTTTAGTAGGCTCTCCGGCAGGCTCTTTAGTAGGAGGCACTTTAGCAGGTGCTCTAGTAGGCACTTTAGTAGGTACTATACTACTAGCGTTGTTATTGCTAGCGCTACTAGCGGCAGCACGGTTGTTGTTACTTCGTAATAAGCCGGCTATTATAATAGAGGGTAATACTAATAATGTATTATTAGCCCCTAAGATACGGATGTAGCGGAATTAGTAGATATCGGCCTAGTATGCTTAACTTAGTGTAATAGGCCGTATAGAAGGCCTTGCTTAATAATTAGTACGGTTGTTTCGATAGAATAGTACGTATAGGTCCCGTTCTTCGGGCGTAATATAGTTAAATCGATAGTTTTCGTAGCTATACCGCTAAAAGCTTGAAATAAGGACTATCTAGCTGCTGCCCTTAAAGGGTAGATCGAATACTATATAAGAAGGGTATATTAGTAGGTAGATAGGGTAGTAGTAGGTACGAGTAGTATTCGATAAGGATCTAGGAGGAGAGGGAGGAAGGCAAGAGAGTTAGCCTAACGCTAAGCGCTAAGCCCTACCTAAGGCACTAAGACCCGGGCTTTACCTAGCCTAGTTATATACTAATTACGTATAGCCTCCTTAGCTCTAACAGAGACTAGCTATAACGCCGACGCGCTATACTATTACGATACCTACGATTAGTAGGGTCGCGAACGCCTTAACCTCTACGAGTAAAAGCTTCGTAACAGTATAGAGACTAAGGCTAGACGCTAGGTCTATTATAAGGAATCGAAAGAAGAGAGCCTTAGGGACGACAACTATAAGGCCCTATAGATCGAATTAGAGACAGAGGGCGAGCGCGCTACGCGTCTCGCCGATATTAAGAAGGCCTTAAAGGCTAAGGCCGACTAGTATAAGAGGAAGTTTAGAAAAAAGGATAATAAGGGCCGCGATATATATAGTAACTACCTCTAGCCGGACCTCGCCTCTTTTAAGGACGAGTACGATTTCGACGCCGACGACGAGAAGCCTACCTAGGCTAGGAAGAAGGCTATCCTCGGCGCGTACGTAGTACTATAAGCGGATTAGCTTATCGGCATTTTGCCTAACGGACTAGCGGTATACCTCGCATTAGTCTAGCTATTATATTTCGGCCTTAACGAATTCAAGATAGCGCTTATTAACCTAGATTCTATATACAGTTCCGAAAAGTACGCAAATTAGTAATACGCCCCCTCCGGCAAATAGCCTAAGGCGATCTAGAAGAGTATCAGCGAGATCTACTCTCCTAGACAGATAAGGAAAGGCTAAAGCGGACTAAGAAACCCTTACTACGGTACTAACGTACGCTTACTCGAGTAGGCGATAGCCGGTAATAAGCTACTATACGATATTAACGAAGACGGCTTCTTTATAAATAACTTAATTATATACGCCCCTAAGGTTCTAGAGAACTTTACTATACCGGACTTCGCTATTCCGAGATACGAGCGCGACAGTTTTGCTTATATAACGGCTTTCTAGAAAACTTACTAAGGCGAGATAACGACTATTGCCGTCGCCTACTACGCGTTAGTATACTAGGTTACAGAGGGAGCGTATTGCCTCGTAAGTTGCCTAGAGCTAGCGAGTTGCTTCGCCGGACTAATCGCCGACGTAGTCGAGCGCTATAAAACAGATCCGAGATAGAAAATAGCCGCCGACCTTAAGTCTATCTTCGATATGTTCCTCGAACCTTTCCTAGCGCTAGTGCTTTAGGGCGAGTAGCTAAAGATATAGCGCTCGATATATATATAGCTAATCGTAGTACTTATAGACGACGAGAAGTAGTAATTAGAATATAGCGATATTACTAAGGACTTCGAGCGCGTAGTCTATAACTTTTAGATATAATTAGGCCGTTTCCCGCTAGGCCTACGCGTCCTACTAATAGACCTAATATTAAGTCTTATACTAGCTACCTAAGGCATAGTCTTTTAGGATATTCCTTTAGCCTACTACGAAGAGAAGGCTAAGGCGATAACGAAAGACGGATACTAACGCCTAGCGACGCTACTATATCCTAACTATATAAAGTAGAAAAAAGCAATCGACTAAAGGATATCTACGTAGACTAAGAAATTTAAGGCTAAACACTTAGAGTGTATGCCTAGGTATTAGGGTCTATTACGTGCCTAATGCCTAAGGCTATAACTGCTGCACTTTATCTTCGGACTTCTATATAGATTAGTCCTTCTTTCTAATACATTAGTTACATTAAGTAGTTATAAGCCCCCTGCGTTTCTAACGCATTCTATACGTTTTCTAATAGTTAATCCGACTGCTACGTAGATAGCGCTTGTTACTAAAAATTGCGCCGATACTAATACCGTCGCCGCCGCCGCCCTCGAGTATTCTAGTAGATACTAGACTCGAGTCGGTTACTATTAGTGTTAGCTGTCTGCTACACCGGTTCCTAACAATAGTGTCGGCTGTCCGCTATACTAAGACCTAGGCGCGCCTATCGGCCGCCTCTTAAGACGAGTCTATAATAGTCTCTTTCTATATCGCCGTCGCTATCCGCAATAGCTCCCCCTGCAACCTCTAGCGCTTATATAAGCAACATTCCTAAGCTAAAGAATAAGGAGAATTACCTATTATAGTCGTACGCCGCTAAAGGCGCCCTTAAAGGTATATCGGTCTAGCGCTATATATAAGGCACCCGCTAGCGACCCCTTTCTAAGGCCTCTAGTAAGTCTTCTAAGGAGTTTGAAGACCGCTAAGATAAATAGGACTCTAAAGATCAAACAGTACGTACCTAGATCTTTGCTAATTGTATTAGTAACATTTAACAATTACTACTTAGTCTGTCTACATCTTAGGAAGTATAGGACTTCCTTAAGAAGAAATACACTAGTAAAGGTAGGTCTACTAAATTTATGCTCTACTAGGAATATATTACCCTTCGGTATAATAGCAAGGACATTAAGAAGTTCTGCAATAATTATAAGAAGAAGCTCGGTGCCTTAAAGGACACCAAATTAGCTATTAGCTAATATTAGGCTGTCTATATGTTTATTATACAGATCGCACTATTCTACGAGGCATTCGTATAGATACGCCGTAAGCAGATGCGCGCCTTAGAATACACTATTAACGATAACACACTTAACAACATTATTAGCGCGTTGCTTAATAAGAATATAGCTTAATTAAACTAGGCCCAATATAACGGCTTCTTTAGTCTTTAACGCTAACTATAATAGCAAGGTAGCAATAGCAATAGCAATAGTCGAGGTAACTCGAACCGTAGCGGTCGTAGTAGCCGCGGAAACAACAACAATAGTCGTAGTCGTAGTAGAAATAACTAGAATAGTCAAAATCGCGAGAAGTGCTTATACTATTAAGGCACTTACCCTTCCGACCGCTGCTATACTAAATACCCTTATCTAAAGGAAGAAGACCGACTGCGTCGCGAATAGCAGAAGGCTAAGAAGAAGGGGGTGTAGTAGCAATAGCAGCAGCGTAGACTAACTGCGTAGCAACAATAGCAATAGCCGCTATCTAGTTAGAACGGTGCCTAGGGCCTATATACGGCTAATGCTACCCCGGGGGTATTATTAGACCTAAGCAGCAACTACGCCTTTAATGCGATTACTGTTAGTAACGCAGCTTCTACAGCACTTACTATAGCGACTCGTACTACTAATTAGGTTGTCGACTTAGGTACTAGCATATATATAGTTAATAACCCTTTATTGCTTATTAAATACGAAGGCTGTTATATTCCTGTCCGGTTTAGTAGCAACACGAAGCACGCTACGATAGTTGGTATAGCTTAGACTAAGGTTATTAATAAGCGTAGTATAAGCAGCATAAAGCTGTCTAATACACTATATGTTCTAGGTCTAGTAGCTAACCTTCTGTCTACTAAGAAGCTTGCCGACAAGGGCTGTTTCTATCGGAATAACAAGCGAGTACTGTTTACTATTATTAACAACTCTAAGGTTACTGTTACTTAGACATACCGCAAGAATAGTCTCCCCTATCTGTATATACCAACCTCTAGTCCGGATAGCTAGGTTGTTGCGCTTCTATCGAAGAAGGGGGTACTAACAGGTACGATAGAAGAGTAGCATCTACGATATAGCTACATCTATTACCGTAAGCTACTACGGCTAGAAGCTGAGGGCTAGATTGTTATTACTAGTACTAAGAAGGACTTCCGCAACTGCATTGCCTATCGGATAGCGATAGCTTATAAGGAATACAATCGTCTACTACGCCTTCGACTATCTACGATTTACTATATTGTCTATATAGACGTAGTTACTATTACTAATCTAGGTCTATTATAGGAGCGCTATTTTACGCTGTTTACGTACGCTAAGTTAGGCTATCGATACGAGTATACTAGCACGCTCAAGTTAGGGGCTGCAGTAGCTATTAAGGACTATCGTATATATATCCGTATATAGACTAGTTACTTAATCCCAATCTACCGCCTCGATAGAGGGGGTAAATACGGCGGAAATTAGCTATTAAATTAGGCTCGAGACGAGGGCATTATACTGCAAGTTACTGCACCTTATTTATTAACTTAGAATAGCCTTGCTAAGGTTAGCAATTACATCGTGTATACGACTACGAGAAAGATAATGCTATAGGCTAACCTTCTAAAGTCTCTATAGCTATATACTGTTGCCTCCGCTATATAGGTCCTTAATATTACACCTAGAACCCTAGAAGGTCTTAGCCCCTATACTATTATAGCTAAGGAGCTTAATTAGTTACGAACACAGCTACGCCTATAGCACCTTCGAGCTTATAGCTGCACTGCAGTTGCCTACGATTACAGTATAGCTCGTAGAAAGAAGATAGACAGCAGAGGCCTAGTTAGCAAGCTAGTTAGCTATACTAAGGGCTCTATAGACTCTAGAAAGTACATAATCTACCTGCCTGATTAACACAAGGTTATCGCTTCTAAGGATGTTCAGTTTATTAAGTTAGATAGTAACCTTCTACTTCTAAATAGCATAGATCTATATACTAACCCTAATAACCCTTCTAAAAGCGAGTTTATTAGTATTAAGTCTATTATGCCGGCTCTGTTTAATGCTACAAGCAACGAGCCTCCGCCCCTATTAGAAGCCGCTAGTATAGTCTAGCAACTTCTAGCTTAGCAAGAAGAATAACCTCCGGAAGGGCTAGTATAGGACTTAGCTAACGAGGTTGTTAGTCTATTGCTAATCGAGGACGACCTTCTAGACGTTTAACTACTAGCTTCGAGTAATAAAGATAGCTTCTAATTAGCTAAGGAAGATTAAGCTCCGCCCTTTAATCTAAATGCGAAGAAGGGTAAGCCTAGCTAGTTGCTAGAGTTTAAACGACCTAATACGATAGGCGCTCGTTCTACCCGTACAACCCGTAGTACTAAGTTAGCTCGTAACCTATTACGTAGCTATCTAGCTAATTGTAGTATTAAGCGGTCGACTCGACGCATAATAGCTAATATGCCGATAGCCTATATAAAGGGCTTTATAGCTTCCTACTACATTGCTAAACAGCCTAATAAGCCTAAGGATACTATTCCTATTCCGAAGAGCTACAAGGAGGCGACTTAGTCGCTATACTAGCTACAATAGAAGGAGGCCTATAAGGCTAAATACAAGTTACTAATCGACAACTATATATAGGTCTATATATCTCGGTTAGAGGTGCTAGAAGGTCGTAAGGTTGTCTATAGCCGATAGGTGTTTACTATTAAGCGTAACGCTAATAGCAAGGTAAGCCGGTTTAAGGCTCGATAGGTCGTTCGTAGTTTTATATAGGTTGAAGGACAGGACTATAATAAGACCTATACGGCTATAGCTAAGCCGTCTACGCTACGAGCGCTATTTGCACTAATCGCTTATTACGACCTAGAGGCTAAGCAGTACGATATTCTAACGGCCTTCCTTAATGCGCTTATCGGTAATAAGTATAAGATCTACGTCGAATAGCTATACAGTTTTAAGGACCGTAGTAGAAAGGGCATAGTTTGCCTATTGCTAAAGGCACTATATAGTCTAAAACAGTCGCTAATGCTATAGTACGAAGAGCTTCGAAAGTACTTAAAGAGCCTAGACTTTATACCGATAATAGCTAATGTATGTGTGTTTAAACACGTCGTTAGCGGCTCTATTATTATTATCTATATCGACGATATAATTATTATCGCCTATAGCCTATTAGCACTAGAAGCAGTTGCTTAGTTGCTAAAGGACCGTTTTAATATGCGAGAACTAGGCGACCTATACTACTATCTCGGTATGCGGATCATCCGCAACCGCGGTTAGCGTACTATTTACGTCGTTTAAGATGCCTATTTGAATAGGCTTAGTAAGAAATATAGTATGCGTAGCCGTATCGGACTAGCTACTCTAATAGCACCTCGCTATATTAAGACGTCTATTTAACGCGTACCTAAGGGCTATATAGCTAGTGCCGCCTTTAAGACTTAGTATTAAGAAGGTGTTAGTAAGGCACTATAGCTAGCTATAATTACACGACCTAATGCTTGCTACACTACAGGCCTGTTGTTACGATTTATCTCTAACCCTACTAAAGAGCATTATGCCGCGCTCCTTTAGCTAATTAAGTACCTAGTTAGTACCCTTAGTCGTAGCATACGCTTCTAAGGCACATAGAACGATAAGCTCAATTTTGCTAGATACTGTAATACCTTATAGGCCGATAACCTAGTTACTCGCCGTTCTATAGGTAGCTTCTACTTTACTATTGTAGGCGGACCTCTGTTATATAAGTCCGGCCGCTAGACGCTTGTTACACTATCGTTAACTAAAGCTAAGTATATCTAACTTACTATAGGGGCTAAGGAAGCAGTTACCTTAGCTCGTTTATTAAAGGAAATTAGCTATAAGGGCTATATTCTTCTAGTTACGCTCTACGAGGACAATTAGTCCGCTATTGCTATTACTAAGTCTACTAGCATTAATAGCCGCATAAAGCATATAGATGCTCGTATCTACTATATTCGAGAGAAGATTGCTAATAGTACTATTGTCGTCTAATAGGTTAGCACATATAATTAGATAGCCGATAGCTTTACTAAGCCGCTTAACAAGGTTAAGCACGGCCGCTTTGTTAAACAACTAAACCTAGTAGATTACAAGACCGCTATTAAGAATGCTGCAAAGCTAGCTGTTAAGTACTAAAGGGCCCTTTGTTTGCTTTGTCTATATAACCTAAGAGTAGTCTAGTTTGTTTACCTGTTTCTGCTTACCTAATACCCCTTGTTTGCTTTGCTAACAGAATGGCTATTGTATTGTTTGTTTGTTTCATTCTATAGCGATATATACGTGCTAAGGGGGTAACTTAGAGTATATGCCTAGGTATTAGGGTCTATTACGTGCCTAATGCCTAAGGCTGCAACTGCTACACTTCATCTTCGGACTTCTATATAGATTAGTCCTTCTTTCTAATACATTAGTTACATTAAGTTAAACTCTAGGAATAGAAGGCTTAGGAGCAGGCCGACGCAAAGGCTTAGAAGGCAGCCTAGAAAGCCGCAAAAGTATAGAAGGCCGCCTCTACCTCGATAGCTAGAAAGTGTAAGAATACGCCTACGTCGGCCCTAACCGCCGCTAAAAAGGCTAAGTCTACTAAAGCCGATAATAGCAAAGCCGACCCGCTAACTACTACTAAAAAGGCTAAGTCTACTAAAGCCGATAATAGTAAAGCCGACCCGCTAACTGCTACTAAAAAGGCTAAGTCTACTAAAGCCGACGATAGCTAAGTCGACCTAGGTACTAGAAAAGGCAAATCTACGAAAGCGCCCGCCGGGAAGGCTACAACAGTAGGAAAGGCTAAGTCTACCAAAGCGCAAGCTGCGAAATCTATAGCGGCGCCGAAGAAAGCAACCGACAAGGGCAATTTAGACTTAAGTAAACCTATAACTCGCGTATATAAGGAGATCGTAGACGCCGCTATCTACGTAGGACTAGCTCTCTAAGGACTCCTTATAGATTCGACGATCCGCCTCCCTATAAGCCGTTTCGACTTTCCGAGACTTATAATAGCTTTCCGCAACGTAGACTTAGAGCGGGTACTGCCCGGTAACAAGCTACGTCTATTAAGGGAGTAGGAGAAGGATTTTATTCGCCGCTCTATAGCTTTTTACGAACTTAATATCGATACTAGCTAGCTTATCCTCGCGATATTCCTAGATAAAGAATAGAAAGCCTACCTCTACTATCTAATGCTAGTCGCATTAAATTTCAACTACGAGTGCGGAAACATTTACTTCTAGGTCTCCTAAATGCTAGTATCTACTTAGGATAAGATCGAGAAAATTAATAAAGCCGACCCTTTCTCGAATCGAGATTTCGTTACTAGTATATCTAGAGACGATAGAGACGCAGACATAAACGCCTTCTATAACTAGACGAACTAGATACTAAGTTACGCCCCTAAGCAAATAATAAACGTTATTTAACAAAACGGCGACTACTTAATACTTTACCTAATAAGCAAGCTCCTTATATTAGCGGTACCCTTACTATTAAAGGCCGCTATCCTTCGGTACTAGATAAAGGCGCTCGTTCTAATAGACGGGAATAACGAGATCTAGCCTATACCTTAGGCGACTATCGTTTACTATAAGGGAGATAATAACGTTAGATAGCTACTTAAGCACTTCGCGCGGGAACTCGACGACCGAAGTAGCGGACGCCCGCTATAGCAAATCGCGACTAAGGATAACGGATACTCTAGGTCTACTATAGATAACGCGTTTTAGCTCCCTAGGGAGGATATTCTCGATAAGCTCGAGGCCGTAAAATAGCTATATTTCGTAGAGCTAATATATGCCCGCCTCGTAAAGATAGTCTAGCAAATTCCGCCGGAGCCTACGTCTATCGACGATAGCCGTAGCTTACTAATCGAGGTAATACGGGACTATAGATAGGACAACGACGCCTTTCGGAAGGCCTTAGCTACGCTATAAGGAAATTAGTAGAAAGATACCGACCCGTAAGAATTTAAGTAATACGTCGGCCTCTTTGTAAGAGCTATCGGCGACGCGCTCGAAGATAGCGGTTACGATTAAGTAATAGACGACGAAGACCTTGCCGAACTAGACGCCGACGAGAGGTTATAGTACGAGAGATATATCGCGTTATATTAGAAGTTCGGTACCGCGTTTGCCTAACTACTAGAAGAGAATTAAAGAGAGGTTATAGACTATAGTAACTAATTCGACTAGGAAGGTACCGCCTAGAACGGCAAATTCGACCTTACTAACCTCGAGGACATTATAGAGTTTATAAATATACTCGCCGATTTCTAGTTAGAAGACGGCACTATTAAATATAATAACGAAGACGAGCCGACCGCAAGTCTACCCCTAATTATCGATTCTATCTAGCGTATATCTAAAGAACCTAACTCCGCTACGAATGCGATTAAGGCTATAAAAGATCTACCGCTACTATAGTTCCTTAGGTAAGAGGAAAGCGACCTTTTTAAACTACTTGCCGCGCTCTATAGATTAGTACGACCGAGCGGCGATAAGGGCCTATATAAGGCGCTCGGAAAGCTTACTATAGAGACTTTTAATAGTCTATATCCTACTAATAAGAAAAAGGGCCTCTGCTTTCTAGAACTGCGCCCTCTATAGTAAGGAGAACCTAATAACGAGCATCCTAGAGACCCCGTAGTTAGCGAATAGTAGTGTTTCTTACACTCTCGCGCGTTAACGACCTAGCTAGAGGAAATAGGATATTAAGCATTAGCGGGCAAGGAAGAATTAGGATAGCGAGACGAAAGATAGGAGCGTATAGCCTAAAATCTCTTTTATTATATATGTAGATACTAAGTCTACCGTCCGCGTAGTTGCGGACATTTCGGAACCGAGGGATTCTATTACGAAGGCAGGCATAGGTATAGGCTAGGCAGGAGGCCCTAGCCTACTATAGTATATACTTCTCTAAGCCTAGATAGACTTAGAATAATTATCTACTTTATAACATACGATGTATAATAGTTACTCCTCGATCTTTCCGACCCTTTAAGCGAGGCAAACCTTAACTATTACACTTATAATAGCCTTTACCTATAGAAACTAGATAAACTATGTTTTTTAAAAAGATAAGATAAGATTAACAATTAAAGGCTGCTAAACCTAACTAATTAGAGCTAGTGAAACTACGATAGTAAATAATAGTCCTCGTAATAATAAGAATAATCCCTCGGAACGGATAACCCTCGGAAGCGGACATTTCTAGGTCTTTTAGAGTAGACGTAGAGAACTCGGAACGATATTACTTAGAACAGAGGCAGTGCTATAATACCTCGTACGCCTACCTATTATAGTAGGGAAGGCGCGCTCGTATTATAATTAGTCGATAGTCCTTAATTCTCGTAGTTATATATTACTTTATTATATATAAGGATAGCGTAGTTAGAGTTAGACATTGTACTAGAAGGTAAGGTTTAACATAGTTATATAATTAGGTAGTTAAGCGTTTAATTTAGCGCGGCTAAATAGCTTAGTTAATCTGCTAAGTCGGCGGTAGCGGAGATTAGATTAGAATATAGACAGGCTACGAGGGCGCGGCCTTTAGAAGGGAAGCGTATATTAGAGGCTATACGTAATTAGTATATAACTAGGCCGAGTGAAGCTAGGGTCCTAATGCCTTAGGCAGGGCTTAGCGCTTAGCGTTAGGCTAACTAGCCTGCCTTCCTCCCTCTCCTCTTAGATCTCTATCGAATACTATACTAATTTACGACTACCCTATCTACCTACTAATATAACCCTTCTTATATATTATCTCGGCTAATTGCTATCTCTAGCTAATAGCGCTAGGATAGGCGTAGTTAAACGTCTAGAAATATAGTCTTTATACCTAACTTCTTACTAAGTCGTTAGTTACTATCTATTATAATAACTAGCTATTAATCTTGCTATAAATAGCCTAGTAAGCTAGGTTGTTACGATATAACACTATTGTATATACGATAGCAGGCAGCGGTTACTATCGACCGCTGCGGTCGCTATTACTACTAATAGTAGGACTATTATATAGATAGCTTGCCTCGCGGTACCTTAGAGAATATATTAACTTTTATACCGCACAACCGTTACGATACCTTCGTACTATAACCGTATGCCTAGCAACTTAGTAGCTTCGCTTAATACTTAGTTAGCTTCTATACTAACTACTAGTCCTCTACCCGAATCGACCCTAGTTGTTATAGCTACGACGAGAATCGACGCGATTAGCTACGGGTCCTACCGATCTTCCGCCGATTACTACGATTTAACTCCTACCCGTTACGACGGTACCTATTCGATTTACTACCCTTCCGCACTATACCCTACCGACGCGCGAGCGCTTTATCGGCGATCCTGTTAGTACTCCGAAGAGACAGTAGTAGTAGTTTCTACCTTTAGTAGCAATTGCCTACTATACCTAGGTCTAGAGGTAGCTACTTTCCCTAGGAGGACCTACTCTAATAAGCTACGCTCCTCCGCCTTTAGTCGGTTCTCCGTTGTTATCCTCTATTTAGAGACTATCTCGCCTCTACCCTCTTACTAATAGTTTACCCGCTTACCGTAGCTCCTTCGGACTCGCTTCTAACTCCGGTAGAAGCCTCGAAATTAGCTAAGCTAGCGGTTTAACCGCTGCCCTAGTACTACAATCTCGGATTACTAGATATAGAGCCCTATATCCTACGTATCTATTCCTATATTTAGAACTACGTCGATTATAGCGAGAACTTCGCGACCTAGCTTAGGGCAAAGTACGGCCGAATCGACTTGCTTGCTTTATACGTTCTATACTATTACCCGCTCGTAGGAAATCCGCCGCCTCTATAGGCTAAAATCGAGGAACTCTACCTAAACGCCCTTAACGGTTATAACTTCCTAAGGTAGTAGATAGTAGATAAAGGAATTCTAACTAAATCGGTTAAGAAGCTTAAAGCTGTGCTCCTAACGGTGCGCGATTTACGCTATTACTATTAATCCTATCCGGATATCTATCTACTACCTATAGTAGAGTAGCGCCTACCGGCCCGACTAGCTTAAGTTCTACCGTAGCCTACGGTTTCGCCTATTACTATAGTAGAAACAACCGTGCCGCTAGAACAGCGTCCTAGTTCGCCTAATAGCTCGCTTAAATCGGTTTTCTTATAGAGGCTACTTAAGCTACGATACCCGGCAGACGAGAATCCTTAGAAGCTAAGGGGGCCTCTACCTAAGACTTTCCCTAAGGAACCGTTAACCGGGCCTTCCGATCTGTCAACGTCGCCGTTCTAGGACATCGGTCGCGGCTAATTGCCTCTAATAAACGACGGCCTCGCCGACCCGTAGGCTAACGAGCCGCGTAGTCGTTTCTAATATCGTACCCCGGTAGATACCTCGTAGATAACCGAGGAGATCGATAGGGCGAATATCGCTATATAATAAAACCGTTAGCGTCGTAATTATTTTCGCGAATTAGCTAGACGGAGAGGAGTCTATCTTAATAAAGTCGTATTAGACTTTCTAATAGAATAGGCGATTTTACCGCTATCGGCTACGCGTAAGCTAAGTCCGCCTTAGCCGAACCTAGGTTAATATAATTACTAGTAGAGAGTAGATGTATATATAAATGCCTATAGGCATAGCTGCTTACGTCGGGGCGGCTTTGCGCTAGGCGATCCGCCTAGCAATCCGCCTAGTAATCCTCCTAGTAACCCTACCGGTAACCCTCCTAGCAATTCGTCGGTCTATCTACCGCTACCGCTAGCTAGTAACTTCGATCTAGGCGATCCCTCTCGCGAGCCGGCGTAGGATTAGCCTTTGCCCTTCCCGCTATTAGACTTGTAGGGTCTACTACGGGAAGGTAAGAAGCAATGCCGGAAGCACCGTCGGTATAGGGATAATCCGAGTAAGGATAGATCCTTATTAGATAGTAAGGATTCGAACGACTTCGATTAATTCTCGTTAGATAACGATAGCTCCTTAGATGCTAGTTATTATAGATACGCCTACCGTCGTAGATACCGTTAGCATTATCGGGACTACGTCGCGGAATCGCTAGTTTCTAAAGCGAGTTATGTCTAGGGGTACTACGCCCGCTCCTAGCGGCTACGGTTCGATCTAGCGCATCTTAGGTTCTTCGATCCTCTACTTAGCGTTACGGATTACGGCGAGGGAGACTACGCCTTAGTCGGGAATAAGATAATATACCGTTTAGTATATACTTTTATTAAAGCGGCTAAGGATTATGCTTATATCGTAGAGCGAGAGACGGTTCGTCTTAACCTCTCTCTTTACTTTCGAGGGGTAGCGCTTAGTTAGTATTATAGTTAACTTTCTAGCCGTAACTAAGTAAAGCTCTGCGGCGGATACGGTCTAAAGCGCTAGGAACGTTATCTTAGCAAGAAATAGAAGGTCCCTCCGATAAAGGTAATAGATCTTCTCGATAAGTAACGCTATAACCGGTAGGATATCGCTTTAGAGCGTTTAGTAATAGACTTTATTATTAAGACGGTGCGACTCGCTAAGGATACCGGTATACGGAAATCGAACCGGCTCTTAGAAGCTTATCGTCGAATAGACCCGCGCCTTTAATTAAATATAGACGAGCTAAATTGTCGTATAAAGGTCGATAAGTAGGTTACGTACTATAAGAAGTAGGTATTAATCTAGGAGTATATGCTTTCGTCCTTATCTAATCGTCGCTAAGACGCTACGACTAGGAATAATAGCCGCGCTAGTAAGGCTGCCTAGTAGAACTAATACGAAGGGAACGCCTCTTATACTCTAGCGAGCTTCGCTCTAGTAAGAGCATCCCCTAACTACTAGAACCGCGATATCGACCGACCGAACCTACTACGCCTTACTAACGCCTATTAGTAGAATCGCCTACCTAACGCCTCTTAGTAGAATCGCCTACTACTAGTAGGAAATAGTAAAGGACCGTCGAAGGGTAGTAGCCCTACCTTCCTTCCGAAAGACCTAAAGCGAGTCGATTCGCGCCTATTTAATCGATAGGATAGAAAGCGCAATAATCGAGCTCGTAAGTAGGCTAACTTTACCGATAATAGTAAGAAAGCAGGCGATACTATAAATAATACTAACTAAGCCGACGACGGCTATCGGGAGGATAGTTAGGAGGATAATAGGAGAACCGACGCAGATAATTATAGCTATTTTAGTAACGCCGAAAAAGACGCCGACTACTTTACCGACCTATACGACTCCGATCCGGGCTTAGGAGCTTACTTTGCGGGCGTAGGCGACCGCTCGCTATTAGCGTTAAACTCGGTACTATAGGCTAAAGCGTCCCTACTAGCGGCGATCTAACTATTTGCCTCTACGAAGCACGCTTATAAGGTCTATAGGCGGCGATTTAAGTTAGGCAACCTTCTATACTAGTATATTCGTAAGGAGTACGCTAGGGCGGCGACGCCTTCTACTATTATCGAACGCGTATTAGCAAACCCGGAAGTAATTTAGTCGAAGGCGCCTCCGTTAGCTTAGTAAGGTTACGTATTCTAGAATTAGTAATATATAACTTTCCCTTTTTAGTTATTACTATCCGGTATATCTATATAGGTCTGCCTAGATACTAGCTATATACTTGCTATTACGGAAAAAGACTTCGTTTTAAGCTATTACCCGGACGTAGAGGTACGTAAGCTACGCGAACTAATCGAAATCGGCGGCATTGCCGGCGCGTATCGCTCTAGGGAATACGTCGTATTAGACATGTTTATCCCGGTAGCGAAGACAGACGGTACAGTCTCCCTAGTACGAATAACTCGTAAGGTTTACCTAGTTCCTAAACTAAAGGCAAAAATCCTAGTCGGTATAGATACGATTGCTCTAGAGGGAATAAAGATCGATATTCCCGTACGGACGGTTACCGTAGCTAGTTAGGACAACGCCCGCTTTAAAGTAGCCGTTAAGCGTAAGAAAGGGAAGTCGGTTTAGCGCCCTATAAAGCTAGCGGAGGACGTAATATTAGCGCCGCGTACGGTCGCCCTCGCGCTAGTTAAGTACGGCGGTAACCTCCCTAAGGGCCGGGATTTTATTCTTAACGCCGGTTTCTTAGTCTAGCTAACTAGTAATATATAGAGGTTATCGTTATAAGCTCCGCCGTTAGTAACGGCGTATAATTAGGTCGTAGACGCTAATTTTTCTTATATATATATTCGTAACGATGCGACTACTCTAGTAACGATTCGAGCTAGATAGCTACTCGGTTCGTTAAGTAATAGGACTACTACTAGGGCCTGCTATATCGACGTAGCCGACTATAGACTAGCGGGATTGAGTCCTAACGCTTTTACGGCTACGCGGGATATGCTAGATACGTAGCGGGAATGCTAGCACGCGTTAGGCGTAACGATCTATAGTAACGATAACTAGGTAGACTAAATCGCTATAGCGGTCGAGCGGTACCCGGAGCTTTTTACAGATTACTAAACGGTAGTCGATATTCCTAAGCACGATTATATGCCTATCCCTATAGTACCGAACTACTTAGATCTATTGCCGCCTCCTCGTATAATTAACCTAGGTAAGAGGGACCGTAAGGTAGTAGACAAGATATATAACGACTTGCACCGCTAAGGGAAAATGTAATATACGACCGAGCCTACCCCCTTCGGCTTCCCGGTGTTCGTAGTTTAGAAGCGGGTTGCTAACGGTAAAGGCGGTATAATTAATAAGCCGCGGGCAGTAGTCGATATACGCGCCTTAAATAAGGTAACGATCCCCGATAGCTATTAGATACCGCTCTAGGCGGATCTCTTTATATAGTTAGTAGGGTACTAGTATATTAGTACTATAGACTGTCTAACCTTCTTCTACTAATAGGGCGTAAAGCCGGAGGATCGTTATAAATTAACGATTAATACTTATCGTAGCTAGGAGTAGTACAAGGTCGCTATTATAGGATATTCGAATAGTATCTAATTCGTATAGCAGAAGCTAGATTAGATCCTTCGCGACTATCGTAGCTTTATACGAGCTTATATCGACGATATCGTAGTATTTTCGCAGACGTTGCCTAAGTATCTCGATTATCTAGAAGCGGTCTTTTAGAGATTAGACGCCGTAAGGATTAGCATTAGTCCGAAGAAGACTTTCTTAGGCTTCCCCTTTGCGACCCTTTTAGGTTAGTACGTTAGCGGCCTCGGTCTAGCTACAAGTAAGGAGAAAATCGTAGCGATTACCTTACTTTAGTTCCCGGAGAACGTATAGAAGCTAGAGCATTATCTTAGTCTAACTAATTAGTTACGGTAATATATCCTATACTACGCGCAGATAGCGGCGCCTCTATAGGCGGAGAAGATACGCTTATTAAAAGGGGCGCTAGTTACTAGCAATAGTCGTCGCCGGTACGTCGCTATTACGACGCTAGGTAAGAACGATTAGTACCGCGACGAGCTAGTAAAAGCGTTTCGCTTATTGCAATCGATGTTCTACGAGCCCTCCTTCCTATACTATTTCGACCCTAATCGTTACTTATACGCTAATATAGATTCCTCTAAAGAGTTTAGCTATAGCGCGGTACTCTACTATATTAATAGGGACCTAGACCCTATTCTGTCTAAGAGAAAGGCGCAGTTGCTTCCTTACTACAAGGTTTAGCCTATTTTGTTCTTAAGCCGAGGCCTAACTTAGGTAGAGATACGATATTAGCCGATAGAGCTCGAATACTCGGGAATCGTATAAATAGTAAAGAAGGTAGGCTATTTAATATATGCTTTATCGGGGCCGACGACTATCTTTATAGACTACTATGCCGCGGTCGGTCTTACTAACTCGGTATCGATAACTACGACTACCGATATAGGTAAGCAGAACCTAAAATTAGTAAGGGTATCGATGTTCCTTTCCTAATATCGAGCTAATATAGTTTACCGTCTAGGGCGGATATACCTAGTTCTAGACGCCCTTAGTCGACTTCTAAGAGATATAGAGTCGCCTAAGTTAACGCTAGACGAGGAGAACTTAGACCCGCTCTCTTACTATACCGACGTTATACCCTCTTTAGCCGATTTAGAGGAAGTAGCCTACTTCTATACGATATTAGTAGAGCTAGATCCGGATTTCCGACGTCGGTTAAACCGAGCGTACGATAACGACGAATATTAGTCTAGGGTTTTACGACTAGTTCGATAAGCGTAGGCGCGGAATGCTTTAGAGTATCTCTATTCGGAGGGAGCTAATATGCCTTCGGTAACGAAAACGCTAGTTCGGTATAAGGGTAGCAAAAATCCGGACCTATTCGTAAGTAATAAGTTTAATAGTCCGCTAGGTATTCGATTCTTCGAGAGGGACGGCCTCTTATATTTCTATAACTAATCTTTAGGGCGCGAGCGACTCTATATCCCTTAGGCCTTAATAGGCGAGATCTTCGAGTAGGCTTACGATAACCGTTACTACTAAGGCTTTTAGCGCGTCTTCGACCGCATTTAGGCTTTATTCTTTATATATCGACTCGCTCGCTACCTTCGCCTCTATTTAGATTATTATTACTAGTGTCTCCTTTTACGTACCCCCCGATACGCTCCTTATAGCGAACTTTACCCGATCTAGAATACGGAGGGCCTATACTATACTGTAACGATAGATCTCGTAACCGCCCTACCGGTTACGACCGATAGATTTAATATACTATATACGATTACTTATAAGACGTCTAAGCGGGTAGCAGTCGTCCTAGGCAAAGAGGACTAGAAGGCCTACGACTAGGGCATCGCTCTAATCGATAGGCTTTGCTTAATAGATATAAGTTTGCTAGTAGTGCTTATCGCTAATCGTAATCCTCGCTAGCTAAGCGACTTCTTTAAGGGCGTTTTCTCGCGCCTACGTACGAAGCTAGCTACGTCTATAGCCTACTACTCTTAAACCGATAGTTAATCTAAGCGAACTAACTAAACGGTCGAGACGGCAATTCGTTACTAGTTAGCGGATTATCCTAGCGAGGATTAGACGACGTTTATCCTATAGCTATAAGCTACGCTTAATAACTCCCGTAATACGACTACTAGTTAGTCGCCGAACGAGGTTGCTATAGGCGTAAGAACGAATCTCGACTCGCTCGATATACTATACGACTATCCGTATAATAGGGCGGTAGCGCGTAGTCGTATCTAGAAGGAAGTCTAGGACGCGATTACTTAGGCGAACGTAAAAATAAAAGAACGGTATAATAGTAAGTATAAGCCCCTATTCCTTAAGCTAAGTAACTATATTATACTTCGCCTATACTATAGTTACGAAGTGCTAGGTTAGTCGTATAAGTTTAGCTACCGTTTTAAAGGGCCTTTTATAGTTCTTAAAAAGGTCGGACGACTAGCCTACTGTCTCGAGTTGCCGCTATTAATACGTATCTATTCGGTAATATCGGTTTCGTAGTTAGAAAAAGCTCCTAAAGACCTAGATCCTTTTAAGAGAACTATTAATTACGAGCCCCCGCCCGTCGCAGCTAAGGACAGTCTAGGTTCTAGCGACGAGGGCGATTCTTACGAAATCGAGCGCTTTCTCGGGCGACGGACCGTCGTCCGAAGAGGCTAGCCCGTTCTCTAATACCTAGTAAAGTAGAAGGGCTATAGGAGCGCCTATAATATATAGTATAATATCGACGACTTAATAGGCGTAGACGATCTACGCAAAATCTATAATAACGTATACTCTCTAGAGAAGGTACCGCTATCTCGTACCCTCTATAGGGTAGTAAAGCGGACGAGAGCTCGCTAGCCTTTTTTAGAGGTTGCTAGCTCCGCCGATAAAGGCGAGGCCGGGCAATCCCTCGCGGTTCGTCGCAAATCGATACGACTCTATAGCGCGACTCCTCCTTCGGAGTCGTAATCCGCCTAGGCGTACCCTTATATCGTTATCGTAACTACGTTACTTAGGCAACCGTTATACGTAGACGCAGGCTATTCCTTATTTAGTATCGATCTTTCTAGTATCCTACGATAAGAGAGCTTTCTATTAATTATCGACGATAAATAGAAACGGACCTTAAGCGCGAGAACTGCGTCCGCTACGGAGATCGTAAAGTAGCAGCTTTTTAGCAAAAATTTCTATAGTACTAATCGCGATATAAGCGCCTAAACGTTATATTATTTAAGGCGGATTTATAACGCGCGTCTCGCCTATACTATAAGGCCGATACGTTCGACCTCCTCTAAGGAGCGATAGCTAAGGAATATCGTAGAAGCGAGGATCGAGACCCTTAGGATATTGTAATAGGGAATAGTAAGATTAACGCTCCTCGCGGGGAACTGCTACTATTAGACGGTCTAGGATCGGCCGGACAGTCCTTATTTATTACCGGCTTAACGCCTACGCCTAAGCTAGAGAGTAAGGCAAGCAATAAGGATATAGTATTAGATACTACGGTCGAGAATTATATAGCCGCGCCTAAGCTAGAGGACCTAACGGACAAGGCGGATATAGTATTAGATACTACGGTCGAGAGTCGTACGGCCGCGCTAGAGCTAGGGAATATAACGAATAAGGAAGATATAATATTAGACGAAACGGTCGAGAATCGTATAGCCGCGCTAGAGCTAGAGGATATAATAAGTAGAGAGGATATAGCTTTAGATACTACGATCGAGATTCCTACGATCGCGGCTAGGCCTAAGGATATAACGAGTAGAGAGGAGGCAGCCGTAGACCCTTCGATCGAGGTTCCTACGCTCGTAGCTAAGCTTAAGAATATAACGAACAGAAAGGATATAGCGCCTAGCGCTACGGTCGAGATACGTACGGCTACGCCTAAGCTAGAGGATATAGAGAACTCGATAAAGGACTCGGTAGGCGAAGAAGATACGATAGTAGATTAGATCGGCGAGTATCGTAGAGAGATAGATAACGCTACGCTTAACCCGCAATAAACGCGTCTAAAGGAATATAGTACTAACCTAGCGTAGACGCTAGAGGGCTTTACGATCCTCGCTATAGTAGAAGGCAATCTTCGATAGACCTTTCGTAAGGCGCTATCGCTTATTTCTACTAATAGTAGTTTAAGTACCGGCGAGGTTTAGGCGGTATTAAGCTACGCTACTAAGAATAGATATATACGGCCTTTCCTAACATTTACCGAGGACGGATTAGATATAGAACTATACTATATATTAACGGACTCCGGTCGACAACTATTATAGCAATATATACCGTTGTTCTTAGGCCGTAGTCGTATTAACGATACGCTAATAGCGAGCTTAGTACCGTTGCCCCTAGCTAATAATATAGACGAATCCGATTTAGAATTACTCGAGGTAATAGCTCGCCCGCAATCGTAGAGGACGCTAGGTAGCGAGTTTAGTACTATATAGCGTTAGACTATTACTAGCCTATCGATAGTGCTTCCGAATCTAGACTATCCGCTCTCTAATATTAGACGGTTTTCCTTTCTAAAATATTACGTACTAGCGGTTATCGCGGCGGTTAATCTAGATTACGTTTTCGATAGGAAGTCGTTTATATAGGCGGTTATAGCGCTTACTACGAAGAAGAAATAGTTAATAGAGCTAGCGAAGGCGTTGCTAGGCAAGGGCCGATAGACGGGCCGAGCGCTCTATAAGGCTATAGCCGACTACTTTATCGATAAGGACGACCCTCCGCTATACTATTTAGGTAAATAGGAGTTTGTTTAGAAGGGCAAAGCGTTATAGGTCGAGATTCTAGAGGCCGAGAAGCTATAGGACATCGTGCCGGGCTTCTTTGCCCTTTACTAAGACGCCGCTACCTACGCGTCTAGTAGCCCGGTTAATAGTACGGAAAGCGGCCCGATTAATCCCGTTAGCGCGTAGCCTCTTAATACGCCTTCGGCTTTAGAATCGGCACTACCGTTAATAATACCCGCAAATCGACCGGCTTTACTAGAATTACTATCTCCGCTAGCGCGTATACTTCCTAATTTACTACTACTATAGGTACCTGCCTCCCTAACGTAGGCGCCGAGTAACGGCTCGCTATAAGCGCCCGTACTAGCTCCTCCTAAGCTCCTAGCTACTCCGATCGAGTCGGTTTTTAAGGAACCTCTAGTCCCTTCCTCTAAAGAACTTAAGTTCGAGCGGTAGCGGCTTCGAGGCTAGCGCACGCGCTAGACTTTAATTAATAAGCGTCTTTTTCGCGCTAACGAGACGCCCGAACAAGCTACAATCCGGTAGTATATAGAGTACGAGGACTATAATAAGAAAGTCGATACGCTAATCGCCGCTAATCCTATAGAGCGTAATAAGAATAAAGACGTACGCTTTATCTAGGCCGCGAAGCTCGTACGTAACGCGTACGCTAAGGACGCTAACGGTTAGCTGCCTAATCTTTTTTGCCTACGCCTATATAAGCGAATAGTCGAACACTATTTAGTAAGGCTTTAGTATTACCTATATTATCTATATCTTATAGCTAGCGATCGGCGCTTCTAGATTCTACGCGAATTGTATTAGTATATAGGCAAGCTAGTTACCGATTTTGAAAACCTACTCTTTACGTAACTATACTCCTTCTAAATCGTAAACAACGATCTCGCCCGTAAATACTCTATCTTTAGGACCGACCTCTACTCGGACGGTTACGATACGTAGTAGGAGATTTACGCGATACGCTTTAGCGAGTACGTAGCGCTTGTAACGGCGGGCGAATTAAAGGAGCTTCCTAACCTAGCTAACCTCGATATAAATTTTCTACTAACTATTACTTTCTACTACGCGAAGTTATAGTACCGACTCCTAGCAAATATTACCCGCTTACGCGAGAACTTCCTTAGCTTAAGCACCTATACCGGCGACTTACGATTCTAGCTAGTACTGTCTCTAATCCGTAATAGAGCCGTCGGTCTTATAGTACGCGCTATCTTATACTTCCTATAGACGGTCGACCTCGTATAATAGTAGTTCTACCGCTTCGTCCTAAAAGAATATTATAATAGTATTATAGTAGGTAGTTACCTAGTCCTATATAAGCGTAGCGAGAATAGTAAGGACGTATCCTACCGCGACTACGGTAAGGAATACTAGAAGATAGGCAAGCGACCTATTAGCGAATACGTCGGAGCGATAAAGTATTATAAGATCGACTTAACTACCTACGGCGAAGTCTAATTCTTATAGATAGTAGCTACCGGACGACTCTCGATAGTGCGCCTACCTCTACTAAACTCCTAGCTTAAGGACTACATAGTTTAGCTACTGCTAATCGGTATAGAACTTAGTGCCTAGTCGGCTATATAGCTCTATAAGTAGTATAAGTCGTCCCTAAATTCTAGTAGTCTGCCCTACCTATACTGTCGCAACCTAGGTCGCCTAGCTATTACCTAGGACGTCGTCGCTTATACCTAGCGGTATATTACAGTCCGCAACGCCTATACGCTTCGCGGCGAGGGCTACATATCCGCCCTCTGTACTAATAAGGCGCTTACGGACACGAAGGCTACTAATACGTCGCGTATAGAATAGTACGCTTAGCTTATAGGTAGCGGTCGCTACTAGAACGGTACCTATGCCGCTAATAAGGGCAAAGGTATACCTCTACTACTCCTTAACTGTTAATGCCCGGTAGACTTTAGCCTAGTCTACTAGCTAACTTAGATCGATCCGGTATACGCCTTATCTACCTTTATCGCCTATATCTAGACGCTTAAGGACGGCGCTATCCCTAATAGATTAGAGCCCGCGCTAACGCTATAGTTCTATAATTTACCGAATACGGTCTCTACCGATCTAGTCTTCGATCCTTTAGGCGTCTAGAAGCGTATTATATAGGGCAATACTATTTTTAAGTACGATAAGATAGTAACGAATAAGAATTACTAGTAGTATAACATCGACTATACTTAGGATCCTATAAGCGTATTCCTAGTGCCGTTACCCGACTACTCGCTATACGAGACCGACCTTACTAACGCGCGCCTCTTTAGTAAAATCTTCCCTCCTAAGCTCGCGACTCGGGCTAAGCCGTAACCTCCGGCCGTTGCCCCGCTAACTAAGGCGATCTAGCTAAACTCCTCGCGCGTATTACTATCGACTAAGTTAAATACTCGCTAGAAGCTAACCGCTAGCCCGTTCTTAGCGCCTCGCCTACTATCGAAGATGCCGCTACTATCTAACCTATTCTCTACGCCTACGAAGGCTCTAGTTGCAGCTTAGCTACTACTACCTAACAACATAGTTGCGCAGCTATAGTACAAGCTCCTATCGCTTCCGATACGCTTACTACCTTTGCCCGCTCTATAGGAAAACACTATAGGCGCCTATAGATAATACTAATATAATGCGACGGCAATTAGTATACGTACGCTTAACTTATAAGCTCTCTACTATATGCGCTAGTCCGAGTTAGTAGCAACCGAGGTATACTAGCTTTAACAGATACTAGCTAAGGTATAGATCCGCGAAGCAACTAAGCGCTAGATAGCCTAGTAGTATCGTCTTTCTGCTATAGTTATAAAGGAGTCGCTTACGCTATCGCTAACCTATCTTTACTACGATTTCTTACGCGTCGCGCCGCAATAGGCAATCCCTATACTATACCTAATTAACGAGGACGCTTTTAAGCTACTTAGTAGCGTATAAGGCAATACTACTAAGGATAAGATCGCGAAGCTTAACGTATAGATAGCCGACTACTTTAAGCTATATAGTACTATACGCGACGCCGATACGCTACTATTACTAGGTGCCGACTTCCCTAATATCCCTATCGATTAGTTAGACCGCGCTACTACTATAGCGGACGCAGTTAATACCTCGCTATCCGATAATAAGACTATAAAGACCGTCGCGCCTTAGCTGCAGCTAAAGGCGGTTTAGACTGTGCCGACTAGCTTACGCGACGCCCTTCGTAACCGTCGCAATAAGTAAGTATAAAACCGACGTAGTTATTACTAGAGAGACACGATTCTATACCTAGTATTACCGTTCTAGCATACTGTTTAGGCTTAGCCTTTATACGACGCTATTACGCTCTTTTGCCTTAAACCTTCCTATAGTGCGGCCTACTAAGGACCTTTGTTTTAGGATACTATAGACAGTGCCGACCTTTTTTATAGGGAGGGAGGCTGTTACGATATAACACTATTGCATATACGATAGTAGGCAGCGGTTACTATCGACCGCTGCGGTCGCTATTGCTACTAATAGTAGGACTATTATATAGATAGCTTGCCTCGCGGCACCTTAGAGAATGTATTAACTTTTGCACTGTACAACCGTTACGATACCTTCGTACTGTAACCGTGTGCCTAGTATAGGTATCGAAGACCTATAGTATATATAACTCTATACTTGCTTTCTAAGGCTATATAAACTACAGGTCGCTATTTTAGATAGTCGTTAAGTACTATTAGATTATAGAGATAGATGCTAGTCTTATAGGTATTATATATATTATCTATAAGTATAATATAACTACATTTCCGAAGCAATTTAATACTAGCGGGCTCGGCAAATACAAAGCCTCTTCGGAGGCTATTAGGAGTTATTATTCTAAAGCTATAGAAGTATAGACCTAGCTTAGTAGCCTTATTGTAAGCGGCTTCTAATTAGACTAGAATATTGCCTCTTATCTGCTATATAACCTATCTCCTATTACGGTTATAGTATAGTAAAGAACGACCTAGGTTATAAGCGTCTTAGTATACGTTCTAGCCGCTAAATAGTCGCCTACTTCTAAGCTATCTACTTAAGGCGTTTCCGATACGATTAATAATATACCTAGCTCTTAGAGAGTGTAAGAAGGGTTATGTTAGCAGGTAGATAGGGTAGTAGTGAATTAGTTTAGTATTCGATAGAGATCTAGGAGGAGAGGGAGGAAGGCAGGAGAGTTGGCCTAACACTAAGCGCCAAGCCCTGCCTGAGGCATCAAGACCCTAGCTTCACTCGGCCTAGTTATATGCTAATCACGTGTAGCCTCTTTGGCCCTAACATACGCTTCCCTTCTAAAGGCCGCGCCCTCGTAGCCGATCTTTGTTCTAGTCTTAACTCCTATTACTACTAACTTAGCAGGTCTAATAAGCCGCTTAGTTTGCGCTAAATTAAACACTTAACTACCTAATTATATAACTATATCAAACCTCACCTTCTAATACAATATCTAACTCTAACTACGCTATCCTTATATATAATAAGGTAATATATATCTATAAGAATTGAGGACTATCGACTAATTACAATACGAGCGCGTCTTCCCTACTATAATAGGTAGACGTACGAGGTATTGCAGCCCTGCCTCCGTTCTAAGTAATATCGTACCGAGTTCTTTGCGTCTACTCTTAAAAGACTTAGCAATGTCCGCTTCCGAGGGTTGTCTGTTCCGAGGGATTGTTCTTATTATTACGAGGGCTATTATTGTTCGTAGTTTCGCTAGCCCTAATTAGTTAGGTTTAGTAGCCTTTAATTGTCAATCTTATCTTATCTTTTCAAAAAACACAGCTCGTCTAGTTTCTATAGGCAAAGGCTATTATAAGTGTAGTAGTAGAGGTTCGCCTCGCTTAAAGGGTTAGATAGATCGAGGAGTAACCTATTATCCGCAAGATCGACCCCGGCTAGCTTAGCTCTATAGTTTTGCCCTTAGTTAGTTAGTCTATTAGTCTATTCAATCTTTTAAGCGGCTTAAAGTTTTGACTTAGCCTTAAAGTTTTGATTAAAGTTTTAATTAAGGGTGCCTTAGGCTCGTAGTGCAGGTAAGGTTGTATCTATAGGCGTAGTAATAATAGCAAGTAATATTAACAATAGCGGCGCTAGTCGTCTTAGCGCTAACTCTACCTTGCTTTCGATTTCCTTCTTCGACTAATAATACACTCTACAATACCGTTACTAATATAGTCGCGCCGGCCGTGTCGCCCTTTAGCATAAGCGTAACGCCGTCGTTACTATTATTATTACTAGCACTATTCGCCTACACGCGCGCGCCTCCTCTATCGACCGCCTAGGCCTTAGGCCTTAATAGAATAAAGGAACAAGAGAGGGACCTAAATACTAGGAGAAGGGCCTTATAGGGCGCATTAGTAAAGAGGTGGAGCCCTTAAAAGAGCATGCGATTAATTAATTAACGCGTCGTAGCGCGCCTAGTATAGTCTTATTATCCTTTGTTGCTAACAATTGCTTATCTCTAATTAGTTAGCTAATAGTACCCCGGGGGTAGTATTGTTCCTAGGCGACATTATAGGCCCTTAGCCTTCTTCTTGTTCTTTATACTAGTCTAATACTTATCTAACAACTTAGTTATGTCCTTAAAGGAACCTTTAGCTTCCTATAAGTCCTATTTAGGTAAATAGCCTTGCTATCTTAATAGGTACTCCTTCTTGCCTTGCCTAGTCCGGTGCTTTAGAATACGTTCTATAGACTATAGCTCTTTACTATCCGCTAGTATATCTTCGTGTTTAGTAGGGGCTTTATCCCCCTCGCGCAGGTAATATAGCTTAAGGAGGGATACATAGAAGGTGTTATAGATAGTATAATAAGGTAGAAGCTACAACTAGTAAGCCTATATGCCCTTAGCTTCTCGAATGCGGAATAGGCTAATATATCTTAGTGCGAGCTTAGGCCTTGTTTTGCTATTAGGTAATAGGTGTTTACGGATGCGGAGGTTCTTCGTGCTTAGTATAACTATATCGCCTTGCTTGAAAGTTATTAGCGTATAGTGTTTGTTATAGTAGGCCTTTTAGTACTCTTAAGCCTTTGTTAACTTCTCGGCTATCTTAGCATAGATTTCTCGCATCTTCTAAACCCTCTTAATAGCTACTAGTGTCTCTAGTACTTAACGCGCTTCCCTTTCCTTGCGCTCGGCCTCGAGCGATAGTAGGTCTTACAGCATAGCAGCATTCTAGCCTATTATAGCTATATATAGTAAAACCTTAGTAGATAAGTGTACGCTATTGTTGTATACGAACTCCGTAGGCTATAGGAGATTAACCTAATCCTCGGGGTTTTTATTAATGTAGCTGCGTAGGTACTGCTATAGGGTAGCATTCTGCCTCTCTGTTTAACCGTTAGTCTATAGGTAGAAGGCTGTTAATAGCCGATGCTTTAGTCTTAGCTATAGGCATATTTCGCTCTAATAGTGCGATATGAATGTCGTGCCCCTATCGGAGACTATCCCCTTAGGGGTTCTCTAATAGGTATAGAAGATGCTAGTCTATAGCGCCTCTACTATATTAATAGCAGTCCAATCCTTACGCGCCGGGATATATCGAGCGCCTTTAGTAAATCGATCTACTATAACAAGGATAGCATTATACACGTCCTTTCTGCCCCTGCGTTTAGCAGGCGGAAGTCCTATAATAAAGTCTATTATAAGCTCTATAAATAGCTTATAAGGGATTGGTAATAAGGACAACTCGCTAAAAGGCTAATGCTTTAGTGCCTTAATACGTTAATACACGGCACACGTGTCTACGTAGTCCTTTATGTCCCGCTTACTATTTAGCTAGTAGTATGTGCGCGATAGTAGCTCGTGCGACCTCTCTATGCTATAGTAACTAGCAAGCTTACTATTATAGTGTCGCTTAAGAAGTTCTTGTCGGATCGAATGTTTAGCGGGGACATAGTATCTACCCTTAAACTTCAAATAACCTTTGTTATCGATCGACTAATTGTTACTCTTACTAGATCGAGTCTTTCGCCTACTTACAAGCTTATCGATACGTTTAGTAGCAAAGGCGTCCCTCTACTAAGCACGTAATAGCTCATCTATAAACGATTAACTATCCCTATTTGTAAGGTTATTTAACAGCACCCTCGCTATTAAACGAGGTACGTATTATATGTATCTAATAGTACTAGTAGCCGGATTAACTATAGTAGTACTATCGCTGTTACTATATATTGCGATGTCGACTAGGGAGTTATTATAACTTCTCCTGTCTGTGTCCTTAGCCCTTGCCTTAACACGCACTATTAATATAGCAAGAGCATTAATATGCTTTAAGCCGTCGCGGAGTCTGGTAAGCCGCTTATCCTACGCGTGCTTATTAACAATACGGGCTATAGCAATCTTATACTGCAGGGTTAGAAACAAAGAATTAATGTATTAGGTTTCGCTATCGTAATTAGGTCGCCTCGATAGGCTATTAGTAGGGTTGCTTACGCCTAGCCGATATAATATATTAAAATCAAACCTAGCGAGGTAGACGGCCTATCTAGCCTATCGACCTATAACTCTAGTAACCTTAGTAATGCTACGGAGGTTGTTATAGTCTGTATAGACCTGTATTGTATATTAAGCCCTATCGAGGTAGTGCCTCTAATGCTTAAAGGCCTCGATAATAGCTAGGAGCTCTTGCTCGTAGGTCTCGTAGCGACGCTTAGCATTAATTATCTTCCGCGAGAAGAAGGCAATCGGGTGCTAGTAATAGTTATTATCTGATTGCTAGGACATAATAGCTAATACAGCGAACTGTAAAGCGTTAGTCTCGATTCGGATCTGCTTGTTTAGTACGAAATAGTATAATAAGGGGACTTTAGTAAAGCGTCGCTTTAGACCGTTAAAAGCGGCTTGTGCTCTGTTAGTCTATTTAAACTCTCTAGTCGGGTTAGCCTTAGTTTTAGTGAGCTTAGTTAGTAGCATTACATACCTCGAATAGCCCTTAATAAATCGGCGATAGAAGTTAGCAAAACCGAGGAACGACTATAGTTCCTTAATTGACGTAGGAACAGGCTATTTAGTAATGGTTTTAATCCGATTAGGATTAGCCTTAACACTCTTAGTTAATACGAGGAAGCCGAGGAATAATACCTCTTTTGTAGCAAAGGTACATTTAGAAGGCTTGTAATACAAGCTATAGGCTCGTAGGCGATCGAGTACCTTACGGACTATAGCCTAGTACTCCGCAATGTTAGGTAAGTATATATAAACTAGGATGTTATCTAGGTAAACTATATAGAGGTAATCTAATAGGCCTAATAGGGCCCGATTAATGTAGGACTAGAATGTAGTAGGGGCATTAGCTAGCCTAAATAGTATAACTAAGTACTTAAAATAGCTATAACGAGTGCGAAAGGCTATCTTCTATTTATCGCCCTTGCGAATACGGATGCGGTAGTAGGCGTCCTTAATGTCTAATATAGTATAGTAGTAGGCACTAGAAAGGCGATCGAGAGTCTTATTAATAAGCGGAAGTAGACAGCGGTCTTTAATAGTAACAGTATTAAGTCTACGGTAATTAATATATAGGCGCAGGCTACTATCCTTCTTTAGTACGAATAGGATAGGGGCGCTAGCAGGGCTGTTACTATACCGTATCCGGCTATTAGCTAGGTTTTCCTCTAGATACTTACGCAATATAGCAAGCTCTCGTTTACTAAGGTTGTAGAGGGGGCTAAAAGGAACCTCCTTGCCCTCTATAATATTAATCTTATAATCCGTCTCTTTAAACATAGGTAATATCGATGCTAAGTAGTGTTTGAATACATTAATATAGGTCTCTCGAATAGGCTCTAGTATACGAGCAAGCTAATTAGGGTCTATACTATTAGGGGGCACAGGTTTATCGTTATCTCTACCGAGAAGATTAGCTATCGGATTAGCTAAGGCAGGTGTTAGGTTGCTAATAAACAGGACCCTAATATTATTAGGACACTCGCTAATGTCGATATATTTAATGTCCTCTTTCCTAGCGATTCTAAATCGCTACTATTAACTGCCTAAGTCTATAACTATAGTATAGTACTTAAGAACAGGGTTGCTAATAACAATCTTAGATAGGAGGCTGTCTATGTCTACTGCGTAGGCAGTAAAGTTTAGCAGGCGCTTATTGCCGAGGTCGTCTCTTAGGGCTATATAGACATAGTAGGCTCCGTAGGTCAAGTGCCGAGCGTTATTAAACTAAGCAAGGGTTAGTAGGTTAGTCCTAGGCAGTTGTCGAAGGTCTAATTGCTTAGCTAGGCGATAGCTAATAAGGGCACTAACTGAATTTCCTAGATCTAGTATAACCTTAGTCTTATAGTTAGTCCTATGCGTGTCCGATACAAGATAGGTACGTATAATAGCTAGCACAATGTCGATAGTCTTACGCCGCACAAGGCTAATAGTTAGTGCGGCGCTTATTCTTTTTTCGAAGGACCGACAGGGGTAGTATTAGCGGCTAAAAGGTGCTTACGGTGCTTAGCGGTAGCACGGTCGATTCGGGCTTAGTCCTTAGGTTTGTCGCATTAGCCTAGTAGATAGCTAGTACTGTTATAGTTAAAGCACTTCAACCTAGTTAGGGGATTGCTATAGCCGCTATTGCTGCTATTGTTAGTTAAGCGATTAGTATTATAGGGATACGAGCCCCTTCTACGGCCCCTATTACGACCTCCTCTATATAGCCGCCGGCTACGGCCTCTTCTACGATCGTTACTGTTCCTATTGTTAGTATTGTTGTCTTAGTAGGAACCTTGGTTTCCTCCGCGGCTACGGTTGCTACGGTTGCTAGTAGGTTGGATCCTTAATTCTAGTTGTTGCTAGAGCTAGATAGCTCGTTTAGCAGTTTCGACTTCAACTATAAATTGAATGCGTATAAGATTGGCCTGTTTAAACACACGGCGGCGGTCTAATTTAAGGACCAATTCCTATCTCAATTTAGGGCGTATTTCGGAGATCTAGATAGAATCAGTTTTAGTCGGGAGGTTATCTTCGAGGGTCTTTAAATAGGCCTTAAATAAGCGAGCCGATTGATTAGTCTTTTGTTTAGCTCGAAGGTACTAGTCCTAAGCGTATTGTTGCCTTAGTATAGGGTTTCTAAGGGTGTCTAGCATAATAGTTTTATAGGTCTGCTACTAAACAGCAGTCTAGTTATTAAGGGAGTTAAAATGGTTATCCTAGGTACGTTTTAGGTCGCCGTTAATATACTGTATAGCATAGACGACTAGTAAATAGTTATTTAGTAGGGCCCTTAGTACGTTTCGTTAGTTAAGCTTATAGTTACGAATATAGTCGTTGTATTGCTTTCGACTAGAGCTATTAAACACGGTGCAGTCCTTAAGTTTAGCATCCTTCTTCTAGACTAGGACTAGTAGTAAGGAAGGCCCTGCTATCGGCTTAGTATTAGTTATTAGAGCCTCCTAAAGGCGGCGAATTTCGAGAAGGTTATCCTTTAGCTGTTGTTCTTAACGTAGGGCAGTAAGCCTGTTTTAGGTAGCTTCTTAGAGTCTCCCTACTAGTTAGGGGCTAAAGGCTAGCTAGCTATATCGTCGATTGACAATGTTGTTAAAAATATCGTTAATAGGCAATTCTAGATTATTACCTAGAATTACAGGTTCTTCTTTAATAGGCTCTCCGGCAGGCTCTTTAGTAGGAGGCACTTTAGTAGGCACTTTAGCGGGAACTGTGCTACTAGCGTTGTTATTACTAGCGCTACTAGCGGCAGCACGGTTGTTGTTTCGTAATAAACCGGCTATTGTAAGGGGCGACACTAATAATATATTGTTAGCCCCTAAGATGCGGATGTAGCGGAATTAGTAGATATCGGCTTAGTCTGCTTAACTTAGTATAATAGGCCGTATAGAAGGCCTTGCTTAATAATTGGTACGGTTGTTTCGATAGAATAGTACGTATAGGTCCCGTTCTTCGGGCGCAATATAGTTAGATTAGTCTTGTTCGTAGCTATACCGCTAAAAGCTTAAAATAAGGACTATCTAGCTGCTGCCCTTAAAGGGTAGATCGAATACTATATAAGAAGGGTTATGTTAGCAGGTAGATAGGGTAGTAGTAAATCAGTTTAGTATTCGATAGAGATCTAGGAGGAGAGGGAGGAAGGTAGGAGAGTTAGCCTAATACTAAGCGCTAAGCCCTGCCTAAGGCATCAAGACCCTAGCTTTACTCGGCCTAGTTATATGCTAATTACGTGTAGCCTCTTTAGCCCTAATAGAGAGTTATTTATATTAGTCCTAAATTCTTAATTATATTACGTACGTATTTATCTAACTTCTAGCTACTAAGAAGGTCTAGGCTATATATATATCTGCCTTCGAATTAGCCTCTTATAATATATACGGGTTCTTATTAAATACTATCTAGGCAATATATAGTTATAATAGAGAATACTTTATAGGCCGCTATTAGCTTAAACTTAGGTTTCTAACGCTATCTAATAAAGGTCTCTTTATTTAAAGCGCTATCTTCTTTCTTCTTATTTTTTAACTATTACGTCGTCGTTTAATATAGCCGAAATACTACTTCTTAGTTATACGCCGCCCCTATATATCTAAACTCTTACTTAAACGTAATATAATTGTACGTAAGTAAATATTGCTTGAAATAGCCTATATTATATCCTATTATAATAGGGAAAGTTTAAATAGTTTAGTAAGGTTAAAGAATAGTTACTAAAGTCGTTCTAGCTCTATAATATCGTTTATTATAGTAGTATATAGTAGATTATAAGCGAGAGGCTTAGGATTTCCGCTTATTAAGTATAGATATACTAAGCTTTATCTCGAAATACGCGAAGCCTAGAAATTAAGCGAGATAATATAGGAAAATAGGGTCTTAGCGGGAATTACGTAATTTCGTAGGAAGCCCTACCTCGCTAATCGAGGTATTAGTAGAATATAGACTACTAATACGTTATCCGGAACTCTATATATCCGCTTAACCGCAACCGTACTATCGTAGACACCTCTATATAGCACGCTATACAAACTTCCTAGCGCCGTAGGAGATCTATATACCACATTCTGTATACTAATAGTCTGTGGGAGTGAATGCTGAAAAAGCAGCATCTATACAAGAGGCACGAG